>NC_141163.1:75075965-76275965 GCF_053477565.2 Lygodium microphyllum
TTCACTTATGATGAGGCTATGCGCAGGGGTGACAGTCACTCCTGGGAGAGGGCTATGCAGCCTGAGATAGACTCCCTGCATAAGAATGAGACTTGGGATTTGGTTGCCTTGCCTAAGGGCAAGAAGGCTTTGCCATGCAAGTGGGTGTACAAGCTGAAAAGTACCCCTGGACACCCCAAGCCGGCATACAAGGCTAGATTGGTAGCAAAGGGTTTTAAGCAGGAACATGGTGTGGACTTTGATGAGGTCTTCTCTCCTGTGGTTAAGATGACCACCCTGCGCTTAGTCTTGGCTTTGGTTGCACAGCTTGACTTAGATCTATATCAGATGGATGTCAAGACGGCTTTTCTACATGGGGACTTGCATGACGAGATCTATATGGATCAGCCTAAGGGCTTTGCAGAACCTGGCAGGGAGCACCTAGTGTGCAAGTTGAAGAAGAGCTTGTATGGCTTGAAGCAGGCACCTAGGGAATGGTATCATAAGTTTGATGCCTTTATGCAGTCACAGGGCTACAGCGGGAGTGCTATGGATCCGTGTCTTTACACGAAGAAAGCCCGTGATGGCAGTTTGCTTATCTTGGTACTCTATGTTGATGATATGCTGATAGCAGGGAAAGCTCATGATGAGCTAGATGCTCTTAAATCTCAGCTGAAGAAGAGCTTTGAGATGAAGGATTTGGGACAGGCCTCACATATACTTGGGATGCGCATTAAGCGCGATAGGCATCAGGGGCTTTTGTATCTCTCACAGCGGGAGTACATTCATAAAGTCCTTGAGCGCTTCCGCATACAGGACGTAAAGCCTATTGGCTGTCCATTACCTTCTTATGTGAAGGTATCACAGGTCGATTGTCCGCAGACAGATGAGCAGAGGGCCGAGATGGCCAAGATCCCTTATGCTTCAGCCGTGGGCAGTTTGATGTATGCCATGATAGCCACTCGTCCAGATATTGCGCATGCAGTTGGTGTTGTGGCACGCTATATGGCTACACCTGGCAGCAGACATTGGGATGCCGTGAAGGGTATCATGAGGTACCTGAAGGGCACAGCAGATATGTGTATTTGCTATGGCAGCCAGGATACAGGGGTCGTGGGGTACACTAACTCCGATTATGCAGGACATGCAGATAGTAGGAAGTCCACTTCTGGCTATGTATTCACCTATGTTGGAGGGGCTGTCTCTTGGATGTCCAGGGTTCAGAAGTGTACGGCTTTGTCTACCACTGAGGCCGAGTATGTTGCAGCCACTGAGGCTTGCAAGGAGGCCATATGGCTAGGCCGTCTAGTTGTTGACCTTGGGATTGATGCTATACCTACACTGCATTCAGATTCTATGAGTGCCATTCAGTTGGCTAAGAATCCGGTCTTCCATGCGAAGACAAAACACATTGAGGTGAGGTATCACTTCATACGTGGTGTTGTGGAGGACAAGTCTGTTGACCTTGTCAAGATCTCCACTGACGAGAATCCTGCAGATCTGCTCACGAAAAGCCTCACTACTGAGCGCTTTGCCTTCCTTAGGAGATTGATGGGCATTGGATGAGATGTTGCCTTTCCTCATCCCTTGTACCTATGTACATTTGTACTGTCTTTTCTTTTTTTCTTTTCTCTCTCACTAGGGCAGATTCGCCTTTAAGTGGGAGGTTGTTGGGGGTAAAGGCGCCTCCGCCGTGCCGCCCCGTGTATTACTACACTGACAGTACCCGCCACTGCACACTGCAGGTGGCGGGCGCCCGTCACGTCACTTTATTCTTTATTCTTTTAGTGACAGTTTGAATAAAGGAAGGCCCGGTCACACATTGTGACTGTTGGAGTTCCCATTTCTTGTCTCTCTCTTTCTTACTCTTGCTCTCCCGCCATAGCTCGCGTGCAAGCTTCGATCCTTCTCACCTTTCAAAGTTGGTTTTGTGAACATTCTTCTCTACACAAACAACTTTTGCATCAAGTATAGTCAATGGCCATGGTTGGAAACAATGATGTATTCTATATGCTAGCTATTGAGGATAAGTTCTATGGAACTAACATTCCACTGTGGGCTTATATGATATGTCATGTATTGGTTTCAAAGGGGCTTTCGAACATTGTACATGGAATTAAAAGGCATCTTGGTGGTATTTCAAAAGTTCCAAGTAAATCATAAATAAAAGAAAAATGTGAGGTTGAGGATGTTGCATGTTCAGATTTTTTCCCAAAATTGATGCTAGATTCATTGGGATGGCAAAGATGGAGAGGCACATGATTTGAATATATTGTCTACTCAATCATGTAATATAGCTGAGGATGCTTGGGATACTCTTGAGTGTTTGTATCAAAGAAGAAATGAGGCTCATGTTGCTCATCTACATAAGCAGTAAGAAATTGCATAATATGAATGTTAGAATTAAGTTTCATAAGGACTACACATGAATCCCCACAGGGACTGCATGTGAATGAACTCCCATAGGGACCACACATGAACAAGGAGTTAATAGCATAAGGTTTTAAAATAAAACCTTAGGGAGAAGATAATAAGGGGAAAGAAAAAGAGAAATAGTACATGAACCTTCTACCGCATAGAACTCCCCTCCTAACATATATATATATAACCTTAATATAAAGGTTAAAGAGGAAACGAGAAGCTACATACACAAGACAATGCATACAAACCATGCGGACGAGGGCAAGAGCAAATAATCCAAAGCACGTAGGAACAACTACTAAGTTATAAGGTTTTTAAAAACCCTTAATTAGATAAACATGAAAAAATAAAAGGAAAAGGGGTGGCCTGATTTTGGCTACCAACTAGTGGTGCATTCCCCCCTCAATCTCATATGCCCCCATCACCATCACCTCTCATCACTCTTTCCTCCCCCAAAAAGTCATTCTTAATTACCTTTTTAATAAAAGGTAAACCCCCCCCCCAAAATTCATTAATTGACCTTTAATAGAGAGTACTTCCTCCCCCCCCCCCCCATTTTTAACTAATTAAATGACATTTTATTAAATAAAGGTATCCCCCCCAATTATTGTAGAGTTAATGACAATACCCCTCCTCCCAAATATTGTAGAGTTAATGACAATACTCCCCCCCCCCCCCCCAAAAAAAATTATTGGGGATTTCATGACAATACTCCCTCCCTCTTATTTATGAGGATATTTTGTACTCCCCACCTAAAATTCACACTTGGCTAATTAAAGTTAAGACATTTTGACACATGTATTTTTTATTGTATGACAATTAAACATTTTACCCTTCTCTTGCCATGTGCTGACATCTCAAAGATCCCATAACATAAGTGGGATCCCTCCCCCCCCCAAAACTATAAATGGAAGGCCGATTGTGAGTAAACAACATGAGAGGCAAGTGATAGCTCGACGATTCCCAATAGAATGATAGGTAGGTGATAGAGCATGAGAGGTAGGTAATAGCAAAGTAATTCTAAACAATGAAAAATAATAAAATACTAGAGCATTTAAGAGAGAGTGAGAAGGTGAAGATCCATCATCCTTTAATTTGTCCTATCTACTTTCTTTTGCTTCATCCATCATGCCCCCTCACAAAAAGGTTAGTGTGTCCAATCAGGCAAGACCTTCCAATATGGTGTGTACTCCTTCAGTGACACTCATTATAGGGGAAATCATAGTCAATGATGCTATCAATTCTAACACCCAAAAATCAAGTATTTTACACATAATTATTCAAGGAAAATTTAGAGAATAATAAATTATATGTACCTTTAATGGATAGAGTTCCAAGATTTTTATATAGGCAAAAATATAAGCATTAGCCACCTTGTTAGCAATGATGGACACTATTTTATAATGAGACAGTTATAAGATTAGAGACCTTTTTGAAATGTTCTTATGTTTAGATAAGATACAAATGGATCATGCATCGATGAAGATATCAATCCTACAAGTTTACAACCATGAGGGTGAAGATGTTACAATAATATTAAATGTGTTCTTGAATGTACATAAAAAGTATTGTTTGATTAATGAAAGTGTGTTAATCGGAATGAAGGCTAGTGGCACATTTGCAACTTAATAAAGATATTAGAGCCAATTCTAATTTTGGATGGGTGTGGTTGATTTTGATTGTGCTTGAAAAGATCAAGAAGGCAAGATGTGATGACATAGTGCAGATTTGCTACAAGAGGCAGCACTACGGTTTATGTGATGACATAGTGTAGATTTGTCACATGGGACAATGCTACAATAGTACATATTCATTGGATGAGACAACACTACATGAGGTAGTACCATGGAAGGCATTTACTCTCCCTAAGGTCTTGTCGCCATGCCTTACACCCAACCACTTTATATCCATTGACTAAAGTGTAGACTACCACAGCTTACACCTAGCCAATTTATATCCATGTAAAGTGTAGACCACCACTAGACGAGAGGTAAAATGTGTAGGTAAGGTTCATTCCTTATGGGGTCCAAAACCACGAGGCTCTAGTAGCAATACTCAAACTGGTCTTAAGATAGGGAAAGAATCCTTGCTGGACACAATGTGTGGTGTAAGTGCACTGGAGAGACCTCGAGACAAAGAGATGGTATAAGGTGGGAAAATAAGTACAATGGAGGAAGAGATGTGGGGTAAGTGCACTAGAGAGACCCCGATGAGGAGATGGTACAAGGTGGGAAAATGAGTACAATGTGGTGAGCATCCGAAGCCTGAAAATTATGGGCTAGTTATTGCTTTAAAGAAAATATAAGATTCTTGAAGAGATTAATTATGCAAATATTTTGAAAGGATTTTTTTCACTACTTTTTGGTTGTGCTTAACGAAGACATGAAATGAACCTAGTCTAAAGGGATAATTAAGGAAGCTGCTTTTATATGTCAAACAATATGTTAGCATAATTTGTTTAAAAAACCAAAAAACCCATGTTTAATTGGGAAACGGGTGATCATCTTTCCCCGATGAAAAACAATTGATGGCTAGGTGGATCCAATAAGTTGGGTTCTTTCCTCATATAGAAATTTAGGAACAAAAGCTATACATTGACTTTTCCTAACTTTTCCTAGGGTTCGATCTTAGATCTTGGCCATGAACCATTTTAGGGGAGCAAAGATGAGATTTTTCCTTATCAAAAGAGGGATAGAGTTCAAGTCCCCCTCATCTCTCACTCACTATGAACCAAGTGTGGCAATTGATCTACTTTAAATTTTATAGGGTCACAATGTGATCACCTAGAATGAGTGCTACAATGTTCTTAGAGACTATTAAGTCTTATAGGAACCTTCAAGTTGATCCTCATGGGTTGAGACCAAGCATTTTGTAGCAAGGTAGACCAAGAGATTCAACTCACAGCTAGATTGGATCTGATGATATACACTAGAGAATGCAACTCCATGATGCCTTGATTAATTGATGACAAACATTTTAGGTATCAAAATGAATGTTTGGAAATATCAATGGCCATAAAAGTAAGGACAGATGAAAGATAACACAATGCAAACTCTAATTATGAATTGGAAGGAGGTCCATAATGTTGGCACAATTTTATTTACAACTAACAAGGTATCGATTCAACAATATGATGCTCTTAATGCGTAGGGAAAAAAGCAACCCTAGTCAATATAAGAAATATGTAGGCAACAATACTAGTGAAGGAGATGGAGAATCAAAGAACAAAAAGTGTGAAGATGACGGAGGAGGCATATCAAGGGAGAAGGAGAGGAGAATCAAAGAAGAAAAAGTGTGAAGGGGAAGGAGGAGGCATAGCAAGGGAAAGGGAGAGGACAAATTACCAATGATAACATGAAAATGATATACGTACAAGTAGTTCCCTAACAAGCTAAATCCTCAACTACCTAGACACATGCATCTAGTCTCGTAGGCTTTCATGTTTGACCAAAATGGATCTCTAACATCTAAGAAGATGTATGAATTATACTAATGCACATATTTTTTAGCTTTCTCACATCATTGGCATTGACTATGAAAAAATAGTGCATATAAGACATATGTTCTCATGTGACGAAGAAAGTCATGCTAGATAGGATAGCAACCTAGTAGGTTCAAGTTAAAGGAATTCTCAATGGTGAATCAAGACCAAGCCATGCCATGTAAGGAAGAGGCAAACTCATCTCTTACTTGTTTGAGACAACATGAATTGGGAAATTTTCCCATGCCCCATGATAAAGTCAAACTTCAAGAAACACCCACACAATGGCACTACCACAATGCTCCATCCATATCCCTCACACATCAAACAAAAGATTCAAAAATTAGAGAAGGAAAAGCATTAGGTGATGAACTAACTAATTTTGTAAGTGCCATGCATTCAAATGTGAGGTCCATTAAATGTAATGGTACCAAGGATGTAGAATTGGAGTCAATGGACTTATTAGGTATTGTGGACTCTAAGGTAAATTCCTCAAAACCATGCATTGTAGAATAGTTTGCAAAATGTCTCACATGATAGAGGCCTTGCTTGTAAAATTTCAAATATGTAACACTTAATAGTCACTATATACCCATTTGGAAACCATGAGCATGTGATCCTTGCGAGCCATCCCGCTAGTGTTGGCACTAGCCATTTTGATGGTAATTCCAATAAAAGGATGCTCACATTGATGAAGGATAGGATGACTACAATGTCCTAATGCACAAGGCATGGGAATGAGATCAGACAACTCACACTCACAAAGGCTACAACCCATCCTTATGGAGGAGGATCCCCATATTTTCTCTTAGGAAAATATAAAATATTGATGACCATTGAAACTAAAGTATGCCGATCGTATTTTATGTGCTACCCAATTCCAAGAATGCAATAAAATAAAGTGTTACTCAAACAATCTTTCAAATGTGCAACCAATTGCAACATCAATTATAGGACATGACAAATACACTTAATGCTACCAAGTGTCACGATAACCATAGCTTTTAGTTCATGAAATCTTTCCTATTTCTATGAAAAGGTCAAGGGACTATCCCTTGAGACAAATCCAATGCCTAGCAAGGGGGGAAACAAGTCCTTGAGGAATTACTCAAAGCATAGGAAGAAAAGTGAAAACCACTCAGTGCTGCATGTTCTATCTCACAATCAAGACAATGGATGAATTAAAAGTGTAACAACCACCTCACATGACCATCACAACCAACTACCAAAAATGTAGAGGTAAGTGAAGGAGGCAACACACAACATATCGCAAAAATGTTGATAGTGGAGAGCTAGCACTAGGTAATAATGTGTCCCTAAAACCTCATGCATGCTCAAGGATACTATGTGAGGAACCTAAAACCCTCATGCATGGAAGACTAAAGCAATGTTTCACATACTTCCAAATTGATTGAGACCCTGAATGCTTCTAACCAATCCAAGGACCCCTTTTAGTAGTTGCTTGCAACTGCTCTTAACCCTCAAAAAAACAAGGTGGAAAATTCAAAAAATCTAAAGCAGAAGACAAGGCCAAAGCAAAAGTGAAATAGAAGACGAAGGCAAGCCAAGGAAAATATAGAAACACAAGAAGTGCAGAAAAATCCTAAATCAAGGAGAAAGGTGCACAAGTCAATACTTTTGTAAAAGAGTGCAAGGTGCATCACAATTTATTTTAAGAGTGTCGGGCTCTCACACATGCAAATTGTAAAGGTAGATGGCGGTAGGAAGGAAGCTAAGAAGATATGAGGACAATGGGAAAAAGGGCCTAGGCCACGATCGCCCATGTAAAAAAGGGGATAAGGGGATGACACCTAAAAGGGATTTAGGGTTTTGTATATAAAGTTGAATAGTGAATGAGAAGCTCATTCTTGATGTGTGGCAAAAAGCTTCTTCTTCTTCTTCTATTTTTCTTGCCTTCTTTTGTGTGCTTGAGTGAGGGAGTGCGAGAGTGTGAGAGAGTGAGGGAGTGTGTGTGTGAGAGTGAGGGATCGAGGAGAAGAAACCCCCATCTCCTCTCTTCATCTTGTTCTCTTCTCTTCTCTTCTCTCGCGCAACTATGGAGGATGGAGCTTGATGGAGAGGGATTGAGGTTTCTTGAGCTTGCATCGAGGATCATGGAGCTACCGGTGTGCACCGGAGAGGAGGGTACTCAATTGGGCATCAAGGTAAGCTCACTACACCCCATGGGTAGGGAGAGCATGTCAGCTATGTGAGAGGTAGCCATGGCTGCTTGGCTTGAAATGCTTGACCAATAAGTAGTCTGTAGGTCTCGAGGGTTGAGCAAGAGAGTCCCTGGAGCCCCAAGAGGAATACCAAGGAAAATGGAATTCTCTTGCAAGAAAATCTATCTTGTAACATCAACAAGCTTTTATTTCATTCTTCTGATTCAAAACAAAGAAAACAGCAATTCTTCACGCAGCATCATAGTAGATTTCTCCCACGGATTTGATAGAATCAACCATATTCTTCAACATCTTCACAAAATCCATCAATAGAACAAAGAACACAAAGGAATACACCATCTTTGAATGGAAATCAATCACATATTATTCATCTTCAATGTCTTTATAGTTCTCTTTCTCAATCTCTCATATACAGTTACACTGTTTTGATAGAATTGGCTATCTCTGACTCTCTCTCTCCATCAATAATACATCATATCCTCACTACAATGCTCTCATAATAACCCTCAATAATCCTTCTTAGGTCGTGGATGCACCTCCCAAGAGGTATGTCTAATATAAAGAGTCACCAGAGCCACTACAGTGTCTTGTCACAGCTCACTACTGTCATTGTCACTTAGTCTTCTCTTCAGTCTTCAGCAACTGTTTCTTCCACTTGTTTTAGCTATTTTGAACTTAGATTCATCCTTTCCAAAGGTTAGAAAACTTTCCCAAAGTCACACATACATTCTACAAAACACCTACAGAAGGTCTACAGAACAGTCACAGTACAGCACCAGAACAGCTACAGTACAGTTACAGTACAGAGATAGAGCAGAGACAAAGCAGAGACAAAGGCTCTACAAAGGGTTATTAAAACTTCATAAATCATACTCAAACCATTCCAAACTCTCAAAAACTATTCAATAGGCTTTCAAAAGATCTCAATCTTCATCAATCATCAATCCATGCTTCACACAGAAGACAATCAGAACTACAGAAGGTATACATAACCAATCATAACCTATCAGAACATCACAGAATCTCATATCTCCACTGAGAATCATCATGAACTTCCAAACATAATCAATATCATCCAAAACACTCTCAAATACTTCCCGTACAATCATACATCACTCTAAATCCATCAAAAATCAATCATTCAGTCCTCAAAAACAACAAAAATCAGTCAAAAATTCAGTCTTTTTCCACTCTCAACATATCCCCACACTTAGAAAGTAAGCATCCTCGCAACCTAAGGAAAATAAGAATATAAGTTCACTAAAGAGCCAATTTTATCTTCTGTCTGATCTTCAATAATCTTGCTAAAACACGACCCCAACTTATCACCTGTATCTGATAGAAAAAACTACTAAAGGAAAACTCCATTATTCATTAACTCATCTGATTAATCAATTAAAAAGCCACAACAAATTTATAAAGGATATAAGAGGTTCTCTTCAGCTTTCCACCATAGGCTTTCCATCCACCAGCAATCTTTTGAAAAGAGCTCTCGAACAAATATGCGCAATCAACACGAACTCATCACATACAATTAAGATAACACATACACAAACACTAACACAACCATCTGAATGACACCTCCAAAAAGAGATATATCATTAAAAATCATCCAAGTTACATTGCAAAGGCATCAATGAAGATGATCCCTTTTAAAAGCTTGATGGTTTCAGAAGCAATCCATGGAGAAGGATTCATCTACAAATGTCTTGGGAGGATTTTGAAAAAACTGCAAGTAGCACATCCTTTCTAGCAAGACAAGGTATCTGCTAGGGAGACATAGGGCATGAAAACATAGGACATCCAACTGGTGGGAGTCAATGTTCACCTTGATATTCATACAAAGTTTTGGAATGGCCTTTTGATCATTATGGGAATGCCTATGCATGTATGCTAGATACCAAGCAAAATGAGCTGTCAATCTCACCGAAGGATCCAGAGATTGTGAATATTGGTGAGCAAAATGAATATAGTTCTGGTATGCTTGACTGGCAGTTGTCCAATCTCCTCGAATAATTGGCCTGTTTATCTAAGGTCCTGTAAGAGAATCACTCGAGCTCCATCCTCTTCTTCTTGGAATCTGTTAATCAAACCCTTCATATTTACTAACCAACTGAGGGGGTTGAGAGATAGAAGTGGCAGAAGATGGAAGTGGAATAAGTAAAAGTGGATGAAGAGATGGGTAGGCAAAATCATAAAAGAAAGAATAGGTTAAAGAAGGAGTGGTTGAAAATTTTAGGGAATCACTTAGGAAGGGTGTTAATTGATAAATAGAAAAGGTAGAAGGTACATGAATGGATGGAGAAGGGCATGGTGGAGAAGGAGAAAATACTCGATCTTCGATAAAAGAGCAATATGTAAATATGGGAATTTGAGAAAAATATTGAGGTTGGAAAAGAAGGGGTAAGATGGCTGTTGAATTGGTTTGATAGAGGGAAAGATATATATCATAACCGTGAGCCATTTGTTGGTAATACAGTAGGCTAGGAACAGAGGGACCTAAGATAGATCTTCTCTGATAGGAATCAAAAAAGGTGAAATCAAATGGATTATTTTTGGAAAAGTGAGCGAAGAGATCCACCCTCAGTCGGTTAGTACTCTGTACATAGGTAGAAGTTGTGTTCTGTCATTGATTCAAGACCACAAAATCAATCATGGAGTGCCAGGAATTATTAGGGCAAGTAGCCACTTTGAAGGAGTAACTCTAGAACATGTCATCTATTCGCAACTCCAAATAGTTGACATACAAAACAGCTTGTAAAACCACATCTCCCACATACCAGGCCATATCCACTTCATCGGGAATCAACAAGTCTCCTCGTAGATACATATATGAGAGCAACATGGTATCCGTCATGACAGAATCTTCAAATACCATACGGACCACTTCTGTCAACAACTCAAGAGACCAAGTCCCACTCCAACCATCCTTTGTAATAGGAAGATCCATTGTTGAAAGCTTCATGTATAAGGCCAACTTCTATAATTGATAGTGGACAAAGAAAGAATGGTCCGGAGAAACATATTTCTAGTGGACTGTAAGCGTTCCACTTTATCTTGGAAGAGAGGACACAAGGTAGCTTGTCTCTGAAGAACTGCCAAGTCTTGCTGTGAGAGAGAAGGGAGCAGTGGAACATTAGGGCTTGGAGGAACAGGCCGTGACTTTGCAAGTTGGTCTTGCAACTGTTTGATTTGGCAAGCTTGTGATTCCATTGTGTCATTAGCAGTCTATAAGGCTGAAAGTTTTACATCTAAGAGAGTTTGAAACTCTTGCGCTTCTTTGGACATCCTCTCCCTCTCCTCTGAGATTCTAGTAACCTCTGATTGAGCCTCTATTAACTGAATCTTCAAAGAAGATATCTCATCTCGTTGGGTTTCAATCAGTTGGGTTTGTTGCTCCATCTGCTTAAATAGATCTCCCAACGATATCTCATCTCGTTGGGCATCTCCCGATACTAGACTATTCAGTGAAGGGACTGATATGTCCAAGGAACCCTTCTCTATGTACTCTAAATAGGTTGTTACATGTGAGATAAGCAGGGAGAGCACTGCCAGAGGTAGCAGGAATGGTCATTGAAGGAAGAACTGAAGGAGCATTATCGGCTACCCACTTCAAGCGTTTGCGTTGTATGACCAGGGGAGGAGGAGAATCCAGATCCTCTATATCAATTGGTTCTGACTCATCTGAAGGTGGAGGAGGAGGTACTGGATCAGATGGAGGAGGTGGAGGCACACTCTTTTGTAAACCTGAGTAGGTCAAGAAGGCAGACAAGTAGGATCCATAGGTGACATTTGTAGCATTGCCCCTGTTGACTTTAACGAAATGTTGATCACTAAGATTATCCATCTTAGTGAGTAGGTAAGTGCTCCAATCAATAGCTACTCCTTTTAACACTATCCTTGAAGCTGTAAAGAGATCTTTGGACAAGTAATAGGATGGTGTTTTGGCAGGCATAAACCTGTCTTGGAGAAACTGACATACCAACTTCCATACAAGATCCGTGATCATGGAAAAGGAGACTCCTGAAGTGTTGATCACTTTCTTGACATCTAGAATTTCCTTGGTCTATTTTTGTAACAGCTTCAAAATCTCATCGTTGGAGAAGAGTTGGCGAGCTGTAACAAAGGGTTCACCTTTGTAGGGAAGAGACAAAGCCTTCCCTAAGCCTCGAGGTGTCAAAGTCATGGAAGTACCCTGGACAAGTCCCGACTTCTTGCTGTATGAGGCTAGGAACTCATCACACATCGATGGATCCTCTGGAAGCAAGGGAAAGAAGGCAGCCACGAAAGTTGTGAGTCCCGCCTTCGTGAGAGGCTCAAAAGTGAGTAGGGAAGAGTAATCCCAACTGACCAGTGGGACATACTGGATAGGGGAAGGAGCGTGAGGTACCATTCATATGGTAAACACACACCACAACACAGACAGTCACAAAGAATGCCTGCAAAACAACCAAAGGGCTATCAAAAAGAAATCAATCCAAAAATAAGGACACTCATACAGACATAGACATAACTAACCCAATGACCACCCCAGACAATACATAGCCTAGAAAAATTTCGGCATAACCTCTACACAGATGTGACCGAAAGCTTCATGCGATGCAACATTCAAGCACCCAAATCCTCGTATCAGGCAAGAAAGAAAAAAACTACACACCGCACCTGTAACCGTAACACATAAACAAACCAAACTACCAAAAAAATGTACATCAAGACTTGACCATAACCTTGACCATCAGTGTCAACTAATAGACGTTTATGCGCCCATCCCATGAAGCATGTTTATTAAAAAGGGGAAAAAAAAGTGCAGTGAGGAAAAATTATTTTAATGAAGGGTTTATTTTAATAAATTATTAACAATGGGTGATATTTTATTAGGTTATAAACCTTAATAAGAAAATGGCGGTTCTTTCTTAAAATTTTAATTACAAATTATTAAGTTGAAACGGTGCTTTAGCACAATCCGGGCTATGATGCCCAGACTGGGTCTCTAAATGCAAATTTCTTAATTAAAAATTAAGAGTGATGTGGAGCGCTTTTTTGCCAGCGCGTGCTTTAGTAACGGCTGGTTAATTTTTATGACAAATTAAAGTGCCTCTTAAGCGCACGTAGCACATGCAAAGTGAACGCCGGGTTGATTTTTAAAATTATGAAATGGTGTGTTTAGCGCGAATGCACGTGGAAAATGTGGGTGAATAAAGAGTTCATTTTAGCAATTAATTTGTGATTAAGGGGATAATAAAAATAAAGAAAGCACATAAAAGAAATACCTGGAAGGGGTGTGTATGCAAGGGCTTGAATGCACACGGAAGAGTCCCCCAAAAGGAATGAAGCCAGTCAAAGAAAAGTAAAGACCACTAACTGAACAACAAAGACAACACCTTAGTGGATGTGTCGATTTTGTATTATTATTATTATTATTATTTTATTAGGATTTATTAATTTTTTTTATTTTTGGTTGTTGAATTTTATATAATGTGTATTGGAGATTTGAGGGATATTATGTGTGGGGGTTGGAGTTATGTGTGTTTTTTTGGATTTTTTTTTAATAAATTGGATGTGGTTGTGTGTTTGTTTTTTGTTTTTAAATTTTCAAAAGGAATAATAATTAAATAGGAATATGTGATGAAGAAAAAATAAAATTGCAGCCAGTTAGGAAATATCCACAATTTAGGGTATGAAAATAAGATTTGGATTTTTATGTGTAATTAGTTTTGTTTGTTTGTTTTTTTAAAAAAATGGTGCCTTGTATGAAAATATTTTAAAGTAAAAAATGAATGGAAAAATGTCAGGGGGTGTGTGGAATTTTTTAGAATCTTTTCTGTATTTTTACTAATTTTAAATGAGTTTTTTGCATTTTTTAAGTAATTTTTGAATAAATTAGCAAATATGGAATTTTTCGTAATTTTGGGGGTTGAAATTTTCAGCTAACAAATTTCCAAAAAGTTGCTGAAATCTAAGGGAATTTTTAGAAATTTTTTTGAAATTTTTCTGAGTGGAAATGAATTTATAAATTAATTAAATCAGTTAAATCAAGAGAATCAGCTTAGTTTGGTAGTAGGGGCAAATTAAGTCAGCTAAGTCCTGTTAGTATGTGTAAATCATGTAAGTCAGATTAAGTCAAGTCAAGTTAGTCAAAGGGAACTAGGTTAGTCTAGGTTAGTCAAAGTCAATTAGGTAAACTAAGTTAGATTCTAACTAACCTAGGGTAGACTAACTAACCTAGGGTTAGTTAGGTTAAGGTGGGGACTAACCTAAGGTGGGTTAGTTTAACTAGGCTAAAGTTAGTTTAACTAGGGTAGGGTTAGTTGACCTAGGTAGGGTTAACCTAACTAGGGTAGGGTTAGTTTAACCTAGGGGGGTTAATATAACTAGGGGGTTAGTTGACTAAGGGGGTTAATGTAACTGGGGGGGTTAGTTTAACCTAGGTAGGGTTAGTTGACTAGGGGGGTTAATGTAACTGGGGGGTTAGTTTAACCTAGGTAGGGTTAATTGACTGGGGGGGTTAATGTAACTAGGGCGGGGTTAGTTGACTAGGGGTTAATGTAACTAGGGGGGTTAATTTAACTTAATTAAGGTTAGTGTTACTAATTAATGTTAATTAATTGAAATAAGGTTAGTCTAACTAACCTGAAGTCAGTGCGAAGGAGGAGGAGGACGAGGAGGACGAGGGGGAGGGAAGGGTGGCAGCGCGGCGGGAGGTGACGCCCAGGGTGGGCGGCGCTGGCAGAGCCCGCGGTTGCAGACGGCGAGGGCGCAAAGCCGGGCGGCGCGCGGAGTTGAACGGTGGCAGACGGAAGTGAGCCGAGGCAGCGCGCGAAGTTGAACGGCAGCAGACGGAGGACCTGGTGGCGCAAACGCCCGGTGGCGCAGAAGGGCTGGTGGGAAGGGCGCCCGGTGATGGAGGGCGAGAGGGAGAAGGAATAGGGGGGAGAGTGCAGGCGAGGAGGGGAGGATGCCCGGTGCAGGAGGGGCTGGTGGGGAGGACGCCCGGGGCAGGAGGGGCAGAGGGGGCGGGGAGGATGTGTGGCACAGGAGGAGACGCCGAGGGGGGGAAGGAGGGGGAGGAGAAGGGAGGGGGAGGAGGAGATGTCCGATGTGGGTGGCCGCTAAGGAAAAGGAGGCTAGCGGGGCAGAGGAGAAGAGGGAGTGGGAGGAAGGTGGAGGGAGAAGGTGAGAGGGTGAGGGAGATGGTGAGGAAGGGTCGGGGAGAGAGAAAGAGGAGTAGGAGAGAGAAAGAAGAAGAAGAAGAAGAAGAAAGGGGGGGTTGGTTGGGACGGGGAGGGGGAGGTGCCCGTTGGGTGGGTCCTTTTTTAATAAAAAATAAAGTAAATAAAATTAATGAATTAATAAAGAAATGAATTAAAAGAAAAACGAGGGAAAGGGGGCACGCCCCCGTCCCACGCGCGTGCGCGGGGCGGGGATAAAAAAATTTGCAATGGTAGGACCCGACGGGGCAAGGACGTCGACACGCAAGGCGCGGACGTGACGGGGGCGTCTCAAGATACGGAAAAACAAAACGCACACATTCACGCGCAAGGCGAGGCACGCGAGAACACAAAAAAAACAAAGAAAAATTAATAACTCATAAACCGTTTTTCGAAACGAAAATCTGTCAAAAGGATAAAGGGGCCAAGAGAGGAGGGGAAAATGATGGAAAAGTAACACGGGGTGTGCGGAGGAAAATGAGGGCGTTCACATGGAAAAAATGTTAAAAAAAGCCTAAAAACACATACGGGGATTAATATCGGAAAATCCGCTCGCCGAAATGCAGGGCAGAAAGAAGGAAAAAGGTGCAGAAGAACGTATCCAACAACCCTATCATGTCAAAACACAGTTTCGACCGAGATAGGATGCATGCACATGGGAAAAATGAAAAAATAGCACACGATAACGAGGTCAAAAATTAATAACAAAAAATCGGTTCATCGAAACAGAGGGTAGAAAAAAAGAAAAATGTGCGAGGGACGGGGAGGCACAAGGTCATTACATCAAAATTGAGTTTTGAGGGAATTAGGAGGGGTTCACATGCAAAAATCATGAAAAATAGATTTTAAAAACGCTCGGAAAAATTAATAACTAAAAATTTTGCAGTCGAAAAAGGGGGGAGGAAAAAGGAAAAAGTGGGGGGAAGGCTGGAAGGGCACGGCTGTCAAATCAAACTGGAATTCCGGTGAAAATAAGGCAGGTTCACATGGAAAATTGTAAAAAATAAGCACGAAAAAGACTCGAAAACCCGCAAAAATTAATAATGGATGAACTGTATATCGAAATAACACAGAGTAAAAAGGAAAAATGTCAGGGAGAAAGGATAGGATAGGCTTGACTCATCATATCAGAGTTCCGAAGCAAGCAAGATGCGTTCACATGGAAAACTGTCCATTTTACGAAAAATACTTCAAAAATTAATAGCTTTAGAACCGACTGTCGGAACCAGGGTTGGTAAAAAGGAAAAATGGTCATTTCAAAGGGATGAACAAGTCTATAAGTTTGGATCTGAATTTCGATGAACGTAGGATGCATTCACATGGAAGGACAGCAAAATCAGGGAATGAAGAAAAACTGCAAGGGAACGGCCCCAAGGGTGGGTTGAAAATGGACGGGTGGGTGGGGAAGGGACCCCATCAGGGTAAAAGCAGGTTAGGCATAGATGCATGATCAAGTTAAGGCAAATGCAGAGGGGTATGCAATATAGACGCACAGGGACGCGTCCCCACACTTAAAACCTTAACGGATAGGGTTGACCGAGCAACAGGGACCTAGTACCACACAACAGACCAACCGCTAATGTCCCCACACTTAAAACATGACCGTCACTGACAACAGAAGGTGTAGGATTAGAAAAACTTGGCCCATGTTGTCGAGAATCAAGGTTGACTGTCGATGGCACGTCCACTGTCGTTGTCGGATGCAGGAGGTGCTAAGGTATCTTCATAGCATACATCCTTCATGGCAAGGACCACGTGGCAGCACCCAAGGAGGTAGTTGGTTGAAGGAATCGCAAGAAATTCGTCGATGATGAGGAATGTTGCACTCAACTCACGGTCACTCATATGGAATGAAAGAGCAGGCACTCACCCCATGACTAATATTACTCGAGGAAATCAAGATGAAAACCCAGAGCTCACACCCGGTTTAGGAATTGACAAAAGAATGGTGCAGAGGGAGTATGCCAGGGTGCACAATTGATGGTGCATCAGTGTGTCCAACCCGTCTGGCATAGGTGCAAGGAGAAAGGCAAGGGAGCCTTCTAGAGCAATGTATAGAACAAAGTGATGTGTCTTGTGCTGATGGCAGAAACCCAGCCCGTGGGTGCATAGGGAAATGGAGGGAATGTACCTGACTCCAAAGGTCGTAACGTCCCTCAATCCTCACCTCTCGGTAATGGATTGAAGAAACTCCAGTCACACTCAGCCCACCCTTTGACTCACGCTCTGTTGAAAGATACAGAAGGCAACCATGTCCTGAAACCCGTTGATGTAATCCTCACGGTCACTTTTGTAAAGGTTGTATGCCTTGTACGCATTTGATGGTGCAAATGTGTATCCCACCCTGTGCCGGCATACAGTGCAAGAAGGAAGGCCAGGGAGCCTTATAGTGCAGTGCACAAAAACAACTCATGCTTTGTGCATTGAGAGGCCCATCCCGTGCGTGCAACACTCCATTCACACATCTCACCTCTCATTTGATTTGAAGGGAAAGATTGGTCACTCACCCCACCCTCTGTCTCACTCTCTGATAGATACAGAGGGCAACCCATACTCACACCCCCATCCTGTTAGGATGAAAGCTCACATCACTCCAGGGGTTGATGATGAAGATCATGTCAATTGTTGGTGTCATCAGGATCTTAAGGAGGAGGCATACCTAGGGAGGCAGCCTACAGATTGGTAGGAAGAGTCGTCTATTAAGAAGGGCAGACGGATTGATATTGCAGAGACAGCGCACCAAGGGAGGGGGCTTCGAATTGCTTGCTAAAGAGGTTCTGCTGGTGAGTCAGCTATCCTAAACTGCGGGGTGTTACCACCTTTTCCACAGTCAGCTTCTCGCCCAAGGGTGTTTCCACCTTTTCTTGTAACGAGGCCTGTTATGATAGGGAATTTCTTCATTTTCTCCCATAACAGTTTCGTTTGTTTTTCTTTTTCTTTTTTTTTCTTTTGTTTTTTTCTTTTCTCCTTGTTTTTTTCTTTTGTTTTCTTTTTTACTTTTTTTCTTCTTTTTTTTAATTTCTTAATAAAGGGAATGGTAGAAATACCATATATCACGACCAACCTCGGCACCGTTGTTGGATCAGACGACGAGAAGAGAACAATGTCGAGTTGAGATGGTTCTGCGAGGGGGTAGCAAAACGAGACCGCCTCATGAAGAGAATCATCATGGCTATCAGAAGCACGACAAGAAGGATAGTGCGACACCCAAAAGAGAAAGGGTAGGTCGACTATGATTGTCAAGATCCCCAGGGAGGGAAGTACTTCTTCAAGCGATATCCATTAATCAGGAAAGGATCATCAGAGGCATCAACGGTCTGCACCTGAACAGAACTGTTAGGATTGACAGCAAGTACCTTGTACGGGCCCATCCACCGTTGTTGGAGCTTGCCAGGAAACTTGCCAAATCTCGAATCATAGGGAGAGCAAGATCACCTTCTTTGAGCTCCTTGTGCTTGATGAAACTGTCATGATAGGCCTTGCGTCGCGCTTGAGTGGTTTCCATGCACTGTAGGGCCATCCGTCGGATCTCATCCAAGCATTCCAAGTGCAGGAGACGGCGTTGCAGTGACTCACTATCTCCCAAGCGTTCTTAAACTGCCACTCGCAAAGAGGGCAATTCCAGCTCAACAGGGAAGACGGCTTCTGTACCGTACACTAGCTGGAAAGGGGTCTGTCCTGTAGCTACTTTATGGGAAGTTTTGTACGCCCAGAGGGCCTTTGTAAGTTGATCATCCCAGTCACGATGATGTGCGGCAATCGTTCTTGTCAGAATCAAGCAAAGAATGTGATTGGTGACTTCAACTTGGCCGTTGGCTCTGGGGTAATAGGGAGTGGACTTACGATGGTGGATCTTATACAGTTCCGTCAGCTCCGCCATGATTTTGTTAAGGAAATGAGTCCCTCTGTCACTTACCAGCTCAAGGGGACTGCCAAAACGGGTGATAATATTCTCGTACATGAACAAGGCTACACTATTACCATCATCCCGCTTCAGGGCTTTAGCTTCACAGCACTTTGTGACATAATCCGTACATACTAAGATGTATCTGTTCTGCTTCCATCTGGAGGGTGGATCAATGGGACCCACAAAATCAATCCCCCACTTCTCGAATGGCTTTAGAGGAAGAATGGGTTGCAGTGGCATGGCACTTGTTTTGGTGGGTTTCCCCATTCGCTGACAAGCATCACATCTTTTATAGTAATCATATGCATCCTTGTGGAGGGTCGGCCACCAGTATCTTGCTAATAGAGCCTTCTTGGCTATCGCTTCTCCTGCGAAGTGTCCACCACATGGTTTATCATGGCATGCTTTCAATACTATGCCGATTTCATCTCCTGCAACACATCTTCGCAGCACTTCATCTTTGCCTTTCTTGTACAGTGCACTGCCTAGCAAAGTATACATGACTTGAGATGTTAGGAGCATATTGTTGAGTTGCTAAGAGGTTGGCTATGTCTACATACCAGGGAGTAACTGTTTCAACTAGAAACAAAGAAGCATCAGGAAGGTCTGGATCATCATGTTCCTCTTCTTCTAGTTGAGGGATCTGTGATAGATAATCGGCTAGGACATGGGAACGGCCAAGCTTAGTGACTACTTCAAAGTCGAACTCCTAGAATAGGAGCAACCATCTCATCAATCATCCTTTAACATCTTCTTTGTTCATCAGGAATGAGAGGGCCTCATGATCCACATAGAGCTTGAAATGTGTGGACAATAGATAGTGTCGAAACTTCTCCAGCGCAAAGACCATTGCCACGCACTCAAGCTCTGTCACTGTATAGTTCCGTTCTCTATCAGTGACCTTTCGGCTTGCATAATATATCGGTTGATCTAATTTGGAAGGGCCCTTTTAACATAGGACAGCACCTAGCCCTTCAACTGATGAATCTGTGTGCACATGGAACTCCTTCGTCCAATCAGGAGGCTGCAAAATAGGTGCTTGGATCAGGCATTGTTTTAGGGTATTAAAGGCTTCTTCACAATCACCTGTCCAAAGGAAATCAGCTTCTTTCCTTAGGAGCTTGTGTAGAGGGGCTGCCTTAGTTGCAAAATGTGCAATAAATCTTCTGTAATAGCCCACATGGCCAAGAAATCCTCTCAATTGCTTGAGGTTTGTTGGTGCTGTTAAGATGGTAATCTTCTCAATCTTTGCCAGGTCTGTTGCAATTCCTTGTGAAGACACAATATGGCCCAAAAGAACTCCTAAGAAGACACCAAAGACACATTTGTTGGGGTTGAGAGAAATTCCATACTCTCGGCATCTGTCAAAACATTGCTCTAGGTGTCCCCAGTGCTCACAGATCAAGCTATAGACACAGAAGTCATCAAGATACACCTCAATGAAATCATGCAGATGATTCTGGAAGGCCACCATCATTACTCGTTGGAAAGTGGCAGGAGCATTATAGAGTCTGAATGGCATCACTCTGTAGGCATAGGTCTCCCATTCTGTGGTGAAGGTTGTTTTGGATTGGTCCTCTTCTGCTATTTGGACCTGGTTATATCCACTGAATTCATCCAAGAGGGAATACAGCTCATGGCCTGCCACTGTGTCCAACAGTTGGTCTGTAAAAGGGATAGGGAAATGATCCTTCTTCATCTTCGAATTGAGCTTTCAAAAGTCAACACATATTCGAAGTTGCCTTCTCTTCTTGGGTACTACCACAATGGGCGAAACCCATTCACTGTTAGCCACGGGATAGATGAACTCTACTTCAAGAAGTTTCAATAATTTGGCCTTCACCAGAGCAGAATAATTAGGATTCATCCGTCTTTGTCTTTGCCTTACAGGTTTGGCATCGGGCTCTAGATCAATGTGATGTTGGCATACTGTGGGATCAATCCCCTTTAGGTCTTTGTAGGACCAAGCAAACATATCTAAGTTCTCCTTTAGTAGGTCTCGCAAGACCACTAGTTCTTTTTCTGGAAGATTGAGACCCACTTTCAGGTGACGTTTGGTTCCTTCAGCATCCAAGAACGTTACTTGTCTTTCACCTTCCACTTCGCGGATAAATATCTCACGAATTGCTTCTAGATAGAGGTCTGACTCTTTCAAGAGAGTAGTATCCTCGTCTGATGTCCCATTAGAACCAGTGTCCTCCTTCTAAACAAATGACTCGTTTGTTTGTTTAAGGCGCCAGAAGGGTATCAGAGCTTTATTTGCTTCGATGCGAGTGGTAACTTCTTTTGGACTTAGGGATTCATCTTTAGAGGATGCGTCTAGGAATGTCACATAGCAGGGACCTGCTAGAGGCCATGGCTTTGAGGGCTTGGGCTTCTGTTGGCAGGGGGCATCATCATCATCTTTTCTTTGGACTGAACAGTCAGGACGACAGGAGCCACTAGTGAACTTAATTTTTATGCCTTTAATCCATTTCTTATACAGATTCTGCATACTTTGTGGTCCATTGATCAACCCAAATGGAACCATGGTCATTCCATCCAGTACCCTGAGATATTCGGCCTCTGAGGTCTCTGTAGGGACATCAACCAGATCATCCTCTATCAGAGGGAATTCTTCATCTGTACTTTCATAGCCTACTTTATTTTCTTCCTTTTCAGTTTCATCCTCATCCTCTGGAGGCTCTATCTCTGCTTATGTAGAGGCTCTGTAGGAGAAGAACAGATCTTCTGCCTCTGAATGCGCTTCTGCTTCTGTCACCAGTTTTGACTTTGCTTCTGGCTCTGGCTCTGGCTCTGTATCTGTTACTATCTCTGTATCTGCTCTGTCTCTATTCTGTAGCCGCTCTGTATCTGCTCTGCCTCTGTACTGACTTTGCTCTGTAACTGTACTATCTCTGTACTAATTCTGCTCTGTCTCTGCAACTGTCATGTAACAGGGAGAACAATACATCCATGCTTCTATTTCACTATCAGAGGTGATTTCAGAAGTTAATTCTAGTTGAGGCAGGAGGTATTCTCCCATGGACAAGGATTTTACTTCCCTTGGCAGTTGGCTTATAGTGCCCACTGTTAGGGATTGTGCCTCTGTTTTCTTAGGAAAGATTTGCTTAACAGCCTCTTCATCTCTTGATGTACCATCTGTTACCTAGTTAGAGGAGTTAGTTATGACTTCAATGGATGTGGATCCATTGTCTTTTTGCGATCCATACAGCTTTAACACCGCTTTATTGGGTCCTCTGCCTAGGGGTAGGGTTCCTTTGAACCAGTCCGTCTTGGCTCTTGCTTCAAAAAGCCAAGGTCTTCCCAACAGCAGAGGATATGAAGTCCCATAAGAATTTGGTTTGACCACCAAATATGTCAGCTAATAGTCTCTTCCTGCAAGGGTTGTTTTTACGTATGGGAGGATGCCCAGCGGTTTGACTCTACTTTGGTCTGCCAATCTGATAAGCCACTGTGTAGGTTGAATTCCTTGCAACCCTAAGTCCTTCATTGTGACATCCATCATTATGTTTACTGATGATCCTCCATCAATCAATGCATCTGAAATGAAGTATCCTTCTATCCATACACTAATCTCTGGGGTTCCAGGATCTAGGAAGGCATTAGCCACATTTACTTCCTTTACAGGCTCCGGGGCCTTATTGGTCTTGGTCGCTGTTGAAGGAGCAATCCTTAGTCCATGTCTTTTGGTCAAGATGCTTTTGAATCTCTTTCGGTAGCTAGGAGATAGCATCAGCAACTATCGGAATGTCAAGTTTGGTTTAAAAGTATCTAGATCCTTAACCAAGTCATAATCTTTAATAGGATCCATAGGCTTCTCCAGCCGGCTGGGGAATGGGGCTATACCCATTTTCATCTTTTCTTTTTCTTCTAACAATTGCAACATCGGCACTTCCTCTGTCTCTGGAAGTGCTTCTATATCTTCTATCTCCTAGGCCTCTGGCCCTGTCTCTGGGACTGTCTCTGTAGCCTTTTGTGGCACTGTAGTGCTCTGTACTACACTGTTTTGTTCTGTACTCCTCTGTCCCTTTGTAGGTAGGTTGAACTTCACAGTCTTGGCAAGAGAGTCATTTCCATTCTGAACCACTGGTTCCTTTTTCTTGGTGCGCGTAACAGTAGCAACTTCCAACTCTACCAAATTGGAAGCAGGCTCTTGTACCTTCTGTTGGCTATCAGTGGCATTGGTCTTTACAGGGGCTGGACTGGGACAGTCCTTTGCAATGTGGCCTTCTTCTTCACATCGGCTGCATAAGGGCTTGTAATCCACAAATCTTCTAGGATTTGGACAATTTGGGGAGATATGACCATTTTCTCCACACCTATAACATTCCACCTTTGATCTCTAACCACCGCCAGATTGTCGTCCTCTGTAACTTTGAGAGGGAAACCTCCTTGGACCAAAATTAGGACCAAACTCTCTAGGCTTGGGTCCAATATCCTATGTTGTCATTTTGGATTCTAGCAAGTTGAATCTTGCATTTTCATCCTTCTGTCTTCGTTCATGCATCTCTTTCAGAGAGCAAATATCCTCTGTATGATTCTTCCGCAAACAGTAGGAATAGAAGGCTCCAAGAATGGTTGGTTTTCGGGTGCATTCAGTGGCTAAATATCCCGCTTGATGACACTTTCCACACCATGTATTAGAGCGCATCACATCTCTTCCAGCTCCTGCAGGAGTGGATATATTGGCGGTATTCACCTTCAGCGCCTATGGTTGCTCTGTAATCACATCCAGAAGCTCTTTCTTGATACTTGCAACTGAGTTGGATAAGTAGTCCTTCAGATTTTCACCTCCTGAAGTGCTTGTGGTAGGGTTTTGGGAAGCTTCTGTAATTACTGCATAGACTGGTTGGGTCGACCCAAAAGGTCCTCTGTTGTGGCTCTGATTCAGAGCTCCTGTTGTGACTTGGGGTTGTTGATTCCAGTTGGTAGGATTCCATTGTTGTTGAGTCACCATTGGAGGAACTATTTGAGGCCACTGTTGTTGTGGTTGAACCATCATCTGAGGTGACCACACTGGATTAGGTGCATTATACTGCGGCACTGTTTACATTTGGGGATAGGGGTAGGGAACTGTCCCTAGGACTGCATTTGATGGGTATACCATTCCAGGAATATGAGGGGGTAAGACTCCTCTTCCTGGAGTCATTGACAGCCTTGCTTCAACTTCGTCATACAATCTTGCACCTTCCACTGCAGCTTGCAAATTGACTGGTCTTCTCAATTCCATGAACTTATGAACTTCTGGTTGTAGGCCCCTAAGAAACACGCCTTTCTGGATACCTTCATCCAAATGATGGTTAGTCCATCTCTTCAAGATGGATTCCATTCGCGAGACATAAGCTTCTACTCTTTCTCCAGAGGACTGACTTAGGTTCATAAACTCCTCTCGTATCCGTTCTTCAAAACCTTCACATCTGAATTTAGTGAGGAAGGCCAACTTCAGGTCGTCCCATGTGCCAAAAGTTCCTGCTGCTTATCTCTCATACCACTAAAATATCGCACCCTTGAAAGTGGTAGGGAATATTGCTAACCAATGCTCAGGGGTTCTTGCATTGTTAGCCACACATGCTACCATGAACTCTGCTACATGAAGATCAGGGTCTTCATTGTACTCTCCCTTAAAAACTGGCAATGGGACTACATTTGCTGGCCTGTCATCAATATTTCCAGGACGACTCTGACTAGGAAGGGGACCTTGAGTCGCCATGGGGACTTCTATAAAGAGTGCTTCTAGGGCGTCAAAGGAGGCTTCTGCTGCGAGCTCGTTCTCAACTTTGATTTTTGCCTTCTCTCTTCTCACGTACCTCTGGACTCGTTCCAACGCTTGCCTCTTTATTGCGTCATTCATCAGGGGGTTGGCTTCAACCAGTTGGTCTGGACTCAACAAGATAGTGTCAAGGGGGGCTTCAGTCTCTCTGATGGATTCTCTGGCCAACATCTCTTCTACTTCCTTCTTCTCAACATCTCTGAATTCAGCTTTCAAACCACTACAGAGGGGAAGATATTCCGTTCTGAAAGTATCAAAACTCATTCTTCTTAGGATCGTTGTTGCATCATTATAATAATGCCAGCTTCTGAGGGTTTCAACAGTGTATGTTGTGAAAAACACTCTGTCTACCAACTTCCAGTGGGTTGCTAATTGAACAAATAGAAGATTATCAGTGCACCAAGCATCCCATGTATCTTGCTGTTGAGCATCCACAAACAAATTCCAACTTTTTTCCTTCTTGTCTTCATGAACCTCCACAGACCAAGACTCCTAAAGCTTCTTCACAATCTCCTACTTGATGATGTCTGGAAACTTCTCAATGAATGTCAAATCTTCCATGGATGGACATTCTCTCTGTCTCTGCTCTTCAGTTTGTTCCCAAACAGTTTGCCACCAAGATGCAAGTTTCTGCTGCTTCAATAGGAAGAGGAAATAGTCCACCACATAGAGCATGCACCATGATGGTGATATGTTTCCGCCATTGTGAGATGAACTTCTTGTGGAAAGTGGCTTTGATAATGAGAAATTCCAACTCTTCAGTGGAAGAAGGAACTTTGCAAACATCCATTGAATTCTCCTCTTCTTGGCAATTCCATTTCCTTCATTTTCAGCCTCTTTTGGTGCTTGTTGATGGCAAGATTCCCCGGCTGCGCACCAAAAACATGGAGCTCCAAGAGGAACACCAAGGAAAAGGGAATTATCTTGCAAGAAAATCTATCTTGTAACATCAACAAGCTTTTATTTCATTCTTCTGATCATCAAAACAAAGAAAAAAGCAATTCTTCACGCAGCATCATAGTAGATTTCTCCCACGGATTTGATAGAATCAACCATATTCTTCAACATCTTCACAAAATCCATCAATAGAACAAATAACACAAAGGAATACACCATCTTTGAATGGAAATCAATCACATATTATTCATCTTCAATGTCTTTATAGTTCTCTTTCTCAATCTCTCATATACAGTTACACTGTTTTGATAGAATTGGCTATCTCTGACTCTCTCTCTCTCTCTCCATCAATAATACATCATATCCTCACTACAATGCTCTCATAATAACCCTAAATAATCCTTCTTAGGTCGTGGATGCACCTCCCAAGAGGTATGTCTGATATAAAGAGTCACCAGAGCCACTACAGTGTCTTTTCACAGCTCACTACTGTCACTGTCACTTAGTCTTCTCTTCAGTCTTCAACAACTGTTTCTTCCACTTGTTTTAGCTCTTTTGAACTTAGATTCATCCTTTCCAAATGTTAGAAAACTTTCCCAAAGTCACACATACATTCTACAGAACACCTACAGAAGGTCTACAGAACAGTCATAGTACAGCACCAGAACAGCTATAGTACAGTTACAGTACAGAGACAGAGCAGAGACAGAGGCTCTACAAAGGGTTATCAAAACCTCATAAATCATACTCAAACCATTCCAAACTCTCAAAAACTATTCAATAGGCTTTCAAAAGATCTCAATCTTCATCCATCATCAATCCATGCTTCATACAGAAGACAATCAGAACAAAACAAAAGCTATACAGAAGGTATAGAGAACCAATTAGAACCTATCAAAACATCACAGAACCTCATATCTCCACTGAGAATCATCATGAACTTCCAAACATAATCAATATCATCCAGAACACTCTCAAATACTTCCCTTACAATCATACATCACTCTAAATCCATCAAAAATCAATAATTCAGTCCTCAAAAACAACAAAAATCAATCAAAATTTTAGTCTTTTTCCACTCTCAACAATCCCTATAGTTTGGTTCCATTTTTGGACCAATGTATTCAAGTCTTGAGTGCTTGTGCGCTCCAAATCGAGCATTGAAGTAGGGTTTTTTCTGAACGAGTGCTTGAGGTAGATAGGTAGAAAGTGAGGGATTTTG
This sequence comes from Lygodium microphyllum, assembly GCF_053477565.2. Classification (NCBI taxonomy): domain Eukaryota; kingdom Viridiplantae; phylum Streptophyta; class Polypodiopsida; order Schizaeales; family Lygodiaceae; genus Lygodium; species Lygodium microphyllum. Next base: position 75,103,037 of record NC_141163.1, read on the forward strand.
AAGAGATATGCAATCTCCTTAGCAAGTAAGTTTTGGTTTTTTGGATTTGGAAAAGTAGGTTGGAGTAGTGTAGGCGTTTTCTTTGTGATTTGGATGCATTAGGGTAGGAAAAAACAAAGAAAAAAAACCGAAAACAAGCATTGGGGTTTTTGCTATCATAACATGGTAACAGGGTTTGATTTGTTTGTCAATTTGTATTTGGGAGTTTATTTGCTATTGTAGGTATACACAATCATTCATCAGGGTCTATTCTTACATTCTGGAAGTTTGTGCAACCCCTCATAACCAAAATCGTTAGAATCGAGTGATTTTTATCATCCCTGGAAACTCGTCCACAAGAATCGGACACTGTTACCAGAGTCTGATTCCCAAAATCAGACCGGTCCAAGTCCAATCTGATTTTCAAACTTGGACCAACCCATCCTATCTGATCGGACATAACCTATCCGATTTCAAAAATCAGACATCCCATAATCGGATGTCCAATCCTAGAAACGGACTCCCTGAATCGAACACATGAAAATCGGACACAAAAATCACCGGACACTCCAAAATCAAACATTGGTCGAATCGGATGTTTAATTCCCATAATCAGATGCACAAAAATCAAATCAGTTTGTAATCAAACCAAACCCATAATCGAACCACTCGGACTTGGAGTCCAATCAACTGATTGGACCAACCCAAAATCGGAAGTCCGATTTTGATAATCGAAAACCTAAGAATCAAACCTCTAAGAATTGGACACAAAACTATCAAAATCAGACAAGTGAACAAAATACAAATTTAACACATCTAAGCCCTAAAACTGACCCAGAGACCGTATAAAGCTTAAAGCACATCATAGATCTATCACACCGAGCTGAATTCTAGAGCAAGTGGTTCAAAACGTGCTACAAACGGTCCTTCAAATCGTGCATGATGTGTAGCGTAACGGTCATGCAGGCCAGGGGAACTGCTCCCCCCCTTGGACCCCCATAGAGGGGGCTCCCTTCCCACCTCCCCCAAGTAGGCTAGAGAGAAAACGTGCGCCATGACAGGTCCTCCAAATTAGATCCTAGTGTAGTGATGGCTCTACACAAGCTTAGATTCTTGCTTGCAAAACAACAACCAAAAGCCCATACCCAAACAAAGACAAACACAGACCCTAGAACCTCAATGGGCCAATCTAGTCAACAAGGGCAAAAAGGCCACACCACAAAAACATGTATATGTTACATTCAGATTGCATCTACTCAAAGTGACATGGAACAACATCAAGCTACAACTACGAGATGACTAGACCTGACAGTTTTGATGATAGATGCACCTTGAAAGGCACTGCACAGATGACCCAAGACATTAGTAGAGAATCCACATATGGTTGTGCAGTTGGGGACTCAAGCGCATGTATCAGAAGGCTTGAATTTATAACCCAAGACCCGGGACATAGTAACGCCTGCTTACCTTAGGGTCAAACTCACCACAAAAAGAGAGCATAGTGTCGATGCTCTCATCGATGAAGGAGCTGATTTTAATATATTGACCGATGAAGCATGGACCCTACTAGGCCACACCAACTAATGCAACTCTTAGTCCTTACGAGGGATGCCCACAAGCACTTATAGGGAAGTGCAAAATCCTTGTGACTATTGAAACAGAAAGCTTGCTTGTCCTATTCCATGTTCCTCCAAATAGTGCTAATTGTGGAAAGGAAACCCTCCTAGAAAGACCCTTCAAACGGGTGACAAAGTGTGAGGCCGATTATGTAGCATAGAGGATACACTTGACACTACTGGGTGTGAGAATAATCACAACCTTTAGTAAGTGTGACCTCATCAAACCTCGAGGAAAAGATAAGGAACGTCCTGACATACCAGGCAAGCCTAGTAACGAGAACAAGGACTTGTTGAAAGATTGATACAAGTGCATGTTGAATAGAGAGAACCAATGAGCGAGGCCATGCTTGAAACAAGAAGGTCAAGAGACAATGCCAAGGATAGAGGCTTTGGACTTACAAATATTGTAGAAGGCCACAAGAGAAGCCCAAGCCTTATAGACGAAGGTATCAATGGAAAGCCAGCACAATGTTGTGATGGATATCCAAATCCTTGCTACGTGCTCAAGGGTATTACATAGGTAATCGATGGATTTGGATACCAAATCCCCCTACTAAACCACCTCTATTAGCTGAAGGCCAGATCGTATCAAAAGCAAGGAAGTGTAGGAGGAAATCTTTAAAAAAATCCAAGTCTCAAGTCAACAACATTAGAGTGATTGAGCCCTTTATGATTGAAATCAAGAAACCAAACATGACTGCTCGAAAGGTAGATCCTCAACCTCTAGAATGCCTAACAAGCAAATGTCAAATATAACCGTTGAGTGTGCACAAAGACCGCTAGTGACCAAGGAGCCTTTGACTCTCCAAGAGGATAATGAGCACCACAGGCACAATGTTGCTCTCATGATAAGGCTAATTGCTCAACAAAGCAAATGGCAGAATCATCTAACAACCACAAGCAAATCTTCCAACTAGTGCCAAGTCCACCTTAGGAGTCCCAAATCTCCTACACCCTCTTTCCCTAAATGGACACAAGAAGCACAAAAATAGTCGTCAAGTGTAACTACTCAATCCCAATCTTCATCTCCATCTAAGCTTCCAAATGTCCAAGATGTGGGACATGACACCACCCTTAGCTCTCAACCTAAGGATACACTTGTGCAATCCACCGTGACTAGCTCAACTGATGCTCGATCTACACAAGTGAATGCACAAGGCAACAAAAGACATGACCACTTCCGATCTACTTAAGGACTTGACACCACAGTCTACCAATAGTGGCCAATCCATTGAACTAGCCGCTACTACTTCCAATCAGGAGAATCACAGTAGCCACAGCCTTTGGCTGTGACGACGCCCCTTACGGAATGTGTCCTTAGCAATTCACCTATGGAAGAGGTGTCGCAACTAATATCCTTGACACCTCTAGCACTTCTGAAGCACCTAAATCCTAGGCTTGAGGAGAAATCTCTCAAAGATTTGGCCAAGAAGATGGCGCATCTAACCAATGAGCCAAAGATGAAGTGCTTGATGAAGCTTGATCACAAGCTGATAGCCATCACACGTGTGTACGTCCATGTGGACATTGGAAGGCCAACACCAAAGCACACAAAGCTCATAGCCACAAACCCCTAACTCTTACTCTCGCTATGTAGTTGTTGCTAAGGAAGTCATAAAGGACATCCCAAAGGCTGCAACTAGAGAAGTACACTCAATACCCTCACTCTATACTGCTCAATGTGAGACAAATAAGGAAAAGCCCAAAGCAATCGAATGAAAAGGGAAAGGACAATGTAACTTTGTGCAGAAATGGTACTCCACAAAGTTTGGCAGCCAAAATTGGCCAATGACTAATGATACTCACTGAGCAAAGGAAAGCCCTTTGGACATCAATACATGATCCCATGTACATTGCCCCAACCTCATTATGAGTGTTGGCTACAATCCGTGAGGTCCAGCTTTTTGCCACTGTCCAAAAACATCCCTTGTACTATAAACTGCTTCTAGAAGAAGATCTAAATGTAGCTAGCATGCTAGGAGTAGGGAGCATGGTTCTTGATGCTAGTGCATATATCTTTTGCCTCACCCAAGTCCCTACAATCCTAGATCTTTATGCTTCCCATCAATACAACCTTTACTTCTTCAGTTGGTTCCATCCAAGCCTATATGACAAGAACCCTAAAGCATCTCTTGGTTCTACACTAGAGTCACCCAAACCTCCACAGCAAGAGAAAAAAAGCTCTAAACACAACACCCACTCTGATAAGAAGCAATGGAGACATGTTCCAATGGGTAAGGTTAAGAGTCTAGAGCAAATTCTCGATCAGGAGCAACTGCCAATGCAATCGGATGAGGAGCTCAATGGAGGGGAATTAACTGAAGAGCTAGACTCTCCTAAGAGAGAGGTAGTTGTACCCTCACAACCTAGTGAGGCTACTTCAGCAATACGCAGCTATGTCCCATGAGGACACACTAGAGAAAGAGAATGTTGAGGCCCAACCAAGCACATCAATGACTGACCTAGTTTAGGGTTCCAAGTCTTCAAGGGATACACCTCGATTGCTGAAAAAGAGGAGAAAACAAGAGCAATTGCAAGTGATTGTAGATGCCAAGAAGGTTGAGACCAAGCGTGTTGAAGAGATGAGGAATAAAGCATCAAGTTCATCCACAAATGAACCCATTGCCATCTCTCCTAGCAGTAGTGAAACCTCAGACACATCCTTGTGTTCTGATAAGTCAAAGCAACCATTACCATCGACGGTTGCTTGCACCGGTCAATCCACCAACAGTAAAACTTACATTGACCAATCAAGAGTGGATATAATACAATCACAACAAGTTGACAAGACTATACCAGTCACATCCAAGGAGAACCATGACACAATAGCAGTAAAGCCTCAAGAGAAACATGAAAACGTTGAGGACATAAGCAATCCTAGCATTGACCAATCTTTTTCATCTAGGCCTGAGCCCCTAGCTATGCTAAAGCCTAGGGAAACTCCCAAAACCTTGCATGAGATAGCAACCGAGCAAGCCTTCATAGAACATAGAAGTGCCATATAGTGCTTGACCAAGTTGGAGGCTAAACTCAAATTATTCGCACGTGCTTACATCCTTGCGGACATGTGCACATTCCCTAGGGAGCAGCTTAAGGAATATTTGTCATATCTGCTATCATGGGAAGAGCAAGAATATCTTAACGAGCACTATGACAAGCTCCTATATAAAGACATGCAACTCATCTATGATGAGGAATCCGATAAACTACGCTTGACTGTGACATTCAACGAAGTGCTTTACCAACCAAATCTCTTTGAGATAGAACAGCTAGAGTGACAATCAGAGGCTCAAAGTCAATTTGAAAAAGTTGGTTTGAAAACCGCGTTACAATGGTTGGCTGAGCTTGGAGCCTAGATTATGACAATCTCAAAGGAGCGATTGGCCAAATGGCGGTCTCAAAGAGACCCAACCTATGTGGCACCAACTTCCTTTCGAGTACTAACTGTCGTTCGAGGTATATGGACTTAGCTGCGGAGCTAGTCAAGAGAACTCTCTGATTGATAAAATTCTCACTGAGGAGGAGCTACATGTTGCCAGTAGACTCAGACAAGGTACCATGCTACTCAATGTTGCAAAATATCTATTGTTATTGAGTAGATTGCCACGAGTACTAGATGCATGTGCCACACTCAATTACAATCCTGAGTTCTACAATTTTTTTTTATCCTCATGAAGTGACATGGATTTATAAATGTGTATATAAATAAGCAATGTGTTTTGTGACTGTGTATAGATAATACCAAAAAAAAAAAAGCCAGCACACACAAGCAATGATAATCAAGCGCAGGTGATATGCATCAAAGTCAACACCATGGGATTCAGATAAGTGATTGTCTCTTTGAGCTGCACCTGTTCATTATGGTTGAAGCATAGGACTTACATGTACTCTCATGAGTTTCCAGGTGAATATAGGACGACATAGGTCTTTGTACAAAATCATTCAATGTCCAAGTCACCATAAAACCACGAATCCCACAAAGAACCATTATGGAGAAAGTGACATAAATACCAAGAATAAAGAGCCATGACAGAATCCCCATGAGAAGAGAAAATCACCCTTGCAGAAAGCACACATTGCATTTGAGCATGGCCCAAAGCATAGTCATCTACTACTCTCTCTTTCTTGGCCAAACTCTACATCGAAGGAGTCATGCTCTCAACAAATAACAAGTGTTTCTTCATCAACCAGGATTCAATTCGCCATATGCTTTGTTCCTTGTCCATGCCAGCTCATTCCAATTGCTATCTCAATTGTAGCGATGTCTCACATTTTACAAAGAGGTTTGTAAAATCTCAAGTGTATCTCTCCATCTCAATAATTGTTCTTCTAACATCGAGGCTAGTAACACAATCATCTTCGTAATATCCATTTTTCACAACCTTTGGATCTTAACATTTCTTAATCCAAATGAAAGGTTGATAGCCTTAATATATTGCATTGGTTATATTCATTTTGTCCAAAAAAAAGAGGAAAAAAAAGTAAAAAAGAAAAAATGGAAAAAAAGTACTCACAATCACAACAGAGCACCTAGGGATCCTCAAATTAGGTATGTCCAATGACCTTGGTCGACTGGCTCCCCTAGCCCTTTACACATCCCCCACGATTGTTCAGGGCACATTAAGGATTGGACATACCTAGGGAGCTTTTCTCTTTCCTATGGTTAGACCTGTCACCCTGACCCATTTGCACGATTCTTTTTCGCACTCCATCTCAGCACCATTTCAATCAATAGTGGTGAGCAAGCACGAAAGACAATGGAAAGTACACCGTACTCTTTAAGCAATACACATAGCCACCAACTACCAAAGCTCAGGTATCAATGAGCTTAATTATGCTACATCATGTTTTCAAAATCACAAATGATGTCTCAAGAAGTCTTTGGGAGTACTTCTCCTCAACATCAACAATTTTTTCCACCCCATCGAACCCTTGCTTCATCCACACACTGCTACGAGGAACCAAACTAGCAGTCTTCTAACTACATAATATCTAAGTATGCACATGCACTCACATAATATCTGTACCACAATCTATACACAATTTGGGTCCTCAAGTGTAGGGCATTACTTCGACATGTCTCCCAAATTAATCAAACTACGTCTTGTGTACAATAAAAAGACTAGCACTACCCCCTAGGAGAGACCACATATGAGAGGTTTTTCAATTGCAGGTATTAAAGACTCCAACGACAGTACCGTCAGCTCTTCATCAACACTCAACTTTGAATTCTTATCCTTTATCAACCTACAAGCCCACCAAAGAATCCTTGCCTGTAGAATCCCTAGAACATCAACACCTGTGCCAACCCATGAGTGCAACTCCCAACAAAAACCAACCCTATCACCAACTTCAACAACCCTATCACCAACCAATCATGCCAACAAAGTGCCACCAACCACCTTCATCCACACCACCACCAAAACTCCTCCAAGGCAAATCACAGCAGTCCCTTCCACCCACATCTTCAGTGCATGCCAAAGCTTGCTACCTACGACGATGAGTGCCATGGGACTGGCATTCGTCTAGGAGGGGGGTCATGTTAACCCTCGGACAAACAAGCTGAAAAATCCAAAAAATCTAAAGTATAAGATAAGGCCAAGGCAAAATTGAAACAGAAGATGAAGGCACGCTAAGGAAAATATGGAAATACAGGAAGTGTATAAAAGTCCTAAATCAAGGAGAAAGGCGCACAAGAAAAAGCGCAAGTCAATACTTTTGTAAAAGAGCACAAGGTGCATCATGATTTATTTTAAGAGCACCGGAGTGCAAATTGTAAAGGTAGATGGGAGGACAATGGAAAAAAGGGCCCACGCCACGGCTGCCCATGTAAAAAAGGGGATAAGGGGATGACCACCTAAAAGGGATTTAGGGTTTTGTATATAAAGTTGAAAAGTGAATGAGAAGCTCATTCTTGATGTGTGGCAAAAAGCTTTTTCTTCTTCTTCTCTTCTTCTTGCCTTCTTGTGTGTGCTTGAGTGAGGGAGTGAGGGAGTGTGAGAGAGTGATTGAGTGAGTGTGTGAGAACGAGGGATCGAGGAGGAGAAGCTCCCCATATCCTCTCTTCATCTTCTTCTCTTCTCTTCTCTTCTCTTCTCTCGCGCAGCTATGGAGGATGGAGCTTGGCGGAGAGGGATTGAGGTTGCTTGAGCTGGCATCAAGGATCATGAAGCTACTAGTGTGCACAAGAGAGAAGGGTACTCGATTAGGCATCAAGGTAAGCTCACTACACCCCATAGGTAGGGAGAGCACATCGGCTATGTGAGAGGTAGCCATGGCCACTCGACTTCAAACACTTGATCAATAAGTGGTTCGTAGGTCTCAGGGGTTGAGCAAGAGAGCTCCCTACAACTGCCTATGGGACCAGATCCACTAGTTTCATAGATGTTACTTCCCATTCCAACATGAAATTAGAACAACTACACCCTTAACGGACACAATCAAGTCTACCTAGGACCAAACTCTTCGGACCTTAATAAAATTGCATATGAGCATTGATGTTGGAAGTCTCATCAACTCATGTCTTGCTAAGAAGAGCCCCTCTCATCAAAGCCTCGTGTATGTGAAACCTAAATTGGTCACAAGATCCATCATGGACATCTATAACTTATTAGGAAGGATATCAAATTGTGATTCAGCAATCTTGAACTTGATTCTTTCCTTACTCACCAACCAATGTGAGTGTTCTATCAGAGGGGCATGAGTCACTTCTAGCCATTGTAATAATGTAGGAAATACACAAATAGATTTGTATAGAATGCCCCAAGGATCAAGAACAAATATTTGCATACCATCTCTAACCACATAGCCAATCATCTTTTGGTTCATCTCATCCTTCCATACATAGGTTTCTCGGAAGAGTGTTGATGAGGTAGAAGAGTTGAAATGAAATGAAAAAAACAAAGTATATTTGAAACCAAGTGATACTCCATCCATGCTTCTAATACAAAAATTGGCTACCAAAAACCGACCATTGTAGAGCAAAGAAGGACCATTAAAGCCTAATTGTGTGACCAATTATATATAAGTTCCACTTCCTTCTAGGTGCTTGCAATCATGTAGGGCTCAAATCGATCATTCTAACATCTATCTCTAGTAGATGATTAGCTATTGGGCATGTGCATCCTATCTAACATCATAATCATGGGCTAGTAAAACATCAACTATAGGCTATTTAGCTAGTTATATGATAATATGAGGCTTCTCCTAAAATATCTCCCTACATATCTCAACTACCTATGGGTAGGCTACTTATGCATCTTCTCCTCATGAAAAACAACATCATGGCTACAAATAACCTTTCTAGCGTACGGATCCCATAGGTGATAACCTATCTCATCAACATCCCCATAACCAAGGAAGATGCATTTCACTGATTTAGGATCTAACTTATTGTGTTTGTCATTGGGAACATGGCAAAAAGCCTCACATCCAACGACATGCAAACAACTACATGAAAAAGGTCTTTGATACCATACCTCTTGTATAACCTGACAACCAATAGTAGTGCATGGGGATCTGTTTATCAAGTGTACAATAGTACTAATTGCCTCAACCCAAAAATGTTACAGTAAGCTTGCTATGGACTCTCTCCTAAATCGTCCTATTCATGCACTTTATAAGATCATTTTGGGGTGGGGTATAACGGGCAATCAACTAAACCTCGCTCTTCATCAAAAAACTACTCAAATACTTTAGAGGCTTATTCACTCCCATTATCTAATCTTAGGTACTTCAATCTATAACCAAACTTCTCAACAAGAGTACACCAATGCTAAAAGATAGACCTTATACATTCGATTTCTGCTTTATGGGATATATCTAGACCTTATACAAATAATTATCAATGAAAGTCATAAAACACTTCGTGCCACCTAGTGATTGACAAGGCATGGAGGCTCGCCCATGCATATCATGCCAGACTTCTTGTGATATTCTAGACCATTAAATAGAGGAAGTCTCGAATAAAATAGTTTGAAGTTTGTAACCAGACACTTTCTCGAGTCGATAGGGTTTGTAGACATCCTTCGCAAAAGTCACCACACAAACAAAAGTCATGGGCCATAAGTCACAACTGACTAAATGCATTTAAAACTTAGCAAATAAGGGAAGTTTAAAAGCTTTAAGCTTTTTATAAAAAAAATAAGATTAAGAAGAAGATGACTATGAATAGGCCGCGCCCCCCTCCCCCTTTTTTTGACAAAAAACAATGCATAACTTCCCTCTCTTCTCCTAAATTTGGAGATCCTAAAAGCATGAACGAAAGCTTGAATTCTCCTCCTCAATCACAGCATAAGACTCCAGCAATCTCCCCCTCTTCTCAATTTTACGAGAGGCTTAGATTGAAGCAAGATCATGTGAAAGAGCCAGGAAAATCAGTCATGGCATCTCTAGCCGCCTCTCTAGACCTCAAAGATCAAATCTCCAGCATCAAATTGCATCTTGAAAGCTTCCAGATTGCTAGATTGCCAAGATACCCTCCACCAAGAGCTCCTCTTCTTGGCCACAACCCTTCTTCTTCAATTTAACTATAAATATGAGGCATGAGGAGCCATTGGAGAGCAGCCTGAGCAAGAAAGGAGAAGCTCTTCTCAAGAGTATAGAGCAAGAGGAAGTGGGGCAAGAGGAGTGCAAGGATGGGAATTCTCGTCACGAACATAAGGAGGATACTCCGCATGCACTTGGAATCGAATCTCCCATCCCTTCTACCCCCACTTCCCTATGGAATCAAGGTTCTACTCGATCTTTCTAAATTTAACATCACCAATGCCAAAACATCCAATGCTAAGTCATTTCCTAATCTCATAGAAAATGTCATACTATTATAGAAATTAAACCAATCCCTATGTGGAGTAACATGGAAAGAAGTCCCCCCAATCAAGTAGCTAACACTAAGAGAAAGTGGGAGATGTAGCTACCAACTAACTAGCATCAAGAGAAGAAGCTGTCAAGATGTAATCATCATTAGACTCAAGATCCAAGGCATTTATCTCCCCAATTTTCATAGTGGACTCACTAGAAACAATGTTGCAATCATAAGACTTTTACTGCACTTTGCCCTTACCTTTCTCTTTACACTTATCATTGCACATCTTATGGTATTGTGGCCTAATATGACCCTACTTTCCATAGTCATGACATGCAAGAGAGACCTTATGACTACCAAACTTACTGTGCCTGCGAGACTAAGACCTTTGTGAGTCTCTACCAGGGTAGTCATTGCCGCTATCATCTTTGCCACTAACAGTCAATGCATGAGAAGTACGGGCTACATCCACATTCTTTCTATTTATCTTCTCTATGAGTAAGGCACCCTCAACACCATGGAGTTTCAAACATTCCTTAGGCATATTAGTACACATGGCAATATGGAAAGTATCCCATGACTCAAGAAATGTCATAAGTGAGAATAAGAAAGAAAAATTATCCTTAAACTCAATGCCCTGCAAAGTCAGTCCCTTCCTTCATTCAAAGGTCCATGAGCTATTTCAACTAGTAGATCTGTGAACCAAAACTTTGATTATCATAAAGATTGCATATCTTTTTCCATAAGTATCAAGCATTATCCTCAAGTACCACAACATTGAAATAAACTTGTATTGACAATGACAATATAAGAGTGGATTTACATAGCTCATTCAACTCATCCCAAATATCTTAGTCAATGCCTTCAAGCTTTGCACTCTTGATTTTCAAAGGCCTAACCTACTTCTTTTGGACTAGTACCTACCATATATGTACCTTCCAATAGGTAAAATTTGTGCCATCAAGCTTTTCAATATTGAAAATAGCACTATCATCCAAAGAAACAACCATAATGATAGTATACTAATTTAAAATCCAAGAGAACAGACTAATGCAAATGATTGTAAATCAACCCTTAAAACTCAACCAAATTAAGAGCAAAATAGGAGGGAATACCAAAGTATAAAGTTGTCCAGCAACTGCAAGCAATAGACTACCAAAGTACAATATCTACTCTCTAAGAGAATGCTAAAAATTGAAATTATAGCAATGTTAAAATAAAGATAGCAATATATATCAATCCAATTGTGGGCAAATAGCCAAGAAGGAAAGCTCCCACGAATATCCAAATAGCAACTGGGATACAAAGAATGCAACTACCAGTGATTAAGCATAAACCATCAGTACAAAAAAGACTCTCTCACGAACCCAAAGTATTAGTAAACCATACATCCCATAAGTTTATACATCACTGGAAAACTACTGACAAAGGTAAGCACCAATATCCAAAGCATACGGAATCAAATCAGCCCACAAGTGGAGGTAACTACATTCAATAGCATACAAGAGAGCATATATATGAACTAAGAGTTCCACTATCTCTCTCAAAAAAACCAAGCTCTACCAAGTAACTATAAGCATCCCCCATTGGAAGCAAATCTGGAATGTAAAATGAGTAAGGAAAGCTCAAGATATATATATCAAAGAATTTGAGAAGCCTAAGTGTATTACAAATGAATTCGAGAGCATAAGTATCCAATGAAGCTCAATACTCATAAAAGTGAGTAAGCATGGAACCTCAAAGCAACTAACCAAAGCCCAAGTACATCAAATTTAGCTCTAATAAAAGTGCCAAATCATATCATAACTATATACGGGCTCATATATCAATGTAGACATCACCATAGACATGTAGTATACCCAAAATACCATGTAGGCACAATAGGCATTCAAAGCATAAAGCTCATTGTTGTATGCTTGCTATACAAACTATTATGATAGCAATAAACATCTACTAAACTAAGTTAATCAAGCTCTAAACAATCCCAATAGCATCCCAAAGCATAACCATACCATTCGGGCACCAAAATAGCATCATCAAGGTATTAAATGTGCTTGATGAAACTCATTGTTTGTTGTCCAAACCAAAAATGTTATATTTTTCATGAAACAAAGAATTGAAAATTACACACAAAATCAACTCTATGAGGGCTCAAATCTGTATGTCTTGCCATGCTCTTTGTTTCTAGCTAAAGACCACCTAAATCCAATATCACATGCAAAAGTTATGGCCAAAATACGAAAGTGCAATCAAGTTGCCATAGTTGTCCATGACTTCTAGAGCATGCTCTATATCCACTCAAAATAGATATAATGGCTACTTCTTAGCTCAATGAGCACTCAACAAGGCTCAATTAAGCCCTAGAAAGCTTCTCAACAAGCCAGGAGCAAGATGGAACAAGCCGAGAGAAGGGAAGACTCAATGCATACCTCGAGAAAGAAGAAACAATTATTGCCATGAAACATTGAGCTAAAGCCTTGAATCTGGGTTGAAGCAAAGGATGAAGAAGCTCTTGAATGCCCACTCTAATACCAATTAAAAGATAAAGCCTAAGTGGAAGCACAAAAGAAAAAGCAATAGCTATGGCGAGATGAAGCAAGGGAGTGAGAGAATGAGACACACATAAGATCTAGGGACTCTAACAATCACAATGTGTGATACATCTTCCCTTATTCAATAGTCACTAAAAGAGTAAAGAATAAAATGACAATGATGGGCACCACCTACAATGTATAGGTGTGTGGTCACAGTGTGTGAAGTAAATACAAGACAACATAGGCACATGTGCCTTTACCCCCAACACTTAATCCATTGAGGCTTGATTTAGGGGTATAATAGCCCATTTTGGCATTGATTTGGGCAGCCATTTATGGTTGGGATTGAGGCAAAATGGTGCACATGAAGATGATGTGATTGAGGATGTCATTATGTATAGAATGGATAGCCTTATTTATTTTTCAATGCAAAGATTTATATATGTAAAGTGCTTTAGCCTAAATCGTGATGGATGACTCTATTTAAATATAAGATGCATGAAGCATCTTAATGAGTGTAAATGCATAAAATTGCTGACAAAGAAAGCTTGAATCGATTTGAAACCCATCAGGCTAGAAACCTTTCAAATATGGGGAATTGTCTTGGTAGGACCTATAAGCCCTATAGTCCCATATACTTAAGCATGGTGCATTATGGTTGCTACAAACTATTTAATTAAATGGGCTAAAACAAGTGCCATGCAAAAGAATGACGCCCCCACCATGACGTAGTTTCTTTGGAAGGCAAGTGATTTCTAGATTTGAATACCCCATTGAATTAGTGAATTACTAAGGAATCTACTTTTGAAATGAAGTAATAGAACATTTGCTATCCATGTTTGTGGTTAGTTATGAATGCAACTAAGGACCTCGCCTATGAATGCAACTAGGGGAAGCAGAGCTTGTATTGTGATAAATGCCAAGATCAGTCCACTTGGGGGCAAGCTATACTCATTGTTAGGGAATTGTAAAATTGAGACTAGAGTTGTATCAATCCTACTAACATTTTTTACCCAAAAGGCTATTGAAAGCACAAGGGCATTACAAAGGTAATCGAATGCTCTAGCTTCTAAAAAGTTGGATACAAGACCCCCACTTGTAAACCAAGTCAATCCACAAAAACCACAATAATAAAAACAAAGTTGTCCCAAATCCAAAGAGCTAAGAAACTCCTCCCAAGATCATCCAACCTAAACCAATGGTCATACTAGCAAAGATGAGGATAAAAGCGTGTTGAAGCCTGAAGTTATATTCATGCCTAAGTAAGCATTACTGAATCCAAAACAGAAACAACCATAACAGCTTCTATAGAATGTAAAGAGAAAGAGGACAAAACCTCCAACTCCTATAGCTCAAGGGATAACTCAACTTAAAAAGGCAACCTATGAAAGAGGCACAAAGCAAGTATACAAGGTATGCATATCCAAACCCAACCCCCTAAATGGTTTGAAACAAAACTATAGTAAGAAAACTCTATAAAATATTTGAAATAAAGATGGCAAGGAGAATTGAAAACTCATAGCTATGCATGCTAAGGAATTAAGATAACACTATAGTATGTTGGCCAATGTGTACAAACTTAATAATGTTTGCATATGAAATGAAAACATAAAGTAGCTTGACTTGACCAATCAAGTGGAATGAAAGATAAATAATCTATAAAAGGCATCTTGCAATTGTAAAAGGGCTGACGGATATGTCATGAAGGATGAATCTCATCTCTTAAAGTTAATCCTCCTCACTTACAAGAAACATGTGTATAAATTAATGGAGGAGAAAAGAAATTTCTATATGATGAAGCTATGAATAAATAAAATTTTATTTAAAAAGTGGCATGCAAGTAGGCAAGTCCTTGAAGAAGTCATATCATCATAGACATTGAACAATAGAGAATGGAGAAAAAAGTATGGAGTATGACATTGTTTATGTTGCTCCCACAATGGTTTAGCTAGTATCCAAAACACATAAACAATTATACTTTGGAAGAATTACTAGAACACCTACTATTGAATAAAGTCATTTCAAGATAAGAGCTTTTTGTTACTTGTTGTCTAAGAGAACCTATGACAGTTAGTGCATTCTTATGAATCTAAGCATGTTGTGCATGAATCCAATATAAGTAGATTTCATAGTTGAAGTATAGAATAACTTGGACTTTTTCTAGTGGTGCCCATATAAGCAAAAAAGATCATATTATAAAAAGAAAAACATCACATCCCAAGTACATCATTATGACCAAAGGAGAATGAAAACTAGCCTTTAAGCTTGCCCAATCCTTTGATTGAAGTTTTTGTATATTTTCAGGCTATACTTTAGATTTGACCTAGTGATTATAAACTATAGAACAAATCAATGTGCATTGAGGGCTAGCATTAATATTCACTAAAACTCAATGACATTTAAAGAAGGCTAGATTGAAGGAGTTTTTAATTCATTCAATACATGATTATAACTAGCAAGTGGAAGACTTCATTTGTTATTGCTTCACATTATTCATCAACAAGATTCTATGGCATTATCACCTTCATCAACAATTGGCCTATGTAACAGTATCAAGGACCATCAAGTAGACCCAACCTTGTGAATTCTCTAGCACAAATTAAGTAGGGTAATAGCTTATTTGGGTGTCCTAATGATTCATCATCTAAGCTAAAATATTGATCTACCACTTGACTTAGTACTTTGCCAACCTAACCCATATTGCAATCCACTGCTTCAAGTGAAGCAACTAAAAGCTTCTCAAAAGTTCATGGATCTTCATCAACTATGCTTCAAGGGTGGAGCTTGGTTTCTTCAAGCACCATTATTTCACACTCAGGGAACATGGTATTGGTTGATTCAAATACCTTTCATTCATATATGTTCATCACTATCTTGGCCCTTATTCTTTTATATGAACCTACAAGTATGTTGATATGAGGGCCAAGTGTACTCACTTCTTAGCAATATTTATACTCCACATTCAAGTGAAGATAAGTCTAAGGCAAGATTCCATATTATGTGAATAACACTTTTAAATTAAAAAATGGGGAAAATTTTAAATGAAAGAAATATGCTTGCACATATAAGCACACTTTGCTTAAGGGTTATCAAGCTAGTAATGCTTGGTACCCTTGTGATTGATTGGATACTTCATTAACCCCCTAACATTCTCATATATCCCCACACATTCTCAAGGCACGTCAAGGGCAAGATATACTAGGAAGCTCAACTTGCCTAATGTTAGGCCTAACTCCCTAAGTCACATTGCACAACTCTTTATCATATAACTTTCGCTTCTCTTTTTCAAGTGCCATGAATTGAACCTTGAAGAGCAAGATAAGAAAAGTCACATGCAAATGAAGATTTTCATCTTAGCAACTACCCTTTTTAACTAGTGATTAGCTTTGCACTAGCTAGAGCTTTTTATTCTCTTTATCTCTCTAATTATAATTTTCCCTTTCCATTGTCTCTTTGCATTCTCTCTCTTTAAATTTTTTTCTTCTATGCATTCTCTTTCTTAATTTTTTTATTCTCTCTCTTTTAAATTTTATATTTCCTCTTCTTATAATTTTTTTATTCTTTCTCTCTTTTCTCCCTGAGTTTTTCCTCTCTCTCTCTCTCTCAGTTTTTCTCTCTCCCTCTCTTCATTTTCTCTCTCTAAATCTTCATTCTCATTCTTTTTCTCTCTCCAAATCTTTTTCCTCTCTAAACTTGTCTCTATTTTGCTCCTTCCTCTCTCTCTCTTTTCATTCTCTCTTTTCACTCTTTTTCTCTCTCCAGATCTCTTTCCTTTCTAAACTTCTCTCTCTCTCTCTCTAATTGCTAATTAGCCAACCTCACCATTCTTTATTTAATATTTCTCTCTCCCTCCTTCCTCTATTCTCTTTCTCTTCTCAATCTCTCTCCATATTTCTTCTTCTTTAACCCTCTCTTTCTAGCCACATTAGCAGTGTTCCACTCCCATTCTCATGCATCTAAGGGGTGAGAGAAGACTCTCTCTCTCTCTCTCTCTCTCTCTCTCTCTCTCTCTCTCTCTCTCTCTCTCTCTCTCTCTCTCTCTCTCTCTCTCTCTCTCTCTCTCTCTCTATGACCATGCCAAAAACATGTTTATTTAAAAAAAGGTCCAATTGAATATCTTTTTTTAATAAATTTAATAATTAAATTAAAATATTTATATAAGAAAATTTATATTAAATACTGAATCTAAAAATTCTTAATTAATAAAACCTTAGTTTAAAAATGAAGAAAATATATGTTTAAAAACTATTTATTTAAAAAGGGAAGGGGAAAAGGAGAGAGAGAAGGGCATGTCAACCACATGTGTGGTGAGGTTAATTTAAAATAGGTTTGATTAAAAGGGGAGGGGGAGGAAGCGAAGAGAGAGAAGGGGGGGAGGTTTGGTTCATGAGGCAAGTTTATGAGGCCCTCCAGAAGTTCGCTACCTCCTGAAGCTACAATCGAAATAATGTTATAGTATAGATTAAAATAATCTTTAATTTAAAAAGAAAAGACTCAATGTTTTAAAAATATTTGATAAAACCTTTAATTAAAAAACAAAACACTAAGTGTTTTAAAAATATTTAATTATAAGAAAGATAGAGAGGGTCATAAAAAAAGGTTTAATTGGAAAAGGGGGGAAGGGAAGAGAGAGTGTGTGGGGGGAGGAGGTTTGGTACAAGAGGCAGGTTTGGGAGGTACTCTAGAGGTTCGGGGCCTCTTGAAGCTACAACCAAAATAATATTATAGTACATATTAGTAAAACCTGTAATGTAAAAATGGGGGAAATAGATGTTTTAAAAAACATTTAATTAAAAAGAAGAGATGGAAGAGGGAGAGGGGTAGGGGAGGGAAAGGGCATGTCGACCACATGAGAGAGAGAGGGGGAGGGCATGTCAACCGCATGAGACAGAGAGAAAGAGGGGGGGAAATTGGTACATGAGATATAGATATAGATACATATATGGATTTGCTTTTAAGTGAGTATTAAGTTATATTAAAAGAAAGAAGAAAAAATGAGATTTACAAAAGTGGACCTTGATACATGCGGTCCATCCTGGAGTTGATTTGTCATAAAACATCTATACAAAGCCATATGATAATATGTACTAATTCAACTACATCAATGAATTTTATCAGTGCATTTCAGTATATCAATGCTATGGTCTTCATCCTTTGATTTTGAGATGTCAAAGGGCTCTCAGTCTCATTTTATCTAGCACATCTTCAAGTACTATAGGTTTGTATGTATCTTGAAACATTACTTCTTTGATCTCCATTTCTAATATGTTGGTGCGGTAAAGGCACCTATGCCTAGCCACTTGTGTATTACTACACTGACAGTACCCGCACACATGTGCACTGTAGGTGGCGGGCTCCCACTATCACTTCATTCTTTATTCTTTGAGTGGCATTTGAATAAAGGAATGTCCGATCACATATTGTGACTATTGGAGTTCCCACATCTTCTCTCTCTCTCTCTCTGTCTCTCTCTCTCTCTCTCTCTCTCTCCAAATTTTTCCTCTCTCTTCTCTATCTCTCTATATTTTAATTATATTTTTCCCTTTCCATTGTCTCTTTGCATTCTCTCTCTTTAAATTTTTTTCTGCTATGCATTCTCTTTCTTAATTTTTTTCTCTCTCTCCCCAAATTTTCATTTTCTCTCTCTTTCAAATTTTATATTTCCTCTTCTTATATTTTTTTATTCTTTCTCTCTTTTCTCCCTGAGTTTTTCCTCTCTCTCTCTCTCTCAATTTTTCTCTCTCCCTCTTCATTTTCTCTCTCTAAATCTTCATTCTCATTATTTTTCTCTCTCCAAATCTTTTTTCTCTCTAAACTTGTCTCTATTTTGCTCCTTCCTCTCTCTCTTTTCATTCTCTCTTTTCACTCTTTTTCTCTCTCCAGATCCCTTTCCTTTCTAAACTTCTCTCTCTCTCTCTAATTGTAATTAGTCAACCTCACCACTCTTTATTTATCCATATTTCTCTCTCCCTCCTTCCTCTATTCTCTTTCTCTTCTCAATCTCTCTCCATATTTCTTTTTCTTTAACCCTCTCTTTCTAGCCACATTAGTAGTGTTCCACTCCCATTCTCATGCACCTAAGGGATGAGAGAAGACCTCTCTCTCTCTCTCTCTCTCTCTCTCTCTCTCTCTCTCTCTCTCTCTCTCTCTCTCTCTCTCTCTCTCTCTCTCTCTCTCTCTCTCTCTCTCTCTCTCTCTCTCTCTCTCTCTCTCTCTCTCTCTCTCTCTCTCTCTCTCTCTCTTTGTGACCATGCCAAAAACGATGACAAAAACATGTTTATTTTAAAAAAAGTTTCAATTGAATATCTTTTTTAATAAATTAAATAATTCAATTAAAATATTTATATAAGAAAATTTATATTAAATATTGAATATAAAAATTCTTACTTAATAAAACCTTAGTTTAAAAATGAAGAAAATATATGTTTAAAAACTATTTATTTAAAAAGGGAAGGGGATAAGGAGAGAGGGAAGGGCATGTCAACCACATGTGTGGTGAGGTTAATTTAAAATAGGTTTGATTAAAAGGGGAGGGGGAGGAAGCGAAGAGAGAGAAGGGGGGGAGGTTTGGTTCATGAGGCAAGTTTATGAGGCCCTCCAGAAGTTCGCTACCTCCTGAAGCTACAATCGAAATAATGTTATAGTATAGATTAAAATAATCTTTAATTTAAAAAGAAAAGACTCAATGTTTTAAAAATATTTGATAAAACCTTTAATTAAAAAACAAAACACTAAGTGTTTTAAAAATATTTAATTATAAGAAAGATAGAGAGGGTCATAAAAAAAGGTTTAATTGGAAAAGGGGGGAAGGGAAGAGAGAGTGTGTGGGGGGAGGAGGTTTGGTACAAGAGGCAGGTTTGGGAGGTACTCTAGAGGTTCGGGGCCTCTTGAAGCTACAACCAAAATAATATTATAGTACATATTAGTAAAACCTGTAATGTAAAAATGGGGGAAATAGATGTTTTAAAAAACATTTAATTAAAAAGAAGAGATGGAAGAGGGAGAGGGGCAGGGGAGGGAAAGGGCATGTCGACCACATGAGAGAGAGAGGGGGAGGGCATGTCAACCGCATGAGACAGAGAGAAAGAGGGGGGGAAATTGGTACATGAGATATAGATATAGATACATATATGGATTTGCTTTTAAGTGAGTATTAAGTTATATTAAAAGAAAGAAGAAAAAATGAGATTTACAAAAGTGGACCTTGATACATGCGGTCCATCCTGGAGTTGATTTGTCATAAAACATCTATACAAAGCCATATGATAATATGTACTAGTTCAACTACATCAATGAATTTTATCAGTGCATTTCAGTATATCAATGCTATGGTCTTCATCCTTTGATTTTGAGATGTCAAAGGGCTCTCAGTCTCATTTTGTCTAGCACATCTTCAAGTACTATAGGTTTGTATGTATCTTGAAACATTACTTCTTTGATCTCCATTTCTAATATGTTGGTGCGGTAAAGGCATCTATGCCTAGCCACTTGTGTATTACTACACTGACAGTACCCGCACACATGTGCACTGTAGGTGGCGGGCTCCCACTATCACTTCATTCTTTATTCTTTGAGTGGCATTTGAATAAAGGAAAGTTCGATCACATATTGTGACTATTGGAGTTCCCGCATCCTCTCTCTCTCTCTCTCTCTCTCTCTCTCTCTCTCTCTCTCTCTCTCTCTCCAAATTTTTCCTCTCTCTTCTCTATCTCTCTATATTTTAATTATATTTTTCCCTTTCCATTGTCTCTTTGCATTCTCTCTCTTTAAATTTTTTTCTTCTATGCATTCTCTTTCTTAATTTTTTTCTCTCTCTCCCCAATTTTTCATTTTCTCTCTCTTTCAAATTTTATATTTCCTCTTCTTATATTTTTTTATTATTTCTCTCTTTTCTCCCTGAGTTTTTCCTCTCTCTCTCTCTCTCTCAATTTTTCTCTCTCTAAATCTTCATTCTCATTCTTTTTCTCTCTCCAAATCTTTTTTCTCTCTAAACTTGTCTCTATTTTGCTCCTTCCTCTCTCTCTTTTCATTCTCTTTTTTCACTCTTTTTCTCTCTCCAGATCCCTTTCCTTTCTAAACTTCTCTCTCTCTCTCTAATTGCTAATTAGCCAACCTCACCACTCTTTATTTATCCATATTTCTCTCTCCCTCCTTCCTCTATTCTCTTTCTCTTCTCAATCTCTCTCCATATTTCTTCTTCTTTAACCCTCTCTTTCTAGCCACATTAGTAGTGTTCCACTCCCATTCTCATGCACCTAAGGGATGAGAGAAGACCTCTCTCTCTCTCTCTCTCTCTCTCTCTCTCTCTCTCTCTCTCTCTCTCTCTCTCTCTCTCTCTCTCTCTCTCTCTCTCTCTCTCTCTCTCTCTCTCTCTCTCTCTCTTTGTGACCATGCCAAAAACGATGACAAAAACATGTTTATTTTAAAAAAAGGTTCAATTGAATATCTTTTTTAATAAATTAAATAATTCAATTAAAATATTTATATAAGAAATTTTATATTAAATACTGAATCTAAAAATTCTTACTTAATAAAACCTTAGTTTAAAAATGAAGAAAATATATGTTTAAAAACTATTTATTTAAAAAGGGAAGGGGATAAGGAGAGAGGGAAGGGCATGTCAACCACATGTGTGGTGAGGTTAATTTAAAATAGGTTTGATTAAAAGGGGAGGGGGAGGAAGGGAAGAGAGAGAAGGGGGGGAGGTTTGGTTCATGAGGCAAGTTTATGAGGCCCTCTAGAAGTTCGCTACCTCCTGAAGCTACAATTGAAATAATGTTATAGTATAGATTAAAATAATCTTTAATTTAAAAAGAAAAGACTAAATGTTTTAAAAATATTTGATAAAACCTTTAATTAAAAAATAGAACACTAAGTGTTTTAAAAATATTTAATTATAAGAAAGATAGAGAGGGTCATAAAAAAAGGTTTAATTGGAAAAGGGGGGAAGGGAAGAGAGAGTGTGTGGGGGGAGGAGGTTTGGTACAAGAGGCAGGTTTGGGAGGCCCTCTAGAGGTTCGGGGCCTCTTGAAGCTACAACCAAAATAATATTATAGTACATATTAGTAAAACCTTTAATGTAAAAAGGGGAAAAATAGATGTTTTAAAAAACATTTAATTAAAAAGAAGAGATGGAAGAGGGAGAGGGGGAGGGGAGGGAAAGGGCATGTCAACCACATGAGAGAGAGAGAGGGGGGAGGGCATGTCAACCGCATGAGAGAGAGAGAAAGAGGGGGGGCAATTGGTACATGAGGTATAGATATAGATACATATATGGATTTTCTTTTAAGTGAGTATTAAGTTATATTAAAAGAAAGAAGAAAAAATGAGATTTACAAAAGTGGACCCTGATACATGCGGTCCATCCTGGAGTTGATTTGTCATAAAACATCTATACAAAGCCATATGATAATATGTACTAGTTCAACTACATCAATGAATTTTATCAGTGCATTTCAGTATATCAATGCTATGGTCTTCATCCTTTGATTTTGAGATGTCAAAGGGCTCTCAGTCTCATTTTGTCTAGCACATCTTCAAGTACTATAGGTTTGTATGTATCTTGAAACATTACTTCTTTGATCTCCATTTCTAATATGTTGGTGCGGTAAAGGCACCTATGCCTAGCCACTTGTGTATTACTACGCTGACAGTACCCGCACACATGTGCATTGTAGGTGGCGGGCTCCCACTATCACTTCATTCTTTATTCTTTGAGTGGGATTTGAATAAAGGAAAGTTCGATCACATATTGTGACTATTGGAGTTCCCGCATCCTCTCTCTCTCTCTCTCTCTCTCTCTCTCTCTCTCTCTCTCTCTCTCTCTCTCTCTCTCTCTCTCTCTCTCTCTCTCTCTCTCTCTCTCTCTCTCTACCATAGCTCTTACTTTCACTCACATGCTTCCACTTAGGGCTCGCTCCCTTCAACTAATATCAGAGCCAATCATTCAAGGAGCTTCTTCATCCTTTGCTTCAGCCTGGATTCAAGGCTTTAACTCAAGGTTTCATGGTACCCGTTATTTGTTTCTCTTGAGGTTTGTATTTGAGTCTTTCCTTCTTTTGACTTATTCCAGCTTGCTCCGCACTTGTTGAGGAGCTTCCCAAGGCTTAGATGAGCCTTCTTGAGTGCTTATTGAGCTGGTGAGCAACCGTTTTATTCATTTTGAGTGGATATAGAGCTTGTTGTAGAAGTCATAGATAGCTATGGTAACTTGGCAGCATTATCGTAATTTAGCCATAACTTTTGCATACAATATCGAATTTAGGCTTTATATAGTTAGAAATGAAGAATGCAGCGAGAACTATAAATCTAGGCACTCACTGAGTTGACTCTGTGCATTTTTCTATTCTCTATTTCATATAGAACAAAACTATACTTATTTAGATAGCAAATAATAAATTCTATAATGCATGTTGATGCTTCGAGGATGCTATTTTGATACCCAAATGCTATGGTTCTGCTTTTGGGACTAATTTGAGCTTTAAAAATCTCAGATTTCACTATCATTTTAGTGCTATAATAATAGTGCAACAAGCATTTATCAATGAAAAGTTTATGCCTAATGCTCATTGATACTTTACGGAATACTCAATGGATGTACAACTACTTCGATTGTTATGTATACTTTTTGATATGCTACATCATACTTTTGAGCTGAGATTTGAGCTTCATTACATTGATATTGTCTATGGTTACATGCCTTGGTTGCTTCAATAGCTTATGTAGTTATGGGCTTGAAGAATATATTGGGTTTTATGCTTCCAGATATATGCTCTGTGGATTTTGGATGTATAGATGACATTCACATGATGTTTTGAGCTTTGTTTGCTTATTTTGTATTCAACTTTTACTTCAATGGGAGCTACGCGACTTTGTGTATTGAGCCACATTGGTACTTGGATGTACTATAGAGTGTTTGGTTTATGCAATTCAGCTTGATCTTATCAAATGTATTGCTAAAACTATCGATAGACCTTCAAATGAAGGAAGGGACTTCTATGTCTACACACTTGAATGAGTTTCACACCATCATTAGCCATTTAGCTTTGCAGGAGATTGAGTTCAAGGATACTCTGCATCATTTATTTCTACTTGGTACTCAACCTGAGTTGTGGGACACTTTTTTGTACGGCTCTATATGCCAAGGATGGGGCTAAAATTATAGGATGTTGAGAGTGCCCTCTTGACAAAAGAGGCAAACAAAAAGAATTGAAATGCTTCTTGTATGTCCCATGCATTGACTATGAGAAGCATGCAAGATGAAAATGGCCGTGGTAGAGACTCTAATAGGTCTTAGTCTAGGACACATAGACAATCTCACAGTAAGTCCCATGGTCGTAAGTCCAATCTTACTTATCATTATTGTGGAAAAGCAGGTCATATTGAGCCACAGTGCCATAAAATGTGCAAAGACAAGCATAAGGAAAAGGGAAAAGGTAAACTGCAGGATAAGAATGATGACCGCAGTATTGATCTTAGCAAGTCTAGTGTCAAGATTGAGGAGATTAATATAGTGCATCCTAATATATCTGATGATCTTATCTTGGCAACTTCTTCTTCGGATGCTTCACAGCCGACCGATGCTTTGTCAAAATATACTCAACGGTGATTGATAGATTCAGGGGCTTCCTTTCATGTGACTACTCATAAAGAGTGGTTTCACTCATATTACAATATGATTGGATCTATCCGTTTGGACAATGCCTTGGCATCGGAGATAGTTGGTATTGGTGATGTTTTGGTTTAGACAGCATGTTCACTCTTCATAATGTATGCCACGCACTAGCTCTCATGAAGAGCCTTATCTCTACTGGCACCTTAGATGATGTCGGTTATGTTGTCTCTTTTGGTGATTCCTCATGGAAGATTTCTCGTGGGAATCTCATTATTGCACATAGTGCTAAGTCTAACCCTCTATCCAATACTTGTATCTAGGCTAGTTGACCATATTTTGGCTATGGCTATAGTTCCA
Organism: Lygodium microphyllum; assembly: GCF_053477565.2. Taxonomy (NCBI): domain Eukaryota; kingdom Viridiplantae; phylum Streptophyta; class Polypodiopsida; order Schizaeales; family Lygodiaceae; genus Lygodium; species Lygodium microphyllum. The sequence goes on from NC_141163.1 coordinate 75,127,946, forward strand.
AATGTATCTCTTTGGCATTGTTACCTTGGGCACATGTCTTTGTAAGGAATGAAAATTCTTATTAGTTTGTAGTATTTTTTGCCCCTATACTATAAGTGTTTTGAGTCTTGTGATCATTGTTTACGTGGTAAATAGGTACATAGTACACATAAGAAGTCTAGCATTAAGCACATGAGTGAACCTTTGGCTCCTGTTCATTCAGATGTATGTAGTCCATGCCCTGCTGCCAATCGCTAGGTGGTGTGAAGTACTTTATCACATTGATGATTACTCACATAAGGTCTACGATTACCCTATTAAGCAAAAATCAGATGTCTTGTCTATCTTTCAATGTTGGCTTACTCTTGTTGAGAACCAATCTAGGTATAGGCTGAAATGCCTAAGGTCAAATAATGGGGGTGAGTATGTCTCAAAAGCCTTTGAGCAGTTTTGCGACGATGAGCAGAATATTAAGCATCAGTTGACCACCCCCTACACCCCTCCCCAAATGGTATTGCCAAATGCATGAATATGATGATTCAGGAGCGCATCCACAGTATGCTTAGCCAAGCAAGCTTACCACAACACTTTCGGGTTGAGGCAGTTTTACTATTATTGTACACTTGATGAACTAGTCCCCTTGCACTGGTATTGATTGCTAGGTTAAAGAGGAGGTTTGGACTAGAAAACCTCCATCATATGCTCATTTGCGTATCTTTAGTTGTGAGGCATTCTATCATGTTTCCAAGGATAAGCAGAATAAGATGGATTCTAAGTCTGTGAAATACATCTTTCTTGGTTATGGGGATACAAATGAGGTGGGCTATCATCCATGGGATCCACAAGCTTGCAAGGTTATCCACAACCACAATGTCATTTTCCATGAGAAAAAGATGTATCAATAGCCTGAATAGGCGGTTGAGATATGTAGGGTGATCTTTCAGAAGGAGCCTCCTGCTCCCGTAAGCTAGCTAGATAGCCTATAGCATATGATAATCCAATGGCTCAAGCCCCCACCTATTATGCAAGATCAGCATGCTCTGAGACACTCTACTAGAGCTAGATGTCAGCCTAAGTGCTTTTTGCCCTCCATGGATTATGTTATGATGAAAAATGTAGGTGAGCCTCTGTCTTATGATGAGGCCATGCACAAAGATGATAGTTACTCATAGGATAGGGCTATGCAGTCAGATTTTAACTCCTTACAAACTAACTGTGCATGGGATTTGGTTCCTTTTCCTAGTGGAAAGAAGGCATTGCCATGCAAGTGATATACAAGCTGAAAAGTATCCCTAGATACCCCAAGCCCGCTTATAAGGCCAGATTGATAACTAAGGGTTTCAAGCAAGAATATGGTGTTGACTCCAATGAGGTCTTTTCTGCTATGGTCAAAATGGCAACCCTATGCTTGGTACTAGCATTAGTTGCTCAGCTAGATGGGACCTTTATTAGATGGATATAAAGACAGCTTTTCTACATAAAAACTTGCATGATGAGATCTATATGTATTAGCCTAAGGGCTTTGAAGAAAAATACAGGAAACACCTAGTATGCAAGTTGAGAAAGAGCCTTTATGGCCTTAAGCAAGCACCTAGGGAATGATACCACAAGTTTGATGCTTTTATGCATTCACAAGAATATAGCCATAGTGCTATTGATCTGTGTTTATATATGAAGAAGGCTTGCGATGGCAGCCTTATGATTTTGATATGCTTATTGCAAGGAGCACTCATGATGAGCTACATGCCTTGAAAACTCAGATCAAGAAGAGATTTGAGATAAAGGACATGGGACAACCTCACATATTCTTGGGATGTGCATCATGCATGATCACTCGGGCTCCTTTATTTATCACACAAAAGGAGCATATCCAAAAAGTCCGAGCAGTTTCATATTCAAGATCGTAAGCCTATTGGTTGTCCTCTATCTTCTGATGTGAAGGTTAGTAGTTAGGCCAATTGTTCACAGTCTAATGAGCTAAAGGACAAGGTGGCCAAGATCCCTTATCCATTTGTCATGGATAGTTTGATGTATGCCATGATAGCCACTCAACTTGACATAGCATTTGCAATGGGAGTTATGGCACACTATATGGCTACAACTCACAAATGGCATTGTATGCTGTCAAGGGTATCATGAGGTACCTAAAAGGCACAACAACATTACGCATATGTTATGGTGGCCAAGATACATGAGTCATGGGGTACACTAACTCTAATTATGTAGGACATGCAAATAGTAGGAAGTCCACCTCTGGCTATGTCTTCACTTTGTTGGAGGTGTTGTTTCTTCGATGCCCAAGACGCAAAAATGCATGGCCCTCTCTACTATTGATGCCGAGTATGTTGTAGCCACCACTAAGTCTTGCAAGGAGGCTCTCTGGTTAGGCCGTATAGTGGCAGCCCTTACTATTACTAATATGATCCATACACTGCATTCGAATTCTATGAGTGTTATCCAATAGCCAAGAATCCAGTCTTCCACGCAAAGACAAAATATATTGAGATATTACCATTCAACAAAGCAGTCATTGTTGAGGACAAGTGTGTTGACCTTTTCAAGATCTCAACTGTCTAAAATCCTACAAATCTACTCACGAAAAGTCTCTCAGTGGAGCATTTTTCCTTCCTTAGGAAATTGATAGGCATTGAATGAGATGACATCTTCCTCATCCTGTTGTACTTATATACATTTGTACTTTATCACTTTTTTCTTATTCTCTCCTCATTAGGGACACATTCGCCTTTAAGTGGAAGGTTGTTGGAGATAATGGTGCTTGTCCCTAGCTGCTCGTGTATTACTACATTGATAGTATCCACACATCTCTACACTACACGTGGCATGTATCATTGTCACTTCATTCTTTATTCATTGAAGTGATTGTTGGAGTTCTCTCTCTCTCTCTCTCTCTCTCTCTCTCTCTCTCTCTCTCTCTCTCTCTCTCTCTCTCTCTCTCTCTCTCTCTCTCTCTCTCTCTCTCTCTCTCTCTCTCTCTCTCTCTCTCTCTCTCACCTTCCACCATAGCTCTTGCTTCTACTCACGTGCTTCCACTCCAAGCTCACACCCTTTTTGGTCATCTTCTTTGATAAACAATGAATTTCCAATCTCTAGATATTCTATTTCTTCTTTCTTTTGTGCCAACTTCTTCTTTCATTCCTCTTCTAGTATTGGCCAATGTTCTTCTTCGGATTCCTTTTCATGGGTTGTAACCTACCACATGAAATCTGCATTAAAACCATGCATTGGCTCCAAAAAATTTTGATAAAATTTTGGTTTCTTTCTACATATCCATATATTCCATAGAAATATGCTCCTCAACCAGTTCCAAATTCCTAGATGGACATCATTTATCTCCCCCAGAAGCACTTCCTTCCATGTGAATGTAGAGGGATGGAAGGGAACTATTATTACTTGTAACATTTTCAAAATATTACTATTAGCTCTACATGAAAGAAAAAGATATGGTACATTCCATTTCTATCCCACATCTAGGGCACAATCCATCTCCTATATCTATCTTTTGAGCCCTACTATTTGTCTAGACAATCTTTAGAATAATTAACCATAATAGGCAGGAAGCTTTAGACTAAATGCTAGTGCTTCATATCATTTGAAATCTGTAGGTCCATTGTTGCTTCTTCTAGCTGAGGTTCCATCCTTTGTTTAGTTTGGGGAATAATTGGAATAATTTATTATTTGTATGCTTATCTAGTATTGGGAGGAGGAGGGATCTATCATTCCACTAGCATAGTCCTCTATAGTTGAACTCTTCATTCAGTTGGATTAAGGCTAGGACCCCAGCATGCTTGCCTCTGTTGTATCAACTAGATCTCTACTCTGTCCAACCTATATAGTCTACTAAGTTGAGCTTGATTGATCCATTCTCCTTTGGAGTAATCCCACACATCACCCCAGTAGTTTATACCTTTTGTGGAGATTCTGTGAGCTTAAGGGAGTAGGTCACTATCTATGCTACCTTGGAATAGACTAAACCATACTAAGCTTGAAGCAATCCATGTGAGAGTTTTTTGTTTGGGGAGAGTACAATATTATATTTGTAAGTCAAGCATGGTAATCATAGGATTTTCATTAGATTTGAGCACCCTTTCATTGTTATTTTGGCTTTGCTAAATGCTATTATGACTACATTAAGTCATTTCTATCTTAGGTGTTCCTCTAGTTGGAAGGTGAAATAGCTATTGAAGATCATAGTTGCCCAATCCTCAATTTCATGTCGGAAGGCTGTCACTATCCATTTTGTTAGCTATAGTCATTAGATCAGGAAAACCTAGTAGGCCTCCTTCCTCTTTGGGAGACTGGAGTCTTCCCACGCTACCTTAGGCAATCTAAACCTATCATTATCTCCTAACTAGAGAAAATTTCTTGCTAAGCTCTCAAGGGCTTTGAGTCCACAGTTCTAGCCATTCTCCAACATGCTAGGAAATGGATGGTGAAAGGGATGAGGACATATTTAATCACTATTCTCCTCCCCCTGCAAAGGAGAATTGGAGACCTTTATGGTACTCCAGCTTCTTTTTTACTTTTCCAATCACCCAGCCCCACCTTTGTTTGAGAGTGACTCCAAACCCCACTCCAATGCCCAGAAGTCTAAATATCTTCCCTTCTTTGGAAAAAGTAAGGGGGCCAACAAACCTCCATTTACTGCAACTCTAGCACTTGCATTTCCAAAGTGTATACTAACAGACCTCATAAATCTTTTGCCCAACCCCATATCTTGAAGAGATTGTAGAATAAAGCACAAATCAATTATGTTATATGCTTTATTAAAAATCACATTTAAATAACATGAAGTCATGTTTTTTCTTGTTGGAAAATTCAAAACTTTTATAAAACCTTTTTGTTTTTTTTCTTGAGTTAGCCATCTAGATGGGGACTAGGTCTCCTTGCCAAAGTTTTGGCAAATATCTTGTATGTAGAGAATAGACATGTCATTGGTCTCCACTTGGATAAAGAGTTTTTTCTGTCTCTTTTATGTATCAATTTGATCGCTCAAATGTCTATTGGGAGGGCTCCATATTTGATGGACTCCCTCTAGACCATAAGTAGTGGCTAGATTGACTGTGATTTGAATACCTGAAAATTTTCATTTGGTAACCCATCCAAGCCAGGGATTTTCCCATTAGAGAGGTTGTCTATTATGTCCCCTACTTCTACTTCTGAGAGGTATGAACCCATTATTCGGGCTAGAGAGCTTGGTACTACCTTGGGTCTTTCCTAGCTCTAGCCATCATAACTTCTTCTGTTTGGACCTTGGTTGGGGAAAAGATTTCCTCAAAAAAAATTCTTAATTGTATTTAGGTTTTCCTCCTTAGAAGAAGCTACATCCCCATCTTTTCAATAACCATGGGAATTAGGTCCTCTTTCCTTTTTTTAAATTGTGTTGAAAATCTCTTTAGTAGGTCTATCTATTTTCAACTTCTAGTATATAGCCTAATAGAGCTAGCCTCTTCCTCTTCAAGAGCCCTGAGTCCTTGTTTGACTACTATTAATTCTTTCTGGGAAGAGACCTAGCCTTGTGAGATTTTAGTTTCCAATTCAGCTATCCTAGCATACTTTAGAGCCTTGTTAGTTGTTCATTTCATGATATTTTCTTGTTTAGTTTGTTTTAAGAGATCCTAAGTAACTGTAATGGTTGAGGCCCAAGATTGGGTAGGGGATCTTGTGAGTTGAAATGCTTGATCCCAAATGCTCTTGTTCTTCTCTTGAACTGCTCTATCTTTTAATAGTGTTGCGTCAATATGAAACCATCCAGCTCTGATTAGGTTAGTTTTGCATGAGAGGTGAGGTGACACTAGGAAGTGATAAGGAAGCACAATATCTTTATATATTTTACATCTAACATCAGCAAAAGTGAAGAGCAAACTTGATGAAATGTATGTCCTATCAAGTCTTGCCTTTCTCGTTGAGCCTTTTTTATTATTGGATCAAGTAAATCATGTTTCTTTGCTCACATCTACCAAACCTTGGTAAGACACACGGTTCATCCATGACACTTTTTCATTACCTAAAATGACTTTGCCTTTCATTTGAATTCTGTCTTTGATACCTTTGACCATATTAAAATCACCTGTTAATATTATTAGGTGGTGAATTTGCAAAAGAGAGTTCCATAGTGAGGCTCTCTCTTGAGGATTACAAGAAGGGGCATATATGGAAACCACAACAAATTCTTCATTGTCCTTCAAGTGAATTGTAGCTCATCTATTATCCTAATCTACTATGGTCTTTTGGATCAAATTTTTCAAATTTATATTCATTCCAATAATTGCTCCTCCACTCCTATTATTATGTCTAATGTATACCCATTCAAATTCCTTGTAGATTAATTTTAAATTACCAACCAGATGTTCCTCCATGGTTTTAACCTCTTGTAAACAAAGAACATTAGGGAAAGGCTGAATGTCTTTTACCCATCCCTTAATAAATCTTGCCATGTTAGGTTCATTGAGGCCTTTATAATTCATGGAGATAAGATAGTGTTGTAGTATAGATATAGACTAGGCACTTCGCACTGCCTAGTTTCTCCTAGCGATTCACACTCAAAGCTTTTTTAACTTTGAACTTTTGTAACAGACACACACAAAGAGAGAGAGAGAGAGAGAGAGAGAGAGAGAGAGAGAGAGAGAGAGAGAGAGAGAGAGAGAGAGAGAGAGAGAGAGAGAGAGAGAGAGAGAGAGAGAGAGAGAGAGAGAGAGAAAGAGAGAGAGAGAGGCACTTGGATCCCATTGCTCAAAGGTACTTGAGCCATAATTATATAGTTTGCTACATGCCAACTAACTTATTCAATGCTTGCTATATCTATACTTCTATGCGTACTTTGGCACAACTCTATAATATTGGGAGAGAGATAAAAATATTCTCTATAAATGTAGCAAGATATTTAAATGTTCTTTTAATATGAATCAAAGATGTATCCTAAAACTAAACTAAGAATATTCTTTAAATTCACCACATAAATTTAACTTAAACATATACTTGTATACATATATGTAAATAATATCCCTACTTATAGTAATACTAAAGTACCCAAAAAAGACAAGTGCACAATATAATTTTTTGTATCTCAACCATACAAAAAGATGAATGAATTAAAAAATATACCTTTTCTTGTAAGATTGTCCCATATCAGTTATTGAAAAAAAAGCTTCATCTTTCAAAATATAGTTTCACTATTTTGATAATATATCAATGGCAATTGGTAATCTCTTAACTTCGATATCTAGATAGAAACTGACAGCATTCTTCACATTGCTTACATAAATTTAACATATACATATATCCCTCCATATAATGATATGTATATTATATTATGTGCAAATCATGAGGGGATGCTCTCTCTCTCTCTCTCTCTCTCTCTCTCTCTCTCTCTCTCTCTCTCTCTCTCTCTCTCTCTCTCTCTCTCTCTCTCTCTCTCTCTCTCTCTCTCTCTCTCTCTCTCTCTCTCTCTCTCTCTCTCTCTCTCTCTCTCTCTCTCTCACACATACATGTCAATGCCAAAAATGGGTCCAACATTGGGTCTAGGGATCTAATCGAGCCTCCTAAACTCACCTAAACAACCCCACTGCCTCGCATCCAAGAGCGTATAGACACTATGAACCGATTTTATCGAAAGAATGCATTTGTAGATACCATCTCTAAATTTTAGTCCTACACGATGCCGTTCCCGACTCCAAGATGACAAAGTACCCAAACATATCGGTGACTAGCACCTCATAACACAAACAAAGGGAGCACCCCCAACTTATCATTGTGGTCCCACTACGGCTCTCCTATACCCTGGGGATTGGCCCCATTATGAACTATCTTAACATATAACACATACGCACATAGACCTCTCTTTTTATAAAATGTTCCAGGAGATAATACAATCCTTACCACATCAGTCCCCAAAGATAACAGTAGACCTATAGCTCAAGGCATTCTCACACTCAACGTGGGTCAGTATCTAAGCATCCAAGTGCAATGAGTCCAAGGAATGGTTCTCGTGATACCATGTATGAAAATGCAGATACAAAGTGAATGATATATGTGCTCAAATAAGTAAACTTATAAATCCATCAATGTGAATGTGCACAAATAGCCCTTTCATGATTTCACTCTAGCGTATTGCTTCGTTTACTAAGGCAACAATGGAATAACCCATGCTACTGCCCTTTTTAAGACTTAAATCAAACGAATGCTACATGCTAAAATATGCATAAAATCAGAATTCAAATGATACTTAACTCCCACTATCTCCTTTCTCCTACCATTTAAGATTTTGCATTCGATGGGTAGGTTAAAAGGGTATTTCATGTAAATTTTCTTAGTATTGAAAGCACTAAATAATCACTAAAACATTCAAATGAGGGTTAATCCTCGTGATTTACCTCCTTATACTTACATAAATATAATTTCAATTTTCTATAATTTCTTAAGTACAAAAACCATTTTTTTTCCTATTTTCTTTAGCTTAAAATTGTATTTTTTGATATTTTCTATGAAAGAAATGTCTAGCCCAAATATATCGTAAAGCTTTAGGTCCCATATAAACATGATTTGATCACTCAAAACCAAGAAAAACATCAATTTTCCACTTAAAATACATATTTTGGATTTTCAAAAATTAATCATTCACATGCATGGATATAGGTTCTGCATTTAATTATTGAAAGCCCTCAAACACATCACAACCAAGCTTCAAAAAAATTTTCATTACATATGAACAAGATTTGCACCATGAATTATAAAAAAGAATCTAAATTTTTATTAAAAAAGGCTTACTGCTATATTTCAGGTCTCGAGTCTCAAGAATTGATTTTACGGACAACAACCGAACCCACCATTAGTCTCCAAATAGTGTTGCTTATCACTCGTTAAGCGTTGGTATGATCTCACATCAATATGGTTCAAGCCGGACAACCAATCTTCGTTCCGATCTCCTCTAAGTAATTCCCGCACGAATTGCCCTCAAGAAAAGAGAGAGAGAGGAGAGAGAAAGACTGAAATTGCATCTCCATGCTCACGCCATCAATTATAGATCCAAGATAAGTGATAGAAGGCAAAAAATTTGAGGATCAAACTAATGCAATCAGATTATAGCCTTATTTGTAACCTCATAGCCTCTCCTCTCCCCATTTCATCATGCCACCAGGGAGGGCGACTTCCTTTTTTTTTTTCATTAAACAAAGTGCCCCCCCCCCCCAATCACGTGAAATTTTGGGGGTTGGAGGGGCCCTAAGGGTCACACCCCTTCCCCATGAGTCATCTTCATATTGCATTTGGTCCTCCTCTTGCTTGACCTTTGGCAACTAAGACTTTCGATGGCCAATTCTTGATTCGAAAATTTCTACCTGACTATCTCAGAGTCCTGCACTCCCTGGAGCTTGTTCCACCTCATTCCAATACCTTAAAAATTTATGAAAAATCTAAGCCCGCTATAAGATTTGTCTTCCAAAGTGATTTTACATCCCGCCTTTCACAACTGCTTAAAATTGTCGAATCTGCATCCCTTGCTTCTAGCGAGCTTCAATATCTGCTTCAAATTGATAGAACTTAGCACATTTCTAGTTTTCTTTGGGTCATAAAATCCTGCTTTAGGGATAGGACAAGTACAATCTGATATGAAGGCCAAAGTTAGTCGCTAACTAGCTACTCTAACATAGATTGCCTAAGAAGAACTATCAAAAGAGTCATCCTAAGTGGTGGTTTGACTTGTCTAACTGACTAGGGCAACTAGACTAGGAACTCCTACTAAGCGAGGACTCCTATAGCTTGGTCTTTCATTTTTAGATACTTTTGATTGAATAACTTTTTAACACTTCAAGACTTAATACTCAAGCGTGTAAAAAGGAGGGAGCTGAGCGTATTGTGACCTAAGGAGAATAGTGCATCGGCTTTAGGTCCTATCTCAACACCCAAGGACTTACCAAGCTCTCATAGGTGACACTAAATTTTTTTCTTTCTCTTACTTTTATCTTTTCTCCAACCATCCTTATTTATGTTTTGACTAAATGTCACCCCTAGGAAGACGAGGCATTGGCCCTAGGTATTGACTCATCCCCCCAGGAACCTACCAAGTCTTCGCAAGGCAATGATCATCTGCTCTTAGAATTTTTCTTTTCTTTTTACCAGGGGTTAAAACCTATTTTTACATACCTCCACATTTTAGATTTTTAGATATATTCATTGTTTCTTCTCTTTTCTTTATTTGGCAACTTCTGTATTTGCCTTACAACTAATATAAACTCTTAGAAATAGTTGTCTAGTAGGCTAGCAAGACAGGGTCACTAAGAACTACTCCCAAAACAGATCTTTAAATGTTAGACAATGCCCTCATAGGAGGTAGACCTTCCCCAAATAAACAGAACCAAACCCTAGGACTTCATGCCTTGACTTGCTAGTCCCTAAAAGAAGAAAATTCCCCACAAACGCATATGCATACATAGCACAAAGGGAATGAACTCGTAAAGGAAGGGCATCACCTAGACTTGGCTATAAGAAGCTTCAACGCAATAAAAGGCTCGCTCTAAGTACTCCATTGAATCTATTTAGTATAGCACTGAGACAAGAAACTGTCAACTGTACCCACACTAAACAAATAAATGGCCCTCTTGGCCTAATGAAATCAAACATTAAATCCAACCAGAACGGCCCTCTTGGCCTAACAAAAATATAGCTGTGAAGCACACCATTCAACAATCTATTGCTAAAAACAAACCCTTGACCCCCACATAAATCATATTGAAATACAACGCTAGACCAAGGGATGGGCCACTCAATCTCTACGCTAAATGCATCAAATTATTAGCTAGGCCTCTTGCATAAATTGAAAGTGGTGTCTAGTGAATATATCATTGAATAATCCTATGTGTCCATGAAAGAATAGAAAAACGGTCAATCGCTACCTGGCTTATCACCCATACTAACCATCGGTGGCCATAATAAGATGTGTCAACAAGCAGTCCCCACAGTAGTCCTAGGCTAATATGATCAGGAAATTCAAATAACCCCTCATGACCATAATTGAGAAATATGTCCTCAATAAAGACATAATTTGCCAACAAATTCACAAAGTGGTTCCACTAACAACGAACTAGCTAACAATTCATTGTCTCAAAAATTTGAAGTATTATCTTAATTGCACAATGATACATCTGCAGAATGGGATCCCTCACACTATAAGTCCCATTCCATTGGTTGATCACTAACTACGAGTTGCCTTTCACCAATGAACGGTGGGTGCCACCACGTCATGATTAAGGCCTTGTATTCTACCATGTTATTAGTAAAAGTAATGCCTAAATAAACGCCCATTTTCATCACAACTCTACATCGAGAGTCTTTAATAATCACACTGACACTCGCATGCTTAGCAAGCCCTTGTGGAAGCTTCATCAAAATACAAAGTAAGAACCTATGCTTCATTGATAGGCCGTGCCATACCGATTAGTCTACTCATACTTATGATGGTCAAAGTCATACTGGGAGAGAGGATGTATGACAGGTACAATCCTTCCTTCCTCAATAAACTCAATAGGGACACTAATAAGAATCCTATGACAATGGTAGAAGTAGACCTTAATATCCCATGTGAAATATTCGTCTTGCCACTCGCTAATATGATAACGCTTACTCCACCAGATCACTCGATCTTGGTGGTAACACTACTCTTATATATGAATGTTCAAGATAAGGAATGATTCTACCCATCCAATTGCCTTGGCACCTACTATAAGTTTAAGCTCGATCTTAGAAGACCTACAAAGATACCAAGTCCGACTTCTGCCCCTACACATAATAGGCTTCAACTTATTAAAGTTTAATTTGTTTTTAAACTCTATCCCCTGCAAATCTACTAAAAGGGTTGTAGATCCATTCTTTCCTATACGAACAATCTTATAAGGGCCATCCCATTTGGGTGTTCTAACTTGCTAGGAAATAACTCACCACGTGCATCATAGTATAGGACCAATTGACCCTTCACAAATTTATATCTTTTAGCACGAAGGTCATGAAGTGCTTTCACCCTCTTCTTTCCTACCTGTTGACGTAACAAAGCCTACAATCAGATCTCATCAAGATATGCTAGGGAGTCAACCTTTCTTGCAATGCTCCCTCTTCACCCAAAGAATGGTTCAACATAAACCTCAAGTGGGTAACTCAATTTTCAAGGGAAAAACATACTCTTCCCCATATACCAACTTAAATGAGGTGTGGCATGTTGCTCTCTTGAACGTTGTAGTATAAACTCCCTACGAGTTGCTTGTTGTACTCTCTACTTCTCCATTCACTTTTAGGGATTATATGGTGTGGTTTTATTATGTTTAATTTTTAGAGCTTCAGCCAAGGCTTTTATGACCTTATTCAAAAAATGTGTCCCACAATCAGACACTAGTTCTTTAGGTGGACCGAAATGGCAAACAATTTGTTCCATAATAAAGCTAGTTATTTCCTTGGCATTATCCTTCATCATAGCTCGAGCTTCATATCATTTTGTCGCCACAATGATACACTGCTTTTGCATAGTAGATGAAGGATGCACATGTCCAACAAAATCAATGCCCCACTTCTCAAGGGGCAAAGTCACAAGAATAGGTTTAAGTGATCACTTATGTTTTCCCTAGCATTATGTCTCTTACAGACATCACAACACTTAACATATGCAAAAGCATCCTTAAAAACCATCGGCTACCAATAGCCAGTACACGTAAAGCTTTCTAGGTGATGAGCCGTCCAACAAAATGGTCTCCACATGTTGAATCATGACATTCCTCTAGAATAAAGGGTACCTCATCGGGCACCACACAACGACAGTAAATCTCATCCACACCTTTCCTATATAAGACACCTATTATTATTGAAAAGTGAAGTGCTTGCTACTTAATCTTCCTCTTCTCGAATTTAGAAAGAGTTTTTGTCGCGTTGCCTATTGATAGATAATGCATAATAAATGCATACCATGACCGAATAAAGGCTGAATCAATTTTGCATAAGTCCTTGTAGTCACTAATATCAGTCCATTCTTCCTTAGGCGCACCAAAATCTACTAGACACTCTACGATACCTTGTAGCTTTGGTGGTTTGCTCCTAATCTCATATTTAAACTTCTACAAAGAGATCAACCACTTAGTTAAGTGATCAAGGGATTGAAGCTTGTTTAGTAATAAGCGCAATCCCTCTGCCTTGGTGTTCTCATAAAGAATATGTCTGAACTTCTTGGTGGCAAATACCATAGTCAAGCAAAGCTTCTCCAAATAGCTGTAATGAAGCTTTGAAATTTCTAACTTTTGGCTTGTGAATGCAATAGGATGATAAAGTTGTGCCTCTTGAATTTGGGATAGGTAACAACTAATACCACACCTTGTTGTAGCCATGAATCTATAAAAAATCTCACCCCCTTTTTAGAGCTTTTAAAACTGGCGCTTTGGATAATTCCATTTTAATATCTTCAAATGCCATTTTGCATGCTTCTATCCATTCAAAAACACGGCTGTGAGAAAAAGATTTGTCAAGGGTAACAAACGTTTAGCCAATGCATTAATGAATCGATGATAGTACCCTACAAATAAAACAAAACTGTGAACTTCCCTAGGGCAAGTGGGTGGGCTTAGGGCCACAATAACAACCACCTTTTAAGGATTAGACTAGGATATCCACCAAACAATCGGAATGTAATATCCACAAACATCCGAGCAACAATTGATATCTTGGCCTCCTAGCAAATCGGATAACACAAAAGTCAAGGATGCACTCAATGTTAGCAATCATCACATGTACTTGCTCTACCATTCTTTTAGGTTGTCTTAGGCTATCATCAACCATTTTTAAAATCATAGTGATATCATTTTGGATTGGTAGACCCAACCTCTCCAATAAATCTATACTCATAATGTTTACGAATGCACCATTGCATTGTCTATCAAGATTTAATTGACATATGTCTACATCCTAGGGGAGTGCTTCTCTACATGATCCCACCATTCACTACCCACTTGGTGGACACAAAAAATTCTACGACATAACCCATTTTTGTAGGATTTTATTAAACTTCTTATTAACGTTCGGTGACAATTGGATTAGTTGTAGTAGATTTACATTCGGTTTGACTTCACATAGCATGTTTGCTAGGTCAAACTCACGAAAGTTTGCCACCACTCTTTTCTCTTTCCCCACCAGTCACTCTTTTGGCTTCTTGCTAATCTTAGTACCCTCCTTTTCTTTCGATTTCCATTTTCTTTTGACCACATGCTCCTCTAAAATACCATCATTTTTAAGAGGACCAGTCTCAGCATCCAATACCTTCTTACCATCCCTACTAGATTTGGGTTAACTTTGCTTGTACTAGGGTTATCTCTAAGTGTCTTTCGATTTCTGACCCCTACTTACTATCCTAACATTGTTAGGAGATAAACTCTCACTGATTGGCAAATTTTTAACCAAACTTACCCCACTAGGCATTTTCTTGAGTGTGGCTTCACCCCTTTGCAAAATTTTCCTAGGGCCCTCTCCTTTAGTATTCTCATTATTCACATGATGGTTCACAGGCCAGGCTGTTGACTACTTTATTGGAGAGAACTAACCCTACTCCAACAGGTAGTGGCTAAGTGACTAGACCTTCCGCATATCGCATTTGACATTAGGACAATTATGAGGAAAATGCTACCCACCACACCACTTACAGCTGAATTGTAATGGGACCCCATCATATGGCTTTCTAGTACTACCCATCAGATTTTGTTGGCACTTCAAAAAATTAACATCTATGGTGATCTGGTGGTATTGCTCAATGATCATATCCATATAATGTTTCATCATATCTTTTATTTTCCCTATAATGTTTGATGTAGAGGACTCATAACCAGTGGCTTCCATAGCTACCCTCCCACTAGGTTGCACAACTTGTAAAGGGGTTGCTACCTAGACTAACCCTTGTTTTACAAAAGGAGCCCTTTGGCTAGCTGTTGGCTTAACAACAGTTGGAGGAGTTGGCAACAAAGGCACATTTTGCATCATGCTTCTTCTACCATTCAAGTTGGTCACAGGGGTATTGATCACATCTTGATCTCCACTAACCAATCCCAAATTATTTCCAAGACTAAGGCTCAAATTTATATTTGTCATCGATGTGTAGGCCGCTTGCAAGTGGGACTCTACTTCCTCTACTTAGGTTATAGCAAAATATATATTTGCTAGAAGGACATTAATCAATTGCACTTGGATATTGAGATCCAGTCCAAATATTGTAGTTGGGTAGCAGCAGCAGGTGGGATAGGGATAGGATAGGGATAGAGGCTTGCAACTTGTGAAAGACCTCTTTCATCTTCTTAGCATATGCTTAGGTATTTTCATGGGACTCTTGACATATCGCATTTAGAACATGTAGCCAATATTGTCCACCTCTCTCACGGGAAAATTCCCTTCGAAAGGCTACAAAGAATAAATCAATTGTGGTTATGGTACCGGCTTCTAGGCAGTGATATCACATTACATCCCTCCTTTTTAGGGTCATGTTAAAGAACACCATTAAATGTCCCTTGTCTTGAATTCAACAATTAAACATGAGTTTCTAGAATTCACTGATGTGAAGCTCCTCAGCCTCCTCCACTAACCCATTAAAGATGGGTAGAGGGAAACCTAAGGTTGGCAAATCCGACGTTCCTGTAGGAATTGCAATAGGTTGCATCATAATGACAACCGGATTTGCTATAGGAGTTTGTAACAATGCGACTGCAACCCATTTGAAGTGGTTTGACTTACTGGGATAACGGGAGTACTCGAGCTTTCTCCTTCTCTTAATGGACTGTTTGTGGCACTAGGATCACTAAAACCTCTCCCTCGTAGGGGTGTCGGCTACTATATTGAGGGGAGTACCTCCTAAGGATTTCAGCTCACTATCTAGCCCTTTCAGCTCTTTCTTGTTTTTGAATCTCATCTTGATGGTGTTTATCGGGAAATAATGGGTCTATCTCAATGCTCTTTGGCATAAACTGACTAACTAGTCTCTAATTAACCAACATTAGAAACCACCACTTATTAGTGGATCATCCTAGCAAATGCACCATCTATCAAGGCCAAAAATGGGTCCAACACTTGCTCTAGGACTCTAAATGGGCCTCTTAAGCTCACCTAAACAACCCCACCACCACACACCTAAGTGCATATAGACACAATGAACTGATTTATCGAAAGAATGCATTTGTAGATACCATCTCTAGATTGTAGTCCAACTTGATGCCCTTCCCCACTCCAAGTTGACAGAGTATCCAAACATCTCGGTGACTAGCACCTCCTAACATAAACAAAGGGAGCACCCCCTAGCTTATCATTGTGGTCCCACTACGGCTCTCCTACACCTTGGGGATTAGCCCCAATATGCACCGTCTCAACATATAACACACATGTACATAGTCCTCTCTTTTGATAAAATGTTCTGGGAGATAATACAATCCTTACCACATTAGTCGCCAAAGGAAACGATAACAATAGAGCCATATTTTAAGGTGTTCTCACACTCAACTTGGGAAAGTATCTAAGCATCCAAGTGCAATGCGTCCAGGGAATGATTCTCTTGATACCATGTATGAAAATGTGAATGCAAAGTGAATGATATATGTGCTCAAACAAGTAAAATTATAAATCCATCAGTGTGGATGTGCACAAACAGCCCTTTCATGATTTCACTCTAGCAGCAATTTGCTTCATTCCTAAGGCAACAACAACAATGGAATAACCCATGCTACTGCTCTTTTTAAGACTTAAATCAAACGAATCCTATAATGCTAGAATATGCATAAAATCATAATTCAAATGATACTTAACTCCCACCATCCCCTTCCCCCTACTGTTTAAGATTTTGCATTCGATGGATAGGTTAAAAGGGTATTTCATGTAAATTTTATTTATATCGAAAGCAGTAAATACACACTAAAACATACAAACGAGGATAAAGTGAGGCCAACCCTTGTGCTTTACCTCCATTATACTTGCACAAATATAATTCTAAATTTCTATAATTTTTTTGATACAAAAACTATTTTTTTCCTATTTTCTTTCGCTCAAAACCACATTTTTATATTTTTTTTCTTATTTTCTTTATGTAAAATATAATATTTTCTAATTTTTTAATTCAAAAAATTAATTCACACTCTAATCCATCATCACATTTGATTTTATCCCATATGAACATGATTTATCACATGAAACCAAGAAAAACGACAATTTTCCACTTAAAACACACATTTCAAGCTTTCAAAACATAATAACTCACATACACAAACATGGATTCTGCATTTTACGATTAACACATCACAACCAAGCTTTTTTTAAAAATTCATTGCATATGAACAAGATCTACACCATGAATTATAAAAAAGAATATGAATTTCCATTAAAAGAGGCTTACTGTCATTTTTTGAGTTTCGAGTCTCAAGAATTGATTTTACGAATAGCAACTGAACATGCCATTGGTCTCCAAACATTGTTGGTCATCACTCCTCAGTTTCGGCATGCTTCCACATCAATCTGGTTCAAGTAGGACAACCAATCTTCATCCCGATCTCCTCTAAAAAGTTCTTGCATGAATTGCCCTCAAGAGGAGAGAGAGGGAGAAGAGACAAAGATTGAGATTGCACTTCCATGCTCATGCCATCAATTACATATCCAAGATGAGCGATAGAAGGCAAAAATTTTGAGGATCAAGCTGATGCAATCAAATTATAGCCTTGTTTATAACCTCATAGCCTCCCCTCTTCCCATTTCATCATGTCGCTGGGGAGGGTGACTTCCTTTTTTTTTTCATAAAAGAAAACACCCCCTTCCCCTAGGTCACATGAAACTTTGGGGGTTAGAGGGGGCCCAAAAGGTCACACTTGTTCCATTGCATTTGCTCCTCCTCTTTCCCAGCCTTTGGCAACTCCAACTTCTGGTGGTCAATTCTCAATCCGAAAATTTCTATTTGATCAGTTTAGAGTCCTGCATTGCCTAGAGCTTGTTCCACCTCATTTCGACACCTAAAAATTTTATGGAAAATCCAAGACCACTATAAGATCCATCTTCAAAAGTGATTTTAAATCCTGCCTTCCACAATCGCTTAAAATTGTCAAATCCACATCCCTCACTTCCAACGAGCTTCAATATCTACTTCAAATTGACAGAATTTGGCATATTTTTTGCTTTTTTTAAGTCATTAAAATCCTACTCTCAACACATAGATCCGGATCATTGCATCTATACACACTCATCTCTCCCAAAATAATCTCCCTTCACTCTACTCACATGTAGATATCTGCATCATAGTGTAACCTTCTTCTAGTGCTCTTTACCCCAAACAGACTAACAAATGCACATGCATTGCTAGCTCTTATACATGCACACACTCTAAACCAACATTCAAATGCACATGTTTTATTATCTACAATCAAAATCTGATGTGATGCTCAACTTTACTAAGTCCAAGCTACTCTTAACATACTAAATTAAAACTTTGAAGCACCAAACTTAAAAGTAGCACTTTTTCTATTAAAACATATGAACCTATGATGGAAGATAAAAATGGTCTTTGAATTGGAACTTGACAATTGAAGTAAATGTTATGTGTATTCTCTTCATGGAATTTCAAGATAGCCTCAAACTATGTACAATGCATCGAGTGAGTTGCGGGAAGGGAGAGAGAGAGAGAGAGAGAGAGAGAGAGAGAGAGGTGTGCATAGCTGGTTAGAGACCCTAGACTATAAACCATGTGCAACTATGGAAGATTGCAAGGTCTACTGCTCTTCATTCTTTTGGTCTTCTCTTGGCTCCTTCTTGACCCTCCTTGACCACACCTAGAACATTGCGTTATCGTGTGGAGTGCAATAGGCCTCAAGTTTGCCCAAAAATACTAATCACTTGACAGATGTACCTGTGCACATCCATGCATGGAGTGCTTCACCAAGATCAACAAACCATGTGAAGAAGGGGCACCATTTATTGGGTATGCCCCTCACAAAGCCAAGACTTCTTGAGGAGGTGTTTGGAGTCAAGAAAATGGCCTTTGATTGCTCTTATCACTTGTATCTCTTTTGGCTTTTCACAATGTGGAATTCTCTCCATCTTTAGCATCCTACACTCAAAAAAAATTTAAGGGCCGTGGCTTATGCCCCTTAAACTCTTTGCTCATATGCCCTATGACGATAGTTTAGGCTTATTTGGCGAGTTTATTAGAAATAAGAAATTTAAAAAAATAATTCATAAAAGGCAAGAAGGTTGCCTAAATGAACCATGGCTGTGATCAATATAAGGGGTGCTAAAAGAATAATAGACACTATCAAAAGAGAATGCCATAGCCCAAGAGGAGGGATTCTAAAAGAGTGCTTGCAAGTGGTAAGGCAATTTGCTCCTTTTTGCAAATGAAATACATGTTTATGTAGTGTGAAAATGGGTGTGGAAATGGGAAACATACCAAACTATGACACACGTATGGAGAAAATTGCAAAAAAGATCATGTAAACTCAAAGAATTTCTAGACACACACAAAGAGGACACCATAAGCCAAAGTTGCATGCTTCAAGAGAACATAGATTTTATCCAAATCGTGCACAAAAAGAGGAGAGAAGGCAAAAGAAGATTGCTCGATTGGCAAACTAGAGTGTAGATTGAAAGCAAGAGCTCTAAAGTAAGAGACTCTCTTCACCTCTATCAATTATTTCTCTCGCTCTAGTCTCCCCTTAGCTTTCGTGGCGAAATGTAGACCTATTTGGCCAACCATCACGAAATGATACAAAAAAGAGGAACATGAGGAAAAGCTTTTGAGGAAGAGAAAATCAAGAAATTGATGAATACTCCAACCATGAAGACCAAGACCCTATGGTGGAAAATTTATGTTATGGACTATTGACTCCACCTCCTTTACGTTGATGCTCCTTTTCTCGTTGAACCAAAAGGAAATTCTGAAATTCTTATAGCCTTATGACACAAAGGGCTTCATGTTCCACTTCTTCACAGAGCCTTTCCTACACTTGCATAAGTTCAAGACCATGCAATTTACCACGTGAAAGGGGTTGCCTTGATCTAACAATTGTCATCCATACTTAGAGAGAGGAGGGGCTTAGCCGCAGATATCAAGGGACGGAGAGAGAGAAGGGATTGACTTGGGTGCATTTGAGCTCCTAGTTACCCACTATCAACTCTATGAGAGGGGTGCATTGTGCATGGCTCGGTTGTGAGAGATAGGGAGAGAGGAGGAAAATAAGGTAGTGAGAGGACTCTATATATATATATATATATATATATATATATATATATATATATATATATATATATATATATATATATATATATATAAAGAGAGAGAGAGAGAGAGAGATCCATTCTCGCAGCCCAAGAGAGGTTGCTAAAGAGAGAGAGACCCTCCTCATTTTTGGGTGGGCAGGTAGATCAAATCAAAAGGCAAGCTTGAGCAATGACATGTCACAACATCCACATTTTTGTGGCAAGAGAGACGCATGTCCCACACATAAAGCTTTGAATAATAATGATAGAGGAAGAAGATATAGATATTGTAGTATGAGTATAGTCTATATCTATATTACTATATTATTTTGGATGTAGGTTTGTGAGGCCTGAATGTCTAAAGGGCCTTCCGAACCTACAACCATGCTCAAACCTCTCCATGTTCAAATTAAAGTGAAAAAGGGGGGTTTCTCTCTCTCTCTCTCTCTCTCTCTCTCTCTCTCTCTCTCTCTCTCTCTCTCTCTCTCTCTCTCTCTCTCTCTCTCTCTCTCTCTCTCTCTCTCTCTCTCTCTCTCTCTCTCTCTCTCTCTAAGCAAGATGCACTTGACTCCAAGTGCGTGAGGTGCTCCCAAGGTTAATAGAGGGGTAGGAGACATCTATATTGCTAAATTAATTAAGTTGGAGGTTTGGAAGGCCCCCAACATCTAGAGGGCCTCCCAAACCTATAACCATGCCCAAACTTCCAAGTCCAAGTGAAAAAAAGGGGTCTCTCTCTCTCTCTCTCTCTCTCTCTCTCTCTCTCTCTCTCTCTCTCTCTCTCTCTCTCTCTCTCTCTCTCTCTCTCTCTCTCTCTCTCTCTCTCTCTCTCTCTCTCTCTCTCTCTCTCAAAGCGCCTAGCACCAAGTGGGTGGGACATAGCCTAAGGTTAGCTGAGGGGCAAGAGATAGGCAATGGGTGCATTGGCCAAGCAGCAAGACGATTGGGCTAGGGCATGCGATGGGCAGATTAGCCAAGTGCAAGGCAGCTAGCAAGCAAGGTCGAGGGAAACCATCGCTTGGGGAGGAGGCAAGCAGTAGAGCACAAATGGGTCCAGATAAATTTCAAGCCCCATCGCCTACATGGCGATGAGGCTCATGTGGCACTTTGATTTCTCTAATCGGGAAAGCTGAGGACAACCGACAAGCCTTGCCCCCCGCCATGAGCATTCGTCTTGAGGCATTCGCCCAACAAGCCCTGCCATGTACTGTTAGCATCAGTTGCAGGCTGCGAGGCCATGTCCCACCAACACACACACACGCATGCACGCACACACACACACACACACACACACACACACACAGAGTCTTTGAGAGAGAGAGAAGAGTATTCCGCCGTTTAGACTCTAACCACCAACATAGAGATAGAGAGAAAGTATCCCGATTCCCACCTGACACCATCTAACTGTTCATTTAATGATAGAAGCAACCTTATGGTTCCCACTACGTTAGCCTATGACCATTTAATGACAAGTATCTATTTTACCTCGTTAGCGTATGCATTTACTCCTCGTTTTACCTTTTTTTTAACACAAATGCATTTCTTAAACTTAGTATTAATGGCCTTGACTATAGGGGCAAGATTAACATGAAAGTAATTATATAATTAACTTTAATATTTATCCTAATTTTATTTAATATTTCATGCAAATATCATTTTATACTCTTGAATGTAATTACATTCACTATTAATCCTAAAAAAAATTGTAGTAGCAATGTATTATTGCCACTATAAATCCTAGATTTCTTTGAATGTAATTACATTCACTATTAATCCTAGATTTCTTTGTAGTAGTAATGTATTATTGCCACTATTGAACCTAGTATTGATGTGTCAGAGAGAGAACTAGGGAGAGAGAAAGAGGAGAGAGAAGACTGCAGAAGAGAGAGAAAGACTGCAGGAAGAGAGAGAAGAAGAGTGATGAGGAGAGAGAAAGACTAGATTTAGAGAGAGAAAGACAGGAAAGAAGGGGAAGCCATAGAAGTTGTGAGCAAGAAGGGAGAGAAAGACTGTAATTTGTATTAATGTGTCAAAAAGATGTGAAAATTTACATATTCTCTCCTTTTATACCAATGTCAGTGTGACATAGCATAATATCAATATTATTAACACTAATTTGTTATTCCCAGCTTCTTACAATCCATCCCTTCCCAAAAGTTTTTATCCTCAAAAACAAACCTAGAAACAACTAGAAAGAAGATGGATAGAACAGAGTACTACTCTGTTTTACAGCTTTACAAATGGGAAATGAATGAAAAATGACCACTACATGAGCTGAATTTGAAGAACGGAAGTAAGCCCCAGCTATTTACATGATTTGAAATACTTCAGAAGCAAATGGAGCCATAAAGTCTTCAACAAATAATCCCAGAACAAAGTCGACAGCTTGCTGAGCAAACAGTCCCTGCTGGACCAAATCTGCCATAACTTTTGATAGAAATGTCCAAATGAGATGTACCATATATCAAAACGGAGCTCTTGAAGAGTACTTTAAGCCCATATAGATAGCATAATTCTAAAAATTAGGTACGATAAAAACTGTTCTAAAACAGCGTGCTGTCTTGAACTAGTCTGCATCATTACTAGCTCCATAAGCAATAGGCTTCAGCCACCACCAATGTCTCCCTCAAATATGGATACTCATCCAATATAGAATCAGGTCTCCAAAAAGCCTCTTCAGATAGTAAACCTCTCCATTTGATCAAATATTCCACAATAGGATGTGATCGAAGCTTCTTTTCACGCTGACCTATAACAGCCTCTGGGATGTACTGAACAAGACCATCTTCATCAATGGGTGGCAGCTTATCAACTATATCCACTAGATCACCTTAATAGGGCTTGAGCTGACTAACATGGAAGACGTTATGAATCTTTGTAGAAGAGGGAAGCTCTAGTTTGTATGCCAAATCTCCAATTCGCTTAAGGATCCTGTAAGGGCCATAAAACCTGTGGGCAAGCTTATTACTGGATCCATCTTTTAACATAGAGTACTTGGATTTGGGCACTTTCAACAAAACCAGCTCTCCTTCTTGGAACTCTAAAGGCCTCCTCTTCTCATCAGCATACATCTTCATTTGATCTTGAGCCTTCATTAGATTCACCTTACATTGCTGAAGAAGGGTCTGCATTCTTTCCAACTCCTCCTTCCCATGAGGATTGATCCTTTCATTAAAGATGACTGTGGGTAAGGGCACCTTGTAACCATACAAAGCCTCAAAGGGTGAAACTCCAATGCTCGCATGAGTGGAATTGTTGTAAGCAAACTCAGCCAGGTGTAACCAAGAATCCCATGAGGTTTGGACATCATAGCAAAAATGGCGAAGATAAGTCTCCAACCATTTATTAACTCTCTCTGTCTGTCCATCAGTTTGAGGATGATAAGCCGTAGATGGAGCCAATTTAGTGCCCATAGATGTAAATACCGCCTGCCAAAAGTTACTCATAAACTTTGAGTCCCTATTATGGACAATCGCCTGCAGTAATCCATGTAATCTAAAAATATGCTCCATAAGCTAGTTGGCCACTTGAGAAGCAGTAAACTGAATTTTTGTTGGGATAAAATGAGTTGCTTTGGTGAGTCTGTCAACCACCACATAAATACTATTCCACCCCTTCTTAGTGGTAGGTAAGCCAGTATTGAAATCCATAGTAATATGAGTCCATTTACCCGTAGGAATAGGCAATGGCTGTAACAAACCTCCTGGCTTATAGATGCTATCCTTATTTTGCTGACAAGGCATACACTTCATAACGAAGTCCTTGACATCTTTCCACAATCCTTTCCAATAAAAGCTTTTGTTGATCCTATCATAAGTCTTGAAAACTCCCAAGTGTCCAGCTAAAGGCGAAGAATGTAACTCCTCCATAATTTTCCGCTTAAAAGAAGAAGTAGAAGGAATAACAATCTTGCCTTTCCACCAAATAAGACCATTTTTAAGCTGGTAATGCGAGTTTTCTTCCATAAGACCTTGCTGTAATTTATGAAAGATTTGGCTGAATTCCTTATCTAAAAGATAGGCCTCCTGTAGTTCTTCAATCCAGTCATTATGTAATTCTGTCATTGCTGACACTTTGTAGGCCCACGTACGAGAAAGAGAATCAGCCACTATGTTATCTTTGCCCCTTGTATGAGTGATATCAAAATCATAATTCTGTAATGTAGCTACCTAGCGATATTGCTTTGGAGTGAGATTTGACTAAGGAAATACTTGAGTACCCGGTGATCACTGTGTACTCTGAATCGACTGCCATATAAGTAATGGTGCCACTTCTTGATTGCATGCAGGATAGCCAACATCTCCTAGTCATAAACATTCATGGCCATCTCCTTATCTGTAAGCTTACGGCTCTCAAATGCAATTACTCCATGCTCCTGAAGCAAAACAGCCCCGATGCCACGGCTACTAGCATTACACTGTATAGTAAACTCTTTGGAGAAATCCGGGCATACTAAGATAGGAGCAGAAGTAAGGAGTTCCTTTAACTGGTTGAAGCTGCTATCTGCAAGAGCATCCCAAAAGAAAGTCTCCTTCTTCAACCTGTTAGTCAAAGGAGTTGCAATTGCCGCATAATGCTTTATAAATCGACGATAGAACGAAGATAGACCAAGGAATCCTCTAAGAGAGGTAGTAGTAGTAGGAGAGAGAAAGAGGAGAGAAGACTGCAAAAGAGAGAGAAAGACTGCAGGAAGAGAGAGAAGAAGAGTGACGAGAAGAGAGAAAGACTAGATTTAGAGAGAGAAAGACAAGAAAGAAGGGGAAGCCATAGAAGTTGTGAGCAAGAAGGGAGAAAAAGACTGTAATTTGTATTAATGTGTCAAAAAGATGTGAAAATTTACATCTTCTCTCCTTTTATACCAATGTCAATGTGACATGGCATAATATCAATATTATTAACACTAATTTGTTATTCCCAGCTTCTTACATGACGACCTTGACTAGTATGGTTAACATGAATGGAGACCTTAAATTAAAAGTATACATAGATTTGATATCTTCAGAACATTAGTAGTTTTAATAACCTTGCACCCTCATAGGTTTAGACCAAATCTTCCAAAAACATATATTTACCAATCCCTTATATCCCTAAAGCTTTACACTACAATTTCCAAATCATAATGTGGTACAAATCTTTAGACCTTCCAATTACTATTACTTTAGGAAAGAATAACACTAAAAGAATAATATTGGAACACTTTTCTTTGGTATGCACCATCCCTTATACCACACACATCACACCATATATTTCCCTTACAACTTGCACCATAGCTTGATACCTTATGTTGACATCTAGGCTTACACCTTGACCACCTTACAAAACTCTCTACCAACATTTCACCCAAATATGAACCTTACATACCTCTAGACTATACCTTACACCTTTATGCCTTACATAGCTCTACATGATATCTTACACCTTTATAGACTTACAAGTATCTACACCATCCCTTACACATGCATACATGTATCTTACACCTTGCATAAGTGAAAAGCATGTACACCATCCCTTACATGTGCATACACCATAATGTATACCTTACTATCTTACCCCATTATAGTGTTACATAACTTTGCACTATCTCTTACACATGCCTACACCATAATGTATACCTTACATACCACAATACTATCCTTTGCAGCCTATAGCCTTATACACTTACCACCATTCTACACCATCCCTTACACCTTATATAACCTTACATTACACCATACCTTATACATGCATATACATAACCTTACACCTTACACATTCATCTACACTTATACCTTCATGCTTTACAAATATCTTATAGCATCCCTTACATGTGCATACACAAAACAATGAAAACATATCCTTTAACTTGAAAAAGGAGTATTATGCACAAAAAACAATATCAACATTATTGAGAGCATGCATTTAATACTTTGAAATTTGTCATATGGAATAAGTATTTTACACCCATACTATAAACAAAAATGTGAACTATTCATAAAACTTTATCCAAGTAATTACATAAAGAACTGTATTATTTCACTTCTTCATCACTTCCCGAAATGCCCTCGTCACAACCTAATGACATCTTTCCACTTGTAGTTGCTATACAGTTGTATCTAACTTGCCTTGCATGTTTACTCTATTCTTTTGTGCAATAGAGGGAAAAGGTTTGGGATCATCATTAACTAGCCCACACCTTCTCCTTGAAGCATAACTACTCTCAATGAAGGGTCTTGCTCTTCTCAATGTATAAGGCTTAACATTTCCTTTGGAGAAAGATACTACACAATATCAATATCAATTCATTATTTTGAAAAATATCTTTAGGACACCCATACTTAGGGCACCCCACCTTAGGACATTTGCATTCAAGGCTAGGTAGGGTTACTTGACCCTTGAGTACTCCTAAACCACCTAATCGTTCTAATCCTAGAGCCTTGACACCATCTTCTAATATCACTCTTAGGCTAGGTTATAAACCCTCACCTTAGCCACTAGTTAACACCCACCTACATCATCGTGACACACCCACACTTGGGTCTCTAGGAGTTAAACCATAGGTGTGCTTCCAAACATTTGCTAACAACCACATCACTCAACCAAAGGTTAGTCCCATCATCCCTTAAGGGGTTGGGGACCCTACCTCCTTGCATCTACTAGCACAGATCCACTATACATGTCCACTAATACACTTGCTCATCCCACATAGACGCACTTAGCTACACTTACTTAGGGTGCATCTAGATCAAATCTTATTCAAGACACATAGTCACACTTCACTAGGACACTTACACTCCTTCACCAAGTTGTGGCACAAAACAACTTAAGTTTTGCTAGACTCATCAAATTGACCTAGACTCCTTGCATCATAGTTCCATGGGTCTAGCACCTTTACTACACTTAGATCCTTTGAACAATTCCCTTAAACACACCTTAGGTTCAATTCACCTTAATCAACTTAGAAAATATATTCTCACACCATTTAGGCACATGCCTAGCACTTGCATAGTAGGAATATGTGCCATGTACTTTAGATATTATAGATACCTAACCTAGGGGGCCCAAATTAAGGTTAGGCATGGACCAACCACCCTTAGAGTCACACCATCTAAACTTATTTAGGAGAGCACCCCTTTGCACAAGATGAATTTTAGTTACACACCTAAACCTTATCCCCATGCTTAAGCCATATTCACATCTTCACAGTATAGGTCACATTTCCTTAAGTCACTCCCATTGGCACTTAGAATAGGAACTCACAAAACCACATGCTCTTAGGTTAGGCAACTCACACTATTGTCTTACCTTAGGTGCAAACCTCATCCCACTTGTAGTAGAAACCCCATTTGAACTCTCAAGTACTTTAGTCATAGGCACATACACACCACTTAGGTTAGAAACATATCACCAATAGCCAAAGTTGCTCGGGTAGGGTATTTCAACATATGGCACCTTATTTTAGGACATTCACTCTTGATAAGAACTAGGCCACATATCACTTCATGCACTAAGAACTTAACACTCCTCACTAGTCAAAACCCCACACACCTGGTTCACGTCATCTTTTACAATCATCCACAAGTAGTGTAGCTTGTCACCACCATCCATGATATTGGCCAAGTTGTTGGAGCTATATATAGCTCCAACAACTTGGTCAATATCAGTCACACCAATATCCTCTATAGTGCATATATAAACTGATTTGACATGTGACACAATCTCCTTTGAGGGTAGTACTTGTCCTATATCCAAAATAAGAAAGAACTTAGAGCATAGATATTAGAAAATGATTGGATGATCTCTAAATTAGCCATGATGGTGATATATTGAATGCATAATTTCATGCTCATGAAATTGTGCATCATATAGCTCCATGGACTTTCCTACAATGGTCTCCACTTCTATTCTGTTTAGCATAATAACCTTGGTTTGATGTTCACATATATTTCATGTTTGTGACCAATCACAAATACAACAAGCCCAGCTACAATCAACATTTTGAACATGGTACCAATGTGCATAGATTGAGATTTAATAAATTTATAACAACTAATAATGAATTGAAAATAAGTATTCACATGCACCTCACCTCACTCAAATTTTTAATAGTAGATTATTCATCGTGTGTAGTCATAATAAAAGTATCCAATATATTTCCACCAAAATTTTACCATTTCATAGACAAGATTACATTAGATCCACGCTCAATGATGTGTTGGCTATGGACCAATGACTATATTGATGATAAATCTTCAAAGAAATTGTCTTTACAAGGAATCAAGTGGCAAGGCCACATCAATGAGAGATTAAAAAAGAGGGGATATCTGCCAAGCTAAATGAGAATAACCATAAGGAACTTTGGTAGAAAAATGGCATCATCAAGGGCATTACTGCAAAAAACACAAAAAGCATAGTCATTATGGTGAAGTAACACATCGATACAAGTATGTTAGAAAGGAATAGCACTTACATAAAGAAGTGTACTACTGCACTTCTTCATCACTTCTTGAAATGCTATCATCACAATGTGATGACCTCCCTCCACTTGCATTTGCTGATTCAACCAACTTGTATTGCATGTTCACTCTTTTTTTCCATGCAATAGAGGGGAAAGGTTTGGGATCATCATTTATTGACCTACACCTTCTCCTTGAAGCATGACCACTCTCAATGAAAGGTATTGCTCTTCTCAATGTATTCCCAAACCCATCCTCGATGGACTTGAATGTAGTGCAAGGATGTGCGTGTATATTTGGAAGGGATGCTTTGTATTGTTGAGGCTCCTTTTGTAGTCACATTAAAAGTCTATGGGCATAGGTTTGAACTCTTCTCTCATCCCCTTTGTTTAAAGAACATGTTAGAATTTAATTGAATAAAAAAGTATAATCAAAAGTATGAGTCACACATACCTATATTAGCACAAATTTGCATGTATAATGTATCCAAATCTTGCATGGAGGGAGCATGTTCTTCATGTGTGCTAGTTGCTCTGTCAATATCAATCACACCTATATCCTCTATAGTGTGCATGTCAAGTGAGTGGACATGTGACCTAATCTCCTCTGAGGGTAAAACTTGTCCTATACCCAAAATAAGAAAAAACTTAGAATGTAGACATTAAACAATGACTAGAGAATTCTTGAATCATCCATAGTGGTGATATATTAAATACATGCTTTGGTGCTCATGAATTTGTGTACCATATAACTCCATGGACTTTCCTACAATGGTCTCCACTTCTATTCCATTTAACATAAGGACCTTGGTCTGATGTTTACATATATTCCATGTTTGTGACCAATCACAAGTACAACATGCCCAACTACAATCACCATTTTGAACATGGTACCAATGCCCATCTCTTGTGCAAACCTGACTTCTTTCACTAGCAATAAACTCACATGAGAATCTGGTATTTCTTTAGCTCTTTGAATGGAGTTTTCTACAACCTTTAGAACATTAAAGTTCTTCTTGAAACCTGCATCTTTTAGCATATCTTGGTACCAATAGTATGCATGACAAGAGCAAACCAACTTCTCAATCAACTAGTTGATGTATCGACCATGCAAGTTACGTCGCTCACTAAGAAAGTGACTCTTCAAAACCCAGAGATAAGACTCAATGCTACCATTTATCTCTTGATTTGCATGAGGAAGAATTCTTATAGCACGTATCCACATTCCTACATATTGAAGGTGAAATCATAAATTTTAAATCACATAAATAGATAATTATATATAACTTTGTTAGTTTGATATACTTATAGTACTACAAGCATACTATTGTATATAGGGTTACCTATACAAGATGACCATGTATTCTTGAAGTACTTGATGAATGATGCTTTCTCTTTGTATCTTTCATAAAATTATGATAATAGAGTATGAGCCTCATCTATCTTGGCATTCTCATGTGAATTAGGTGTACCTTGCATGTTCATAATGTTGCCAAGTGCTCTAAACATATTAGCATGAACTTGAAAATTGTCCACCTTACGCACAAGATTTTTTAGCCCACTCCTTCTCACATGCCATATACATAGATATATAGAAACACCAAAAGCCTCCCTATGAAAATACAAATGCATAAAATCACTTTGTGGTTAACCATGAGGAGAAAAGATAGCAAATGTAATTGTAGAAAGAAACCTTACTGAATAGCATTGATTTCTGCTTGAGCATCATCCACCATAAAAGCATTTGGTTCCCATGATTTGTTATAGTCCAAGACTCGATTTCTTAATGTAGCTAGCCATGATGTAACTAACATGGTACAAGAACAGGATGTAATGGTCCATGCCACAGGCACTCCATTGCGAAAGTGATCAAACACAATAATTGTATACAAATGGAACTACCAAGAGAAGCTAAAAAATCAAAGAACTTTAGGATAATATAATTACAAAATTAAAGCTAAGAAAGATTTAAAAATATAGTACGTTATATTTATTAGTGCTGAATGTCGCATCCATTGCTAGCAAGCTATTATGACCATACTTAGCATTTGAAGTTGCCATGTTGTTTGGATACTTGATATCAAAGGATTATCCCCATCACCATAAGGTTGATAAAAGAAGGTACTATTAAGATTGGCTAAAGCCCAATTATGGACCATTTTTGCATCATTTGAAGTAGTCTTTAGAGATAACACTTCTAATTTTTTAGCAACATTTAGTATATCATGAAGTGTTAGGAAAGTGTCTCTTATGGCTTGGAATGTGCCTAGAACAGTACTTTGTCGAATCAATTGAATGTGTTGCACTAGTACCTGTTGGGGAGTGAATCCCTTAAGCAACATTTCACAAATCAAATCCTTCATCCCATAAGACAACCATGGTGCAAATGTGATTTGACATGGTGGATCTACTACACACAAGGAGCCGTGGCAAATTTCTCCAACATGATCTGTATGTTGATGTTGCACATAATTGATGTGAGCGATCCAAGGCTATATATATAGCTACGATACCACAAAGTGGCATATACATCCGCATGCTCTTTTGCTTGAGATGACACGCCTTTTGTTTACTAGTCATGGCTCCAAAGCCTTATCCCTCAAGTCCTTCGGTCCATATGTGCACCAATACCTATAACACATCCAATAAATTTTTTTGTGAAAACAAAGATCCAATACTTCTATGAAAACAAAAAGTCAATACTTTTGTAACATGATGTCTTATAAGAGTAAAATTTCATACACTTTTAGCTCCTTAAAACTATCATGCTTTGGTTTTTTTAATGACCCTTCACTATGTTTTTTAGTCCATTGGACACGAAAGTTTGTGGGGGCATCGGGCCTTTCATTTTCACCCTTGATAAAATCGGCAATGTGGTCCATGGGAATATAAGCTATATTCATGATGTCATACTTGGAAGAGGTATCCACTAACTTCTCCCATTGTAAGGATAAAGCATGGATGGGCCCTTGTGGTGGCAATTGCACTTTCATGCATGTCTCCATCAAAAAACAAAAAGGTATTGATATTTTTCTTCACAAATTTTGAGACAATTTTATAGTTATGGGATGCAAATGTTTAGCTTTTATAGAATACTTTTTTGTAGTTAAAAGTTGAATTTGCAAAGAGCAACATTATTAATAAAACATTTGCAAAGTTGCATTTAACCATGCATTATGCAGGTTGAGTTATAATAACTTTCTATCAAATCATAACAAATCCAATATTAACAGTGATGATAGCTCACCTCAATACTCAAAGTAGATGGTTGACAAGGTGTAGACATAATAAAAATATTAAATATATTTCCACAATAAGTATACAATTTCATAGATAATATTTTATAAGAGCCATGCTTAGTGATATTCCAGCCATGGACCAATGACTATCCAAACATATATACTTCTTTTTTCAAGGAAGAAGGTTCCAAGGCAAGGAAGAGACTCCAAGGTTGAGGGCAATGCTCTGCAAGGCTCAGCAACATGCCACAGGTTGGAGGGTCCATGAAAAGTGAAAGAGGAGGCTTGATGTCTATTCTACCTCAGGGAGGAATGGGAACGGGTTAAGCAAAATGCTCGAGTCAAGGGAAGGATCCCCTTGCTTGTTGTTAGAGGGACCCCAATAAGATTTTGCCACTATTTGACAAGGTTTTGAGCTCTCGTGGACTAGGGGATCTTGATGGGGGCATGGTAAGAGCACATGGCATCCCATTAGTAGATGTTGGCTAGGCCAAGCATAACTTTGAATTGAAGCATTTTCAAGTCAGAAGCATAAGATGACAGCCCATGATTGTTGTGAGTTGGCTCTTGAGGAGTTGGAATAACATGTTTGAGGGATTTGTCCTCCAGTGGCTCGATGCTAGCACCACCATCTTCCAATTGTGCACAGATTACGTCCCACCCTATTTGGTGGTGGATAGGTTCTTGATTTCAAGACCGCGGGAGAGCTATTTGAATGACTTTTCAATTTGAAGCCTGGAGGATTTGTTGAAGTTGAAGACATGTGCCATATACATTGTAGTGGAGGTAAGTACACTCTTCAATATTGTGAAGAATTGGGCACAATGGATGCATTATTGTCGGTGATGAATTGGGCAGCATTCATGGAAGCATCTGGGAGAGGGAGGGAGCCCTTCGATGGTGCCATCCTAAATCATTTTGTCAAGCTTATGTAGCAAGGGGTACCTACAGAGTGCGTAAGAGGGAAGAGCCCATCTTGAATCATTTTGTCAAGCTTACGCAGCAGGGGGTACGGTACCTACAGAGTGCGAAAGAGGGAAGAGCCTGATGGCATGAGAGAGAGGTCACAGGCACCTGATGGCATGAGAGAGAGAGAGAGAGAGAGAGAGAGAGAGAGAGAGAGAGAGAGAGAGAGAGAGAGAGAGAGAGAGAGAGAGAGAGAGAGAGAGAGAGAGGAAAAGCCACTTTTAGTTACATGCCAATAAATGTTGGCCATCACGTCAGGCCCATCACCAAGACGACGGTGGCTTTACTTGATCACCTTCTCCGATGGGATCTTGATTGCCGACACTTTCGAATGGGAGGATGGAGGAAGGAAAACATGAGAGGGCCCCATTGCCTATGTGGCAATGGGGTTTGACATATAGCCCAAGCGTAGCAAGGATGGGCAGAGGTAGCCAAGAGAAGTAGAGCATGAGAGAGAGAGAATGTGTGTGTGTGTGTGAATTTTTCAGAATATAGTAATATAATAAATCAATTCATTAGAGAGAGAGAGAGAGAGAGAGAGAGAGAGAGAGAGAGAGAGAGAGAGAGAGAGGAGAGAGAGAGAGAGGAAGAAGAAGAAGAAGAAAGAGTGAGAGATAGAATAAATAAATAAAAGGAGAGTGATATAAAAACAATGGAGAGAGGAAATATAAGAGAGAATATGTACATTGGGACAAAATTGGAAAGAGAGAGAGAGAGAGGTTTAAAGAGAATAAAACATTTTGAAGAGAGAGAAATGAAAGGAAATATATTATACACACACAAAGACAAAGAGAGAGAGAATTAAGAGGAGAGAGAAAGAGAGAGAGAGGAGACAAGAGAGAGAAAATAAAGAACTATTTGAAAGGAGAGAGGAAAGAGAAAATTTTGAGAGAGACAAAGGTGAGAATAGAGAGAAAATAAAGAAAAACATTTGAAGGGGGAGAAAGAGGTGAGAAGAGAGAGAAAAGAAAGAAAACAATTTGAGGGGGGAGAGAGAGAGAGAGAGAGAGAGAGAGAGGAGTTTAACATGTATGCGAGCTGGTGGGTGGCAAACCCACAGCATGGACTGGTGTGGCAAGACAAGAGTGGGCTTTAGATGGCTTACTGATGCCATCGTGTTAGTCAAGGAATGAAGAGAGAGAGAAATGAGAAGAGAGAGATAGGGAGAGATGTAAGAAACATAGAGGGATGAGAGAAATAATGTGTGAGAGAGAGAGAGAGAGAGAGAGAGAGAGAGAGAGAGAGAGAGAGAGAGAGAGAGAGAGAGAGAGAGAGAGAGAGAGAGAGAGAGAAGGAGAGGGAAAAAATAGAGACAAATTTCATTGGAAAGAGGGTGAGAAAGAATAAAGTTGAGAGAAATAGAGAGAAAGATAAGGAAAAGGAAAGACAATGTGTGAATAGCAAGTTTGTTCCTTTCACAATGTTATTCATTATAGCTTCACTCAATAAGTTGCCGCAAAGCAACCTAGCATTTTTTCTCTAGAAAAGATAAGAAAAGCAAAATATAGTGTGTGTTGAAGAAGCGAGGCACAACAACTTCACTTCCCTTGCAACACCACTTTATGCAATAGTGCAAAGTTGCATAGCATTCCATGAGTGCGAAGTACAAGGAACGATTCGGTGATCCCCAAACCTCTTGGAACCTCCCCTGAACCTTCTGCAGCCCTAAACCTTCAAATGAAATTTCAAAAGCAAAAGTGGACGGAATCTATATCTATACCATATGTTATTTTTGTTATTGTTTTTGTGATCCCTAGATCTCCCAAAACCTCCCTTGAATCTTATTGTAGCCTCACTCCAAATCAAATTTCAAAATCAATAGTGGAGGGAAAGACATTCAATTCTCATGTAGGTCTAGTCAGAGAGAGAGAGAGAGAGAGAGAGAGAGAGAGAGAGAGAGAGAGAGAGAGAGGTAAGAGAGAGAGATAGAGAAATTTTAAAAAGAGGGGAGAGAGATGTTAAAAAAGAGGAGGGGGGAGGGGGAGAGAGAGGGGTTGATCAAATGGATGTAGCTCAGCTGGTTAAGTTGAACGCGTGGTGATTAGAAGTCTTTGGTTCAATGCATACATTCCACACAGTCATTTAGAATAAGTTTAGAAAAAGGGAAATGTTGAACTTGGGTTAGTGGGTTAACAAATTAAGTGGCTTACCACTAGGGTAGCCGTTAGATGAGAGAGAGAGAGAGAGAGAGAGAGAGAGAGAGAGAGAGAGAGAGAGGTAAAAACATTAGGGGAAGAGAGGTAAGAAAAATTTGGGGATAGAAAGAGAGAGAGAGAGGTAAGAAAAACTAGGGGGAGAGAGAAACAAAATAGAGAGAGATTTAAAAACGAGGGGAGAGAGGGAGGTAAAAAAAAGAGAAGAGGGGATAGTGCAAAGGTGCTGCGAAACATAATGTTCGCACACAAAGAACCCACCCTAGTATAGATTTATGGTATATTAGTTAAGGAGAGGTAGGGGGCGGGTGCCACGTGGCAGCCCCCATCTCCCCCACAAAAAAAAAGAGAATGCGGGGGCGGGTGCCACACCTCCAGCACCCGCCCCCCCATAAAAATCGCACCTGCCAGGGCGAGTCTAGGCACGGAGCGCCTAGTATAGATTTACGGTACGATGATAGAAATAGAAAATATCCGCATTAAGGAAAAAGGGATCGAAGGACATGGCACAAAGGAGATATACATACCTGTTGCAAAGGATATCCAACCAATGAGAAAAGAAAAAAGAATTGTAAGGATGGCAGGAGATGCATGGCAAGCGATTAAAAACATTCCTTAAAACATTCGACGAGGTGTGATTAGAGTGGCATCTCTGATTGTCGAGTATGCCAATGTCGTCCGTAAGACAGGCCTCTCTTCTCCTTCACAGCAATAGCAGCAGCAGCAGCAGCAGCAGCAACTGGAGATGCCTGACTGCAAGAAGGCTCACACCCCCAGACACGCTCCCTCAGCCTCTGCTCTCTCGACAAGCTCCTGTGCTAAGATGCTCATACACAGACGACTTCAAGGGTGTGGAAGACGCACCGCCCGCAGCCCCCTTCACGCCCTCCGAGTTGAACCTGCCATTGGCAAGCCAGGCACCTTCTCAATCATCTGCCCAAACACAACAGCAGCAGGAAGAAGCCATTGGAGGTGACGCGAAGGCAGCCGTCAAGAATGATAATGTATTGGACGCAGCCACCAGAACACTGGACGAATTGACCGTGGCCCAGCTGGCCGTCTATGGGGCTGTCTTTGCAGGTGGGCTATTCTTCCTGGAGGCCATCCTGAACTCATTTGAAGTCCTTCCTCTCTTCCCCGAGACTCTGCAGCTCATTGGAGTACTGTATTCCATCCTGCTTGCCAGGTAATTTTGCCCGCAGACAGGGGTATGACTTTTCTGTTGATCACAGCCTTTATTGTCGCCACCATCAGCGTCATAGCCAGAGATGCTGTCATCATCGTCATCATTACCATCAACATGATTAGGGCGAGGTGTCATGGCTGTCAATAAATAACCTAGAGACACTCACAATTTGTCATCAGCTATTTTACTATTAGTTGTGCCCTTATGATATAATCGTGGATGGTGATGATACACCGGCAACTTTATTACTAGTTGTGCCCTTATGATAGTGCATCTCACACCTATCCTGCATGAGTCCTGCCTTATGGCCTCGAAGGTCAAGCTGATTGTATGGAAATTTCTTTACTTTCTTGTGTGGTATGGTGCATCTATCTTTCAGGAGCTCATCCAGACTGCTGCTGCTGCTGCTTTCTGGGACCTGTTCAAGTACGACATACTCCAACACCTTCTCCTGACACCTCTATGATGGTCCTAGAGGCCCCTGATTGTATCATCTTCATTCTCACTATCATTCATTACAACTCAGCATTCTGCAGACTATGTTCTCCATGTTGTGGTACACTGCATTTTTCTGTGTTTGCCATACCATTTCTTTATAGGTCATGACCGCAGTAGATCTCTTTTGTTTTTGGGAGAGGTAGTTGATTCATGGCTGTTTGGACACGTTTCAGTCAGCAAAAAAAAGGTGCCAACATTAATAACCTTGTTGATGACATGGCAACTTATTTATGTTGGCTGAATCGGAGTCACGTTTTTTTAGTGTCTTACTGCACAATGGACAAGGACCTCTTTAAGGCAACTTGTGGTTGTGTTGGGATGGAGGTTGTGGACAAGGTGAGTGCTAAGAAAGTGGATAATAGAGATCCAGTTAACAACACATCTTCTTCTCCTTTTGTTCGGGCTAATTGTGAGGAGCAGCAAGGATTGAGAGTCTTGCTCATGTATTGAAGTGCACATGAGATCGAGGCAAGCCAAAAAGTTCATGGCTTGGTTGTGGTGAAGATTGTTTTCGGCAATTGAGATGGAAGAAGAGCTGTCTGGATAGGTCAATTAAGCAACTTCGTGGATTCGAATTGCTCGTTCATGCTTAGGGTCTTGAAGCCATACTTGTAAAAATCTCTATTAAGTGCTGTAAGAAAGGTTTGAAGATCTTTTCCATCTTTTTGTGTTTCCTCATATTCTATCGAGTTGTACAAATTAGGACCTAGTGTATTACAGCCAACTCTCAATGGTGAGCAAGTTGCGGTTGGATTAGAGAATTCCTTTTTTCTTTTCCCTTCTTTTGTACAACAAATTATGTGGATTTTCTTTTTCCAACCATGGAGAGTTTGTCCGAAGAGTGTGTGATGCAAGTGGAGGGAGCACATGCGGTAGGGGAGGTGTTATGCCTGGATGTGATATCACTTTACCAAGAGCATACTCTTCTTCAAAGCTAGTTGAATTCTTTTGGATCGATCTCTTAGCTTTGAAGAGAATTGCGGGCATTGTAATATCCCCACACTCCTGCTCCCCTTATGTACAGGGGCTTGTGGAAGGGGGGGGGGTGTTATAATATTAGGGTTAGTAGAAGAAGAACCTTAATACTTCTCATTTTCTCATGTTTATTCTTCAGCCACCATTCTCAAATGTTGTCATCATCATTGAATTGAACCGTCGCTATACTAGCTTCATCATTGGCATCATTATCACTATAAAACTCATTGACATCGTCATGCCTGCCATGTCATCAGGATTCATGCTTGTCATCAACGAGATGACCAAAGTCGCTGCCGTACCAGAGATGAAAGGGAGAGGGATTCGGACAAAAACCTCATAGTTGCCATTGTACTTGACAGTAGCAACAAAGGATGGTAATCATGGCATACTTGAAATTCTCGGTCTGTCCATTAGTTTGCGGATAAAAAGTGGTAGTAACTTTGTGACAAGGTGTAAATACCTTGAACAATTTAGTATGCTTACAATTATAATATTCACTAATTTTTGAGGCTTAGTCACTTAAGGAATATAGATAGAATAAATACTTGAGGCTGAATATGACAATTACTTAGATAGCCGTCAATACTTAAAAAGAAATTGAGACAGATTGAGAATGGAAGATGAGCAACACCCTTGAAGGAATGCATTTCTACTCAATCCCAATCCCTTAGGGATAAGCTCAATTATCATCAAGGTAAGAGTGAGTAGTAGTAGTTTTCACTCT
Organism: Lygodium microphyllum; assembly: GCF_053477565.2. NCBI lineage: Eukaryota > Viridiplantae > Streptophyta > Polypodiopsida > Schizaeales > Lygodiaceae > Lygodium > Lygodium microphyllum. Next base: position 75,166,347 of record NC_141163.1, read on the forward strand.
CATAAAATCATGCAAAAGATGTTCATGTACATATGCATCACATATTGTTGAGCTAAAAATGCATTACATGCTGATTAGCCTCTAAAATAGCCCTAAAACATGCTTAATTAATGAAAAACCTTAATTTGGGAGGGTCCATCTACATTTCTAAATAAATAGGCTGCCCATCACTAAGCCTTATCCTTTGTGCAAGCTTTCTTACCCTTACATGCTGATTTGAGCCATTAGCCTTCCTCCATGTGGCTGTCTAGCCTTCGCTACTACTGTCATCACTGCATGTGCTGCTCCAGCTCGTGGCAATTGCCCTTTCAGGTGCTGCCCGTTGCCTAGCGCTCCTATTGTTGATGCATTTCGCCCCGGACAACCATTGGCAGCTCCAATTGACACTTCTTTGGCTGTGTTTAATTACTTCAAGTATCATCAACATCTTTGGACATTGTGCTAGCTTGCATTTGTATCATGAGCTTGTGCCAAGCAATACTTTTGCTTCATTAGGCAATTGCTCCACACTTGCGTTTGCACCTTCTAGCTATCACTTGTCATCATTCACTACCTCTATTGCTTGCGTTTGGTTCCTCAACAGCAGCCTTTGGCATCAAGTTTAGTAGTTCCCTCACCTCCGACACTCCGACTGGTGGTCATAGCACTCGAGATCCATCTTTGGTGGACGCTACACTTCGACATTCTATTGCTTGGTCCTTAAGTATTTTCTATACTCTTACATTCATTTTTAGAGTTCATTCACTTCAAAGTCTTCTCTCTCTTTCTTTTTGTATGTGTTTGTTTCTGTGTTTGCATTTTGTGTTTTGCATTTAGGGTTTGAGTTTTTGCACATCACTTTTTATGTCTTTGTGTTTTTGTTGTGGTTGTATACTTTGTGTTTTCTCAGTGTGAACCCTAGTAGTTTTTTCACATGAACAGTGCACTGATGATGAATACCTCTAAATGCAAGATACTTTGAAAACTGTTTGGAAAGATATTCACCCCCCTTGTCAATGCGAAGGGTTCAAATGCAAAAGCCGCTTTGGTTTTCCACCATGGCAATAAAAGTCTTGAAGCAAGAGAAGACTTCAAACTTAGATTTCAGCCTATATATCCAAGTGAATTGGGATTTATCATCTATGAATTTGACAAAATATGGAATTTCACCAATGGATTTGGTTTGCATAGGACCACAAACAACACTATGAAAGAGATGCAAAATAGATGGTGAATGAATATGAGAATCCTTAGGAAAGGAAAATCGATACATCTTACCAAGTAAATAACCTTTACATATGTGATTTGATAAAAAGTGAATTTTTGGAAGATCTTTGACCATATCCTTTGATTGGAGCTTCATCAATGCTCAATAGTTAATGTGGCCAAGCCTTTGATGCCATAAATATGTATCATGAAAAGATTCCTTTGTTAATAAGGCGTTGTCAATAGGATTTTCAGCAAGTTGCTGATCGTAAGTATCAAGACGATAGAGACCTTTAGTGAGGATGCCTATCAAGACAATGGAAGAAGAAACTTGATCATCATATATTGCACATCGGGGGCCATAAAAAATGACGCAGAACCCTGAAGTTGCAATGGTTGAAATGGAAATAAGATTCTTCTTGATGTCGGGCATATAGAGAACATCATGCAATGTCAAAGGACTCAGGAGTGCCCAAGAGAGAGAGAACCTGCACATGCCCGATGCCTTTGATTGCATATGAGGCATTGTTAGCACACATAGCTATACTCCTCTTAGGTATATGAAAGAGAGGAAAATAATGTTTGGCAAGAAGTGATGTGCTTAGATGCACCATTGTCGAAATACCAAGTAGAAGCCGCATCAGTAATAGAAAAAGAAGCATCATGAATTGAAGGATTATAGTGACACTAAATGAAAAAAGTATAATCCTTAAACTAAGAATAGTTTGCGATGTCATGTGTAAGAGCAAGATCGACTCCTTATTCTTCTTCTTTGATGCAATGCGCTTATGGCATTCAATGATGTTGGGCCTTGTCTTTTGGCAATAATTACACCTCTTAGGTTTATTGAATGTACCCTTGGAAGGATTGGAAGAGGATGAGCGAACATGGAAGGGTGTCTTCGATGTAGAAGGGGTGGAAGAAGAAGGATTACCAACATGAAAGTTTGCTGATTTTTGACTAGTATTCTTGCGTTTTACCATGGGTTTGGGTTTTCCACGATGATGGGTGGAAATAGCTTGTTCAGTTGCCATGGTAGCATTGTGGTTGAGTTGGCTTTGTTCTTCTAGCAACAAAAGAGACACAAGCTTGTCAAAATTATAGGTAACTTGATTACCCATAGTTACCAATTGCAAAGTGGTAGCAAAATCTTGATATGACTCCGGTAGACCATTAAGAGTGATAAAAACAAGCTGATTATGAGAAACTTCTTCATCAATATTTAATAATTGCTTAATAAGATCTTTGATGTGTAAGCCATCTTGTGGGCTATGTGTTGATTCCCTTTGATCCATGATTTGAGCTCTTTAGGCAATTAAATTGTCATTAAATGCAGTTGTTGCCCCTAGTATCCTAGGTACTAAGTGACACTAGGATTTGGGTTTATTTTAGGGTTTTCTATGACGGTTAAGCCATTAGGGTTTCATTTTTTATTATTTAAAGACACTTCGTGTCTCATTTGCACATAAGTGTGGCATTATTCAGTGTGATTGCCTCTAGTGTTGTACGCTCTCTTACTCATTAATGCACAGTCTCTTATTTGTGATTCAATATCATTGGGCATCGATTATTCTTTCATTCTCATTCATTTTCTATTAAATTAATTGCACAATTGCTCCACGCCTAGGCTAGCAGTGGTATCAAAGCCATCTACCTTTGTCACCCTTGTCGTCGCTCGCGTTCATTTGCCACCAACCATTGCCATTGAGCCTCCGCTTGGCTGGCTGCCCCACAAGCCATTGCCACTGCACCGGCAATTCTCCTGTTGAGAAACTCTTCATCCTTCACCCGCAGTTTGCGTTTTTGCGTTTTGCGTGTAGGGTTTGCAGCCCCAAAAGGGGCACCACCCCCTAGACTGACTATGCCTATTTATAGGCCACTCTCTTACTCATTCTTCACGGCTGATTCATTCAGTCCGTCACCTCTTCTCTCTGGCCTCTCCACCACCCTCACACCCCTTCAGGAGGACATTGCGGTTCGTGGTTCGTGGCTGTCTTCATCATCTTCCTTGTGCTACGACACCCTTGTTCCCTTGTATCACATTCACTCCATGATTTAGAACTTCATCATTCCATTCATCAGAGTTTATTCTCTCTTCTCTTCTCTTCTCCATGTTTGCCGAGTTCACTCTATGTTCCTCCCCGCAAACCCTACTATCTCGCTGGTATGTCATCTGTTGACATGGTATTAGAGCCGGATTTGCTCAAACGGCGGCAATCATCCTCCACTCGAGTAATGGCAATGATTGGTGGTGGGTTTGGCATCAACTTCTCTTCTTCTTTCAGTGCATCAAAATCTTGTTTTTGCAGGTTTCAGGTGTTTTCAGCTTGCTGCCCACACCCTTTCGCGGAGGACATCGCAGTCTCAGTTGTCCCTTGCTGTCATCTACAGTCTGGTGCTGGTTTCCAGCCTTCCACCCGCAGTTTTCAGCTATTTACAGCAGAGCGACTGTTGCTGATCACTCTCCGTTCAGAAAAAAATCTCGTTTTTGCAGATTTCAGGTATTTCAGCTTGCTGCCCACGCCTCGGAAGCGGAGGACATCGCGGTCCAAGCTGTTGTTGCTGTCTACAACAGTCTGACCCCTGTTTCCAGCCTACTACACACTGTTCGGAGCTGATTTCAACATGCTGACTGTTGTTGCTGGTTTTTCCTGCGTTTTTAGTCTTTCTCTCTCCTCATCAGAGAAAACAAAGACCAGTGGCGGGTTCAGCATCAACTTTTGATTTCTCTATCATTTCCATTGCGCATTGGAAGATATCCCTTTTCTCCCTCCCACCCTCCCTTGTCCAGTTTACCAAACCGGTACCATGGCATCTCCACTGACAGATTGCCCTTCTACTGGGTGTTCCTACTGTAGCATGAACAGTCATCCCACCGAAGACTGTCAACATCGATCTTTGCTCCCCACCCCTTTGGAGTATATGCGTCTTCCACCAGGCACTCCTTGTGCCACCTCTCCTTTTTGGGCCACAGAGATCGTTTTGCTTCGGCTATTAGAGTATTATGCTCAAGGCAATAGGCTGCAACCGACATGCACTAAGTCCTTTCGAGCACATGGAGGCTCTAAGACCTTATGAGGTGATAAGCCCTTCTAGAGACCACCCCACTGCACGGAGGTTTCCCCCACCTACTTTCGAGTACAATGGCTTCCACTATCCACATCTCCTCCACAGTCCACTCTCCTGAGCGCCCACAACTGTTCCCCACCCTTGGCTCATCCTGAGCCTCCTTCTTCCCCACCCTCTTCCACTTAGGTTCGAGAGGCCACTTTTGGGTGCTTTCTGGCTTCTTCCGAACCCCAGATACCTTCTTTGGCACGACCGACGACACTTCCTTCGTCATCAGATGTTTCATAATCCGTGAGCCATGAGTGGTTGGATTCCCTTTCTCTCTTAGACTGGGATTCGGAGGGGAATTTTCTTACTTCGCCCTCAGAGGGGGCTTCCAGTTCTTCTTCCTCGTCTTCAGAGAGGGCTCCTATTTCTACTCCTTCCGATTTAGAGAGGGACCCTATGTGTCACGAAGTTCTTCCCACACCACCACCTTTCACTTTTGAGGAGTGGCTCTCCTTTGAGTAGTCATTTCCTCTACTCATACCCAAGATCTAGAGGATCTACCTTGATCGGGGCCCTAGGGTATTTAGCAGGGGCTTGGTGGCTAGGCCTTCGTATTCCTTTCAGTATGGAGTCACAGAGCTAGTGGCTTTTCTCCTGAGGTTGAGTTTTGGGTTTTACAGCTTATCTTGTCTTGATTATCTTCAAAGGTCTCCTTTCAAGTGGTATTCTCAGATTACAGGGTGGATGTCAACATGGAGCCACCTCCTGAGATCAAGTACATTCATATCCTTATGGTTCTCGGCACCACATAAAGTTCGACATTCCTCCTATGCATTGCATGTTTTCGTCATCTTTGTACTAGGGCGCTTGGGCAATTGAACAATTTCCCCATGAGGGATACTGTCGAAGTGGCACCTGCTGCATGAGCATTCTTTAGCATGGAGCATTCCATCTCCACCTCACTCCTCTTCTTCCTCTTTTTGGGCCTGAGAGGGGGTGTTGAGAAACCCTTCACCCTTCACCCGCAGTTTGCGTTTTTGCATTTCTGCGTCTTGCGTTTAGGGTTTGTAGCCCTAGAAAGGGGCACCGCCCTAGACTGACTATGCCTATTTATAGGCCACTCTCTCACTCATTCTTCACGGCTGATTCATTCAGTCAGTCACCTCTTCTCTCTAGCCTCTCCACCGCCCTCACACCCCTTTAGGAGGACATTGCGGTTTGTGGTTTGTGGTTGTCTTCATCATCTTCCTTGTGCTACGGCACCCTTGTTCCCTTATATCACATTCACTCCATGATTTAGAACTTCATCATTCCATTCATCATAGTTTTTTCTTTATTCTCTTCTCTTCTCCATGTTTGTCGAGTTCACTTCGTGTTCCTCCCCGCAAACCCTATTGTCTCGCTGGCACATAATCTTTTGACATTACCTTCAATTGCTAATGTTGCCCTACTACGACCTGCCACGGTGGTCTCGCCTCACCAAAGTGGTCCTGACGATTTGCTTGTTGGTTGTTGCACCTGTTGCTCTCTATGCTGCTTGTCATCGATTTGCCGATGTGACTTACTTTTGCTTTTTTTGGCATGTCCCTATTGTGTTGTTGCCATCTTCATGCACTTTCTGCCCGTCACAAACCCTTGCTTGATCACCACACTATGACTAGTCGTTGCCTTGCCATGCGCTGCGACCAAACGGTCACGCTTGAAGTGTCGCCTGCTTGGCTCTCCATCAATTGCCCATTGCCGCTTATGGTAGCTACGTCAACAAGTTAGTTGACATCCTTTCAAAGCGATGCTGTGTTTCCTGTTCTCGCTGACACACCTTTGTTTTAGAAAAACAACAATTATGCTTTTATCTAATATATTCTAGTATTCCTTATTTTCATGTAATTTAAGCCCCTGTTTCTACACAAGCCCCTTTTCAAGCACAGTCCAGGACCAATTCGGGGCTTTTCATCAAATTGACCAAATTCCACTCCAATTCCGCCATTGAATTTGGGGCTTTTTCAGAATTTGGCATTCTTCATTGACATGGAGGCTCAATTCTGGCACACGCATACACACACACACACATACACACACACTCTCTCTCTCTCTCTCTCTCTCTCTCTCTCTCAGAAATCCATAGGCACTTTTCCTAGTAGTGTGTGGGATTGTGCTGGTAAGTCACTGGGTAGCCGATGTGCACCCTTTGCCTGATGCCCTGGCTTCTTTGGGGTGGGATGCCTTGGGGTAAAAGAAAAAATATATCAAGGGCTTATTTCTCATGGCTCATTTTAGGCGTGAGAGGGTGTGTTGAGCTAAAAATTATTAGCCTGACTTAAACAGCCCCAAAATACACTTAATTAATGAAGAAAACCTCTTATTTGAAAAAGAAACGCGATCTTAAAGAGTTATTGTGTTCCACATGCAAAACCCTAATTTGGGTGGCCCAAACTTTCTATAAATATGCATGTAGCCCATCACTCTCCCTCAATCTCGTTTTTGTAGGTTTCGGGAGCCTCATCTTTGTTGCCCACACCTCGTTCGTGGAGGACATTACGGTCAGCCACTTGCTACCATCTAGTACTTGATTCCAGTCTTCCTCGCCTGTTTGCAGTTGTGGCTAGGTCCCAGGAGTTGTTACCTATAGTTTGGTACTGACACCATTAGCTATTTGTTGTTGCCCTGATCTTCTCTCTTTTGAATGCTGTGTTTGTAGTTTTTGGCTGCCACTTTGACATTCTCTCACCCTCGTTTTCTGCGTTTGCACCTAATAGCTGTCGCCTAGCTTTTCTCTCTTTTTGGGTATCTGCGCTTTTAGTCTTTCTTTCTCTTACACTATTGATCGCATCACATCTAACCTTCCTTGGCTTTGTTTGTTGGTGTTCGACTCGTGGAGGCTGCGTTTGCTGTGATTCGTGATTCGTTCGGCATACGACACACTCTATAGCTCATAACCTATACCTTGATCTCAGAGATATGAGAGTTCGAGGTTCAGTTTTCATTGTGTAGTGTGTTGTTGCATGAGCATTGTATATTCATTATTCATTGTGTTCACTGTTTCTTTGTTATCCTAACCCTAACCCTAACTATGTTTTGAGTTTATGAATCTGTGCTTTGTCGTATGATTGCTTTTGTGCCTTTTGCGTTTATAGTATTTCTTCATATTGTAATTATTGCCGAAAGACAGGGCATGACATCACTGAATGTTGTAAGCGCATTACATCGGAAAAGGAGAAGTCCGGTCTTGCTCTTACATATGAGACTGCGAACTATTCTTAGTTTAAGGATTATACTTTTTTCATTCCGTGTCAGTATAATCCTTCTATTCACGATGCTTCTTTTTGTATTACTGATGCGGCTTCTACTTGGTATTTCAATAGTGGTGCATCTAAGTACATCACCTCTTGCCAAACATTATTTTCACTCTTTGATGTACCTAATGGGGGTAGAGTTATGTGTGCTAACAATGCCTCTTATGTAGTTAAAGGCATTGGACATGTGCAGGTTGTCTCCCTCTTAGGCACTTTGTCATGAGGACATGTATTTTTGAAACCTCACTTAACATGTGGATTAATTTTTAATCACATGATTAAGTAAATGATGCACATGTGAGGTGCAATTGGGATTAAAGTAAATTTACGAGCCCGGGACCCGAAGAAATCACGGGATGTCAAAGGCAAAAGTTGCTATAAGTTATGCTGCATAGGTACTTGGTGGTATTTGGTGCTAGTTGTTGGCCTAGGTCATCCATTTGGCCATAAGTGTTAGTTGGTGACACTAGAGAAGTGGTGTTTAATGGTACCTAACGCCAATCTGATGGTCAAAGATGACGCAGAGACACTCGGAAATGGAAGTTGCCTAGCTAATTTAATTATTGGCCAGCCAGATTATTTTTCAGTGCATCGAAATAATTATTAGATTAATTTTTAGTATTTTAAGATTGAAAATCAATATTTAATTATGGAAAATGTTGGGAAAACCATTTGGGAAGGTTGCCACTTGTGAAAAATGCCCATGCAAGACTGAAAAACGTCTTTAGAGGTTGGAGAGAGGCATTTCTATAAATTCAGCCTGCAAGAGAGAGGGAGGGGAGGCTGCTGGTTTGATTTGCAGCCATTGGAGGACCTTCTAAGGCAGCCAGGGGCAAAAGAAGACCAATCAACAGCAGGAGACAACACCTACAGGCTGTTGAGGCAGGGCAACTGAAACCAGCCTTCCTTCTCAGATAGGGTGGTTTAACCTGATTAAGCACTTAATTACAACAATCAGTAAGTGAACATAAATTGAAATGCTCACTTTACCTTCATAATCTTGGATAGTGGACACCTTGTTGGCCCCAAAACTGGCACCCCTTTCTGTATTTCTTTAATTTCAATTGCTAATGGATAAATTACAAGCCGGATTTCACGATCTCCTTGGCTGATTCAAAAGCCCCTTGTTGTTCCAAAAATCAGCAAAGCATTCGGGCAAATTGCCCCTTGGTTTTTACCTAGGACTTGCTCTAATGGAACCCCAACTGGTCAAGTGCTGCCCCGAATTCACAATAAATGGGCTGGTATCTGAAATCCTCACAATTCCACGAATTTCCGGTGCTGATTTTAGTGTATAATGCCTTTGACTGATGGCATGGGTCCTAAGGTGGCTGCTAAACCCTAATTATTGCTGTAATTTAGGGTTTACAGCAGTAAACTCTCTGTTGTCCCCACCAAATTTGGCTGTACTTTGCTACTAATGGCTGAGAATTACTGAGAATGCTTGAGCATAGATTGGAGGAGATGAGAGAATGCTGTAGAGAGAGAGAAAATGGGCTGAAATGTATCTTTTGATTTGTAGCTTTGATGACAAATCTGATGGCACCAACAGCTTCAAAAGGGGGGTAAAACACCAGCTCGTCCGACACTAGCTTGGCTGGTGCTCCCTCCTCTTCTACTGTCACCTCTCTTGAGGCGGAAGAGAAAACTTGCTGCCCCCTATCTTGTCGCGGCGTGCGATCAATCGTCGTCGCCTCTCATAGCCAAATCTGATCACCTCCTCTCCCTCCACCAAGCTCTCGAATGGCTGCAATCAGCTTCCACCACCCTCCAACAGCCTTCTCCCTAGTTGCATGGGAAAGTTTTGCCAAGTGGCAGCCTTTCTAATGCATTTTCAGCCATTAAATTAAAATTTCAGAATTAATTAATTTGGAAAATTAATTTCAGCCCTTTTGACCCTGTCCAAAATTAAACATGCCCATCTGTAATGAAATTGGCTAGGCCATTTGCAACTTGGAGTGGTTTCCAACCTCTGTTGACCCTTAGACTAGCATTAATTAATTAATTAATGCTAGTCCCTAGTGTCACCACTGACACTTAATGGCCAAACAATTGTCCTAGGGTCCAACCTGGCACCAACTGACCACCAAAACCCAGTTGGCATAACTTAATACAACTTTTGCCTTTAACACCCACTGCATCCTCGGGGTCCTTGGCCTGTTCCCATGAAATAATTGCCACGTGCATCACATGTGCTAAACAACCTTGCACATGTTACTAGCAAGATTAAAGCATCTCAAAATTTCATGTCCCCGTGACAGACCTCCCCCCTTGAAAACCTTGCAATCGTCCTCGATTGCACTGTATTGGGCCAAAGCAAAAGTATATTGCATTGGAATTTTAATTTGGCATGACAGTCACCACAACATTGGCCACTGATGCTGAACCGTTGCATATGCACAAAACTTATTGAAAATTTCCAGCCAGCAAAACATAATAGAAAACTGAAAAACAGTCCAAAACTGTTGCTAGAAACCATTGGATGCATCCATAACTCATGTTTCTCAACCGTTCTGACTTCAAAACCACAATAAAGCATTTCTTAGCATAAACCATGGCTGAAACTGTCAATGACATTCGTTTACATGCGGCTGTCCATGGAATCAGTTGTAAACCATTAAAACTTGAGCATGACCTGATCATAAACTGATCGTGGACTGTTATGAGAACTGATCACAAATGGCTGCAAATGTGACTCCAAACTGATCACAAGCTGATGGTAAAAAAAACTGATCAGAAACTGATGCAAAACTGATCCCAAAGTGATCATAAATGGTTCTCAAACTGATAAAAAACTGAGCTGAAACTAATCAAAAATTAATCTCAAAATTGAGGCAAAAACTCATGCCAAATTGGTTCCAAAAACTCATGCATAAGTATAGTCTCAGAGCCGCGAGCCGCGGTGACAACCATACTCATATACATGTATCTCACAGTGACTAGTACACCGAGTAGTGACCTCATGGCAGACATACTGTTAGCACAGTACCTTGGATGCATGCATGCTGAATACATTCGAGATCCACTACATACGAGAGTTGTCCAAAACTGGTGGAGTGGAAGTGCTACCTCCTCCTTGAGCCTCAGGCAATGCTTTGGACCCCCGCTCTGCTGAACCTGAGTAAGCCAGATCCAAAGTCGGCTCTAACTGAAAGGCATCGAGATAAAGTTGCAACAACTGAGGATGGTTTGCCAAGTCTTCCTCTTCCATCCATTTTGCATCCATTGGTGAATAGTTTTGAAACTTCACCAAATATCTTCTGGAAACTTAACCTCTGACTTTCCTTTCCTTATGTGCCAAAATCAGCTCGGGTACCAAGATCTCATCTAGTTCCTCAACCTCTGGCTGAATTTCAGCAAATACATCTTCTGGCACATCACCACGAAAAGATCTCAACAAACTGACATGAAAGGCATTGTGTATCCGCCAATGTGGAGGTAATTTCAGCCGATATGCAACATCGCTGATCTTTTCCAACACTTGAAAGGGCCCATAGTATCTCATGCTTAACTTCGGATACAACCTCTCCCTTCCCTTCATCTTTTTCAGCCTTGCCTTTTCGAAACACAACAATACATAATTGTCCTTTGCAAACTGCAAAGCACGTCTAATGGCGAGCAACTGCCCGCTTCTGCTTGTCCTGTGATCTCTGAAGTGGATACTTTATCTTTGCATAGGTTGCATCCAAGCTTTCCACAAAGTGATCAGCCTCAAAAATCCTATCCTTAGTGTGCAAAATAGGTGGAATCTTCTTGCCACTCTCAACCACCTCAAATGGAGCCTTGCCAGTGGAACTATGCACCGTATTGTTGTATGCAAACTCAACCAATGGCAAATACTGCTCCTACTGTGTCTTGTGGTCTGAAACATAGCACCTCAAAAGATCCAACACTGTGGAATTTGCTTCCTCAGATTGACCATCTGTCTGTGGATGGAAGGATGATGAGAATTTCAGCGTGGTATCCATATTCTCAAACAACCCCTTCTAGAATAGACTGGTTATCCGAGGGTCTCGATCACCGATGATCGACTCAGGTATACCATGATACTTGAAAATGTGCTGCATAAATAATTGTGCCATATGATCAGCCTTTATCTTCTTCCTCATCGGAATGAAATGGGCTTGTTTGCTAAACTTGCAAATAATAGTCCATATCCCATCATTCCCTGTAGGTATCCTAGGAAGCTCAAAGATAAAGTCCATAGCAATGCTCTGCCAAGGCCTATCTGGAATAGGCAAGGGCTGCAACAAGCCCGACATCTTTTGCCTATCATGCTTTACCTTCTGACATATGATGCATGCCCTAACATACTTATCTACATCATGCCTCAAAGCTGGCCAATAAAAGAAATGCTCCACTGCCTTGACTGTGGCATCAATACCTCTGTATCAACATAAAGAGGAACATGACTTTCAATGATCACTCTAGGCCTCAACTGCTTTGTGACACAGTCGTCCATGCATCATCAGAAATCCATCTCTTAGCATAAAATGCTCATGCCTTTGGCCATTGCAAAGCTGATCATAAACATTAGCAAAGTCCAAATCAGCAGTATATTGCTCTTTCATGGCATCCAACTCAGTGTGATAAACCATAGTGACGGCTGAAATTTGTGGCTTACGTGATAGTGCATCAGCCACAACATTCTTTTTACCATCAATGTGTACAATCTGAAAATGAAGCATAGAGAGAAAATTTGCCCATCCCATATGCTTCTCTGACAACTTTGTTTGCGTCAGAAAGTACCTCAAAGTCTGATCATCTGCCTGCACTATAAAATCAGCCCCCAACAAATAATGTTTCCATGTAGACAGTGCATGAATTACAGCCAAGAGCTCTTTCTCATAAACTTGTAAATTCCTCTCTGCACCGTGGAGAATTTAGCTCTCATAAGCCACAACTCGGCCATCTTGCATAAGGACAGCCCCAATGCTGTTACCACATGCATCACACTGAACCACAAATGACTTCCTTAGATCATGCAACACAAGCACAAGATTTGAAGTCATCTTTTCCTTCAACTTTTCAAATGCTGAAATTTCCACTGCTGTCCATCTAAATGGCACATCTTTCTTTTGCAAAGCATGCAACGAAGATGCAATTTCAGCAAACCCGCATACATACTTCCTATAGTAAGAACATAAACCCAAGAAGCTGCGGATCTCATGAACATTCTTCAAAGCTGGCCATGAATGTATTGCTTCAACCTTAGCAGGGTCCATACGAATACCATCAACCGATACAATATGTCCCAAGAAGTGGATTTCATGTATAAAGAATTCACTCTTCTTGTCATTGATAACCAACCTGTGCTTATGTAGCTCATTGAAAACAATGTCCAAGTGCTTTCTATGCCCCGTCTCATTCTTTGAATAGACAATCATGTCATCAAAGAAAGTATCCACAAATGCTCTATGTGGTCGAAAGATGCGATCCATCATTCGATTAAAAGTGGCAGGAGCATTAGTAAGTCCAAAAGGCATGACAAGAAATTCATATAACCCAAAAGATATCCTAAAAGCTGTCTTAGGCACATCCTCCGGTCTAATGCATATCTGATGATACCACCTTTTCAAATCTATACGACTGAATATTGCTGCCCCTTGCAATCTATCCATAACATCATCGATCCGAAGGATCGGAAAGCGGTTCTTTATCGTGATCTTGTTTTGAGCACGATAGTCAATGCACATATGCCATGAACCATCCTTTTTCTGCAACAAAAGCACTGGAGAATAGAAAGGAGATGAGTTGGGCTGAACCAGCTCTTTTTCTAACAGCTCATTTGCCTGACTTGTAATCATCTCCTGTTGGGCTGCACTGACTCAATAGGGTGGTTTATTAGGAGGACTACTTTCAGGGATAAGATCTATGTCATGATCTTCGGGTCTTTCAGATGGTAGCTGCTCTGGAAGTGACTGAGAGAAGCAATCAGCATACATTTTCTGAAATGACATGCGATCCCTCTCTAATTTAGACACATTCCCAACGTTCTCACTATCATCCTTATCCTTAGCAAAAACTAAATACGTTGAAAGATGATTTTTCGTTACCTTAGAAATAGCAGTTGCAGATATAACAGGAACAGATTCCCCTTTCAACTTTACATCAAGTGTGAATGTCTTTCCCTTATGTTGAATAGTGATCTCTTTTGCATATGAATCAATCACTGCATGCATACGGTGGCACCATGGCATACCAAGCAACACATCACAACCCTCAAGTGGAGCAATGTAAAACTCTTCGCTGTCCACATATCCCTGTATGTGCAACCGAAGCTTTCCAATGAGTGGTGTGGCAGGTTTTGCATGACCCTTACATGCCATTCCAACTTCCTCCATGGCTCCCATCTCATCCTCTTTGATGCGTAGACGGGCTGCCATGCCAGTAGAGATGAAGTTGGCTCGTGCACCATTATCAAAGAAGATCAACGCATGCTGATTCCTAATTTTGCCCCATGCTCTGCACAACTCAGTAGCATCATCATTGGGCTGATCACTAACAACATCGAGCACGAATCCCCTTAATGTTTTGGGCTTTTTACCCTTAGGATCTCCGTGATTTTTTGATTTTGCAGCTTGCTGTCTATTGGGACAGTTCTTTGCAATATGACCCTCTTGTTCATAAATAAAGCATTTATTTGTAGCCATCAATTCCCTACGTTGTGCCAATGTTTTCGAGCCTTTTCCTTTGCTGTTTTGGCCTCTTTTCAGGTTGGTTTTCAGATATACCTCTTTTCTCAGCCTTAAACAACTTTTTATTTGGCTTCTCCCCGCTCTCTTGGAAGCCCGAATCCTTTTCACTTAGCAAAGCATCGGCTGTAGCAGCAATCTCTATGAGCTGAGACATGCTAGACAAGGTGGATTTTATGCAAAAATCCTTGATTCCTTTGGGCAGCCCACATATATATTTTTCCACTTGCTCATGAAGGGGTACGGCACGATAAGAAGTGACGGGCAGCAATGCATCCCAAAACTTCTTATTGTATTGCTCTAAATTCTTGCATTCCTTTGCATCAAGCTTGTTCCAAGTTGTCATGATGTCCACCTCAAAGGTATTAGTCAACCAATTCGATGCAAACATTTGCTTGAATTGTACCCATGTTAACGGTGCTCTACCTTGCATCAAGAGCGTGGACCACCACTGCAATACATTTCCCTTCAAGAAAGTGGCTGCCTTTCGAATCTTAGAGGATTCGGTGAAGTTTCCCTGTGAATAGGCTGCATCAAACTACTAAATGAAGATTAAAGCTTTCAACCTATCTTGTGCACCACTGAAGGACTCAAACTTCATTGCTTTTCCACCCTCATCATAGTCTTTTGCTTCCCCTTTGGGAGTCAAGTTGTCATACACTGGCTGCTGCAAAAAGGGTGCATTTGCTGTATTTACATCATGACCAAGCCCAAATGAAGCATTTGGATGACCAGCAGTCATTCCTTGAGCCCCATAAGCATTCGGGGGTGTAGATGCATTGCCAAATATTCCACTTTGTGCCCCAAGCATCAAGCCAATGCTACCATACATAGGGTTTTGCACATTTCCAGCCATACCCGAATACAATGGGCCTTGCACACCATGCATTGGTTGCTGCATACCATAGGGATTTGCGCCATGCATTCCCATATGCGGCCCTTGGCCAACCATTGCATGAAAAATCGAGCTACCACCAAAGTATCCTGGCTGCCCCATCATAGCATGCATGCCCGACTGTCCAAAATCCATTGGATTGGCACTTCCATAATGGCCTTGCATTTGCATTCCTTGCCCTGTAGGTACCAACTGTTTAGCTTCATTGGCCTCTTTAGGAGCTTGAAGTGAAGGATTCGGCACTACCTTCGGTGCACCTTGCTTTCTCGAAGGTGTAGAAGTTGACTTCTTCTTCTTGCCCTTGCTGTCCTTCTTCAGAGCATTCAAAAATCGGGTGAACTGAGGATCCTTTGCCAATTTAGCAAAGAGATTTGCTGCTGTCCTCATCCAATTCTTGAACTGGTCATCAAATTCCTCTTCACTTTGCTGGTCATCTACCTCATGACGGCTTGAAGGCCTTGCATCTTGCCCAACAGCAACATTTTCAGCTTGTTGTCCATCATGAGAGCCTTGTCCAAGATTAGGCATTGCATTTCTTTCATTCCCATGAGAATGTCCATACTGAGAGGCATCATCACTGCTTGATTCCATCTCATTGTATGAAGACATGTTGCTGTAATTTCTCAGCTGAGCACAAAATCAGCACTAGCACAAAGCTTTGGCTTGCAATCAAGTGCCTCGAGCTCACCAAATCAAGAGATTGAGTGATTATCCCTGCAATGAAACCATGAAACTAGCCTTCCTTCTCGGATATGGTGGTTTAACCTGATTAAGCACTTAATTACAGCAATCGGCAAATGAACATAAATTGAAATGCTCACTTTACCTTCATAATCTTGGACAGTGGACACCCTGTTGGCCCCAAAACTGTCGGCCCCTTTTGGTATTTCTTTAATTTCAATTGCTAATGGATAAATTACAAGCCGAGATTTCATGATCTCCTTTGCTGATTCAAAAGCCCCTTGCTGTTCCAAAAATCAGCAAAGCATTCAGGCAAATTGCCCCTTGGTTTTCACCCAGGACTTGCTCTGATGGAACCCCAATTGGTCAAGTGCTGCCCCAAATTCACAATAGATGGGTTGGCATTTGAAATCCTCACAATTCCACGAATTTCCGGTGCTGATTTCAGTGTATAATGCCTTTGACTGATGGCACGGGTCCTAAGATGGCTGCTAAATCCTAATTATTGTTGTAATTTAGGGTTTACAGCAGTAAACTCTCAGTTGTCCACCAAATTTGGCTGTACTCTGCTACCAATGGCTGAGAATGCTTGAGCATAGACTGGAGGAGATGAGAGAATGCTGCAGAGAGAGAAAATGAGCTGAAATGTATCTTTTGATTTGTAGCTCTGATGAGAAATCTGATGGCACCAACAGCTTCAAAAGGGGGATAAACACCAGCTCGGCTAACACCAACTCAGTTGGCGAGCCCTCCTCTTCTACCGCCGCCTCTCTTGAGGCGGAAGAGAAAACCTGCTGCCCCTTGTCTTGTCCCGGCGCGCGATCAGTCGTCGTGGCCTCTCAGAGCCAAATCTGATCACCTCCTCTCCCTCCACCAAGCTCTCGAATGGCTGCAATCAGCTTCCACCACCCTTCAACAGCCTTCTACCTAGTTGCATGGGAAAGTTTTGCCAAGTGGCAGCCTTCCTAATGCATTTTCACCCATTAAATTAATTTTTCAGAATTAATTAATTCTGAAAATTAATTTCATCCCTTTTGACCCTGCCCAAAATTAAACATGCCCATCTGTAATGAAATTGGCTAGGCCATTTGCAACTTGGAGTGGTTCCCAACCTCTGTTGACCCTTAGACTAGCATTATTTAATTAATTAATGCTAGTCCCTAGTGTCACCACTGACACTTAATGGCCAAACAATTGTCCTAGGGTCCAACCTGGCACCAACTGAGCACCAAAACCCAGTTGGCATAACTTAATACAACTTTTTCCTTTAACACCCATTGCATTCTTGGGGTCCTTGGCCCATTCCCATGAAATAACTGCCATGTGCATCACATGTGCTAAACAACCTTGCACATGTTACTAGCAAGATTAAAGTATCTCAAGATTTCACGTCCCCGTGACAACAACAGTAGGAAATGACTGATTTTCTTCGGTTTTTTGCATCTACATGCTGTTGTGGTAGGGCAGCAGTTGAACTTGACTGATTTTCAGTCATTCCTCGTGACAAAACTTCGAATTTTCTCTCCCTATAGCTTTCCCTCTCATCTCCAAGTCATTTCACACCCTTGCTCCGAAGATCTTAGCATTTGGACCCTTGGAGGCTGAGAAATTGCAAATTTCTTTGCTGTAAACCCTAATTTACAGCAAAAGTTAGGGTTTACCAGCAGCCTTGGGAAGTGTGCCAAAAATTGGAAGCTCTAAGACTTGGATTCAACAAGGCTGAATGTGAATTTCAGCTGAATTCAGGTGGACTAGTCAGCCATTGAATTTGGGGTATTTCCATCGTCTATGAAGTGGGTGAAGGCCAATTGAGTGCCTGAATCAAGGGGCAAAATAGATTGAAGATTTGTTGGTCACTTTGGATAGCAAGGGGAATTGAAATACCGAAAGGGATTGGGAGAATCCCATTGTAAATTAACTTTTCTTCAATAAAGCTAAAGAAATAGCGAAAGGGGTGCCACTTTTGGGGCGCAATCGGGTGCGCATTGTCCAAGATCAGTAGGTAAATTTGTATTTTCAGATTTGCATTTATTGTTTTCTGCTGTAATTAAGTTGTAATCAGGGATTTACCACCCTATCCAAGGAGGAAGGCTGGTTACACACTCCTTTGACATTGCATGATTTTCACTATGTGCCCGGCATCAAGAAGAATCTTATTTCCATTTCAGCCACCATTGCAACTTTAGGGTTTCACGTCATTTTTGATGGCCCTTGATGTGCATCATATGATGATCAAGTTTCTTTTGCCATTGTCTTGACAGGCACCCTCGCTAAGGGTCTTTATTGTCTTGACACTTATGATCAGCAACTTGCTGAAAATCTTATTGACAGTCCCTTATTATCAAAAGAATCTTTTCATGATACACATTCATGGCATTAGAGGCTTGGTCACATTAACTATCGAGCATTGATGAAGCTCTAGTTAGAGGATATGGTCAAAGATCTTCCAAAAGTTCACTTGCCATTGAATCACATTTGTGAAGGTTGTTTACTTGGTGAGATACATTGATTCTCCTTTCCTAAGAATTCTCATGTCCATTCGCCATCTATTTTGCATCTCCTTCATAGTGATGTTTGTGGTCCTATATGCGGACCAAATCCATTGGTGGATTCCTACATTTTGTCACATTCATTGATGAAAAATCTCGATTCACTTCAGTATATGGGCTGAAATCTAAGTTTGAAGTTTTCTTTTGCTTCAAGATGTTAATTGCCATCGTGGAAAAACAAAGCGACTTTTGCATTCTCACTAATGCACGGTTGCTTACTCCCTGCAACAAAATGGAGTAGTGGAATGGAAGAATAGGTCACCCATTGAGATGGCAAGATGCATGTTGAAGAGTAAGAATTTGCCTAATTCTTTCTGATTCGATGCTATTCTTTGTGATGCTTATGTTTTGAACAGGTGTCCCATGAGAGCTTTACACACCATCACTCCTTATGAGGTAGGGATTGGCTCCAAGCCTTCTCTCTCTTATATGAGGATTTTTGGATCATTGGTGTATGCTCATGTGCCTTCTCAGAAAAGGCATAAGCCGGATGATAAGGCTGTTAGCTGTATATTTATTGGATATAGTGTTGAAGGTAAAGGGTATTGCCTTTATCAACCCTCTACAAGCAAGGTTATTGTTAGTAGAGATGTGATCTTTGTTGAAAATGCTTCTCACCCCTTGCTGGACTGTCAAAAACAGCCTATACAGCCTACTACCACTTTTCCTAATGGTTTCATGGCTGATCCTTCTTCTCAGCCTTCATTCCCACATCTACAGATACATTACAGTAGTCTGTTTGGCCTGATTTACAGCCACAACAGCATCATGATACCTTGTTAGAAGAGCAGCCCCTATTCTTGATTAGTTGGAGCATACAACGGTTGAAATTCAGCAGCTCTGAAAGAGTCCTTTGCTGGTTGCTAGATACTCTAGACTTCAAGCAGCCTCTTCCTTTGGCTGCCTGCACACGAGCCTCTGTTTGTAAAGAACAAGGTAATCTTCTTGTATGTGCATTGGTGGCTGTAGCATGCAATGAAGAACCTCTTTGTTATAAAGATTCTTTTTTAGATGATCGTTGGGTAGAAGCAATGAAGGTAGAGATTGATTCCATTGTCTCGTGGCAAGTGTGTAATATGTATCGAATCGGTTTATAAAATTAAAAGAAAGCTAGACTATTCTATTGATAGGTACAAAGCTTGCCATATTGCCAAGGGCTATGCTCAATAGTAAGGAATCGACTTTTGCTCCTGCCTCTCTCATAAGTACCATCAGGAGTATTATTTGCCCTTGCTGCCCACTTTCATTGGGAGGTGCATTAGTTGGACACTAGGATGGCACTTCTCCATGGATATATCATTGAAGAGGTATACATTTCTCAGCCTCTAGGATTTGTAGTTAAAGACACAAAGTCTGTTGTCTCAAGAAAGCTTTGTGTGGTTTAAAGCAAGCTCCACAAACGCCAAACCTCCCATTCAATAGTCTCATCAATTGTGGTATGCTCATGGTGAAACTAGCCTTCCTCTTTGGATAGGATGGTAATAACCTGATTTAACAATAATTACCACAAGTATAAAATTTACATAAAGTGAAAATGCACACTTTAGCACTTCAATCTTGGATAATGGACAGCTACTTGGCTCCAAAATTGGTGCTCCTTGTGGTATGTCTTTAACTTTTATTGTAAATGGATAGAGTATAACTGAGATCCTTTGACCTCCTCCGCTAATCCAAGTGTCACTTGCTATCAAAACTGACCAACAAGCCTCCAAACCAATTTGCTCCTTAGTTTGCTTGGGGATTCGCCTTCACCCTTCTCCTTGAAAGACAAATTCAGCCTCAAATTTGATATTGGTTGGTTGGCCTCTTGAATCTTCCTCAAATTCGTCAATTCAGGCTACTGATATTCAAGTTCTAGGCCTTTAATTTTGAGGACATATCATGAGGTGGTTGTTAAACTCTAATTTCTACTATAAATTAAGGTTTACAATAGAGATTTTCCAATATATCCACCTCTAATGACTCAAATGGTTGGATTTTCTGAAATAACTTGAGAGATGGTTGGGAGATGAGAAAGAATGTTGTAGAGAGAGAAATTTTAAAGTTTCATTGCAAGAAATGCTGAAATATTGCTATTGCCTTGCTCAAACAACCATGGAAGCTGTCACCTACAACTTGACTACGAGAAAGACTGTTGCCCTCTCTTGTATGCTGTCACCTGTACCAGAAAGACCTTGGGCTGTTGTCACCTGCTCTTAGAGAGCTCCAAATTGCTATCAGCTGTAAAAATGGTTTCTAGTGGTTGTAAACCACGTTAGAAGCATCTTCTTGCTCTCTAACAATCTCCTCTCTCATTGTGACTGGAATAGGCTTTCATCAACTCCAAAAACGTTTTTCCACTTGCATGATCAAGTTTTACCAAGTGACAGTCTTTTTATCCAATTTTTCAGTATTATCCACCTTATTAATTTAATAATTATTCTAGTGCCCAGAAAAATAATTCAACTAATCAATAATTAAATTGGCTAGGCCAATTTGTCTCCCAAGTATCCCTGAGTAGTCATTGACTCCCTAGACTGGCATTAATTGATGCCTAGTGCGCACCACCTCCTATCTATCAAGCATAACTTATTACAACTTTTGCCTTTGGTACCAACTAATATCTCGGGGTCTTGGGTCCCACACTCTGAAATAATTAACTTGTACTTCATATGTGCAAGTCATATTAGTACATTTGATTAACTTTTAATCAAATGCTAAGCAAAATAATATAACTTCATATCCTCATGATACCACCCCCTTGAAATCCTTCAAATCGTCCTTCATTGCACTACGATGTGCCAAAGCATCTATTGCCACTACTGAAAATACATGCTAGCATCATAGTCAAATAACTGTTGAGATATCGAGCTCCACTCGTGATATGCCAGGGTGACCGTTGCGCATTTATGTCACCGACTTGTCAGTTGTTGCAGATGCGGTTGGTACACCGCCCATGAATAATAGCTAGATGACAGCTATCCTTATCTACTCTAGTTCGTGGCTCAGTTAGTATGCCACCTTAGTTAGTTGAGTTTGGTTTGAGATCCATATATAGGGTTCTTCTATTTCTATGTACTAGAGTTCTTTTGGCTTACACAACTAAGAAGAGGAAAACTGTTTTC
This sequence comes from Lygodium microphyllum, assembly GCF_053477565.2. Taxonomy (NCBI): domain Eukaryota; kingdom Viridiplantae; phylum Streptophyta; class Polypodiopsida; order Schizaeales; family Lygodiaceae; genus Lygodium; species Lygodium microphyllum. Next base: position 75,187,806 of record NC_141163.1, read on the forward strand.
AGTCTCCACCTTTGTGTGTATTCCCCCATTGTGCAAGCAAGAAAGCTACAAGTGAGACTCCTTCCTTCTCTCCCACAATCTTGACATGGTATCAGAGCCTTGTTCGTGGTAAGGAGCTCAAGAAAGCAAGCCAATCTCGCGGTATTATGGTAAGAGGATCAATGTTGCTTTCATTCTTCTGTTTTGGGAGCAAGTCTCTGCATGTAGCACAGCCGGAAAGTGCAAGAGTGCATTGTCTCAGGTTGAGACGCCCTTCGCGGTGAAGCAAGAGGATAGTATATGCTACGGGTAAGGGCTTTAGCCCTTGGTGACCTTGTTTTTTTGATTTGAGGCCATTTTGGGGCCTGTTTTGGAGGCGGAAGTTTTCTGCACGTACTCAGGAAAAGGCCCAGTTTTATGCTGTGCGACCACTGTTCTACAGGTCGGTGAAAAGTTACTGTAGAAATTGCATCGTATGCCTGTGCGCAGAGACATTGGGAGTTACAGAATCATTCTTGTTGCCTGTTGATGCAAAATCGTCACTAGGAAGTGACTGTGTGGTCAAACACCACTTTCGTCAGTTTTGCAGATTTGCCCTTGTGAGGCTGAAGCTGTGTTTCTTGCAGTGACAGAATTTTTTGCAGTGTTCTGTAATGGCGTCTGATTCTCTTTCACAGATTGTCACTGAAAAGCTTGACAAGAACAACTTCCAAGCATGAAAGTTTAGAATGATGAATTTTCTTATGGGAAAAGGATATTGGGAATTTGTTGCAGAAAATGAAGAAGAACTAGTTCTTTCTGATGTTCCCAATCAACAGCAAATGCAGGCATTTAAAGCATGGCATGAGAGAGCCAGGAAAGTTATGTACTGGTTGTCTATCAGCATTTCAGACTCTATGATTGTGCATATTCAAGATGCAAGTACGCCAAAGGAGGCATGGGATACTTTGTCAAAAATGTATCGCATAAATACGCAAGCTAGGAAAATGCAGCTCAAGCAAGAGTTGCATAATGTGCAAAGAGAAAATATGAGCATCAATGACTACCACATGAAGGTAAAGAAGATTGCAGATGCACTTGCTCCATTGGGTTGCCAGTGGAAGATGACGATTTAGTTTCTGTGACCTTGAATGGTCTAGGAAAGGATTATGCACAGTTCCGAACATCCATTTCCGTCCGTGAAAGAATTTCTGATTTTGAGGAGTTGATTGCTCTTTTAATTTCTGAGGAGCAGAGAAATGGTGGTGCATCTTCTTCAGGAGGAACTTTAAAAGAAGCTGTTTTCTACTCAAATGTTGGAAGAGGTAGAGGCAGAGGTAGAGGAGGCCGATCTGGAGGCCGTGGTAGAAATCAGAATATGCAGCAAACTCAAGAAAACCAGTCCTATGGAGGAGGACGTGGTAACTCTAGAGGCAGGGGAAGCCAAAGAGGTCATGGTGGATGGCAAAGAGGCCAAAATGCAAACAACAATGTTGAATGCTACTACTGTGGTAAAATGGGTCATATGGCTAATGACTGCTATAAAAAGCAGAATGACATCATGAATGGAAAATTGCAACAAGGGAATTATGCATCTTCTAGTAGACAGGGCGACGACAGAAATGAGCATTTGTTTATGGTGCAGCACATGACCAATTCTATGACAAGTGCAGAAGAAAGAAACGATGTGTGGTATGTTGACTCAGGTGCATCAAACTACATGACGGGTCATGCAGAATGGATGCAGGATGCAAGGAAAATGGAAAAATCAGGATTTGTGGAGACTGGTGATGATATTGCACATTCTATTGTGCAGATTGGAAAAATTTCTTTGTCTATGCAAGATGGGAAAAAGAAATACCTATCGGATGTATTTCATGTCCTGAATATCACCAAGAACTTAGTTTCTGTTGGTCAAATGGTTGAGCAGGGCTTGCAGGTCAGATTTAACTCTCATGGATGCTTTGTTGAGGATATGAAAAATAAAGGTCGCTTGATAGCAAAAGGAAAGAAGAAGGGCAGAATGTTTACGTTGGATGATGCAGACATGTCTGAATTGAGTGCAGCAATGTTTGCACACGGGACCGGTATAGTTGCAGATATTGATATCTGGCATAAACGCATTGGTCATGTTAATGTACAACGACTTAAATCAATGCAGGCCCAAAATATTGTTGCAGGATTGCCTAAATTCAAGGTTGCAGAAATGCATAAGGTATGTGAAGCCTGCCAATTTGGAAAACAGGTAAGGAAACCATTTCCTAGACATGTTCAAGAGAGTAAGAAGCCATTGGAATTAATCCACTCTGATGTGTAGACCACTAAAGCTGCATCTCTTGGAGGCTGTTATTATTTTGTCACTTTTATTGATGACTATAGCAGAAAAGTTTGGGTGTATTTTATGAAAAAGAAAAGTGAAGTTTTTGGGTATTTCAAAACTCTTAAAGCTATGGTTGAAAAAGAAACAGGCCTGCAAATAAAATGCCTAAGGTCAGATGGAGGGGGAGAGTATCTCTCAAATGAGTTTGCAAGGTTCTTGCAGGAGCATGGCATAAAGCAGCAATATTCATGTAGTTATACCCCACAACAAAAATGGAATTGCAGAAAGAAAAAACAGGCATATTGGAGAGGTATCTCGTGCCATGCTCAATGAAAAAGACATGCCAGATTTTTATTGGGCTGAGGCAGTTGCTACAGCAGTCTACATAATGAACAGGACTCCCACTGTAGCAATACATGGGATGACTCCAGAGGAGAGGTATACTGGTAGGAAACCAGATATTTCTCATTTGAAAATTTTTGGTTGCATTGCCTATGTTCATGTGCCAGATGAGTTGAGATCCAAGTTGGATCCAAAAGCTGAGAAGTGCATCTTTATTGGTTACTCTCTGTAGCAGAAAGGGTATAGATGCTATAACCCTTCTACTCGTAAGTTTACAGTGAGCAGAGATGTTTTTGATGAGATGAGTAGCTGGTATAAACCAGTAAATGTGATTGATAATGTAGATGCACAAAATGGTAATGCTGCACAGAATTCACAACAGCAGTCACAAGATATTAGTGGACCTGGAGCGTCCTCTAGCAGCGGTTCACATTCTTCGCTATTGACAGACAGATTGAGATCAGGAGAATCTTCTCAAAGCAATGCAGATAGTGGTATGCAGGTATCACGAAAATGAAAAGAGAGGTAGATCAGCCCATGTTTGATGTGAATGCAGGTCACTCTTATGTGGATGGTGAATCCAGTGGCTCAGAACAGAGCATTGATGATGAGTTGGGTATTCCTTCTATTGTTACACTTGGAGTAAGGAAGACCAGGGATGTTTTGAGAGCACCTGGGAGTGAACCTACTTTGCGCAGGTCTACGAGAGCTAGGTATCTTGTGGATAGGTTGAAATATGATGGATTTACAGCCATTCACTATGCATATATGGTCAAAGTGATACAGGAACCAGAACCCACTTCTTTTGAGCAAGCCATGGGAAAAGAAAAATGGGAGAAAGCCATGGATGAAGAAATGGATGCCTTGGAAGCAAATGCTACATGGGAATTGGTACCTTTGCCTAAAGGTAAAAATGCAATTGGCTGTAAGTGGGTTTATAAGGTGAAGCACAATGTAGATGGTTCTGTGAACAGATACAAGGCAAGATTAGTAGTCAAGGGGTATGCACAAACATATGGCATTGATTATGAAGAAACATTCAGTCCGGTTGCAAGGATGGCAACCGTAAGAGCAGTCATTGCTATGGCTGCATTAAAGGAATGGTCTCTACATCAGATGGATGTAAAGAATGCCTTCTTGCATGGTGATTTGCAAGAAGAGGTCTATATGGAGCAGCCACCAGGTTATGTGCATGCTGTTCATCCTGAGTTTGTTTGCAGGTTGAAGAAAGCCTTGTATGGCTTGAAGCAAGCACCTAGAGCATGGTCTGACAAGATAGGAGAGTATCTTGTCACTATTGACTTTCAGATTTTCAAGGCAGATTTCTCACTTTATGTGAGAAAAACAGAGAAATGTATTATGCTACTTGTCATTTATGTTGATGATTTGATTATCACAGGTGATAGTGATGAAGATATCCTTCATGTGAAAATGCTATTGAAGCAGAAGTTTGAGATGAAGGATTTGGGAGAGTTGCGTTATTTCTTGGATATTGAGGTGATTAGATGACCAAGTGGGATATGGCTCTTACAGAGGCAGTATGGATTGGACATGCTGTCCAAATATGGGATGACAGGCTGTAAGCCTATTTCAGTTCCTTTGGAGCAGAATGTGAAGCTGAGTGCAGATGCAGGTGAGTTTCTGGAAGACCCTACTATGTACAGACGCATAGTAGGAAGTTTGATTTACATGACTATTACCAGGCCAGATTTGAGCTATGCTGTTGGATTGGTAAGTCAGTTTATGCAGGCTCCAAGGAAACCGCATTTAGATGCGGCTAGATGCATACTCAGGTATGTGAAGTCCACATTGTAGTATGGACTACTTTATGAGACTGGGGTTCAGATACAGTTGTATGGATACACTGATGCTGATTGGGCTGGTAGTATTTCTGATAGACGATCTATTAGTGGATATGTGTTCTCTTTTGGGAGTGCTGCAGTCACTTGGAGCAGCAAGAAATAGCCTACAGTTGCCTTGTCGAGCACGGAGACTGAGTACAGGGGTGCAGCAATGGCTGCATGTGAGGTAGCTTGGTTGCATAAGCTACTTTATGATATGCATCAGCCTACAGATGGGCCAGTTGTCATTTATTGTGACAACATGAGCAGTATACACTTGGCAAATAACCCAGTCTATCATGCTAGAACAAAGCACATTGAGGTGCATTATCACTATGTGCGGGAGAGGGTTTTACTAGGTCTTATTGATCTAGTTTATGTCAGCACAGAGGATCAGGTAGCTGATATATTTACGAAGGCATTGGGCGTAGAGAAGCTGCGCAAGTTCAGAGACCTGCTTGGTGTGCAGGAATTGGGATTGAGCTCGAGGGGGAGTGTTGAGATATCGAGCTCCACTTGTGATATGCGAGGGTGACCGTTGCGCATTTATGTCACCGACTTGTCAGTTGTTGCAGATGCGGTTGGTATACCGCCCATGAATAATAGCTAGATGACACAGCTATCCTTATCTACTCTAGTTCGTGGCTCAGTTAGTATGCCACCTTAGTTAGTTGAGTTTGGTTTGAGACCCATATATAGGGTTCTTCTATTTCTATGTACTAGAGTTCTTTTGGCTTACACAACTAAGAAGAGGAAAACTGTTTTCAGCCTCCACCTTTGTGTGTATTTCCCCATTGTGCAAGCAAGAAAGCTACAAGTGAGACTCCTTCCTTCTCTCCCACAATCTTGACAATAACATGTGCACCTATTGCTTAACCATGCTCATGCTCTCTGCATGTCTAACCACATTCCGAAATCCAATGTTGTTTTGACTACTAAGGCATTGTAATACATAAATCAAGCATAACCAGTGCCTCATCACAATGATGTACTACATGATACTCACGTGTAGCATACATCAAATGCAAACCATATGTAACTTATGCAGTTGTATTTCTCTTGTATCACCTTCAAATGTATATTGCATGCAATTCATGTATCCCATATATGCCTTGCAAATGCACATCACATCCAAATGTACATTTCACGTATTACATACATACCAACAACCTTGCAAATGCATAGCTTCAGAGCCTAGGTACAAACCATACCATATGCATATCAACTCATATTGACTTGTACACTTGATAGTGATCCGAATTACAAAAATATTGTCAACATACAATACCCTGGATACGAATCAAGTACATTTGAGATCCACTAGATAACCAAGTTGTCCATCACTAGGGGAGTGGAGGTGCAATCTCTATTGAGCTAAAACACGCTTTATAGTTGATTAGCATATTTAAACAGTCCCAAAACATGCTTAATTAATGAAAAATGCAAATTTGGTATCTGGTTTGAGAGAGTTTTAGTGGTCCCCCAAAACCCTAATTTTTTAGGGCACCCTTCAACATCTATAAATAGATAGCTTGCCCACCATTCAACCTTATCTTTTTGTGCAGGTTTCTCACTCTACCATGCACATCAGCCACCTACCATCTATCGTCTAGCCATCTCCGACTGTAGCTTATCACTATCCAGCCCTAGCCGGCTTGTTTTTAGCCATCACCTTGATCTTTGGAGGCCTCCATTTGCTGCATCATCATAGCACCTGATCAGCCTGCATTTTCAACATTTGGTGCCAAGCAACAAGCTGTTGCCATCTCTCCCACCGAGCAATTGTTGTAGTAACTACGTTTTTGCTGTCCAGCAAGCCATCTACATCAGCAAAGACCTCTCTTGTTGTCACTTGGCAATTCTTTGGCTCGGATAATCAGTTTTCAGCCTTCTTCTAGTGGTACACTGCTGCATTTACTAGATTTCAGCCTTAGACTGTTGTGGTTTGGTGACCAGCCTGGTGCGTTGCGCTTCATTATTCAACACTCTCTCATATCTAGTCTTGCTGTTTGTTGTTAGGCCACCAACCTGCTGCTTGTCACACCTGTGGCACCACCTGCCATGCTGAGTGCTTGTCACCGACTTGTTTGCTGCCTTCACCAACTTGACTTGCTAGTTGTTACATGTCAGCCCTCGTCAACCTGCTACTCGCTAGCCGACACACCAAGGCCAACAAGCCATATCAACACATTGTGAGGCTCATCATGTTGTTGCCCGATGCACCTCAATACTAACAAGTCCATGCATTTCAGACGACTCAACCAATACTCATGCCACATCAAAAGTGCTGCTTGATCGTTGTTAATCCTGCCCACCACATCACTGACAAGCAGCCAACAGTTTTTCAGCATTGATTTGTTAAATAAATCAATTCTTCCATTCGTGTTAAGTGAAAAACACTAATTCATATTGTTTTTCACTTCAGTCAGGCCCCTGTTTACACCAGCTATCCCCTCAAGCACAAATTGTGCCAAATTTGGGGGTTTTCGTCAAACTTACCCAATTTGGTCCAAATTTCATTAAAATTCAGGCATTCTCTATCAATTGTGCCATCAACAAATTTGGGGCATTTCATTGAATCAGCCCAATTTCACCCTAATTTTGCCGCCAAATTTGGGGCTTTTCAAGAATTTGGCTTTCTTCATCGACATTGAGGCTCAATTCATCATCAGGTGTGACATTTGGCATCTTTTGGGTAAAAATTTCTCGAAAGTTGTCAAGTTTCTCTTCAAATTCTTGACAAAATTTGGGGTTTTTCATCATTCGAGCCCAACTTTACTCCAATTTCTTCGGAAATTTTGGGGCTTTTCTAAAATTCATCAAAATTAATCAATATTGAGGCTCAATTCACCTTGAGGCACGGCATTCGAACATTAGTTGGGTAAAAATTTATCCAATTTCTCTTCATTTCTTGGGTCAAATTTGGGGCTTTTGCCCAATTCCACCAATCATACTATTTGACTGCTGGCCCTATTTTTTCTCGACATTGAAGACAATTTTATTATTTCGGCATATTATTGGGTGAATTTTCAGTATATTCTGCTGTTGTCCACATTATTGGAGCATTTTCAACCATTAATCTCTGATTTTAGCATTGCTGATTACCACCTTGATCGGGTAATATTCTATTTCTGAAAATAATTATTTTTGCATATTTTTTTCTCTCCTCAGCAGGTAAAAAACAAAAAAAAAAAACTTCATATTATTTGACTTTATTGAGGAGACAACATCTCTTCTATAAGTGATTTATTATTATTCAGGCATTTATTGTCTCTCTTTTCACTTGGAAAATATCATTTTATTGTTGACCACAAGCTTGATGGCACCACTTACCCGATGTGGGCATACATGATGTGAATGTTCTTGTTGCAAAGAATCTATGGCATGTTGCAAATGGCACCGAGCAAAGGCCGACTTCTCCAACACCAGTACCACCTCTCGCTTCCACATTGCAAGGTGACTCTCATGATGCCAAATCATTTTCCTCTTCTACAATGCCTCCCACCCCACATTAGATTCGAGGGATAGCCATAATGCCCAAGCACATGCCTTGATTGCTTTATTTGTGAAGAGCTCTATCATTCCACACATCTAATCATGCGAGAGATCCAAGAAAGCATGGGAGAAGCTTGCATCATCATATCAAGTGTGCAATGAAGTGTGTGTTGCTTACCTTTTTAGTAGATATGTCAATTCATGGCTAAGTCTGTGCATGTGATTCATTGGGCTAGGGCACCAAGTAATGTCCTAGATTATTTAGACATTTTATATGGCATTTTATGGTGGCTATTTTAGTAGTGTATGCTATCTGACGACCGGCATTAAATGCTGGGAAACCTCCTATTGTTTATGGCATTATTTTTGCCTATTTATTCCAAGCACTCCTCCACAGTCATCACATTTGTTATCTGTTAGGTTCTGGTGGAGGGAGAGGAGCAGATGTCAATGCCTTCACAGCTAATGACTCACATTGTTTTTGTATTGTCTCATATCTTGATATGTGGATTCCATTTACCGAGCATCTCTTTGCTTCTAAGTTCTTTGTGCAATGTTTCTCTTTCCTTTGTCTCTTGTGTTCAACAGTCTATTACAGCAATTTTCCGCGCTTCTATCATTGCATCCACTTTTGACATAGTATTAGATTGCAAGATCATTGTTTTTGTTGCTGTTTTACACTATTTCGGTCTAGTTTTTAACTTTTCATCTGCTGATTGGACCTCTTTCTGAATTCTGCGACTAATTTACAGCGTGGGTGACCTTCCTCTGCTAAATTTCGGCCTGTTTTTCTGCTATTTTCTCAGCGTTTTGCAATCTGCCATTTGCATTATTGTTTTTTGGGAGTTGTTTCAGGGTTAGGGGGTTGTTATTGACCTTCCACATCTGCGTTTTGGGGAGAGCAGGCTGAGGCGATCTCTTTGCCTATAAGTTGACTGCATTTATTGCAGTTCCTAATTGTTGTTTGTCATCGGCATGTGCGTTTTGCTTTTTTGCTTCTATGCAAGGCTAGGTGATAGGTTTCAGGCTGGTTCTGGCTGTGTTTTGGTTCGTCTTTTTCCCTTCTGATACACTGCTTCGCTTTAGAGAAGGTTCACGTGCATCCAATTGTCATATTATTATCACTACACTTTGTTTACTGTTGATATCTTCTCTATGTGCTTTCTTTACTGCTTTGAACTTGTGTAATCCTTGTGAGTTTGCATTTTTGGCATACTTTTCTCCTTGAAGATCCCTTGTCTTTCTTCATCTTCTCTGTATCTTCCTCATCATGGCTCCTCTGGTATCTCCTCCTAATGATCAACATGCAAACATTATTTACTTATCTGTGTTATGTTGGAGACTTGCTTTGTTCAGCTTTAGGTTTCACCGAGGATGCTATCTCTTGGTGCTTTAAATGTTTTAGTTTTAGAGAGGGGTGCCATACAACGGAAGAAGAAGTTTCAATGCTATTATTGTGGCAAGTAAGGACACCTTCGGAAGGACTGTAGTACATTAGCAGCTTTTCGGAAGGAGCAAGTGAGGACAGCGATAAAGGGTGGCGACTCTCTTGGCAAGTCTTCCTCCTCTCCAGGTCCAGGTTTAGGCTCCCGCTATGCGGCCCGAGCAATGGCTGCAAGGGCCTCCCTTTTGGGTTGCTAGTATAGATGATGCAGTTATCTCTCACAACTCTATAGTACCAAAGAGGGAGTGTGATGCATCGATTGAAGTCTTCCCGATTCAAATCCCGGAGTTGGGATTGACATCCAGGTTCATGATGAGCTAGTTCTTTTTGACAGAGAGTGGGATTGGCTCCTAGTTTGAGGCTTGAGCTCACATGAGGGGACACTTTGGTAGTCTAGCCAAAGATGGGGAATCCATGGTCACATATGTTCAAAGGCGTTTTTGATAGGCTGGTCTTATATGCTACTACGAGACATTCTTGATAGATATTGAAAGTTGCTATGATTCTTCTCTATTTTCAAGAGCTGGTATGATTGACATCGACATCAGGTTCTCTATGAGGCACCTTGGTGGTGGCTTGTGCACCTATTGCTTGGGTATCCATGGTTCTACTCTGGTGGTCCTTGTTGTATATACTATGATGGGATTTTATCATTGTATATTGTATTGTTTCAAATCACCCATAATTTGGGAGAGGGTGTTAGTAGATGTGTTAGTTCATGGCTGAGTGTGTGTATGTGATTCAATGGGCTAGGACACTAGGTTATTTTCTAGATTATTTAGGCATTTTATGGTGGCTATTTTGGCATTTTATGCTCGCTGACCAGCATTAAATGCTAGCCAACTTGCTGTCGTTATGGCATTATTTTTGCCTATTTATTCAAAACACTCCTCCACAGTCATTACATTCATCCTCTAACAGGTTCTGGTGGAGAGAGAGAAGTAGGTGCTAGTGCCTTCATAGCTGGTGACTCACATTGTTTCTGTACTGCCTCATATCTTGGTATATGGATTCCATTTCCTGAGCATCTCTTTACTTTTGAGTTCTTTGTGCAGTGTTTCTCTTTCCTTTGTCTCTTGTGTTCAGCACTCTTGTGTTCTACTCTGGTGGTCCTTGTTGTACATACTATGATGGGATTTTATCATTGTATATTGTATTGTATCAAATCACCCATAATTTGGGAGAGGGTGTTAGTAGATGTGTTAGTTCATGGCTGAGTGTGTGTATGTGATTCAATGGGCTAGGACACTAGGTTATTTTCTAGATTATTTAGGCATTTTATGGTGGCTATTTTGGCATTTTATGCTCGCTGACTAGCATTAAATGCTAGCCAACTTGCTATCGTTATGGCATTATTTTTGCCTATTTATTTCAAACACTCCTCCACAGTCATTACATTCATCCTCTAACAGGTTCTGGTGGAGAGAGAGAGGTAGGTGCTAGTGCCTTTATAGCTGGTGACTCACATTGTTTCTGTACTGCCTCATATCTTGGTATATGGATTCCATTTCCTGAGCATCTTTTTACTTTTGAGTTCTTTGTGCAGTGTTTCTCTTTCCTTTGTCTCTTGTGTTCAGCACTCTATTATGATAATTTTCCATGCTTTTATCATTGCATCCACTTCAACTCACCTACATAAGCAACTCGAAGATGTTCATATGGAAGGAGGAGATAATATGGATGCCTATCTCACTGGCATCATGTTGGTCTAGGCTTGGAGCAATTGTGTGATTAATTTAATAGAAAACGAATGAGAATTAAAGAATTAATCAATGCACAATAATACTCAATCATGAATGAGAAACTGTGTATTGACAAGTGAGAGAGAGAGTACAATGCTCGAGGCGATCACATTAAAATAATGCCACACTTATGTGAAAATGAGGCAGGAAGTGTCTTTAAATAATAAAAAATGAAACCCTAACGGCTTAACTGTCATAGTAAACCCTAACCCTAGTGTCACTTAGTGTCTAGGACACTAGGGACAACAACTTCATTTAATGAAACTTTGAAGAGCATCAATGCATGTGCAGCCCATCAGATGGCCTACAAATCCCCCTCCATGAAATGGACGGATTAATCTTGGAAAATGACAGAATCCTAGAAAATGAAAGAAAATATAAGGCCGTGGTTGCACAAGTTCATCCAAGTGGATATAGCAACCTATGACAATATAGAGTATGACAGATCATGGAACAAATGGAATCAAGTTCAAAGATTGCCAAAAAGCTTGGAACTTTGGTCAAGAAAGAGCCTTTGTAAAAATATTGCTAAGTTGTCTTCAGTGGGTATGTAAGACAACTCTATTTCTCCAACTGACATCCACTCACAAACATAGTGGTAATGAACTTCTATATGCTTTGGACGGGTATGAAACATTGGGTTCTGCGTAATGGCCAAAGCACTCTAGTTGTCACTATAAATAAGTGTCGGAGCCATTCGGTGCACATAAAATCTGCAAGTAACTTGCAAACACACTTCACCGTGGTTGTGAATGCTACTATGTACTTGGCTTCACAACTAGCAGTAGCAACTGTAGTTTGTTTCTTGCTGAACCAAGAACAAGAGATGTATCCAAGAAGATGTAGTTGCCACTATGAGAGACACGAGAATCTAAACATCCAACCCAATCACCGTCAGAATATCCATGCAAAGAGAGTGAAGAATCAACCTTGTAGAAAAGGCCAAGATCTTGGGTGTCTTTAAGATACCAAAAGACATGCTTCACTACTTGCCAATGAAATACTGAAGGGCTGTGCATGAATTTGCTCAACTAGCAAATAGCAAAATGAAGAGTAGACCTTGTGTAACATACATAATTCGAGCATCCAACAACTTGCTAATATAAAGCAGTATCAAAGAATTTGCTACCATCATCAGAAGTGAATCTGAAACTAGGCTCCAAGGGAGAGTACACAAGCTTGCAATCCTCAAATTGAAAGCATCGAAGAAGCCGTCCAATATACTTGGACTATGTCATAATGATGCCCCCTTGAACAGTGGCAAATTGGATACCCAAATGATAGTGAAGTAGACCAAGATCTTTTATGGCATTGTAAATCAGCCTTAAATGCTGCAATTTGACCAACATTGGTCCTAGTGACAAGCATGTCATCAACATAAAGCACAAGAATAATAAAATTAGATCCTTGATGTCAAATGTAAAGAGTAGCCCTGGTAGGGCTTTTTGAAATCCAAGATGCAATAGATGAGCACGTTCAGCTTCATTCTATCAAGTGGAACCAAACTTGGGAGTTGGTTCCTTATCCAAAGAAGAGGAAGAAGATTGGTGTGAAGTGGGTCTATAAGACCAAATACCTTGCATATGTGACCTTGGACAAGCATAAGGCATGGCTTGTTGCCACATGATTCTTTTTGCATGCAAGTTTGGATTACTTTGAGACTTTTTCACCCACAACTCAAATATCCACTATTCAAGCTGTCTTGGGTTTAGCGGCTCATCACCATTGGCCGATTTATTAGATGGATGTGAACTGGGCCTTTTTGAATGGCATCTTGGAGGAGGAGATTTATGTCTCGCAGCCTCTTGGTTTTCTTGTATAGGGGAAGGAGAACCATGTTTAGAGGTTGCAAAAGGCTCTCTATGGCCTAACCCAATCTTTATTATAAGGTTGAGGGTGATAGGTGTGTGCTGGTCATCTTGTATATTGATGACCTTATTATCACAGGGAGTAACTCACAAGAGGTTGATCGAACTTAGGAGATATTGCGATAGGAGTTCGACATGACGGATCTTGGGATCCTATACTTTTTTCTTAGTTTGGAGATTTATCAGATGGCACATGGCATCTTTATTTCCCAGCATAGGTACATCTTAGAGCTACTTTTGGAGTTTGGTATGGCTGCGTGTCGGCCTATTTCTTGGCCCATGGGCCCAGAGTCCAAGTTATTGGCAACAGGTGATTCCCTTCCAGATGCTACATGTTATAGGTGCCTTGGTCATTCTTTGATCTGGTTGATTTACATTCAGTTGGATATATCTTTTGTGGTGGCTTTGTTGTCTTCTTTCATGAAGACTCCTACTTAGGTTCAGTAGAGAGCTGCTTTGTGCATTGTGCGCCATCTACAAGGGACTCGATAGTATGGGATCATGTATGGAGAAAGGCCTACTCTTTTTGGATGGAGTGACAGTGATTGGGTAGGTGATGTGGATTTGAGACAGTCCACTATAGGTTTTGCTTTCTCCCTTAGATCGGTAGCTATTTCGTGGAGTACTAAGAAGCGGTCTATTGTGGCGCTTTCTCCTACAAAGGCAGAATACTGTGCTCTTTGTTCTATTTCTATGGAGGTAGTATGGCTCCGGTCAGATGTTGGGAGAGATTGGTTTTTCCAAGACTGGAGCCACTCAGCTCCGTGTGGACAACTAGAGTGCCTTAGTTTTGGCTAAGAACCTTGGGTTTCATGTCGCTTGAAGCACATTGAGGTTCAATACCATTATGTTCGAGAGTAGATTGTGGATTTCGAGTTATTGGTGGTTTACTGTCCCATGGAGGACAACTCAATGGATCTCTTCACAAAGCCTTTGCCCAAGGCTTCCATGTTTCATCACATGAGATTGTTGGGTCTTTGGACACTCCCATGATCTGAGAGGGGGTGTGAGGCTACCTATTTTAGGGTTGTTAGTCTGTCATCTCCTTGTTGCGAGCTCTTGTTAGAGTCTGATAGAGACATGGGAGCTCTGGCATTTTAGTGTGCATTTCTTCTATCTTGGGTCTATGTTTGTCAATTGGTATTTCCCCTTAAAGCCCTTTTGGGGCTGTAAATGGAAACCAAAAATAGGAATGAAGGAGGGAAACTATACTAAATGATGTGGTTCTCAACAGGGTGTAGTTGACATTCCAGCATGTCACGTGGTACTCCATTTGCTGTATTTTCTGTCAGCTGCTACACGCCATCATCTTTGTCAGTAATTGGCACTTGGCTGCTGTAACTCATCACCCTTAGCTCCCATCCACTACATTGACATCATTCTTGGTGGTTTTGCTATATTGAGGATCAGCACATGGAGAACGACACTCTGGCACTCTCTCTCAGCTCACTCCCATGAGAGCCCATGGTTGCTGGGCAGTCTTCACTTCTTGAGCACCCATACACGTATAGCATCTTCATTCATTTCATTACACCATCATTCCTTCATCAATTCTTATTCTCTTTTATGTCTTACATTCTTGTTTAAGTTTACAATGTGTTAGTAGGTGCCATGTCAATCTCTTGACACAACTCCGCATACACTGAAAGGTTGATAGACATGTCACCACAAAAGGATGAGTCCACCTCGTTCTCAAAGAATTCTTGGACTCCTGTATTTTCATCATTGTTAAGTGATGCTGGCTCCAAGCTTTCGATGGCCTCCACCCCTTGCAATATCGACCCCTCTATTTGTATATTGTCTTCATCTATGCTCGAAACATCGCTTTGATCATATACTCTTGCACTTCGAGCAGTTGAAGGTATAACATACCACCATTGAGGTTGTCGGGGGTTTGGATAGAAGATTACCTGTTCACAAACACGTACAAGAGAGTTTAAACTATTGTGACATGTACCATGTCGTAATACAATTAACAAAAAAATGAGTTCATGCACCTGTTCACAATGGGCCGGCAACACAAAGGTGTCATGCAAATCCGTCCATTTTTTTTCGGAATGTGTTTCGAGAAATCTAGATGGACCTCGTCGAATTGTTGCTCTAGCGCCTTCAAGTACCACTTTGAACCATTGCACATGGAATAGTATCATGGAGAAGCTATAGTAATCCATTATAACAATACTTTGCAAGTTTCCAAAATACTCCATCTCATCTATAACCGTTTTTGGATCCGTTCCTCGTCACTGGCTGTCCTGCTCGAACCTTGCCATGATACCACAGTCCATTGTGGAGTGCATTTTGTCAATACGCTCCACGCAGAAATACCATCCGCGTGACCATGCTGCACTATATATTTTGTACTGTACATTGAAATACTCAAATTAGATGTCGCATATAAAATATAAATACGACAAATCCTAAACACCTCATCACCTTTGGACTACATCCCTTTGAGAATTCCCACTCCTTCATTGAGACCTTTGCCCCTTCGCGAGATGCTATGATCAAAGCTCCATGCAACCATCGCGTTGACATGAACCATGGCATCTCCTCCATGCCCTCGGGATATCGAATCGGTCGATGATCTTCGAAAGAGTATCTTGCACATCTTTTGTGAAAACCTTGGTTTGTGCGAGTTTGCATGGGTGACACAAATCTAACTCATAATGTCTTAGACATCTCTTTCTTGGGAGCCTATAGCGCCGTCTTGGCCTTGAGACAGCATGATTCTCTCAAGGAGGACAGTGCATTCTTTCCCTCATCTCTTTCAATTCAAAGATGTTGAGGGGATCATGAACCTAGAGTTCACAAAATTGTTGCATAGAAGGATGCCTAACTACATTCCTCAATAATCTCTGTACATTCTGACAAGAGTTGCTCATTCACTGGAGCATTTAGCTGGTGAGGCTGGCCACCTCTTCACTGAAGGAGGACTTGCCACTTTTGGGATGATTGGTGATCCAACATCTTCATTTTACCCAAGGCCTAGTGTCAGGTTCATATGATCTGTTTATTTTAAGTGAACCGAAACCCCTCTCTATTGCTCCTTCTGTTGTGCAGGAACCAGTCATAAGTGACTATGGAGACTGAGACCAATATCAGTATGTTAATAGAGGAGTCTCTAGAGGCAAAATCATGCCCATAGGTATACCTGATAGTTTAACATTTTATTTCATATGACCATGTTATTGGTGTCTACTCATTCTCAAGTTGCTACCATCCCTTCCTCTTCAAATGATCATTCAGGTTCTCTTCCTTATGCTTTCAGTAGCTTAGGATTAAACTCCACACTTGCATCATCTTCTTCAGGTTTTATTCCTTCTAAGTCTACCACATTAGGCTTAGGATCTTTTGTATCTTCGCCAAGTTATTTTTCTTTTCCACAAGTTATCTTAGATCCTTTGCATCAAGGTGTAAGGCTTTGCTAAGCTTTATATCTTACCCTCAGGTGCATGCTACTCTACACCTTGATACTTTGTTGCCAGGAATGCCACCCCTGCACAACATACTTGCCATCTACCTGCAAGTGAGCACACATGCTTATCCTGGTGTGGCTGTGTTGGATACCCACTCACTTGGATCATGATTCACTATCCATGGCAAGTTAGATGCAGGGATCATGGATTGCTAGTCCTCTTTTCTGTAGCCTATTGTACTCTGCCCCCTGTTGCATATCCACAATGAAGTGGGCAAGCACTAATGTTTTATTGGACATGCCAATTCTTTGAAAACAGTCTCTCTGCCGGGACAGTGTAGGAGCAATGTGTGTGTGTGCAATCCTGAACAACAATGAGGGAAGGAGAAGGCGGTGATTGCTAATGAATCACACAAAACAACCGTAAACCCAAAACACTTATTTTGTGATTGCAAGGCCATCTACGACTCTGCCTTCTTGAATTACTTTGCAAAGATGTGTGGAAACACAAGCTAAACCGGAGACTTAATGAAGTATGGTTGGAGACTTCTGAAAGTAGCTAGTTTGTTTTATCATCTCAAATGGAACACATAGAGGGAGTTTTTGACATCATGCACACAGATGATGCTCCCTGTTTGAGTGAATCTGTTAGCTATTGTTATACTCCTTTGACTCTTTGGTTTAAGGAGACAGCAGAAGCAGAAACAAAGGCACTCAACAAGACTTGGGAATTGGTTCTAGGTTCTGTTGCTTTAGCCCCTTAGAGGGTCTGGATGGCATATTTCAAAAGGACCTGGATGGCTTCTCCTTTTGGTTAAACAACTATATACACCCATGTGAAACTCTGTTTTATGGTAAACAAAAGGCTTGACAATGTTTGAAGGTCTGTTTTGTGGAAAACAAAAACCATATGGCACCAAATGAAATCTCAAGTTGTATTTTTATGTAACGTGTTTATTAGTGAGTTTATCATCTCAAAACACAGAAAGGACTGGAATGTTGAGATTCTGTAAACTGGCATGTACCATATGCGCACAAGAATAATTGCTCCACCTTGCTCGTAAATGCATGCTCAATGGTGCCTTTTGTCTTGTAGAAAAATTGCTCTGTATGGTTTATGCTGCATGTTTGTGTCCTTGAGGAGACTCTCAAGCCTTCTTTTAATGGTATCTGTTTGAAGTTTCATTGTTTTGCTTATTCAACTGTGTGATAATGCTCTAAAAAGCTCTTGTTTTGTTCACTTGTGGTTTCAGTCTTCTTCACAAGACAAAAAAGTTTATGATTTTACAAATTATAATTTATGGTTGCATTCTCTTGGGGTAGTCGAATGTTTCAAGGCAAGCCTGTGACTCTGACTCCCTCTCCAATCAAGGCCATCACTGATATGGTTGAACGTGATGGAACGAAACTTCAAAGAACAAGCCTATCGCTTCCTCAAGTATGTCCGTTGTTTTTAATAAAGAAAAGCTACAGATTTGTGTGTTTGAACTGGCCTCTTCAAAGTTCTTGCATTAGTGAAGGTCAAGTTGCTATATGTAGTGACAGGCTCCAGGTTCCCTCTGGAGTCATGCAGAGCATATTGCTCCCAAGCCCATGTGAGAACAATATGCTAACCTCTTAAAAGTCTTATACAGGATCTAGATGCACGAGTACTAGCAGCATTTGAAAAACTCCGCAATGAGCGTGATAGAGCAGTTAATGAGGTAAGTGTGTTCTAAGAGCCTCATTTCTGATTCTTTATATATGAAGATACTGATTATGTCCATCCTATCTAAAGATGATGGGCTTGACCAATGGATTTGTTGTTCTAATGTGAAATTAGATGCTTGATGGCATGTTTTTGCCCAAGCTGGAAAGCAAGATACTTTATTCTCTGAAAAAGTGCTACTTCTTGTTCTTCAATTTACAAGCTGAATGTTGTGGCCAACATAGTATAATGCTAGTAACTATCCTAAATTGCAGAAGTTTTGTTTTTAAAAACATTTCTCTCTTTGGTAAATGTGTCAAAGTACTTTGCTCTTTATATTAGTGGATCAACATGTTTAGACACATGCAAAGATAATTATGGGCTAACTAAGTGTCCTCTATCCTATCAATATATTGTACATCGTTGTTTCTCCTTTAAAATTCTTACAGTATTTACTACCTCAAGTGTTTTTTACTTTAAGACTGCCATCAAAAGAGTCACGTTTTGTTCATTGTCCCATTTGCTACTTTGTGGCTCAGCACCCCCAAAGTCACTGTCTTGAGGTCCTTAAAGGAGTGCCATGTTGATTGAGAAGACAATGATGAAATGATTGAGTAATGGAACTGACAATCTTGGAGTAAATGCATTTATAATTGTTCATGCTGTTTAAGATGGAAAAGCGAAAATCTAATTTGTAGGATCATGATGCTACTCTAGGAGGTGTCCATCCACCCACGAGTGGCACTAACCATCCAGTCTCTTGAACCATGGACTTGATCTATGCATGGCTTGGACCACTGATCATCATACTATGTTGCTCTTGTACACCTTAGTCACATCTATCCTATTTAGCCATGTGTAATCAATGTACACTGAATTGTGAACTACATGGCCCATCTCTCCTTAGTGAGGAATCAAGATGCAAATACTTCCCCAACTACTGCTATTGGATTCACATAAGGAAATGAACCAAAAAATAAACCGAAAGAGGGGCCAATTACAAAGCACTCTTGAAGGGGAGTGTTAAATAAGTTTGCAGAGGGTACTAGTTGCCCTCTCTCAAGCACCATTTGCCATAATCCCCCCTATGACTGGATGGACTAGGAAGTTGCTGCCATGATGATAAGAGAAAATCTTGGAAAATTGGACCCTAATGGCTCTTTCACCACAGGACCAATCACAAACAAACGAATCCACTAGAGGATGCTTAGTAAGGATGCTCTCTAATGAGAACGCCCTCTAGAGATACACCTTGGAATTGAATCCACATAATGAAAGTGTACCAACAATGACCAATGCTATAATTGAAGAATACTTGCTTCGATCTATGAGAGAAATGTCCACAATCCCTATTTTCCCATGAGAAATTGGTAGGTGCTCCAAAAAGAGCATCTCATTATAGAGACTTGTCCGTAAGATGGCTAGGCCTTCTAGGAATCAAAAGCATCATGGAGCTCCTCTCCATGTTATGGATGCCAATAAATCTAGTATCTTCTAGAAACTTCTAAAAGAAATTCGAAGAAAGGTCTAGAGGATTTCTTGGAAGACGCTAGAGCATCAACACTTACGTGATTGCTCATGTAGCAATGCTTATGTCATTGATGATGCCATTATGTTGCATCAATGCTTATATCGGCATTGCTTACATGAGCAATACTTATATCATTGATGATGTCATCATCTAGAAGCTTTCCCTTAATCTTCTCTCTTAACCTCCCCACCTCTTGTATAAAAAGGGGGCTTGTAGTAGCCCTTCAATCTTGTCAACGCCAGTTGTGAGGCTCTTGTGAGGTAAGTCCTCTCTAGCTTCAATATAAGCCATATATCTTCAATTTTTGTCTTGTCTTGTCTAGTCTTTGATCTAGTCTTGTATCAAAATCTTGCTTTGTATCGAGAATCTAGTCTTATTGTAAATACTAGTGTATCAATCTTGTTTCAAGTACATTGGTTTAATTTCTCTTCTTGCAATAAAAGATCAAGTTCTTTGTCTTTAAGTTAATTCCTTGTAAGTTGTGAGGTGACAATCCTTGTCCTTGTCAAGTTCTTGTCACCCACATAATAATTTGACAAGACTGCATACTTTGATCTTACCTAGTTGTGATGGGTATGGTGATGGATAGTGTCATCACCACCTTGCAAAATATTCAAGAACAAATTCAAGAGTGTAGAAACCTTAGGCTTTGGGGTTAGCTATCCAAGATCTTTAGAATCAACTCCAAGAACTTTGAGAGGCAAGCCTACATCAAGAAAGCCCTTTGACACCTTGTAGCTGCCTTGGTAGCTATAGAAAGGAGTCGAAGGTAAGCCTATTTGAAAAGTCCGAGGGGACTGAATCAATGTTCGGAGGCTTTCTGCAATAGATGCAGTTATTTATTTGCATGCAATCCGAGTGTCATCCTAATGATGCTTCTCAAGAAAGATATAAGGACAATGACATTCGACAATAAATGTGACATTCAACTTACAAAATTGGAGATCAAGTTTGGCTTCTATGGCAAGATTTATGTTGTTCTTGCTCTTTGAGAAGCCGGATTATCAAATGCTTGGGCCATTAAAAATCATTGGCCAAGTGAATCTAGTCACTTATCGTCTTTGGTTATCACAATCCATGAGAATTCACCTAGTATTCAATGTCTCGTCTTGGAGCCTTGCTATATATCCTCAATAAGGGGGAGGAACCTACCACCATCACTATCGGTTGAGATTGAATGACACCTAGAGTACGAAGTCAAGATTGTTTTTTATTCTAGTATCTCTTGTGGAAGACTTGAATATATAGTTATATGAAACGGCACTTAAGAAGGGGTGAAACACCGAAATGGGGTCAAAATCTCCTGAAACACATTTCTTGGACCGAAATGTTTCATAATCCCGAAACTACGCCATGTGGCATTTCAAGCCAAATCTGAAACTTTTCACAAAGCATTTCGGGACATAAGAAGTCTCCATGGAATGGGATGCAATATTTATGGTCAAAAATTGAAAATTTGTGCCCTTTTAAGAAAACATTATTTATTTTAGGTCACAAATGTGCCATTTTGAGTATAGATCAAGTGAAATCGGATCAATCATTTAAGTGACAACCTTTACAAGCAAAAAGGGACCCACCCTTTCAATCATGACCTTTCATAAAAGCAAAATTGTGGTTCTTCCACATATGGACATCAAAAGTGAACAATTGAAACAAGGATCGTGGCCACTGTTTGGTTCCAACTATAGTGTGTCAATCAATACCAATACTTATGAGAATCAATTATGACCAATAGAGACTTTGATATCTCTCTCTCTCTCTCTCTCTCTCTCTAACTAAGAACTTCTATCTTATAGCTTCATCATTATCTTTTAACTTATAATTATGATTTTGCATATTGATAAATATAAGTTTTTAAAAGAAAAGTCTTTAAACCTTAATAACTAGGATATCATGTAACATTCGTCTTGCCTTGATGATGTGGCGTTTCAGTTTCCGTTTTGGTCCCCTTTGAAAGTTCCTGTTCTTGTTCCTGTTCCCATTTTTCTTCCCGTTCTAAAGTTTTCCTCAACTATGCTTGAATAGCTTGTACATTGGAGGGGCTACGATGCTAGTGAGTAAACATGGGAGCTAGCCTTTAGCCTTTATTGAGCACCTGCTAAAGTAAAGGAATTTCATTGATGACGTACATTGAAGCCAAGAGATTTACTAAGAAATCCTACTGCTCCTCATGGAACTTGTTTCTAAAGGAGAGGGTAATATCATGGACACCGAGAAATCTAGTATCTTTTAGAAACTTTTAGAAGATTCAAGTAAGTTTTAAAAAGAAGACTCCTTGGAAGACTCTAGAATATCAATGCTTACATAATTGCTTATGTTAGCAATACTTATGTGATAATGTCATCATGTTGCATCAACACTTACATCAACACACTTATGTCATTAATGATGTCATCATCTACAAGCTTTTCCTCAACCTCCTCTCTTGACGTTATCAACTCTAGTATAAATAGGAGTCTTGGGTTACATGCCCTTTGGTCTTGCCAATACCAACTATGAGGCTTTGGTGAGCTAAGTCCTATAAGTTATGCCGCACAGGTACTTGATGGTATTTGGTGCTAGTTGTTGTCCTAGGCCATTCATTTGGCCATAAGTGTTAGTTGGTAACACTAGAAAAGTGACATTTAATGATACCTAACGCCAACAAATTATTTTTTGGATACTGAAATAATTGTTAGATTAATTTTTCGTATTTAAAGATTGAGAATTAATATTTAATTATGGATAATGCTGGAAAAACCATTTGGAAAGGCTGCCACTTGTCAAAAATGCCCATGTAAGATTGAAAAACATCTCTAGAGATTTGAGAGAGGCATTTTAGCGTATTTAGCTTGCAAGAGGGAGAAGATGCTGTTGGTCTGATCTACAGTCATTGGAGGAACTTTTGAGATAGCCAAGGGCAAGAAAAGACCAATCAACAACAGTTGACAGCATCTACAGGCTGTTGAGGCATGGTAGCATCAGTAAATAACTGATTTTCTTCAGTTCTTTGCGAAGAAAGTTTGATTTTTCTCTCTCCTCAGCATTCTTTCACATCTCCCATCCTTTCTACCACCTTGCTCCAAAGATTATAGCATTGAGATCACCAGAAGCTGAGAAACCAAAAATTGCAAGACTTGAATTTAACAGGGTTGAAGTTGTTTTCAGTCAAACTCAAGTGAAGGGACTAGCAAATCAATGAGTTTAAGGCATTTTCCATCTCCATCAAAGCGAGTGAAGGCCAAATGACTGCCCAAATCAAGGGGCAAATCTAATTGAAGACTATCTATTCTATTATTTTTTGTCCAAGATAATCAAGTTTTAAAAAAAGAAAATCATACCAATATGTACCATACCTTATAAATCTTAAGGTACCATTTAGTATTGTATTTTATCATACTGTACGGTATCACACCTTTTGTACTTGACAACTATGATTACTGTATAAATGCCGGCAGTTGCCTTGTAGCTTGTGGGCTACTTGTAAGCAGTTTTTTAAGACAGAATTCAACTCGAAAACTTGCTAAATTTGTATTTGACAAACTGTGGCTGCAAACTACAAATCAGATGCCTCTTGCTCCAATGCAATCTCTAATGTTGATGATTACCTCCATTTGCCTTGTCTATACCACCTTGTTCATCCCCACCCATCGCCATCTTGAAACACAAAGCCCTTTGTTGTCATTGGCATTTTCTTTCACTACCATCCTATGGCATTGGTGACCACCTCAATCACACTCTACTTCGTGACCTTTTGAAGGACATAAACTTTAAAGGAGAAAATATAAGGATTAAAGCTCTTTGAACCTTAGAAGCATGAATACTATTAAGCTAGTAAGTTAACATTGTGTTGCCTATTCTTGGTTTCTCCATTTCTATTTAAGTGATTGGCTACAAAAAGTGTGTAGGCTTGGGGGAGAGCGGCAAAAAAGGGCTTGTTTTTTCGTACTAAATCATATGAATACATACGGTACAGTACTGTACGGATCGTACCATACAGATCAGTCTGTACTATGTACAGAGATAACCCTGACAGTAATCAATGACCTCTATACATGTTTTGTTTGATCAATTCAGCATCAGATTGATTCAGCCCATATGTTGCTCTGCTGGCTATCAAGAAAACTAGTAGTATTCAGAGTACTTTGTACAAAGTACTAGACAGGTGTCCTTTTTACGAGAGATTGTGGATTCGACCTTAGTTTCTATAATAAAAGCTTGCTTTTCAATACCAGCATACAAATTATATATAGGGTTGTATGTATTATAATTTTGTATTTATTAACACAGGCTGCAGTGCAACATGTAGACACCACCATAGCCTTCTTTTCCAAGTGCAGATCTGCCATGATGAGAATAGAATACATAAGTATAGGATGTGTTTTCCACCTAGTCATAGGCTCATATGGACCTGATCTTACTATTGTTGGATCTCCATTGTATTTTGGAAGGGGTCAGCTGTACCTGTTGGTGTCACCAAACATTCTGGGTTTGATTCCTTTGAACTTGACCTTTCCACTGACCATTATTCCACACTAGTTGTTGTGCCCACCATATAGTCACATGTATCATGTAGAGGCACACATCATCCATGTACATTGTATTACATATATGTGACAAGGGATTCCGGAGTTTAGAATACAGATCTTGTGCACATGGCAGATCTTATACATATGGATTTAATAGAGCAAGAGATCCATCAGTTACCTAAGATCAGTCTTCGAAATTGCATCCATCCAATTCAAAGGTAAAAAAGCTTCTTTAAAGATATCGGAAAAGTTAAAGTGGCATTTTTATTGGCCTAAGATGTGCCGCATGTATTCAACATCTTCAATGAAATTTCCAATCTATTAGAAAGTTAAGATTCTGCACGGACAGCGAGCAGGGTTGTTACAACTTGTCCATTGCACATGGTGTGTTTCAAAGATATCAGTATGGACTTTGCGACAAACCTTCCACAACTATAGGGTCTAGGAACAATACGTGTCTTATGATTGTGGCGTAGTTTCCTGAGTCTGGCCTCTTTTTGGTGGGCTGGGAAAGCTTTTGCAAATGACCCCTTTGTGTTTCTTTGAGCTGAAAAAAGCAACAGGGACCAGGCCTAGGGCAGCATAGAAGTTAGCTTCATCTTTGCTTTCAGAGACACAAGCATGCCCTATCAGCTGCATAGAGGCTATTTGACAGTTTGCGTTGGCAAGATCATGTTATTCTGCAAGGTATTATCACTAGAATGTATGGGTTATCCTATTAGAGTGGAGGTAACACAAGTGCTTTATTGGAATAAATGCCTAGTCATGGTAAAGGTAAATCAGCTTATTTGATGCATATTCACCTTATCGTCATGGAGGAAGGGATGTGAAGTGAGCCTTCCGTGTCCGAGAGGTTGGTGAATACTTGATTATACACAAATTACAGCAAGCAATAAATTCATATAAATGGAATACAAATGTTATCGATTAATCTTGGACAGTAGACTCAAGATTGGCATTTGGAAGGAGTATAGTGAGATTGCTCCAATCTCCTCCAAAATTCATTGCTAGTTGCTATCAAATGTGATCAATAAGCCTTCAATCTGATTTGCCCCTTGATCTAATAGGGGATTGGCCTCCGGTTAAAATGAACCCCGAATTCGGGATGGGATATTCTCGTGGAATCTCTGAAAATCTTTGAATTCCAGCTGCTGATTTCAAGTATTAGACCTTTGATTTATTGGCACAAGTCCCAAGGCAGTTGGTAACCTTTAATTTTTACAGCAGCAAACGCTCATGCTGTCCACCTTCAATGGCTGAATTTTGATGGAGATGGCTGAGATTTGTCCAGGATGGCTGAGAACTTACTGAAAATTGTTAGAAAATGCTGAGGGGAGAGAAAATTCAGAATACACATGGGAATGTTTTGTCAAGTGGCAGACTTCTAACTGAAATTTTCAGCCATTTAATTAATTTTCAGAATTAATAAATTTAAAAAGTCATGTCACCACCAGTACACTTGACCAATATAACTTGTTATAACTTTTGCCTTTGACACCCTTTGCAAACTTTGGATCCTTGGCTTCTCATTGTGACTAAATTGACTTGCACATCACATGTGTACCCCACACACACATATTTGATTAATATCTAAGCCAAATGCTAAGCAAAGCTTTAAAAAAACATGTCCCTTTGACAAACTTCTCCTTTGAAATCCTTGCAATCGTCCTTGATTGCATTGTAATGTGCCGAAAGCAAAAGATATTACGTTGAAATTTCCATTAAGCATCCTAGTAAAACAACATTGGGTGCTATTTCTTAACCATGGTACTGCAAAACACTTGCTGAAAATTTCCAGCCAGCATAAGCAAAACATAATACACAAAAAAGAATACAAATTTGCTGTCCGAATCTCATGGAATTGCATCCATGAATAGAGTACCACAAATGTTTTGACCAAACAATCATAGAGCATAAACCAATGCTGAACTATCAATGGTATCGTATAACACTCTACTGTCCATAAGAACTAGATGAATACCATTGAAAATTGATGAACATCCACGTAAACTAGCAAGTGATAACGAACCTTTGATGATCATAATTTGATACAAAAATATAAATCTAGAGTCACAATGGAATGTATATGCACATGCATACCAATTACAATGACTTGTACAGTGAATAGTGATCCCATGGTAGACATATTGTGAGCAATAGTGCCTTCGATGCATGTTGAATACATCCGAGCAGAGCCACTATACACTAGAGATGTCCATGACCGGAGGAGTAGAAGTGCTATCTTCCCCTCAAGCATTAGGCAATCCTTTGGACCCTTACTTTGCTGAGCTTGATTGAGTCCATTATAAAGTCGATTCTAACTAAAAAGCATTGAGGTAAAGTTGCAATAATTGACAAGGGTCTATCAAGTCTCTCTCTTCCATTCATTTAGCATTCATTGGTGAATAGCTGTGAAACTTTACCAAATACCTTTTAGAAAATTTACCTTTAATCTTTCCTTATGTGTTGCAATTTGCTTGGTTACCAAAATCTAATCCAGGTCCTCAACCTCAAGTTGAATTTCGGCAGACGTATCCTTTGGCACATTAGCTTGAAAAGACCTTAATAAGTTCACATAAAAGGTATTATGTATTTGGGAGTGTGGAGGTTATTTCAGCCTATATACAACATTGCTGATCTTCTCCAATACCTGAAGAATTCATATAGATGCATATTTAGCTTTGGATACAATCTCTCTTTGCTCTTTATCTTTTTCAGCCTTACCTTTTCAAAATGCAAGTATATATAATTGCCTTATGCAAACTGCAAAGGATGTCTATGGCAATCGATTACTCTCTTTTGCTTCTCTTGTGATCTTTAAAGTGCTTGCTTGATCTTTTGATAAGTTGCATCCATGTTCTCAACATAGCGATCAATCTCAAAGATCTTATGCTTAGTGTGCAAAATAGAAGATACTTTCATGCCACCTTCTACAATCTCAAATGGAGCCTTAGTAGTGAAGCTATGCACTGTATTATTATATGCAAAACTCAACCAAAGGCAAGTACTACTCCCATTGCATCTTATGCTTTGGTACATAGCACCTTAAGAGATCCAAGCCTGTGGAGTTTGCCTCGGATTTATCATCTATTTGTGGATGGAAGGATGAATAAAATTTCAGTGTGGTACCTATATTTTCAAATAACCCTTTCCCAAACAAACTGGTCATTTATGGAGCTTGATCGCTTGTAATCGACTTAGGCATGCCACAATACTTAAATATGTGCTGGATAAAGAATGTGCCATAGGATCAGTCTTTATTTTCTTCCTAATAGAAATGAAGTGGGCTTGCTTGTTGAAGCTATATATGATAGTCTAAATCTTATCATTCCTTGTAGGAATCCTAAAAAAATCAATGATAAAATCCATAGCGATGCTTTGCTAGGGCATATTAGGTATAGGCAAAGGCTACAACAAGTGTGGCATCTTTTGCGTATCATACTTGACTTTTTGACACAATGCACGTGGAGATAAATTGCCCCACATCGTGCCTAAAAGGTAATAGAAAAAGTGCTCCATTTCCTTAAATGTAGCATAAATAACTCTATGTTCTGCATAATGAGAAGCATTACTCATTGTCATCACCTTTGGCCTCAATTGCTTCGTGACACACAATTGTCCATGCATCATTAAAAGGCCATCTCTAAGTACATAATGCTCAGGCCTCTAACCATTGCATAGTTGATCATAAACATTAGCAAAATCAGAATTAGTAGCATAGCCATATTGACAACCAAAATCTGAGGTTTAGAAGACATTGCCTTGGCCACTACATTCTTTTTGCCATCTATATGTACAATTTGTAAACGAAACACAGAGAGGAAGTTTTTCCATCTCTTATGTTCCTCACACAACTCGATTTGAGCTAGAAAGTAGTGCAATGTTTGATGATCTATCTGTATAGTGAAATCATCTCTCCACCATGGAGAACACGGATCTCATAGAATACTACATGACCATCCTACATTAAAAGAGCCCCAATTCCGGTTGCACAAGCATTATATTGTACTATGAATGACTTTCTAAGATTTGGCAACACAAGCACTAGATCTAAAGTCATATTTTCCTTTAATTTTTCAAAGGCTGAAATTTTCACTGTGTTATTCATGCAAGGCTTCCCAATGATGGGTTTGATGGGCTGTACATGCCCCTTGCATGCCATGCTAATCTCTCCATAGGCCCCATCTTCTCATCTTTGATGCCTTGATGGGCAGCCAAGTTTGTAGAGATAAAATTCACTCATGCACCAGCATGAAAGAATATCAAAGCATATTGATCTCTTTCCCCCATGCTCTGTAAAAGCTCAATAGTAGCTTCCGTAGTCGGCTTATCACTTAGCACATTAGGGACTAAACCAAGTGATGTTTTAAGATTTTACCCTTTGCTTCCTCTTTGCTTTCAGTCTTTTCAGTTTGCTGTCTATTAGGACAGCTCCTAGCCATCTGTCCCTTTTGGTCATAGATGAAGCATTTATTTGTAGCCATTAATTCTTTACCTTGGGCAGCATTCTTTCATGTCCTTGCTATTTTTGCCTAGCCTTGGAAGTTTGCTTTGGTGACCTATC
This sequence comes from Lygodium microphyllum, assembly GCF_053477565.2. Taxonomy (NCBI): domain Eukaryota; kingdom Viridiplantae; phylum Streptophyta; class Polypodiopsida; order Schizaeales; family Lygodiaceae; genus Lygodium; species Lygodium microphyllum. The sequence continues at coordinate 75,216,521 of NC_141163.1, forward strand.
CTTGTTACCCTTGAAGCCTAAAGATTTCCCACATAGGAAAGCATCAGTAGGACATGGTGTCTCAATGAGTTGTGACATGGTGATCACAGTGGTCTTAATGCAAAATTCATGATTCTCTTTGGGCAGCCCACAACAATACCTTTCAATCTATTGAGAAAGGGGGACGTCACGATAAGAAGTGATAGGCAGCAACAACTCCCAAAACTTCTTATTATATTGTTCCAAATTTTTGCATGGCAATGCATTCAAGTTATGTTGTAGGGTCATTACATCAACTTCGAAGGTGCTCGTCAACCAAGTAGAAGTAAACAATTGCTTAAACTAAATCCATATTAACGCTACTCTACCTTGCATCAAAACTTAAAAGTGTGGACCACCATTGCAATACATTTCCTTTCAGAAAAGAAGTTATCTTTTGGATTTTTGACGACTTAGTGAACTTTCTTCCTAAGTAGGGCCATATCTGAATGAAAGTCAAGGCTTTCAATCTATCTTGTGCCCCACTAACATCCTCAAACTTCATTGCTTACTACTCTCATCATAGTCTTTTGTTTTGCCTTTCGTTGCCAAGTTATCATTGGAAGGTGGCTACAAAAAGGGTACACTTGTTGTAGGAACATTTTGATCAGCATTAAATGGTGCATTTGCACGACTAGTAGTTGTTTCATGAGTCCCAAACATATCAAGCTGCATACATGCACTAGCAAACATACTAATTTGGGTCTCATACGTCATGCCAACATTGGTATACATTGGGTTTTGCATTGCAATTGCCATACTTGGATACATTGGGCCTTGCATATCCTGCATAAGTGGCTGCATACGATGTACATTTGGTCCATGCATTCCCATAGCTAAAGCATTACAAGCCATTGCTTGGAGGGTGACCCACATTAGCATGTATGCCTTGCTATCTCATTGGATTGACACTTCCAAGTTGGGTTTACATTTGCACTTAATTGCCCCATCAGCACCAATTTCTTTCATTCATTGCCTACATTTGGAACATCATGAGGCTGCATAGGCTCTTCTTTTGATACATCTTGCTGCTCCAAATCTCTAGAAGACAACTTTCTCTTCTTGCTTTTGCTGTCCTTCTTTGATGAGTTCAATAATTGGGTAAATTGAGGATTATTTGTCAATTGCGCGAATATATTGTGTGCTGTCCTCAATCGATCCTTGAACTTGTCATCATATTCTAGGACCCACGTTTTGGTCTACAACATTATTAGCTTGCTACCCATACTAAGTGCCTTAGGCAATGCATTTCCCCCTTTGTCTTGTGAATCGTCCAATAGAGCCATCTCACTGTATGAAGACATGCTTGCTGTAGCACTTAGCTGATTACAAATTCAGTATGTGTGCAACGCTTTTGACTTCCAATTAAGTGCCATGGGCTCACCAATTCAAGGGAGTTGATGGTATCTTGGAAGTGGAGCCATGATCTCCGAAAGGGCGGCGAATGACTTGATTATACACTAGGCACAACAAGTAATAAATTCACGTAAACTGAAGTCCAAATGTTATTGATTAATCTTGGGTAGTAGACTCGCAGTTGGCCCAAAAAATGGTGTCTCTTGGGCATAGTTGTCAGGTATGAAATATATGATATGGTACGGTACGATATAATACGGTATTAAATGGTACCTTGTGATTTTATAAGGTACAGTACAATATTAGTACGAGAAAATTTTTTAACATGTTAAAAAAAAACCATCAATCATTAAATGATAAAGTGAAAATAGCCATTTCATTACAGAATAAGATGAATAGATGAGGGTGGCCATTGTGGTTGTATAGACTATGCACAACATGCGATACAACTAGAGTCTAGTACATGCATAGTCCACGGATAATGCATCATAGTGACATGTGCATACAATGATAGTAGATACAAAAAAGAGAGACATGTGAATCTATGATGAGGCAATACTATCATCATCATCAAAACCATTTGATTGCTCATCAAGAGAGTGTGAAGATGACTTCTTAGCATTGGATGATGAGACATTCTCATACTCATCCTCATTGATGAGGTTACCATCATCATCACATGATGGCTCCCTAGGTGCCAGCTATGTAGGCAAGGGGGGGATATCATGATGAGGCACGAGATGTGAGCTACTAGAGCCTTGTCTTACATATGTTTGCAAGCCACTTGAACCACCTCTCCTCGATATCGGAGGGCGCCAAATGACCATGCCCTTGCTACCATCTACTCGAACTCCTTGCCCACAAGTATGCTTACTGTGAGTGTCATGTATATTTGCTGCTATAAGGTCTCTATAGAGCTCCACAAAAATCATCTCCTCCTCGTTCACCTCTTGATGTATAGTTGGAAGAGTATTGCTTGCATAGTTGTGAGGTACGAAAGATACGATACGGTACGGTAATATAAAATACGGTACTAAATGGTACCTTAAGATTTTATAAGGTACAGTACGATATTAGTATGAAAAAAAATAACTTGATTATTTTGGATTAAAGATAATAGAATAGATATTTCAAGTCTAAATAGCAATGCTGTTAGAGTATATAAGATGAGTACTGGGAGGGTAACTTGCCAAAACCTAATGTTGCATGCGTAACATGTGCTACTGCTACCTACAACTTATAACTACATAGATGGGAGTGGATACATCATACATGCATGATCATACACATAAGAGAAGTGTGAGCTTGAGAGAGGGAAGATTGAGAGAAATTGTTTGAATCTCAAATAACCTAATCTCATGGGAGAATCATATTATAATAAGGAGCATTTAGCTCATCTCAAAGTGCAGTTTGAATGGGAAAGATGTATCCATTAAGTTGGTACCTTATGGTACTAATACGTAAGGTACGGTACTTAAAGTATGGTATAGTATCAAACCTTTCGTATGTGGTACTAGTGCAACTATAGTTGAGAGAGAGGAAGAGGCTAGAGAGAGAGAGAAAGAGAAGGTTGAGAGAGAGAGAGAGAGAGAGAGAGAGAGAGAGAGGAGAGGCTTGAGAGAAAAAGATGGTGTGAGAAGCTTGAGAGAGAGAGAGAGAGAGAGAGAGAGAGAGAGAGAGAGAGTTGGGGGAGAAATAAGAAGGAAAGAAGAAAATAAAAAGAAAGGAGAAAGAAAAAAATAAAGCTGTAGACTTAAAGGAGAGTGGTAAAAAAGTGTATATTTTTTCGTACTAAATCGTACGGATACGTACCGTACCATACTGTATGTATCGTATTGTATGGATCAATCCTCCGTACTACGTACGGAGACAACCCTGGTTGCTCGTCAACTTGAATGTATCAACATTTACCTACACAATGCACGTAAGATTGTAAATGCTATAGTCTAAATTGTAAAGCATAAACTTTAAAGTTTAAAACAACAAATTTTAAATTTTATGGCTAAGTATTTACATGCTTTGGACTACCCATGCTCATCATAGTCCTCATCATGTGTAAGTTAGTGCAGCAATAGACTAGCCGCTCTAATTGTCGTGTGGTAAGCCGATTACGAATCTTCGTGTGAACGAGAGAATAGGTACTCTAGTTTCTCTCACGTGCACCCGAAGAGTAATCCTGAGCAAGGACTCTCATGGCTAAGGGTTGAAGAGTCTCCAATGCGTATCCAAAGTTTTGCCACCAAAATAAAGGCTTCATAAGTGACTCTCTCCTCCAACAAGTTGGAGAAGCAAAAGCCACATGCTCTCTTTGATTCGTATAGCATCCTAGCTCCTCCAGCATTGCATTGTAGTCACCCATAGGGACTACATGAATCAAATAAGCAAGTTGGTCCAAATGGAGCTCTCTATCATCCATGACCGTCGGCAACTTGTAGGCCAGATGTACTAATGTGGCAAAACCATGGATGGGCTTATGGATTCATGCCCATTGCCTCTCTGCTATCTCTAGAACATGTGCATGTTGTCTCTGTGATCACCGTGCAAGCACGTGTCTACACCAATGCCACTCTAAAGAAGTGAATGAGAAGGCCCATGGTGAATCCCTCGCAATCACTCATACGTAACACCTTATAAAAGGGAGTCATGACAATGACAATGGGACAGATTTTTTGCCAAAAATGCTCATTAACGCACAAGTGCTGCATGGCTTTGGCCTCCTTTGTCTCATGCTCATCTCGCTCATTCCTTAGAGTGGAGACCATTGTCTGGACCGCACCTCCTAAAGGCGCTCAAGCAACAACCACATATAAGTAAACCAAGTTGAAGAAGGCTTCTTTAACTCGAGTGTACTGTGCTCATGATACGTTGCAAGCACCTTTACCTTTACCATGAAGAAGGTGACAACTAATGTAGCTTTGTGGACCACCCTCTTCACCCACTTGAGCTTCCCAATGTCCTCCATGAGCAAGTCCGAACAATGACTTGCACATGGAGTTTATGTTGGGAATAAAGGCCCTTGTGCCTTTAAATGTGCTCGGGTGTGAACACATCCTTAGCACTTGTACTTACACATATATATCTATCTAAAAACCTGAAGGTACACACTCGTCATTGTACCTAAAATCGTGCACACTCTCTTCTTTGCTCTCTCCCACTCTCTCTGTCTCTTCGTGCTTAAGGAACTTCTATTCTCTCCATCTTCGTGCTGACCCGTCACTACAAATTGGTATCAGAGCTGCGGTTGAGGCGTTCGTATCTCTCGGATTTCGAGCAAGAGCTGACAAGTAGGCGTGCAGGTTGTGAGGTCGTTTTCTTACTTGACAAGCAGGCGTGAGGCAGTCAGTCGTTAGGCATCTGACATGTTGCCAGTTGGATAGGCGATTGGTGGGAGTTGTAGCCGTGGCATCAGGCGGCACTTTCTCTTCAACGGGACCAAACGACGCTTGGTGGACGGCACCTGTAAAGCAGCTGACGAACGAGCTGCACGACGTGACAGGGTGGCGATCTACATACACATTGATAAGCTCAGCAACTGGCGAGCTGCACAAGCGACGACACTGGTGGCGGCCTCCACACGCGACGCAACAAGAGGTACTAGGCGGCGACCTGCACAGTGGGTCCGTTGACGTGTCGTTCAACATTTTTTTTTTCCAAAATTATTTTTTTGAAGTTCCCCTATCGAGGGTTCATGTGTGGAGGCACAACACAAATTTTCGTGCAATTCAAGCCCAAAAATTTGGGGCTTTTCTTGAATTTTGGGATCTTAACGCAAAATTGGACAATTCGACTCAGAAATTGCAAAGTCGGTGCACATTTACCCGAGAATTTTGGGGTTTTTTCACATTTTAGTGAAATTCTTTCAATTTCATTGAAATTAGTGCACGCAGGACTTGTAAAGTTTGGGGATTTGTCCAGATTTGGTGCGAGCAAGATGAACAGTAATATCTGTCTCAGTAATTGCAGGAATCTGTGACATTTTGCCTCCGACATTTGGGGCTTTTCATGTACATGCATAAATGGGGCTGAAATTGACCCAAATTCTTGACATTGACGCACATTGGACCCTGTGTAATTTGGGGCTTTTGCAATTTGGGCAAAATTTGTGCACCATTTGGTCATTCAATGCACATGCAAGTTCAATTCCATGCAATTTGGACATCAACACTTAGTAAAATTTGGGGGTTTTACTGAAATTGCTCTATTTTGGCAGAATTGGCCTGTTCTATGCATGACAAAGAAAATGCAGATGTGTGGTTGATGCTTTGAGCACAAAAATTTTGGGGCTTTTGACCGTGCGTGTCAAATTTTATGCCCGTGGGTACATGTACAACAGAAATTGCAGCTAAAATTTGGGATTCTCATGTAATGTGATGCATATGCCCTTGGAACAACTGTAATCAGTTGTAGAATGCTGTAGCACATGGTTTGGTGCTTCTGAAAATTTAATTACAGATCTGAAATCTGCACTTCTATGTGGTCATTTATTGCTGGTTGATACTTGTTTGTACCTTGGTCACTTGGGTGACAGTTTGGGCTTGCACTTGCTGATTTTTTGGTCACATTTGGGCTGAAAATCATGGCTGATAGCAGGGACAGCAGTAATCTCATGCACATAAAGAAGCTTGAAGGAGCACATAACTTTGCAGTTTGGCAAAAACAGTGCTATAATATCCTATTGCAAAAGAAGCAAGCAAAGCCAATCAAAACCAAAGGGCCAAAGCCCGCGGACATGGAACATGAAAATTGGGATGAGTTAAATGAGCTTGCACGCTCAACCATCGAGCTATCAATTTCTGATGCCTTGCTGTTTAACATTGAATCTGCATACGCTATATGGACTAGACTGGAAGAGCTGTATACACAGAAGAGTGCTGCAAGCAAAGTGTATTGGCTGAAAAAGCTTATGGATTTGCATATGAAAGAGAATACAGGAATGTCTACTCACTTGAGTGAGTTTAACTCTATTTTCAGCCAGTTGGCTGCCTTGAAGTTCTTGATTGATGAAGAATTTAAGGCTACGTTCTTTTTTTGCACTCTATTAGAGAGTTGGGATACATTCAGAACTGCTATGAGCAACTCTAATGTGATCCTTTTGTATGCTGATGTAGAGAGTGCTCTACTCATGGAAGAAATGAATTGGCAGAATAATGCATCCAGTAAGTCTTGCAGTGCTTTGCATACTAGGGGTAGATCATAGCAGAAAGGCAAATATGATAGCAAGGGACGCAGTAAATCACGTGGCAAAGATGTTGAATGCCATCATTGTGGCAAGAAGGGTCACTTTAAACGTGACTGCTACAAATGGAAGAAAGAGAAAGGAAAAGGCAAGAAGAGAGATGATAGCAAAGAAGAGAAGAAAGAGGGTCAATCCAAGAAGAGTAGTGTCAAAATTGAAGAGGTGAATATAGTCACTCATGACAGTGAGGATAGTGGGAATGACGTACTTTTGGTCTCTTCACACTTTGGTGCACATGCTTTACTTGCAGATACAGATGAGGACATGCATACTTGGATTCTCGATTCAGGTGCTTCCTTTCATGTCACCCCTCATCGAGAGTGGTTCTTTGTCTATATAGGGGGTCGACATGGTGTTGTCCATCTTGGGGACAACTATGCATGTGACATTGCAGGTATTGACAGTGTGCAGTTACAGTTTCAGCATGGCTCTGCCTTCACACTTCAGCATGTACGGCATGCACCTTAGCTTACGAAGAGCTTGATTAGCTCAAGGTAGCTAGATGATGATGGTTTTCATACTACCTTTGATGATGGAAAATGGAAGATCTGTAAGGGATCTAGAGTGATTGCGAGAGGCTGTAAAAGTGATACTCTGTATTCTCTTCATGTATCTAGTGTGAGTGATCATGTTGTTGATGTGACCGAGTAGCCAAGCGTTTCTTTGTGGCATTGCCAGTTGTGACTCATTAGTCCAATATGAATGAAAGTGCTTTCTCGTTTGGGTTACTTGCCTTGTCTTCGTTATGCTGATTTTAAGCATTGTGATCATTGTATTTATCGTAAACATGCATAGACGTCTCACAAAAAGTCTCTTTCTTTGAAATCTTCTCCTCTAAAGTTAGTACATTCAGATTTATGTCAGATGCTAGGATTATCTTTAGGGGGAAAGAAATATTTTGTCACTTTTGTCGATGATGCTACACGAAAGGTATGGGATTCTCCTATTCATAGCAAAGATGAAGTGCTTGACAAGTTCAGAAAATTCTTGGCATTGGTTGAAAATCAAACTGATTAGATACTCAAGTGTTTTCGCTCTGATAATGGTGGGGAATATGTATCCAAGGCCTTTCAGGCATTTTGTGACAGCAAAGGGATAAAGAGGGAGCTCATTGTCCCTCATAATCCACCCCAAAATGGAGTTGTAGAGAGTATGAATCGGACCATACAGGATAAGGTCCGTACGATGCTGTCTCATGCTGCATTACCCCATGGTTTTTGGGCAGAGGTTGTTACGACAGCCGTTCACTTAATTAATCTGTCACCAAACAGGTCTTTGGAGGGGGGAGGGGGGAGTTTCCCAAGAAGCGTGGTTGGGCAAGCCACCTTCATATTCTCACCTGAAAGTGTTTGGCTACGAGGCTTTTGTGCACATTCGTAAAGAAAAACGCAGCAAACTTGAGCCAAAGTCTTGTAGATGCATTTTCCTAGGATATGGTGACGAAGGTGAAATGGGATATAGATTGTGGGATCCCGAGAAAAGGAAAGTAGTACGCAACAATGATGTTATTTTCCGGGAAGATCGCATGCATAAACAGCCTAAAAAGACTAAGGAGGTCCGTAGGGTTGTATTCCGGGAAGAAATACCTTTTGGACAGCAAAATGTGCCCGTTGTACAGCAGCAAATATCTGCTATAAATGAACTTGTAAAGCAAAAAATAATGCTGGAAATGATCAGCCAGCTATTGCCCATGATAATGAGCCACAACATGTGCAGGAACAGCTAGGACAACAAGCTGTTAATGTTGATTTGCAGGCTGAAATGCCAGGATAGCAAGCTGAAAATGCTCACAACCAGCAAACAATGATCATTGGGTTTGGAGATCATCTAGGGCTACTAGATAACCTGATAGATTCATTCTTGGTGCAAATTATGTGGCTGATTATGTCATATTGACAGACTGTGGTGAACCGTCTTGCTTCAAGGAAGCAATGGACAGACAGGACAGTAAGAAATGGTATAAAGCCATGTTGTCAGAAATGGAATCTCTTGAAAAAAATGGCACTTGGTACTTGGTGCAGTTGCCTAAAGGGTAGAAAACACTTCCATGCAAATGGTTTTATAAGATGAAAGTCACTTCTGGTTCCTCACCAAAGTACAAAGCAAAATTGGTTGCAAAGGGGTACAAGCAGGAACATGGAATTGACTTTGATGAGATCTTTTCTCCTGTAGTCAAGATGACTACCTTGAGAACCATTTTGGGCTTGGTTGCAGCTGAAGATATGGAGCTCATACAGATGGATGTAAAGACTGCATTCTTACATGGTGATTTGCATGAAGACATATATATACAGCAGCCTAAATGGTTTGTGGAAAAAGGGAAATAGAAGATGGTATGTAAACTCAAAAGAAGTTTGTATGGACTAAAACAAGCACCCAGAGAATGGTATCATAAGTTTGATACATTTATGTAGTCTCAAGGTTTCCATAGAAGTCAAGTGGATCACTGCTTGTACACTAAGAAGGTAGCAGATGGCAGCCTAATTATCTTGGTTTTGTATGTAGATGACATGCTGATTGATGGCAGGGATACTCATGCCTTAAACTCACTCATAGTTGTCAGGTTCGAAAAGTACGGTACGGTACGGTACGATAAAATACGGTACTAAATGGTACCTTAAGATTTTATAAGGTACGGTACGATATTAGTACGAAAAAAAATAACTTTATTATTTTGAACTATAGATGATAGAATAGATGTTAAGAGTCTAAATAGCAATGCTATTGGAGTATATAAGATGAATACTTGAGGGTAACATGCCAAAACCTCTATGGCATATGTCGCATGCGCAACATGCGCTACAATTTACAAGTACATACATAGGAGTGGATACATCATACATGAATGATCATACAAATAAGAGTCATGTATGCTTGAGAGAGAGAGAGAGAGAGAGAGAGAGAGAGAGAGAGAGAGAGAGAATGACATGAGATGCTTTATTAATGTATACAAGAGGCCAAAATGACCTGTGAGACTAACAATTACCAAACAAACCACCAAAGGTTTTGGTAAAAGATTTATGAATTTTGTTATGGTTTTGTTTGGCATTGCTAAGGCTAAAGCAGCTACCGACGGTACATTCACTAATTCGTGTACTCTCAGAAGGTACATTAGGCCAAGCTATCCTCTGGCCTAGTTTTATTAGCAATGTGTACTAATGCTTTGGGTTGGGTGGTGCAAAATGGGCTGTGAACAAAGGTAAAATCATTAGGATTAAGCTACTTGATGATTCTTAAATGGTGCTGAATTTATTTATTGATGACACTAACATATTGTGAAAAATGATGGGACATCAATTAGAAACGTTTGGAACTGCTTGAATACCTTATGTATGGCCTTTGGCTCTAGGATAAATCATAACAAAACATGTATGAGGAGTCTAATCAAGCTTCCACCCCCTTTCTTGGTTGATCGATCAAGGCTACAAAATCACCACCACCACCACAACAACAGTCAACAATCCAAACCACCACCAACAACAACAACCACAAAAAAAAAAAAGGTACTTGTTTTTTGGTACGATTTCGTACGGTACGAACTAGTTCGTACTACGTACGAGTACAACTATGAACTCACTGAAGCAAAGTCTTCATGGCAGCTTTGACATGAAGGATCTTGATGATGCAAATCACATTCTTGGTATGCAAATATTGAGAGATAGATTGAAAGGCTTACTCTATCTATCTCAACAGGAGTATGTCTCGAAGATTTTGCAGTGTTTCAATATGGAGGGGGGAAAAACAATTGGGGTTCCATTGCCTCCATATGTGAAACTCAGTGCAGAGGACATCCCTACATTTGATGATGAGAAGGATGAAATGGCCAAGATACCATATGCTTCAGCTATTGGCAGTTTGATGTATGCTATGGTTGCTACACGTCCTGACATTGCCTTTGTCGGGGGTGAACACACCCTTAGCACTTGTACACACACACACACACACACACACACACACACACACACATATCTAAAAACCTAAAGGTACACACTCGTCATTGTACCTAAAATCGTGCACACTCTTTGCTTTGCTCTCTTCCACTCTCTCTGTCTCTTCGTGCCTAAGGAACTCCTACTGTCTCGATCTTCGTGCTAACCCATCACTACAGTTTACAAAATCATGGGAAACTTGGCCTCAAGCAAATGGCCCATGCGCAGACAATTCAATGCATTGTTGGTAACAACTTGCACCACATTTGAGGGGCCCACCTACAACCACAAATAACAAGTAAGTAATAATACTTGGAGGTTAGAGAGAGAAAGAGAGAGTTGAGCCTTTCAAGTTTCAAGATTCAAGAATCAAAAGAGATAGGGATTTGGAGGAAAGAGAAAATCAAGATAGATATTAGAGAATAGGGAGATAGATAGTTATGCATAAATTATAATGAAAAAAAGTGAAATAAATTTAATAGGCAATGTATACCTCAATGGTAGCTTTCTAAATGTGGTGGTAGATGAATGAGCATGTTGTTTTCCTTCCCCTCTTGCCGGTATCTACGGCTTGCAAAAATTAAGTGCCAAGTGAATATGAGATGAGTATGTTGATGATACCCCGTTTCTTAAGATCACTCCATCCGTTGATGAAAATGGAGCAACCATATTTTATCCATGCAGTCCGAATAGGATCAAGGGCTCTATCAATCCTCTCCTATTCATAAATTTTTTTCGCCCTCATGTTGTTGTATGTGACACCAGTCCATCCTTCATATGGATCCACATTGGCAATGGATTTTACCATCTTCTTCCATTGCTCTTGCTTTAGGACATTGAATGTAAGTTTGCACTCAATCACCGTGTGTGCAATTTCAATGTTCGCAAGTTGTTGCCACGCACATGATCGGGAGCTTGAGAGAGAGAGGATTGTCTTTCCAGTGCCGCAGGAGCCTTCATTCTTTGTCTTTTGCTAGAGCTAGATGCGGATGTGGAGTCCCAACCATCAATGGTAGAGGCCTCTTCCGCATCGGTTGAAGTTACGCCCACATTCGATGCTTCCTTATTAGCAAGCATAGGAGTTGGTGCACCACTTCCTTCTCCCCTTGTGGATCCCCCTCTCATCTTGGTGAGAATCTCATCCATGATGTCTTGAGGGACTTCCTTGCATGGAGCAACTTGCCTCTCCGTCTTGGAAAGATGTTGGAGAAGCCGGGTTGCACCACTTGTATAGCGCTTCCTACAATACTTGCACATCCAATGGTGGGAGTTGGACTTCTTTGTATCCCTCTCCACATGGATTGTGTGTAAATTGAAGGCCTCGTTTTTCTCATGAGTCATGGTGCCGATGACAGATGCAGAGGCTTGGAGAGAGAGAGAGAGAGAGAGAGAGAGAGAGAGAGAGAGAGAGAGGGAGGGGGGGGGGGAAGTGAGATTCTTGAGTCTTGACTCTTCAGTTTTGAAAGTTAAAAGAGAGAGAGGGTTGGGATAAAGTTAGAACTTGAAAGAGCAAGAGAGAGAGGGGATGGGAGAGGCTAGAGCTTCACGAATCACAAATAGAGCTTCACAGATGCAGAGGCTTGGAGAGAGAGAGAGAGAGAGAGGGGGGGGGGAGTGAGATTCTTGAGTCTTGACTCTTCAGTTTTGAAAGTTAAAAGAGAGAGAGGGTTGGGATAAAGTTAGAACTTGAAAGAGCAAGAGAGAGAGGGGATGGGAGAGGCTAGAGCTTCACGAATCACAAATCCATTCAAGATCCAAGAGAGGGAGATGAGAATGGCAAATGCTTGTTGAATTGGTGTGGAAGCATGGAGGAGAGGAGCACCTTTTGTAGATGAGAGATGGATCAAACAGTCAAAGAGGGGTCAATAGTCAAACAAGGCTGTGAGCTGGATGGAATCCAAGGGGGGTTGGGGGAGGAGTGCATAGCTGGAAAAGGGGGTGGACTGAAGTATCCAAGGCTTCCCACCTCCCTAAAGTGTCACGCAAGATGACATGCGTAGGCGGAACGCATAGGAACCTGGGGAGACGCGCTAGACACAGTGGCCAGAAAAGGCCCATTTTTTCGTACGATTTTGTATAGATATGTACCGTATCATAGGGTATGGACAGTACCGTGTGACGTATAGATGCAACTATGCTCTTGCGGTATTTCTTACATGTGTTTTGCAATTGGAAGTACATTGAGATTGCTCCAATATCCTCTGAATTCCAATGCTACTTGCTATCAAATATGATCAATCTGATTTTCCCCTTGATCTAATAGAACATTGGCCTCCAATTGACCCTTGGTTGGTTAAAATAAACCCCAAATTCAGGATGGGACGGTCCCTCGAAATATCTGAAAATCTTTGAATTCTAGCTGTTGATTTCAACTATTAGACCTTCAATTTCTTGGTGTAGGACCCAAGATAGTTGGTAAACTCTCTGTTTTTTGGTAGCAAATGCTCACCTTCAATGGCTGAATTTTGATGGAGATGGCTGAGATCCTGTTTAGGATGGCTGAGAACTTCTGAAAATTGTTAGAGAATGCTGAGGAAAGACAAACTCACAATTTCTTTGTGAAGAAAGGCACCAAACAACAGTTCCTTGCTGCCAACTGCCCAATTGGTGCTGCTGTCTATTGATCCTAGCCTAGAAGCCGGTGCAGGCCTGGCTCCTCAGCAGCTGGTGCATGGTGGAACAGCCTCCTCCCTTTGTGTCTCAGCTTCCACAATGTTGAAATGAGGCTCAACCAGCCCCCAACAACCTTCCCCTTACTTGCTTGGGAAGGTTTTGTAAAGAGGCAGTCTGCAGATTTCTAATTGAAAGTTTCAGCTATTTAATTCATTTTCAGAATTAATTATCTTGAAACTTTATTTCAGCCCTTTGTCCTTGCCCAAAAAATTATGCACAATCAAATTGATTAGGCCATTTTGACTCCCAAATGGTCCTATGTATTGGTATTAATTAATTGATTAATGCGTAGTTCCTAATGTCATCATTGACATTTATTGATCAATTAATTGCTCTAGGCCAAAATAGACACTAGGCACCCACTAGTACATGACTAGTATAACTTGTTACAACTTTTGCCTTTGATACCTGCTGCAAACTTTGGATCCTTGGCCCATCATTGTGACTTGATTGACTTGCACATCACATGAACACCTCACATATGCACATTTGATTAGTGCCTAAGCCAAATGCTAAGCAAAGAATAAAAAATACACATCCTTGTGATAGGTTGATTGATGTGGTCACACGTTTTCTTGCTTTGTTACTGTGGATGAAAAGTCGCGTGGTAAGCTAGTGCAGCCCACTCGCCGTATGCTTAAACTTGGGGAATCAATGTTATGACTCTAAACTAAGGGGATGGTTGGCTTCTGTAGTTCCGTTGGCACATATCAGCCTCACACAATTTGGAACACCCATGGGTAAGATTGCTAAGATTTCATTGATGAAGTTTGGCTAACAAAAGGCAAGCCCAAATTGATGCTTTATGATAGAGGACTATGTAGATGTTACATGACACATTTAACATGCTGTGCTTTTATGAAGAGCTCTCATTTTCTTGGCCTTTGTATAGGGAATATGTTTTGAGATATGGCAAGATAGTTCATTTTCCTTTGTACCTTCACTGTGATGTCTTAGACTTTATGCATGATGGCTTAGAGCCATATTATATCTTGTAACCATGCAGTCTTGTACTTTTTTTTTGTAATTAATACAATTACCTTTTATGGAGAGAGAGAGAGAGAGAGAGAGAGAGAGAGAGAGAGAGAGAGAGAGACTCTCGATGTTTGCAGATGGTGTCTTTGAGAACAAAAGTTGCTGACTATGCACGTGTTGTGGCTGAGAAGGAGGCTTTAGAAACTGTTGCAATGCAGCTAGCCCAAGAACGAGATGAAGCCATAACAGAGGCAGGTTTTTGGAGGCTCCATTTAAAAGCCTTTATAAAGATAGAGTGTCTGGTCTTTGCCTTACTTACTTATGCCTAACACAGGTTGTAGAGCTTAAAAAAGCTGTAGATGCAATGTCAGAGAGGATGCGAGTGGTTGAAAAGACCTTGCAACAAGAATTAGGGCCCTTAAGAGAAAGCACCTGTGCTTTAGAGACAGTTGCTGTCCAATTGGCATCTGAGAGAGATACTGCTCTGAAGGAGGTTCTGTATAACCATCACACTTTTAGAAATTGCTCTTGTTTTCAGACATCCCTTTTTTGATTGAAGCTTGCTGTGTGTTGTTGAATTGGGCTATCTGCAATTTAGCTTTCTGAACTCAGGAAAGATCTGGACCTTGCCAAGTGTAAAGAGGAGGAGAAAATAGCATTGGAAAACTTGGCTTTTCAGCTCACTAAAGAAAGAGATCAAGCAACTTCAGAAAATGAAACACTGAAGAAGGTAAGACACACTTATCTCTGAAGGCTGTCTTAGATGACGCACCCATCATTGCTAAGGCGTACTTCCTGTATCTAAGGGCTGTTTTTCAGAAGATACACACATCAGTACTAAAATCCTTGTTCTTACAGATGCTTGCTGAGATACAGAATGCAGGTGATTCATTGTCAGGTTTGAGCCCAGAAGAAGAGATGTCTCTTAAGGCTCGTATCGCTGCTGGTTCTCAGTACATAGATCTTGATAAACCTTATGATAATCAGGTGAGATGCCCGATTGAGGTGATTTGTTGTGTCAAATCACCATAATTCATGTTAGCTATAAGATTATGTTGGAGTCATTGACCCTCTGCATGCATGTATGAGCTGAATTGATATGATAATTAGAAACTACCTTACTTTCTATCTAACAACAGAGTTCTGAAGTTAATGAACGTAGTTACCAGTTTCTGCTCTCTTCAGTCTAGTTGACTCAGCACAAGAAATAGATATGTAGTGGTGAGTAAGTCATACATTTTGGCCATGTTCCTGATTGATTTCCTTGCTCTCTGATGTTGCCAGAAAGAACAGGTAGACAACTTTGTATCACACCTTGTGGATGAGTATGGTGCCCCTCCTGGTTGGACAAAGAAATACTTGAAGCAGTTTCTAGAGTTCTCAGCTTTGAAGTCCAAAACAAATATAGAAAGCTCATCTCAGGTTGAGGCGGAAATTTCTTCTTGATGATGCATGCTGCAACGTTGTGGCAGAACATTTTCTTCATTTCAGCCTGCAGCTGTCTAAGAGAATGTGTTAGCTTTGCTGCTCCTTGGACAGCTATGAGCTCTCATGTTATAGATGCCAACGACTGCTGCTTTCAATTCCATATTAGCATGACTCAGCATCTCATGCTACTAGACATTTCCTATTGATATGTTGAGGCAATGTTTCCTCTTGATAGAGATAATGACAAGCTGACCTGGTCCTGTGATAGCTTTTCATGAGCCTCCTTGTATCTTTGATGGAGATAATGGCAAGCTGACCTGGTCCTGTGATATGTGGAGGCAATGTCCTTTCTTGATAGAGAGAATGGCAAGGTGACCTGGTCCTGTGATAAAGCTGACTCATGAGGCCCCTTGTATCTTTGATAGAAATGGTGGGGCCAGCTGACCTGGTCCTGTGCTATGAAACTGGCTCATAAGCCTCTTTGTACTTTTGGCTGGCAGCAATTGTATAGGTTTTTGTTATCAACTTATCAGCCAAGGGCAAGGCCTCCATTGTTGAGTGTTAAGGCTGGTGGGGAATCTGTTACAGATGAGAGTAACGTCTTTGTATGGAGTGTTCTATGCATCAGCTATATGGTTAGGATCTTGATCATATTGACAAGGGATCATGCGTATTGTACCCTCTATAGACTAGCATAAAGTTTACACAACCACTTTCTACATAAGGCATTTTATTTGTTTGCACCGTACGTTCTCAACCATTAAATCATTTGACAAGAAACTCTCCATGAAGCAAACTTTTATTAATGCTAACAGACATGCCGACTATCTGCTGGTGATGTATCACTAGAAGCTCCTAGCCTGACCTCACCAGTATTGATTCTCATCAAATGAGCTGTATATGCACCCGGCTCCTTCAAAAAATTAAGGCACCTCTTGAATTGAGCTCTCACATTCTCACGGTCTAATTGGCCTAAGACTCGGTCTAACTGGTTAATGTCTGGGAGGCGGGCATTGATTTGAGCTTTCAAAAAGCCATGTTTGACTCTGCAAAGAAATGAAAGGAATTACTTGAAATGATATATAAGGTTTATAAGGCTGCTTGTAGGTACCACCAAATAGCAAAAAAGAGGAGGGAAAAAGCGCCCCCCCCCCCCCCAAAAAAAAAAAAAACACATTGAGGTACAGCTTTAGAAGTTGTGAAAAGGTGGGTGTATTTGAGTGTGGGTTGAGTATTGTGGTTGTGTGAGTTCAAACCTTGGGTTCCGCTCCTACTAAAGGGGCAAAAAGAGAAGAGGGAAAAAGCAAAAAAACAGCCTTGATTTACAGCTTTAAAAGTTGCGAAAAGGTGGGTGTGTTTCCTCTCCATTCGGATACATCATAATACCAATGAGTGTGTGGGTTCAGTATTGTAGCTGTAAGAGTTCAACCTTGGGTTCCACTCCTACATAAGGTGCAAAAAGAGAAGGGGAAAAAGCCAAAATAACAGCCTTGAGTAACAACTTTAAAAGTTGCAAAAAGGTGGGCCTGTTTGAGTCTGTGGGTTGAGTATCATGGGTGCGCGAGTTCAAACCTTGGGTTTTACTTCTACAAAAGGTGCCTTGCCTTGTTCATGCCACCTCAATGGGTATGGTCTTAGACATGTTCATATCCACTTTCACGAGATTTTTTTCTTCCAGGGTTCAAGATTTTAAGGAGTAAACAAAACATGCATACTAGTCTTTGAGGAAAATTGATTATGCAAAAGCTTACATTTTCCCTCTCAAATAGTGAATTAATTGGCAATTTCTAATTTTTAAAGTGGCCCTAACTATTTTTGAAAAAATTCTAAACCTTTCTATTTAACCTTTTGTTTGTATTAAAAGGTTACATTTTTCTTTTTTGTTTGTAAGAGATGGTTTACTTTGAATTTGAAAAAAAAAAGGTAAATTTAAATAATATATTATCTACTTTGCTCATAAAGTATTACTTATATTGATTTTAAACTACTTTGAATTTAGTCTTCAAAAGATTATTATTTTTTGTAAGTAAATAAAATGTACTTTATGATATAATATTACATTCTCTACAAATGGAAAGAGTCTTAAAAAGCAACATTTGCACACAATAAGAATTAATATAAAAGCAGAAGGTTATAGAAAAGGGTAGCCAACTTTTGACTCTTACAAAAAATCCTATTCTGTCTCGTTGAGAAGTCTCTTGACCAATTGATACCTCCTTAGGATGAGTACGATCCTTTTGCTTCCTAGCCACTTCCTAATCATCCACACAAGATGTTCTTTAGTTTTTTAATTATTCTACCATATTAGCGAGAGATTTACAAGTAGTTTTTAAATTAGTCATTTAATTAGAGGTTTTTTCATGTAATCTAAGCATAAACACAAATAAAATAAAAAAATTAGTAATTTCAAGCTAATTGTTTTATTTCATAGAAAATTTTATATAATTTGGGCTAAATCCAATTGTTCAGGGTTCTGCTTGTAGATGTATACTTGATTTGTTCTTAACTAGTATGAAAGTCAATACTCTCCCTTGTAATCATATGCATATGGAAGTAATGTAAGAAGCTAGAAAGAATAAGGATTTAGTGTGTAAATAATAGTAATGCCATGTCACATTGACATATGTATAAAAAGAGGGGACATGTAAATTTCCTCATCTTTTGACACATCAATACATTATTGCCACTCTCTTCATTACCTTGCTTCATTATTGCCACTCTCTTCATTTATAGTTAGAAGGAGATTGTATCTGGAGATCTTTAAGGATAGATATGGGTGACACATCAATACATCATTTATAGTTAGAAGGAGATTGTATCTGGAGATCTTTAAGGATAGATATGGGTGGTGGAAAGCTAAAGTAGCAAGTCTTCATCAAATTTTCATGCAATTTGGAGGTAACTAGGTCAAATGGGAGTTATCCGGGCTTAGAGGGGGAGCAAAACTGTGGTTACTTTGTAAAGAGAGGGTTCTCTTTTTTCCTTTCTTGGAGCTTCATTACAGGTTTCATGGAGTCTACCATCAAGATCTCCCTCTAACTTTCAAACCCTTGCTCATTTGGACAAAGCAACACCTGTTTTGACTTCCTTGCTTCAAGACCTTTATAATGATAACCCATATGCCACAGGAGAGCTTAGCCATGGAGCAAGAGGCATCATCGAAAAATGCGATAGATTTTTTGAGCTGATTGCAGCTTGCTCCCTGTTACTCATGCTGAATCTTCAACCTCTGATACTTCTTCAGACCATTGACAAGGGAAATCTCTTAGCAAACTTCAAAGATTGTACTCCATTCTTCAATATTCAGCCTTCTTGTAAACCCTAACTGTGCAGTCCATGGACATCCATGAACGCTTCAACTCAAGCTTTCAATTCTCTTCAATTTCTTGATAATTCTTCCTTATTTCAACACGTGGGATCATTTTAGTAAGGATTCTTGAAGAAATTGCAAGGATTGAGCACAAATTGTCAAAGATTGAAGCTCAAGAGCTTTCACAGAGCTAAAATTTAGGGAAAATGGGTTTAATGCTTCAATCTTAAGCAGCTGAAGCTTCAAGCTTGCTCCCAAGCATTAAATACACAAGCCTTGAAGATTATTTTGGCAACATTGAACCATCGGAGGCTTCATCAAGCATTTGGAGATTAATCAAGTTATCATCAGCCATGTTAAAGGTACTCTTATTCAATTCTTAATCTCTCATTCATCCATTTGCTGAGATTTATCCAATTGATTGAGAGATTATAGAATTGAATAATTTTCATCAAATCTCAGCCAACCATTGCTTGAATCAGTCCATTCATATAATGCAATGTCTGCTTGATGCATATTTGATCCAATCACTAAATTAGTAGCTTTAAACTAAAAATTTTAGCATTATATTTAATCTGATTGATTAAGCGTATTGATTGATGAGATTGCTAACTCTAATTCATTGATTGACTCATTTCTTTTACCTAAGATTGAAATATTATAAAAGGGTAAGTACTAGCAATCAGTAGTCATTGAATTGCATTGGTAAGATCCTCTTCCCATCCAATTTTTCAAAATTTCCATTCTATTGCATTTCATGAAAAGGGCCGATAAATGGATATTTAAGTATGCATCTCATGAAAAGGGTAACTCTAATTCATTGATTGACACATTCTTTTACCTAAGATTGAAATATTATAAAAGGTTAAGTACTAGCAATCAGTGAGTCATTGAATTGCATTAGTAAGATCCTCTTTCCATCCAATTTTTCAAAATTTCCATTCTATTGCATTTCATGAAAAGGGCCGATAAATGGATATTTCAGTAATGCATCTCATGCTGATTGATTAGAGTAGTATGCTAGTGTCATGTTGATATTCCTACCGAGGAAAAAGATGGATGTTGGGGGAGATAGTGGGACAAACAAAAGGTGACCCTTCCTCACTATTGAAGATCCCGAAGGGGTGCAACCAATCAACCTGGAGGGGACTTTGCCCACCTCCTCGTGATTCAGAGCATGTCCTGCCATTTTATTCCTCACACAGGTACATCAATTGAAGAATTGAAGATTGAAGCACCTTCAAAGTCTCAAGTATCTTCAAGAGCAAAACAGGGCAAAACATGGGCTTTACAGGGCGATGTAGGGTATTTACAAGTACCAATCTCATTACTGAAGTACATGTATACATGTTCTATTCAGCCTCCTACAAGGTTTGGTAGCAATTTGGAACCACCATTTTACCCTTCCAAGAGGTTGAAACATGGTATTTATAAGTGAAAACAGGGTGCATGTCTAGATAGTTTAGACTTAGAGATTGAATTGCAGGATTTTTTGTCCTAAACTTGTTATGAAGTGCTATAGCTCATTTTAAAGAGGACATCATTGGCTTCAATTTGAATCAAAAGGTTTGGAATTGGAGCTTCCTACCTCAAGTTATAGCCAATTTTCTGACAAGGGGTATTGTAGGATTGCACTACTATGGCAGGGCATAAAGGCAAGAATAAGGCCCAGGATGAGTATGCACAGCAAATCAAAGATTCCATGCTGGATAGTATACCTCAAGAGGGCCCTAAAGAGCCTCAAGTGAATGAAGAAATCAATGCACTCAACAATATCATGTGTGAACATGAGAGTAGGCATGCCCAATGTCATATAGAGCTATTATCAAGAGTGGAGTAGATGGTATTGTCTACTAGTTAAACGAAGTCTTCCATTGAAAAGTTAGTGGATTCCACTACCTAAACAAAGGCTTCATTGACAAGTTAGTAGAATCTAATACTTAAATAACGGCTCAATTCTCCTAATGGATGCAAATGCAAATGGAATCCAAAGAAGCTAAGGAGAAAGCTCATTCAAACTATGAATCCTTTGTCCCACTTCAGCCACTTAACTAAAATGGTCAAGGTCATGGAATCATTGGACGAAGGGATATTCTAAATAGCCAATATGAAGTAGGCGAGACTTCATAAAGACATGACTACTATTTGGGCAGTTTGAATGGTGCCAATTCCCAAGCTTTTGGGCTGAAGCAGGTGAGACTTCACAAAGACATGATGACTATTTGGGCAGTTTGAATGGTGCCAATTCCCAAGCTATTGGGATGAATACCGAACTTCCTAGAGGTCCTCTACCAATGGGAAGGTTTCATACTGGTTCTCAGCCACCTATTGGGAGAGTTCCATCTCATTTTGGAGGTTCCATGCCTAATACTCATGACCAATCTATTTTGGGGTAGCAACCCTTCCATGAAAGAGAGCTGAAAGATAAGATCATCTTGGTAAAGTATAATGGTCAATCATCTTCACCATTTGATCTAGAGGAATGTATTTCCAAATTGGAATCTTACTTTGATATATTTCGTGGAACTAATGATATGATGATTCATTTTGCTTCCTTGCATTTGGAGAGATTTGTGTATACTTGGTGGAGATACATAAAGAAGGAGAACATACTTGTAGAGAATTGAGATGCATTCAAGGCACTTATGGTTGAGGTCTTTGTCTCTCCTCTTGAAAAAGAGAAATTGGCATGGAGATGGTATGTATTAGAGCAAAGAGACCTAAGTGTAAGAGAGTATACCAACCAATTCCTCAATCTTACCATGTTTGTAGAGAGTATTAGTAATGAAGCTAAACTCCACAAGTATATGTGCGGTTTAGAGCCTTCATTATCAGCTGATGTTATGGTGCAAAACTCTACCACTCTTTTCATAGCTATTGAGCTTGCAGAGCGCTATGGAAGGAAATATAGAAGGGAGTCTTCATTTCAGCCTAGTTATGGATAGCCAAGGACTATTTTTAAACAAGGACAAGTTGGCAATGTTTATGGCAGCAATCACGTGCGAAGTGGGAGCTTAAGAGTGCCAACTTATCCATCATTCAATGCTTCAAGACCTTAAAAGCAATTTTAGGATATCAAACAATCCTAGAGTTGATTTCAAACAAGGGGACAAGAAGCCTAAATCTATTTCAACCAATACGAATCCAAAGTCTAGCAGTGTTCCTTTTGACCTTGGAGGGATTTATAATGAGCCACTTGCTGCCACTAGTTGTTCCGTTTCCATGGATGCTTAGATAGGTGCTAGGAGCCCTAATACACTTCATATGAAGGGTAACATTCACGGGAAGGCCATGTTCATCTTGATAGATAGTGGAGTTCAGGTGGCCAATGGTGAAGAAGAAATCATCACTCAAATATGCCCACAGGTTTCTTTACATGTGGCTCAAAATTATGAAGCAAAAGTAAATATGATAACTTTGGAAATGGGACCCATAGATATTGTACTCGGTTGTGATTGGCTGATAACATCAGGAAAAATCACTATGGATTTCTCATAGATGTATATGGAGCTTATCTTTGATGGACAACTCATCCATTTACAGGGAATTTTTAGTAAATCAAATTTTCACCTTATCACCACTCAACAACTCAAAAAGGAGTACAAGAGGCACTCACATATATTTGTTTTGCACTTGAATAAATAGATTGAAGATCAGTCCACAAATTTAGCAAGTCACCCAACCTTGAAAGCTCTTCTTGAGGAGTACAGGGATTTGTTTGAGGTGCCTACTTCATTGCCTCCCAAGAGAGTAGTAGATCACCCCATTGAGTTGGATCCCAACTCAAAGCCAATCAATAAACTACCCTACAGATTGTCCAAGTGTGAGCGAGAAGAGGTAGCCAAGCAAATCAAGGAGCTTCTTGAAATGGGATTCATTGAACCTAGTTTTTCACCTTATGTATCTTTGGTCTTGTTAGTTAAAAAGAAAGATGGATCTTTCAGAATGTGTATTGATTATAGGGATCTTAACAAGATCTCAGTGAAGAACATGTACCCAATACCTAGGATTGATGATTTGGTTGATGAACTCAAGGGGACTAGATTCTTTACGAAGATTGACTTGAGGTTAAGGTATCATTAGATCTATACGCGAGAGCATGATGAAAACAATATTGCTTTTCGGACTGATCGAGGGCTCTACCATTTTCTAGTGATGCCATTTTTGGGATTACAAATGCTTCAGCTATCTTCCAAAGTCTGATGAACAAGATTTTGTAGCCTTTCCTCTTTCAGCTTGTCTTGGTCTTCTTCGATGACATTTTGATTTACAATAAGACCCTTCAAAACTATCTATTACACATGAGGAATATTTTTGATGTATTGAGACATCAGAGACTCTTTGCTAAGGAGAATAAATGCTCTTTCATGCAGACTAAAGTGGAATAATTGGGACATATTGTTAGTGAAAAAGGGATCTAGGCCGATCCTAAGAAAGTGCAATGTATTAAAGATTGGCCGACACCTACTCCCACTACACTTAGAGGATTTCTTGGTATATCTTCATTTTATCTTCAATTCATCAAGCATTATATACAGCTATTGCAGCTCCTTTGAATGATAGGTTGAAGAAGGAAGCTTTTTTTTGGGATGCTCTTGTAGATAGTAGCTTCAACTAGT
Source organism: Lygodium microphyllum (assembly GCF_053477565.2). NCBI lineage: Eukaryota > Viridiplantae > Streptophyta > Polypodiopsida > Schizaeales > Lygodiaceae > Lygodium > Lygodium microphyllum. The sequence continues at coordinate 75,240,065 of NC_141163.1, forward strand.
TAAAGGAACTCCTTACTTCTCCTCCTATTCTACTATGCTGGGATATTTTGAAGGAGTTTACCATACATTGTGATGCTAGTGGGGGCGAAGGCATTGGGGCTGTTTTGTTACAAGAGCATGGAGTGATTGCCTTTGAAAGCCACAAACTTATAGATAAGAAAATGGCTATGAATGTTTATGACTAAGAGATGTTGGCCATCTTGTATGCAATAAAGAAATGACACTATTATTTATATGGCAGCCGTTTCAGAGTTCAAAGTGATCATAGGGTCCTTAAGTATTTTTTGACTCAGTCTAATCTTACTCCTAAGCAACAATGTAGTGGCTGATTCTCTTTCTCGTATGTGGGCTTGCAAAGTTTTAGCAATGTAATTGAGCTACATAGTGATTGGATTGAAGAACTGCAAGAGGCTTATCTTTTGGATGAAGAGCTCCACCATATTTTTCAGAAATTACACCAAGGTCTCGTGGAAGATAACTCACATTTTCAACTTCAAAATGGTCTCATTTGATTAAATGGCAAGATTATCATTCCCTCTACTTCTTCTTTTACATGGAAAATTATGGAGGAGTTGTATTCTTTGCCTTTAGCTGGACACCTTGGAGTTTTCAAAACCTATGATAGGATCATCAAAAGCTTCTATTGGAAAGGGATGTGGAAAGATGTCAAAGACTTCGTCATGAAGTATATGCCTTGCCAGAAAAATAAGGGCAACACCCATAAGCCAGGTGATTTGTTGCAGCCATTACCCATTCCTACATGAAAATGGACGCACATTATCATGGACTCCATTATCGGCTTGCCTGTTACCAAAAAGGGATGGAATAGTATATATGTGGTGGTGGACAGACTCACCAAGGCAACTCATTTCATTCCAACCAAGACCTAGTTTACTGCTTCTCAAGTGGCCAGTTAGTTTATGGAGCAGATTTTTAGATTACATGGATTACCGTAGGTGAATGTTCATGACATAGATTCAAAGTTCATGAGTAACTTTTGGTAGGTGGTATTCACATCCAAGGGCACTAAGTTGGCTCCCTCTATAGCCTACCATCCACGAATTGACGGACATACAGAAAGGGTAAATAAGTGGTTGGAGAATTATCTTCACCATTTTTGTTATGATGTGCATAAATCATGGGATTCTTGGTTACACTTGACTGAGTTTGCCTACAATAACTCCACTCAGGCTAGTTGGAGTTTCACCATTCCAGGCTATGTATGGTTATAAGGTGCCATTACCCACAATCATTTTCAATGAAAGAATCAATCCTCATGGGAAAGATAGATTGGAAAGAATGCAGACCCTTCTTTAGCAATGTAAGATGAATCTTAGGAAAACCCAAGCCTAGATGAAGATGTATGCAAATGAGAATAGGCGACCCTTAGAGTTCCAAGAATGAGAATTAGTTTTGTTGAAGGTGCCCAAATCTTGGCATTCGACCTTGAAGGATGGATCTGGTAATAAGCTTGCTCATAGATTTTATGGACCCTATAGGATCCTGAAGCGCATTGGGGACTTGGCATATAGATTCCATAATAGATTGAAGGATGGATATGGTAATAAGATTGCTCACAAATTTTATGGAATCTATATGCCAAGTCTCCAATGCGCTTCAGGATCTTGTAGGGTCCATAAAATCTATGAGCAAGCTTATTACCAGATCCATCCTTCAATCTATATGCCAAGTCTCCGATGCGCTTCAGAATCCTGAAGCGCATTGGAGACTTGGCATACAGATTGGAGCTACCCTCTTCCACTAAGATTCATAATGTATTCTATGTTAGTCAGCTCAAGCCTTTCTATGGTGATCTTGTTGATATAGTTGATGAGCTGCCACCTATTGATGAAGAAGGTCTTATTCAATACATCCCAAAGGCTATCATAGGTCAGTGTGAGAAGAAGCTTCAATCTCGTTCCATAATTGAATATTTGATCAAATGGAGAGATTTACCACTTGAGGAAGCTTCTTGGAGGCTTGATTCCATATTAGATGAGTTTACTTACCTAAGGGATACATTGATGTGGCTGAAGCTTACTGACTATGGAGCTAGTTATGGTACAGATAGGGACTCGACCAACAGATTGTTTTAGAATAATTTTTTTTCTGCCTAATTTTTAGAATTATGTTACCTGCATAGAGTCAAAGTACTTTTCAAGAGCTACATTTTGACATGTAACACGCTTCATTTAGATACTTCTATCAGAAGCTATGGCAGATTTGGTTCAGTAGGGTCTATTTATACAACAAGTTTTCTACTTCATTTTGAGCTCATCAATTGAAGACTTTAAGGCTCCAAGTACTTTTGAAGTATTCTTGATCATGTATATAAAAGAGGCCTACTTCCATTCCTTTATTTCAATCCATACGTCTCTTATATTTTATTCATTTTTCCATTTGTAAAGATGAAAATAGAGTAGTACTTTGTTCTATCCATCCTTTTCCAATCATTGTAAGTTTGTTTTTGAGGTCAAAAACCCTTGGGATTGGATGGATTGTAAGAAGTTGGGAAGAATAAGGATTTAGTATGTAAATAATAGTGATGCCATGTCACACTCACATAGGTATAAAAGGAGGGGACATGTAAATTTTCTCATCTTTTGACACATTAATACATTACTGTCCTTCTCTTCATTACCTTACTCTTAGCTTCAATGACTTCTTTCTCTTTCCTGTCTTTCTCTCTTTTACTCTAGTATTTCTCTCTCCTTGTCACTCTCTTTCTCTCATTTCTGCACTTCATCTCTCTCTCCTATAGTCTTCTCTCTCTCTCCAGTTCACTTTTTGATAAGTAACTTTACTAAGAAATTCTAGCAACCACAAACAACAAAATTAATCCTTCATGCCACATGTTCCATCGATCCCTTGCAAACAAGTTCTTAACTAATCATGTGTATTCATATGCAAGCACATTTCTAGATTATTGATATGCATTTGCATCAAGTCTTAGATCTAATCTTGTTGAAGTCCAACAAGGATGGAAAGTTCTTCCTTGACTTCACTTTCTACTTCTTATAGGCAATTAGTCGGAGGTTTAGGTCTCTTACTACTTAGGGTTCATAGTTGCTTCTCCTAAGGTTAGATATCATTGAGTCAACTTTGCACTTTATATTCTTCTTAATTCGTATTGGCAAGGTCATTGGAACCTAGCTTCTCTTCGCAGAATAGTTCCCTTTGTTAGGAACTTGGTCTAGTTAAATTAGGTCTCTCAAGGTTTCTTAGATACTTTTAATTATGTATTTCAATGTCTCAAGCTTATTCCCATCAAGGCTTATAAGATGTTCATGGGTTCCCCTTCTTAACTTGAGCACTTGAAGTTCCTCAGTTGGACTTGTCTAATATCCCCATATGGACCATTATCTAGAAAAATGCATTCTTTTTCTTAATAAGAGTATCTCATGTTACCTTGTTTCCAGTTTGTCATAATGTTTACCCTTAATATCTTACTAGGTGGATTTAGTTTGGGATATGATCATTCATAGGTCTTTGCTAGGGTTCATATCTAATAAAAGTTCACTTTTATGACTAGACTATGCATAAGGGATATTTCATATTGTCTTCTTTTCATTTCAACATTTAAGAAGATTCTATATATTAGGAAATCCTCCTCATAAACTATAATGATTATCTCATGGACTTCTCAAGCAAGGGATTCATAATAGATTCTTAACTTAAGATAACTACTATTTATAGATAAATCATATATACCCTATTTCTTTAATTATTGAAAACACATGTGGTACCTAGATGTTGGTTGGAGTTGAAGAGGCCCTCACTTGCTCATGCAACCGCATGTCTTGCTTTGGTCGTGCTCTTTTTTGGTGCCATGATGTTTGTTCCTTTAAGGCTTCATCTCCTTGTACAATCTCCTCCTTGACACTTTCTCTTGCAATCTCTCTGACAAAGGGTGTGGTACCTTGATACTAGCTTGAAGAGTAGAATCTCATGATAAAAAGGATATGATAGTAGGGTGATGGTTATTCTTATAAGAGGATTAAAAGGATGTAGACCTGTAAGGGAAGAATTGAACCCACTTGGCTATGGAAATAGATATGGATTGGAGATGAGGGTAGTTGTGGTTTTAGGCCAAGCATATGGCAAACAAGTAAACAAAAATTAGCTCTAGAGACAAAACCACTTAGTGTCAATCTAAAAACAATACCGGATAGTCTATATGATACCCAACAAACTATTCTAGGTTGAAACTATCACATCAAGCATTATCATGGATATATAGTTGGATATATAGTAGACTACTCTATACTGGAACTATTGGTATTGGGCCTTCACCACTCTATATAGCAAACTCCTTTATACTAGAACTATTGGTATTGGGCCTTCACTATATTCCCTAACTAGCATAGGTACCTTTTCCAACACATTTGGGCTCAAAAGTCACCGATCTAGCCATTGATCCATGAAAGTCTTGCTAGAGCCATGCTTGGCATCCTTACAAGAAGACCTCTTGCCTACGGGCCTGATCTTAGCACCTGTGATGACTGAACCAGTTCCTAGTGGTGGAACTCAACAACGTACTTGTGACAGCTATATCCTCTCTCAATCCATCAATAGATTATTTCTTATTACTTCTTCCCAAGCATAATAATAAAACACATATGCCAAGACAAAGAATAAATTATTTTTCAAACAAAACTTTTATTAATTTGATGTATTATATCAAAGCAACAAAGCAAGCAATGGTTCTAGTACTCATGTGTTGCAAAAGTATACTACATTCTTCTTAAAAGCTAAGGGTTAAATAATAAGATATCTTAATTAAAACATAGTAGATTCAATACCATGGTTTTTGGAGAAGGAAAAGAGTCTACCTTTTAATGAAAAATATAACTTATCTAAAGTCATTAGCTAATAAACCGGTGATGGATGTGGATGAGGGTATCCATTTGTCATCGCAATCATTTACTTGTCTGGCAGTCGGTTGCTCCACTCCCGTTGTGATTGGGACTTGCTTTGCTATAGTTGCACTACTCCTCTTTTGGGCCATCATATTGCAATGATTATTAATTAACTCTTGAAGTAGAGTGGATAGTAGAGAGCTTGGTTAGGAGAAGGTGAGAAAAAAGGGGATTAATAAGGATTGGGTTGAAGTTGGGGTAGCAAATCAAGATATAGAGAGTTGGATGGCAAGAGTGTCATTGTAGTAAAGCTAGTTGTCACAACTCCTCTTTCTTATTGTTTGAATAATGCCTTTCCTCTCTTAACATACAACTTGGAGGAGAGGGGGGTTTGCTTTTAGCATTTTAGGCAACATCATTGATAACATTGGGGGGCTACTTCAAGACATGGGGGAGAAAAGCAAGGCAATGCTTTCTATAGTATGACCATCTTTTATGAAAAAGAAGCTTCTAATTTACTTGAAAATAAGAATCTAGTGTGTTATCCAATTGTAATCGATTGTATAGTGAGAACATATGAAAACGAAGTTGAGAAAGGAATCCAATTTTATCTAGCCGTAATCGACCATATAACAAGCAAACATCACATTGTGTTAGGCAACAAAAGAAGCTAGCTATTACAAAAAAGAAGCCTTGAATTTGATGTGAAAACAAAATCCAATGTTATCAAATTGTAATGCATTTCTCATGATTTGGAATTCAGTGCTATCCAATGATAAAGTGTCCCTCCTATAGCTCACGATTAAGGAACAAAGGCATAGACCTTGGCATCTTGGTGTGTAGTTGGCAATGAAGGCTCTGTTGATGTTGTTGGCTGCACGCAAGGTGCAACGGTTTGCTCGTGGGGAAAACTTTGTGAGAGGTTATCTATCACATTAGTATCATCACCCAAGCATAATTATCCATCAAGTTGGTCCTTGTTGTTGTTCTATACTCAAAGATAGTCTTTATAAACTTGTCATTAGGAAAAAATTAACTAAAAATGGGCATTTAGTCCCCTTTTCTCTCCTCCTTAAAACACGGAGAAGTGGAGAGAAGAAAAGTAAAATAAATCTATTTTCTCTCCACTTTTGCAATCTCATTTTGCCTTTTTAATATTATCCACAAAGGATTTTTTTAGATTTCTTCTCTCTCTTCATTCAATAATTCTTTTTCCACTAACTTTCATATTTAAATAGAAGTTAGTTATGGGATTCTAGTGCTTAGTTTTCAATGCAAAATCATTAACATATATGGAAACATTCATTTGTTATCGAAAAAAGGGAAAAAAATTGGTGAATTTCTTTTGGAAAAAATTGAAAACTTTTTATATTCTAGCTTTTGGTTAAAAGAAGTCAAAATTTTTGTTATTTGAAAACATTTTTGGAGGTTAATTGATTTATCTAAAATCTGAAAACTCTCAGAAATCTCTTCTCTCCAGCTTATTTTGCTCCATTTAACTACTCTCTCATAGCTCTATTGTGACATGTTCTTTGTGTCTATGCAAGCTACCTTGACATAGTAAACTACTTTGATCTCTCTTGCTCATAATTAATCATTAGTACCCAATGTATGTACTCTATATGTATTTGTATACTCTACATTCACAGTCAACTATTCCATTTCCATTGATATATCTGTGTGTCTATCCATCCTACATCACATACTAAGCTACTTGCTTTCCTTTGACATCTTTGTGTGTCTATCTCCTCAAACATCTAACTCCCTATTTCCATTAACATCTTTCTATGTCTATTTGAGCCTCTGCAATCCATCTCCATAGAATCAAGCACTTAATACCATTAACATCTCAGCATGTTTAATTGTGCCTTTCTTCTATCTCCATAGACATTAAACCATCTATTTGCATTAATATCTTTGTGTGTTTATGTAGAGTACCTTGACACACTCAACATCCATTCAACTAAATTATGTAATCAATTCATATATATGTAATTGGACCACAATCAATAAGTAGAATGAATAGAAGAAAAAAGAAGTGACATGTCAAGATCGAAGTTGAATATGCCCCATTATTCAAAAGAATAGAGTATACTATTGTTAACCCTCAAGATTTGCAAAGCTACAAACAGATGGGATTGGAGCATGTGGACTTTTGGTTTGATGAGGGAATCTATCTAATTGATCCATTAACCAATAAACCTCTAGTTCTCTTGGGCATCATAAAGTTGCTGAAATATGTGTGCGAGGGTGAAATAGATTGTTTGGTTGCATTAGGTGGCTCAATGGACAAGCGTTCAAAGTATTCACAAGTAGCAAAGCAATTGGGAAAAATTGTCTCGATGTCATTGTTGCACATCAACTTCAAATAAAATAATCCAGTAGGATAAGTAAAGCAATTGAATGAAATTATAACTCAAAAAAGTAATTAAATTATCACAATATAGGAAACTATTCATGATAATTGCCTCTTGTATGAGGAGACAGAGCTATAATTGGACGACCTAAAAAAGGTGAATAGTATGTTACATAGGAGCACAAATGAAAGAAAGAGCCAATTTATGAAGAGTGAACAGTGAACAATGACTAGTGAATGTTATGTATCGAGGCATGCAAGGTTGCTCAGAAAGAAAACCCAAGTGAGGATAGGCTTGGATCATCCATTCAAAGATTGCTAAATGCAAGGATACTGAAAGACACTTTGAACAACCCAAAGTTCAAGATTGTGAAGGAGAAGGTGACTAAGTCCATGCTTAAAGATTTCTCAAACAAGTTCTTAGCTGTAGATGCACAATCTGTTTGTGACATGGTTGGCATTAGCACTAGGATTTATTCAAAAATATTCAAGGATGTGAAGGATGTGTTTGGTCATGTGCCAAAGAGAAATAGAATCATGCCTCTTCCTAAATCTTCACCTTTAATAGATGCATGAAGGCTAATGAATACCAAGGTTTTGGAGATGATTGGAGATTCCAAGCATATTATTGGAGTGAAAACATTGAAGGTAGGGATAAAAAATACATATGAGGTTAAGTTTATAAAGGTCAATAATTATTGCCTGGATCTATGGAAAGTGTAGTCAGTAATAGTAATGCATTATAATATGTCTATTGGAGAATATAGTAGTAAATTATAGTTCATAATTAAATTGGATAAAAGTGAGTTATCAAGGGAGTAAATCTTGGAAGAGTTAATGTCACTTTGATGAATAGAGGCTTATAATTTGATAAGAACAACCCAAGGAACTTTAGTATTCAATTAGATCACCATGTATGACAACTTATTGTATGTGAAGTTCCTAAGGAAATATTTGAGGTGCTACAGCTCTTTTTCATGTGCATAAGCATTCCAAGCATTGATCACCAAGAACATGGAGAGATGCTCTCAATTGAAGGATATGGTGAATAATAGTTGAATGGCGCCTTGCAGGAGACTTGAAAACTTTGAAATGCATATGTGGAATCTCTAATGATGCAAACATAAAATATCCATACCTACATTGCTTGAGAGAGACGATGGAAGGAAAGGATGGGAAGAAGAGTTGGCAAAGATGACAAGTGTTGCATCAACATGTGGTAAATAAGATCTCACATGAAACCCATTTTCAAGATTCTGTTGGATCATTTTCAAATTTGTTCGTTGTATGCTTTTGTTAGGTTTTAAGAGAAAATTATGCATGAATATATTTGCTTTGATTATAGAATGCAACCAGAAAAACAAGCCATTGCAATGTATAAAAATGTGGAGTGAGTGCTATGAGAGATTGGGCTACATAAGCATCAAATAATGATTCAAAAGGACAAGAAGAGATTAGGAGAATTTGGTCACTTGCCAAAAAGCATTGCTTTGGGGGAGCCAAGTCTAGGAAGCTTCTTTAAGCACCTATCAATGAGGAAGGAAATATCACAATTTCTAGGCCGCAAGAGTATAATAGGTAATATTATGTGGTTCTTGATGGAAGTGATGAGGAAAAACAAGGTTGAAAAAAGCCATGGCTTGGATTAGTCTCAATAAATTGTCTCATTTACTTTGAAAGATGTTGTTTGATGATGGAGATAAGCAAGAGTTTACTGATGCTATACATAGCTTCTATGCAAACATGGTGCATGCATCGGGTAAAAGTTTTATTATACATTACATGGTATGTGTACAAGGTCAAGATCTTGGAAGTATATGAATTGTATAAATGTTTCTAGATATTTTTATTCATATATGATGTGTGTAGCATATCCTTAAGGCACATGGACTATACTTTGTAGAAAATGTAAGCATCAAAATTTGATCAACACAAGGGATGAAAAAGTCACATTAGATAGCACACGGTATATACCAAAGAAAAACCAATCATAGTGGGGGGGTGAATGGTAATGATCCAATGTTTCAATTGCTATCTTGGTGGTATAGGATTATAGTGGTAAATGAAGCTCAACTCTTGCATAAGAGAGAAAATGAGAGTGTTGATGAATTGGATGTAGACATGATTAAATAATGCAATGCCATTAAAAGAGTGTACTATGATGCATCAAGTGCCAAAGAAAACCATGCCAACTAGCTAGAAAGAAGGCTTCAAGAAGGCAACAAATGGATTTGAAAAGAGCTAAGATAGTAAGATGAAGAATGTGCTCATTGTGAACCAAATTTATTATTTAAGAGAGAAAGAGAAAGATTGCATCTATGTGAATGAGTCTTAAAGTTTAAGCACTATATATTAGGGTTTCACTCTCTTTCTTATTCACTAAGTTTCCAAATCTCTTGCTGTGTATAGGAAATATGGCTAAGCCTAAGGTAGTTGCGAAGAAGCTTTCTCTGAGTCCCATGTCGTGTTCAACTCAATGGAGCATGTATTGGCTCAAAATGCACTCTTTGACAATGACACTTTACAGCATCCCCTTTTCAATCTAACTTTACTTCCTTGAGCCACCCTAAGAGGGGTCTTAGCATCCCCATACGAAATGCAAGTTTAGGCCTAGTACAGTGGCCCTAAAGGAAACAGAGAAGTATCAACACTTTTGATCTTGTCATTTCAAAGGCTAGTTGCTTGTTGAGACTTGTTCATAAGAATGTGTAATACCTCTATCAAAAAAAAAAAAAAAGATGGAGGTGGTTTTTGTCACATTGTCAAGATAGACTTGATCGCTTCACAAAAGAATGTCTTTCTGCTTTGTAATGGGGCTTAGAGGCTTTTTTAATAGACTTAATGAGTGATGCTCAGTGTTGTCCAATACATGCAAAGCACATTATTGTGACCCCCCAAGTACTTTCAACTTGTAAGAAATCTTCAAGAAATGAAGGATGCATTTATTCTAATGAATTGAATGCTATTTATAGTGTTATCGTTTTTGGAATAGTGTTGTTTGTGTGCATAGGATACATGATTGTTTTTTACTGCAAAACTATTGTACTAGCTTAAAAGTATGAATAAAGTTTGATTACTTAATTGTAGTTTTTTCTATTCTTATCAATTTCAACACGAAAACATATGAAAAGTTATCATTTCTTACTACACACTTTACTCTTGATGCCTTTTATAGTCTATGTGGTGTGAAATTTGTAGGAACTAGTAATCACAAGGTTAATTCTACGATTATTGATTCATTTAAAATTTTAAGTAGAATAATTTTGCAATTACCAAATTTCATCGGAATGTGAAAAAAATTCACATGCCCATGTGCTAGGTGGCCAAGATTCCACCAAATTCTTTTGGTAAAAAAGAAAGCTAGCATGTCCTTGGTCTAAAGGTCTAAAGTCTAGCCACTTTTGCAAGAAAAGTCACTTGAGACACCATACCTACTTTTTTGCTAGAAAGGTTGCTCCAAATGCCAAACTTTGGACCAATGCCTTGTTGACATTTTACAAAAAAAGCTGCCACCTAATGGGTGCATGTATGAAGTTCTATCGCATTTTGATAAAAGGTTATAGATTTATGATCACATTATAAACTATGTACATGAATCTGGATTTACCAAGTTTAGGGTTTAAATGGAATGAAATTCCATTATTCTTCTCATATTCACATCTTGCTTTCTTTCTTTCCTCCATTCCAACTTTCCCAACTTTCATCTCTCCTCCATCCCACCCTCCTCGAGCTTGCATGGCATGCACCAAGCAAGTTGCTTGCCATTTCTTGGCCATATGCATGGTCTCGCTAGGAGGACAAGGTAGATCCTCCTTAGAGGCAGCAACATCAGTAGTAGATGCTCTCCCTAGAGCATGAAGACCTCCACGAAAGAAGAGGAGATTGAGATGTGGCACTATTTCTCTACATAAGATAAGGCATATTCAGTGTGGCTACGAGTTACTTATCCTAAAGGCATCATTCTAGAAGGTGGTTAGAAAAAAATTGCAAGACATGCAATTGATTGTTGAGCCGAGGAAGGTACTGGGAAGCACCAACGGCTCTAATGGTCCATTACCATGCATTAGAGTAGCCATGGAAGCCTTGCAAATAGCTACAAAGGCTGATCTCATCGACCCATTTGATGCAAAGCATGTCACCGTCATCATTTACAAAGATATGAACTTTATCATTCGGCTTTGACACGAAAAGAGACTTTCCCCATAGGATTATGCCACTTCTTATGCAAGGTCTTGCCATGTATGCTATAGGTTAGAAAGCCAAAACAATTTGTATACTCTGTGGCAATGGAATGCATATATACTTTATCCCATGTGATGTGTACTTTATTCCAATCATTTTAAGTAAAGTTGTTTGTTTTGTTTCTTGAAATGCACGAGCATTAACATATGTTTAACGCATGCATGTATCACAACTAGTAGTAGGTATGTGTATCGTGCATGATGTATCACATATGTATTATATAGATATGAGTTATATTATTCCATATACACAATTTCATGTGTATATACCATTGTTGACATAATTAAATCCGGTTACACAAATGTATCAAATGCATCGTATGCTATCACATGTAAATACACAATATGTCATCAGACATTTATATACCACACATTATCATTAGATTTAGGCAAACCATACATTTACTTAATGGATTTACATTTATTGGAACAAAAAGAAATGTCTTGAATTCATCAAGAAAAAATATGTCCGATAGTTGATTGCAATGACAAATAGAAAGGGTAAATATAATAACATGCAACAAATGAATCTTTTTTGTTCCTTAGCTTTTTTAATGGTGGAGATGAGAGGCCTTTGGATGCAAAAATGAGTTATTTCTTTGCTTTAAAAATGACACACTACCCCTTCAACTCTTCCTTCAAGAGAAGCAGGTCTGACACTTTGGCAAGCTCACCCAACGTGTCAAGCACATACATTACCATGTGCTTGGTCAAATAAATGAAGGAGCTTTGATTGCTTGAAGAGCACGATCTTCTCCAAGTTGGACATTACATGTATTGTTTAAAAATTTCTAAACCTAGTGAATGATCAAAATTTCATGTTTGTTCCCTTCCTTTTTAGGGAGCATTTCTAATGAAAAACCACTGTATTGGTAACATGGTTGTGGCGGTACTCCTTTAGAGAAAAATCCTTTCATTGATCCACATGTCAAGCTCCACCTTACCTCGATGCAAACTCATCCTAAACCACACGACCAAATTAACAGTATGATTACTAACTTACCTAGAATTAATGGAATGTGATGAAACCTTGAAGCAGGTGTATTGGATCATTATGCATCAATTGGTGAAATCTTGGGTCAGGATGAGGCATAGAATACCCTTGTCCAAAGTATGGCATCTAAGGGCACTTTCTTATCAGGAAAGTGACCCTAGACACAAGATTTTGGACAAGAAAAGTGGCTTGAGGTGTTAAACTTTAGACAAGGGTGCTCGAGGCTTCACCTTGATCCAATGTGAAAGGTAGAGCTTGAGTGAAAGCATATAAGTAGAAGCAAGAGTAATGGACTTTAGACAAGGGTGATGTAGGCTTCACCTTGACCCAGTATGAAAGGTAGAGCCCGAGTGTGAAAGCACATAAGTATAAGTAAGAGTAAAGTAAGAGCTATGGCAGATGGAGCAAGAGGGCAAGAGAGTATGTGGGAACTCCAATAGTCATCACAATGTGTGATTGAACTTGTGGTATTCAAATATCATTGAAAGAATAAAGATTGAAGTGACAATGATGGGTGCCTATTGGCCACCTACAGTATACAGGTGTGCGGGTATTGTCAGTCTACTTTAGGAGCCGTTCAATTGGTTTTTTTGATGAAAAATTCAAAGAATGAACACTAAAGATGACAATGAAATGTGAGAATTCATAGTATTTTTTAAGATAGAAAAGTACAAAGCTAGTTCTCAAGAGCTTTCACATCTTCTTCTTCCTTAGGGATCTTTCCTTAATAATGTAAAAATTTTCTTCTATTGTAGCCAATTATGGATTTTATATCTACTCAATTTGCTACCAAAGCATAACACTAGAGGGCAAATAAGTATCCTAATGCTCTAGAGGCAGAGAAACTAGAACCGTAACCGAAGATCCTAATTGTTGTTGTATTCTCCAAAAACATCACTTTGTGGATATTATACTATAACCCAGAGAAACCAAGTAGCCTTGTAAGTGCCTTAATACATAGTATAGGCCATGAAGCTTCCTCTGAAAAGATGTTATGGAATACGAAGAAAATATGAGGATCAATCCTTCCCAAGTAATGCCCAAGTGCAAAGCCCTTCAATGAACTACCACCAACTCTTGACCCTTTGCCATGTCCTTAATACAGGGACAGTTAGGCACATGCATCTTTACCCTCGACAACCTCCCACTTAAAGGTGAATGTGCCCCTAGTGAGAAGAGATTAAGGAAAAAATGATAAAGTACAAATGTACATAAAGTACAACATGATGAAAAAATAGACGTCATCTCATCCTACACCCATCATCTTCTTAAGAAAGGCAAAATATTCCATTGAGAGACTTTTAGTGAGGAGATCTATAGGATTCTCATCAATCAAAATCTTTACAAGCTCAATAGAATTATCTTCTACCACTTCCTTGATGAAGTGATAGCACACCTCAATGTGCTTGGTCTTCGCATGGAAGACAAAATTCTTGGCAAATTGAATGGTACTCATAGAATCTGAATGTAGTGTAAAGACCACATCAATAATATGAAGGTACGTGAGACCAGAGGGCCTAATCAGAGCTTGCAAGCCTTATTAGTTGCAACATATTTTGCCTCTATGTAGTAGATAGGGCCATGCTTTTTTTCACTTTGGACATCTAAGAAACAATGCCTTTATTAAAGATGAAGACATAGCCAAAGGTGGACTTCCTACTTTTTGCATGTGTTGTATAATTAGAGTTAGTGGATCCCACGATTCCTATATCCTAGCCACCATAACATATGCATATATTTGTAGTACCCTTAAGGTACCTCATGATACCCTTCATGAGATCCCAATGTTTCCTACCAGGTGTAGCCATATAGTGTGCCACAACTCCCCCCTATAAGAGGTCTTGGCCATCTCATCCTTTTGCTCATTAGACTGTGGAAAATTGGCCTAACTAACCTTCACATGAGAAGATAAAGGACATACAATAGGCTTAAGATCCTGCATATGAAATTGCTCAAGAACCTTTTGGACGTACCCCTTCTATAACCAGTAAAGGAGACCCTTAGATTCACATATGATGCATATTCCAAGAATATGTGAGCCTTGTCCCATGTCTTTCATCTCTAAGCTCTTCTTCAGCTAATTTTTTGAGGCATCTAGCTTATCATGAGTGCTTCCAACAATCAATATATCATTAACATAGAGTATCAAAATTATAATATTGCCATCAATAGCCTCCTTTGTGTATAACCATAGATCCATGTCCCTTAGGTTTATCCCTGGACATGCATGAAAGCATCGACCTTGTGGTACCATTCCTTTGGTGCCTACGTAAGGCTATAATGACTCTTTCTCAACTTGTACACTAGGTATTCCTTGCCTTTTTCCTCAAATCCCTTAGGCTTCTACATATAAATCTCATAACGCAAGTCCCCATGTAAGAAAGCTATCTTTACATTCATTTGATAGAGGTCCAGATCGAGCTACACAACCAAAGCCAAAACCAAGTGTAGGGTAGTCATCTTGATAACAAGAGAGAATACTTTATCAAATTCAACACCATGTTTCTACTTTAGACCCTTAGAAACCAATCTGGCCTTATAGGCTAGCTCGGGGCATCTAGGGGTACTCTTCAACTTGTCCACCTAGTTGCAATGTAAATCACATTTTTCACAAGAAAAAGGAATCAAATCCCATGTATGATGTTTTATCAATGAGTTATACTTTGACTGCATGGCCCTCTCCAAGAGTGACTCTCACCTCTGCACATGGCCCCATCATTGGTAAGAGGATCACTAGTATTTGCCGCCATAACACAGTTCATTAAGGGCATAAATTGATCAGGATGACATTTATCTCTAGTAGAGTATTGAAAAATATGTTGTGGGGCTTGTACCTCCTGTGTAACATCATAGTCCTAGGCCATTGGAGCATCAATGCGTAGGCTATCTAGCTAGCTGTGTACTAACATGAGGCTCCTAAAATATCACCCTCCATATCTCAATGACCTACTTAGATTTTTTATGCATTTTCTCTTCATGGAAACTGACATCATGGTTGTGGATGACCTTCCAAGCTTGTGGATCCTATAGGCGATAGCCCATCTCACCTATATTTCCATAACAAAAAAGGATGCATCTCACAGACTTAGGATCCAACTTATTACACTTATCCTTGGGAATATGTAGAGATCATGACAACCAAAGATATGCAAATGAGCATAAGATGGAGGCTTTTCAGAGCATACATCCTCTACAATTAATAGTTAAGAGAAGTGCATGGGGATTGATTAATCAAATGTATGATAGTAGTAATGGCCTCAAATCAAAAGTGTTATAGCAAGCTTGCCTAGCTAAGCATACTATGAACTTGCTCTTGAGTTTCCATATTCATGCACTCAACCATACCATTCTAGGGTGGGATGTATGGGGCAATTCGTTGATGCTTAATATGCCTCTCATTACAAAATTGCTCAAAGGCTCTAGATACATACTTGCCCCCATTGTCAGATTGGAGGCATTTCAGCTTATATCCAAAATGGTTCTCAATAAAAGCAAGCCAATGCTGAAAGATAGCGAAGACTTTTGATTTTTGCTTTATGGGATATGCCCAATTCTTATGTGAGTAATGATCAATGAAAGTAACAAAATACTTCATACCACCTAATGCCTTGTAGGGTATAGGTCCACAAACATAAGAATGAACAAGGGTTAGAGCTTTACCCATGCACGTGATGCCATACTTTTTAGGCGAGTTATGAGTCCACCAACCATAAAGACAATGATAACAAGAATCAAAACATGTATACTCAAGGGGCCAAAGACACTAATAGATAAGCATTTCCATTCCCTTTAATGATATGTGCCCAAGGTGATGATGCCATAACGATATATGTGGTATGGAAGCCACTACCAAAACATGGTCGATAGACCCATATACACGTAAGTGATAAAGAATGCTAGACTTGGCAACTTGTGCTAGGATAAGATTCCCATGGATAAGCTTCCATGATGAATCACCAAAAGATATAACATAACTTGCATCATCCAACTGCCCAATCCAAAGTGAGCTTTTGGTCAAAACCAAAACATGGTGTACATCATGCAAAGTAAACATATTGCCTGAAGGAAACTGCAGCTGGACATCTCCAATACCAAAAATATCAAAGTCCAGGTCCTTACCCAATTTGATAGATCCTATCATTCTACGATAGGAGTGGAACCACTCTTGATGAGGAGTGACATAAAATGAATCCCCTGAATCAAGCAACCAACACTGAGCATAGGTAGACGAGACATTAGTTAATTGTGAAGCATTAAGAGAAGAAGCTACAAGTATATAGTCATCATCAAAATTAGTCTGCATGACATTAATCTCTTCAATCTTGACACTAGACTTGCTAGGGACAATGTTGCAATTATCATTATTTTCCTACACTTTATTATTTTCATTTTCTTTGTGCATGTCATCACACATTTTATGGCATTGTGACCAAATATGACAGTGCTTCCCACAATAGTAACAAGTTAATGTGGACTTATGGCTATGGGACTTATTGCGAGGCTATCCGTGTGACTAAGAATGCGACTTCTGAGAGTCTCTCCCACAACAGTCATTACTGCTCCTACCATTATTGTCTTTGACTATCAAAGTAGGAGAGGTGCATGACGCATTGCCATTCTTTCTATTAATCTCTTCATTCAAGACTGCACCCTCCACATTCTGCAATTTTAGCCCATCAATAGGCATATTTGCACACAGAAATACAAAATGTGTTCATGACTCATGCAATATAACCAACAAGAACAAGGGAGAAAGATTATCCTTAAATTCAATTCCCTACAAAGACAAGTTATTGAAAATAGAATGAAACTCATTCAAGTGGATGGACATAGAGGTTCCCTCCTTCATACGAAGGTCCATGAGTTACTTTAGCCAATACATTTGAGAGGTAGGGTTCTGCTTATCATAGACATTGCAAATCTTATCCCATAATTGCCAAGAGGTCTTCTTGTCAGAGACAACATTATGATAGACCTGCTTAAAGAGTGTCAAAATGATTGTAGATTTACATAACTCATCCAATTTAGCCCAATCCTCTATATCAAAATGTTTGGGATTTACATCCTCATGTCTCTATGGCTTAATTTGCAATTTTGGCACTAGAACTTGCCAGATTTGTGCCTTCTAATAGTTGTAATTTATGTCATCCAACTTCTCAATGTTAAAGATAGCACTGCCATTTGACCCACCAACCATAATGCAAGAGATGAAAGCACAATCCACGACAAAAAAGTTGCTGTAAATGACAAAAAAATAGCCCCAAAATCATAGTCCAAGACAAACAAGTTGCTGTAGATGACAACAAAATAGCCCCAAAATCACAGCCAAATCAAAAGAAACTGCCATAATATTGCGCAAAAGAAACTGCCAAAAGAAATTGCACCATGATACAAGCTATTGTCTTTTCTTTTGGGATATGCTATTATTACAACACTGAACTGATAGTGAAATTTATGTTATTTCAAGCTTAAATCAGTCCCAAAAGCATAACTATACCATATGAGCACCAAAATAGCATCCTTGAAGCATCAAACATGCATTATGGAATTTACCATTTATTTTTCAAATCATAAATATTCTATTTTATATGAAACATAGAATAAAAAATACACAGAATCAATTCTATTAGTGCTTAGATTTGTAGCTCTTGTCACGTTTTTCATTTCTAGCTATAGAATACCTAAATTTGATATTGTATGCAAAGTTAACTAAAACACAACAGTACTATCAAGTTGCTATAACGGTCCATGACTTAGACAACATGCTCTGTATCTACTCAAAATGTATAAAATGGCTACTCCTTAGCTCAATAAGCACTCAAAAAGGCTTAACTAAACCTCAGGAAGCTCCTTAACAAGGGGGGAGCAATTTGGAACAAGGGAAGACTCAATGCATACCTCAGGAGAGGAAGAACAATGGTTGCCATGAAACTGTGAGTTGCAGCTTTAAATCCGCCTTGAAGCAAAGGATAATGAAGCTCCTTGAATGATTGGCTTTGATTCTAGTTGAAATGTAGACCATGAGTGGAAGCACATAAGTGAAAGCAAGAGCAAAACAAGAGCTATAGTGGATAGAGTAAGAGAGCAAAAGAGAAAGACATTGTATGTGGGAACTCCAACAACCACAATGTGTGATCGTGACCTTTTCTTATTCAAATGTCATTGAAATAATAAAGAATGAAGTGATAGTGATGGGCACCCACCACTTGCAGTGTACATGTGTGCAAGTATTGTGAGTGTAATGAATACATAAGTAGTTAGACACAAGCGCCTTTAGCCTCAACATGGTGGACTCATGGGGACTTGATACACCCTACACTCAAGTTTCCTTGTATGCAAATGTATGATTGTTAGAGAGTTTATATTTTTCATCTCATCTTATATCTTCATCTCGTCATGTGTTAACGAGGTAGCCTTTTGGGTAGAGGGACTCATAAATTCCTTGGTTGTAACCTCAAGCCTGGTCTAAATAGATCATGCTATACTATTTTAAACTTGGCTTCATATATAAGGTAATTTTCCTCAGCCATGATAATCTACTCGTATGTTGCTATGATACCACTCAATGTATCTAAGTTTGTGTCATCATATCCTACAATTTATGCCATTGTTGGATTCACATCCATGTAAATTAGGTCATCCATTGAATCCATGACCAGGAATGAGAATAACTCTCCTTCCTTCATAATCAAATATTGTAGCACATGCGATAGAAGAAAATATTGTGAGCTATCTATTTCAATGGGCATCAAGGAGGCAAGGTTATGTTTATTGAGATATGGTGCTTCTAAAGAAGATGGCACCATGAGAGCCAACCCTTGCTCTGATACCATTCAATATTCCTCTCAAATATTTCTTGGCTCCTAAAGTAGCTCTTCTCCTATGTATGTAATAGTAGCAACCATTGGAGTTGTATCTTCATTGCTCTTCTCCTCTATGGGGGTATCCAATGTAAGAAGGTAAATTGCCAATGCACACTCATGCTCCATGAGCTCCAAAGGTAGTGTACCTTGTGTAGTCAACGTGGAAATAATGCATGCTTTATGCAAAGGATCTATGTGGTGGGGCAAATACCCATTCACCACTTTTTGGTGATTCTTTCCATCTTGAAGTACCACACACTATTCTAAAGGTATTGAAGTAATGTTGGATCCCTTGATGAAGTATGGGAAAGTGGTGATGATGCTCACAAAATCTTCTAGGACCTAAAGGGGAGAATCCAATGATAAGACTATTCTTTCTAGGTTGAAGAACTTTGAGAAAACATCAAAGATCTCATTACAAGAGTGTTATGGATCCACTAGTCAAAGTGCATGAGATTATCCATCGCAACAAGTGGGAGATATGTGATGGATGTGAAAAGATGAAGAGTGAATGTGTAAAATGAAATAATAAAACAAAAATTAAACTAGTTCTATCTTAAAAACCCTAAGTTTCAAACTATTAAAGGATTGTTTGTTTACACACAATATTTAGTTATGTTTTTAACTAATATCTTTGTAAAGTTGACATGTATGTATAAACCTGTCAATGTGGCACTTGCATGTTGTATCAACCTAATACTTGAAAGGATTCCTTTTTCTTCTCTTTCTCTCTCTCCCCCTCCCCTGGACACACAAGCATGTGTGTCTCTATATCACATATTAAAAAAAAGAGGATATCTATATATGTTTAAAAAATTCATTGTAAATTGCAAGAATATACACATACTCTATCAACTAATATTTGAGGGGAGGTGCCTTTCCCTTGTCCCACGTGGATGTTTAGGTATATGCATCTTATCTTCATTAAAAATTGTGTATTTATCTTGATTAACACATCTATGTATATGTGTTCTTAATAATCAAGATTAGATGATATGTTTCTCTCCCTCGATGTGTAGTTGGGTGCATGCATCTTATCTTACAACTTAAACTATGTATACCCATGTTTAAATAGTTCCAAATATAATTGCATAACCATATGAGAAGTTGAAAAAAACAAATTGTGCAAGATTTCTTTCTACCATCTAATTTCAAAGAGAAGCTAGTAGATGAATTTTCCATTAATACGGTAATTTCCTAGTGCATTATATTCAAAGGCCAATCATCCTCTATTTGCAACACTTGGGACTCACAATCCTTAGAGATAATAGCAATATCCATAGCTATACTGCCATGTGTGTCTTAATCAAGGGAGACCACAATTTGGGTAGGCTACTTAGCAATTTCTTTTTTTTTTTTTTTTTTTTTTTTTTCCCCCCCCCCCCCCCGAATGCTTGAGTCTACCTCTTGAAGGAAGCTCTCCTCCATACGCATAACGATAAACTTGAAACAAGTTTCATATATAATAGTAAGGTCATCTAATAGTTTATCTAGTATCATTCTTTGAGCAGTTATCTATGCAAATTAGCTCAAATTGAAGTGAACCCATGTTGCACTTGGTTCAAATGGGGAGCAACAAGGGGGAGTGCAAAATAGCTAATTCTCACAGTAAGAAAAATAACTGAAAATACAAGAAATACACCATATGTGTCAAGAAACCATAGCCACTAAGAATCATAGATGAATGCTGCAACATGAATACTCACCTCATGCCAAGGTGGGACACGGTATGCACCCCATGATCTTGGTGGCTAAGAGTATGCACCCTCTTAGATGGTGGGAGGAAGGAAACCTCAAATATTGTATTCTTCAAAATGGCTAAAGATCCTTTACATGTTACGTCTCCACCTTTTATACTTAACCCTAGGCTAAGGCATTTATGCTTTATTACAAGCCATCCCCGCCTAAAAGAGCTTTGTCCTCAAAGTTGGAATTGGGACAATTTACAAGGAAAGATTACAAGGATAGCTTTGTAATGGATCCATGCTGAAATGAAACTCCAAGTTGAAGAAGATGTCATATGTTAATAAAGTACAAGTATGAAATCAAAGTATATTGTTGGAAACTGTCCAAAACAGGATGTTGCACAAGAATGGCCATAACTTGAAGAAGAAATGTCCAATCACCATGTATGAGCTATAGAAATGTAGAGGACAATCTCAAGTATCCAACCATGCCATAAAAATCCAATTTTGATGACAGTAGAGTAATTTTTTTAATGACAAAAAATTTATACAGCAAGTTGTCCTATTCAGATTTTACTCTGTTTCCTACAAAAGCCATGGAAAAGAATCAAGGTATGATGATGGTTTCCAAGTAGAATACTCCGTGGGAAAATCTCGCCATTTAATAAGGTATTCTAGCGGTGAACGGTTCCTTAAAACCTTTTCTCTTTTGACAATAATATTTTCGAGCTCATAAATGATGAGACCATCTTCATCTATGAGGTAACTGCTCTAAAACCTTTATGGTTGGACACGCATATTTCTTAAGTTGGGAAACATGGAAGGTAGAATGAATCCTTGTTGAAGAAGGAAAATCAAGCTTGTGTGCAAACTCACCAACTCGTTTGAGGATTTGATAAGGCCTATAGTAATGATGAGCCAACTTATTATGACCGCCTTTGAGGGAAGCATTCCTAGATTTAGGCACTTTGAGAAATACCCAATCTCCTTCTTCAAACTCCAAAGGCCTCCTCTTTTCATAAGCCTTCATCACATCTTGTGCATTTCTAATGTTTTTTTTGCATTGATGTAAAAGAGCTTTCATTTTCTCAACTTTAGCCTTGGCTTGTGGATTCACATCTTCATGAAAGAGGGCCAAATGTATTTGTGCTTTATATCAATAAATTATATCCATAAAGCACTTCAAATGGTGACATGCCAATGCTCATATGATGAGTGTTATTATAATAAAATTCAACAAGATGTAGCCAATGATCCCATGGAGCTTGAGTGTCATGGAAAAAATATCAAAGGTAGACTTCCAACCATTTATTGACATGCTTCATTTGGCCATCTATTTGGGGATGATATGCCATGCTGGTAATCAAAATTGTTCCCATAGAAGTGAACAAGCTCCTCCAAAAACTTCCCATGAACTTAGTATCACGATCAGATACGATCTTCAATGGCATACCATGGAGTTTAAAAACACTTTCCATAAACTCATCAGCCACTTGCTTTACTGTAAATTGAGCCTTTGCTGGGATGAAATGTGCTGATTTAGTCAATCAATCCACAATGACATAGATACTATTCCACCTGTTCTTCATTGTTGGTAATCCTATGATGAAATCCATGCTTATGTCCGTCCATTTCCCTCGAGGAATGGGTAATGGCTGAAGTAAACCTCTAGATAGAAGTGTGGAATCCTTGTTTTATTGACATGGTAAACACTTCATGACATAGTCTTTAACATCTTGCCAAATGCCCTTCCAATAGAAACTTTTATGGATATTGTCAAAGGTTTTAAACAATCCATGATGACCCGCTAAGGGTGAAGAGTGCATCTCTTGCAAAATTCGATGCTTGAAAGATGAATGGGGAACCAAATACACTCTTCCATGATACCAAAGAAGACCATTATGCCATTTGTAGATGGGATACTCTTCTCCTTTGTCTTGCTGAAATTCCTTCATCATCTTTGATGCTTGCTCATCAAGCAAATACTCTTCTTGGATACCATGTATCCAATCCTTATGCACAAGTGAAATTGTAGAGATGGAACATGCTCACATTCTTGATAAAGCATTTGCCACAATATTATCTTTTTCAACCATATAAGATATTTCAAAATCATAGCTTTGAAGAGTAGCTAGCTACCTCCTTTGTTTTGGAGACAAATTTGGTTGGGAAAGGAAATGTTTCAGCACATTGTGATTGCTTTTAACCTTGAAATGGTTGTCAAATATATAGTGATGCCACTTTTTAATAGCATGCAAAATTGCCAACATCTCTTGTTCGTAGACATGTAGTTGATGCTCCTTATCATCAAGCTTGCGACTTTCATAGTCTATAAATCCATGGCCTTGATATAGAATATCCCTAACTCCTCTCCCACACACTAGCATCTGCACATATAATGAATTCATTAGAGAAATCAGAGCATATAAGAATAGGTGCTCAAACTAAGAGAGATTTCAGCTCATTGAAACTCTTGTTAGCTATGGAGTCCCAAAAGAAAGCCTCTTTCTTCAACCTATTGATCAAAAGAGCCACCATGTGAGCATAATTTTTGATAAACCTCCTATAGAAGGAAGAAAATCCAAGGAAACCCCTCAAAGAAGTAGAATTTGTAGGAGTAGGCCACTCTTTAATACATTTCACTTTGTTAGGATCCACGAGAATACCTTGCTCTCCTACAATGTGACCCAAGTATTCCACTTCATCTTCCATGAAAGAACACTTTGACGTTTTGTCAAAGAGTGTGTGTCTTATTAATATGCCAAAGACCATCGTACATGCATCAAATGCTCCTCTTGGATTTTCTATAAATGAGGATATCATCAAAGAATACAAGGACTGTTTTGAATAAGAAAGGCTACAATATTTTATTCATATGAACTTGAAAAGTAGTGGGTGCATTTGAAAGCCCAAATGGCATGACCAAGAAGTGGTATAACCCTCTTTCAGTCCTAAAGGCTATTTTATACTCATCTCCTTCCTTCATTCTAATTTGGTGATAATCCAAATGAAGATCAATCTTGGTAAAGACCTTTGCATCTTTGAGCTCATCCAAAAGGTCATCAATGCGTGGAATCGGGTATCTATTCTTCATCGTAGACTTGTTTAATAACTGCCTATAATCAATGTACATGCAAAAAGATCCATCCTTCTTCTTAACCAAGAGCACGGGAGAGGCAAATGGTGATTGACTTGGCTGAATTAAACCCATTTGCAGTAACTCTTTGACTTGTTGCTCCACCTCTTCCCTTTCAAACTTTAACAAGCGATAGGGAGGTTTGTTGATGGGTTTTGCATTAGACAGCAAGTCGATATGGTGATCAACCTCTCTCTTTGGAGGCAAGATGATAGTGGTTGAAATAAATCTTTGTATTCTTCGAATAGCTCTTTCAACCTTGGATCCCTTTTCTTTGAAGAAGAAGATGGTTGATTTGATAGTTGCTCTTCATCTAGTTTCTCAAACAAAAGAGTGAAGATACATGTTCTTGCATTGATTTCTTTTCGCAAATTCTTCATGGATATGAGTTCCAATTGTTTTTGACCAATGCCCTTCGATTCTATATGATGTCCATTCCATTTGAACTCCATTTGCATGTTTTCCAAGTCTACTAAAAATTTCCCGATGGACTTTAACCAATCACAGCCAATGACAACATCTATAGGTCCCATTTCTAAAGTAATCAA
Organism: Lygodium microphyllum; assembly: GCF_053477565.2. NCBI lineage: Eukaryota > Viridiplantae > Streptophyta > Polypodiopsida > Schizaeales > Lygodiaceae > Lygodium > Lygodium microphyllum. The sequence continues at coordinate 75,264,747 of NC_141163.1, forward strand.
ATCCACTTGTATGGGACATGAATGAGATAAGGTGATAGGAGTGTGTAGGCACATTTCATTGCTTGATTCATAAGCTCTATTGGAAACTTGGATCTTCAATGGCACTTGCATTTGTTGAGGTAGCAATTTCAGCCCATGCAAATATTTGGTATTTATGAAGCTATGGGTGCTGCTTGTGTTTATGAACCACTTTCCCATTGATCAGCCCCTCAAGTCTAAGGGTATTTTCCCCCTTACAACTGGTCCATGCAACATGAGAAATTGCACATAAAGAATCACCCAGATCAAAGGGAAAACAATCCACAATATCATAGAACTCAGAATTAGTTCCATCATCCTCATCATGCATGTCTTCAACCATAGGGTTTGCATCCACATGAAACACATTTCCCTCTTCACCTTCATCTTCATTTGGCTCATCAATGATGACAAAATTGAGCTTGCTATTTTTGGATTTACATTTCAGCCTATGGTCTTGTGTTCACTTTTCTCCACACTTGAAGCATAAAGTCATAAAAGGACATGCTCCTTTGTTGAAGACCATACCATCTTCTTTGCAATATTTCTTTTTCTATTGGAGAGACAAACACCTCTAACATTGCCTTCTTAAACTCTTCCCAAGAAGCAAAAGTGCGACCAACTCTTTGCATGTATCTCCACCATGTATGTGCGTAGCCCTCAAGATGGAGTGCCCCAAAATAGATCTTAGCTTCATCATGGCCATGAAAAAGTGTAAAGTACATCTCTAATTTATTTATCCATTCTTCCCACTCCGTTGGAGATGCATTATCCCCCTTGAAGTTGGAAATGGTGATCTTCTCTTTGTATTCCCTCTCATTATAGGTTGGTTGAAAACTGTTAGAGTGCTGCCCAAAGGATAATTGTCTCCAAGACTCTATAATTACCATCTTGATTTGGTTGACCAAATCCAAAAGAAGTTCCACTAGTGGGCTGACCATAAAATGAGTTCTCTTTATTAGAGATATCATGGAATGACCTTCTTTCCTCAAATCTTCCATTCTTATCATGCATCTCTGATTCTTTTTGCTTGATGGTAGTTTGGAAAGGAAAGGATTTGTGAAACGGGTCATATCCATGAAACTCTTCATTCTCATATTCTCTTAAGTCCTCCTCCTCTTCATAAATGGACTCATGTCTTGAATTGAATTATGGATGGGCATGATGCTCTGATGGTATCGGTGGTGGCTGATAATAGGCACTCTTGAATGTTGATGGCTCTCCTTTCTCAAATGTTGACATTATTAGCTAATCAATTCCTTTTCCTTTCATATTACTTGGTTGGTGGGCTGAAGTATTTCCAATATGAGAAGTGGGTACATTTGGCGTAGAAGGTGTGGTTGGAGTTTTCAAGTCATTGATGGTGACTGCTAATACATCTTCAAATCCACTTTTCATAGACTTTGCTATTGCATTTTCAAATCCATTCTGCATAAAATTGACCAACTGCTGAAGACTCTCATTCACCTCATTGGATGTTTTCTCCATCTTTCCTAATGAATTAGAGAGTTGTTCATGAGTGTCATGCATCCCAATATTCAGCATACGCAACTCTTTTGAAAGTATGGAGTCTCTAAAAGATTCATGAAACAATTGATTCTCATCATTGCCAAGTCATACACTATGAGCATTACTAGCACTTACACCTTCATCTTGTTGGCCTTGATTACAAACTTCATTGGTGTTATTTTAATAGTTGACATAATCTCTAATATCCTCTTGAATGGTTTCTATCACTTGGCCTTTCCTTTTGTTTTTGGCCATTAGGGATAGTTGCTGTCAAAGATTACTATTCTAGAGAAAACTGACAATATATTGCTTAATATTACATTGATTCCAATGATCTCTTGACCCGAAGGAAGCTCATATAGTGGGAATATTCTAGATTTGTTAAGATCTCAGCTTGCAAGAGGGGTAACAGGTGTAATGACCTCGAACAATGCACCCCTATCAGCTGTCTAGGTGTAGTCCCACTATACTAGTCGTTAGAAAAACTATTATAACTTTTGCTCCTGATGTCTGATTACTGAACTTTTTGGTTGAAATCAAAGCTTGAAATGTTCTCTTTTGAAGAAAGATATGAAGCTCTTAGATCAGATCATGATAGAAAATTATGTGGCAAAAATTGTGTACCTGTCCTGTGAATTCCTGCACCCTGTAAATACCCTGTGAATACCCTGTGAATTGTCTCTTGGAGTACTTGTAGACACCCAAAACACTTAGTAGACATGTGATGGACTGTAGGGCACCTGTAAGTATCCAATAAACATATGTAACTGATTGGTAATGATTGAAAATGATCAGTAATTACCCTGCCACTTGTAGTAATCAAGGGGGCTAAATGACTATGTTCTCTTGTTGCTAAATGTTTATAACATCTGTGAATCGCTAATCTTATTGAAATACCATTTTCAATTCTTGGATCAAGAGATATACCTGCACCTAAATTGAAAAAAATGTGTGGGATCCGTGACTTGAGGGTGTGCAAATTTCCAGGAACACTTAGTAGACACCCAAAACACTTAGTAGACCTGTGATGGATTGTAGGGCACCTGTAGATATCCAAGAAACACTTGTAATTGATTGGTAACTATTGAAAATGATTAGCAATTACCCTGTCACCTGTAGTGATCAAGAGGGCTAAATGACCATGTTCTCTTGTTGCTGAATGTCTATAACGTTTGTGAATCACTAATCTTACTGAAATACCACTGTCAATTCTTGGCTCAAGAGATATACCTACACCTGAATTGAAAAAAATGCGTGGGATCCGACTTGAGGGGTGTGCAAATTTCCCTCTTAAGCCAGATTGTGCTCCCCTTCAGGGTCATCATCAGTAGGGGAGGGTCACCTCACTATTTTCCTACCAACTCGCTCGGCATCCACTTTTCCTTGTGGGTATAGACATGGCAAGGTACATGCTAAGGCTAAGAAAAATAGTGATGATATGCAATAGGCTGAAAAGAATTCTTTCATCCCTTTAATGATATGCAAGTGGAAGTAGGGAATTAATCAAATGGAAAAGGATAGGGATAGGTATTTCCCTTTATTGCGGTGACTCACTACATACAATGAATTTCACTTGCCACTTGATTTTTACTTTCATCCATATTGCAATCAATCACATTCAAGCAACCAAAGTCAAGGTTAGGTATAAAGTTCCATCAAATGAGAAAGATTAGCATCAATTGGCTATATTGATTTTAAGTGGGTAGGATGAAGAAAATTTAGCATAGCCACATTCAACCCTAAGGTGGATTTATATGCACTTAGTTGTCAATTTCAAAATAGTATTACACTTAATTCTTCCTTTTTTTAGCAAATGGATGGCTTTAGCAATTGGATTTAAAGGGAATTAAGAGCAAAAAGTGGAAGTGCCTCTTTAATTGTTGAACATAGCCTTACCGGTTTGGCATTAGGCTCTAGATCCATGTGGTGTTGACAGACTGTAGGATCTATCCCCTTTAGGTCTTTGTACGACCAAGCAAACACGTCTAAATTCTCATTTAGTAGGTCTCACAGGACTACTAGTTCTTCTTCTGGAAGATTTAGACCCACTTTGAGGTGACGTTTAGTACCGTCAGCATCCAGGAATGTCACTTGCCTTTCACCTTCCACTTCGTGGATAAATGTCCCACAGATTGCTTCTGGATAGAGGTCTGACTCCTTCAAGGGATTAGTGTCATCTTCTGATGTTCCACTAAGACCAGTGTCCTCCTTCTGAACAAATGACTCATTTGTTTATTGAGATTGCTAATAGGATATCAGAGCTTTGTTTGTTTTTGTGTGAGTGGTGATTTCTTATGGACTTACGGATTCATCTTCATAGGATGCATTTAGGAATGTCACATAGTACGGACCTTCTATAAGCCTGGCTCTGATGGCTCTGGCTTCTGTTGACAAGGGACATCATCATCATATTTTCTCCAGATTGAATGGTCAGGGCGACAGGAGCCATTGGTGAACTTAATTTTTATACCTTTGATCCATTTCTTATGCAGATTTTGCATACTTTGTGATCCATTGGTCAACCCAAATGGAACCATGGTCATTCCATCCAACACCCCAAGATCCTTGGCCTCTGAGGTCTCTGTATAGGGGCATCAGCAAGATTGTCCACTATCAGAGGATCTTCTTCAATTGCACTTCCATAATGTGCTTCTTTTTCTTCCTCATCATTTTCATCCTCTTCCTTTGGAGGCTTTGTCTTTGCTTCTGTAGAGGATCTATAGGAAAAGAATAGGTCCTCCACCTCTGTGTCTGCTTCTGCTTCTGCCTCTGCCTCTATCTTTGCTTTTGTCTCTACTTCTGACTCTACGACTGCCATGTAACAGGGAGAACAATACATCCATGCTTCTATCTCGCTGTCAGAGGTGATTTCAGAAGTCAATGCGAGTTGAGGTAGGAGGTATTCTCCCATGGACAAATACTTTACTTCTCTCAGTAGTTGGCTTACAGTGCCCACTATTAGGGACTGTGCCTCTATTTTCTTGGGAAAGATCTATTTGGCAGTCTCTTCATCTCCTGTACCATCTGTTACTTCATTGGAGGAGTCTATTATGACTTTGATGGATGTGGATCCATTGCCTTTTTACGATCCATATAATTTCAACATCACTTTATTGGGTCCTCTGCTAGGGTTAGGGTGCCTTTGAACCAGTCTGTCTTGGCTCTGGCTTAAAAAAGACAAGGTCTTCCCAAGAGCAGAGGGTATGAGGTCCCATAAGAATTTAGTTTGACCACCAAATATATCAACCAATAGTCTCTTCCTGCCAGGGTTGTTTTTATGTATGGGAGGATGCCCAACGGTTTAATTTTTCTTTGGTCTGCCAATCTGATAAGCCACTATGTAGGTTGAATTCCTTGCAAACCTAGATCCTTCATTGTAACATCCGTCATTATGTTTACTGATGAGCTTCCATCAATCAATGCATCTGAAATAAAGCATCCTTCTATCCATACGCCAATCTCTGGGGTTCCAAGATCCAGGAAGGTGTTGGCCACATCTACTTCCTTCACAGGTTTTGAGGCTCTGTTGGACTTTGTTGGCGTTAGGGGAGAAATCCTTAGGCCATGTCTTCTTGTCAAGATGCTTTTGAACCTTTTTTGGCAACTAGGAGATAGCATCAGTAACTGTCAGAATGTTAGGCTTGGTTTAAATATGTCTAGGTCTTTGACCAAATCATAATCTTTGATAGGATCCACAAGCTTTTCCAATCAACTGGGAAATGGGGCCACACCCACTTTTATCTTCCCTTGTTCTTCTAGGAGTGGAAGCACATGCACTTCTTCTTCATGAGGATGTATTTCTGCATCCTCTATTTCCTAGACCTCTCACCATGTCTCTGCAACAGTCTCTATAGCTCTTTTCGGCTCTATGGTACTGTATACTTCCTTATTTTGGATTGCATTGTTCTGTTTTTCCCGACGGAGGTTGAACTTCACCATCTTGGCAGAAGGAACGTTCTCTTTTGGAACTATGGGTTCTCCTTTCTTTGTTGGAGTTATTGTGGCAACTTCCAATTCCACCAAATTGGAAGCAGGTTCTTGGATCTTTTGTTGGGTATTAGAAGTAGATTTGACAGGGGCTGGACTTGGACAATCTTTTGTAGTATGGCTTTCTCCTTTGCATCGACTATATAAGGGATTGTAATTCTTAGATCTTCTAGGGTTTGGACAATTCAGTGAGATATGACCCTTTTCTCCACATCTGTAATATTCCACCTCTGATCTCTAACCACCGCCAACATACTGTCATCCTCTGTAACTTTGAGAGGGAAACCTCATTGGACCAAAATTAGGACCAAACTCCTTAGGCTTTGGTCCAATATCCTGCGTTGTCATTTTGGATTCTAGCAAGTTGAATCTTGCGTTTTCATCTTTCTGTCTTCATTCATGCATCTCTTTCAGAGAGTAGATATCCTCTATATGGTTCTTCCTCAAACAATATGAACAGAAGGCTCTAGGAATGGTTGGCTTTCAGGTACATTTAGTGAATAAATTCCCCGCTTGATGGCACTTTCCGCACCATGTATTTGAACACATCACATCTCTTCCATCTCCTACAAGAGTGGATATATTGGCGGTATTCACCTTCAATGTCTGTAGTTGCTCTGTAATCAAATCCACAAGCTCTTTCTTGATACTTGCGACTGAGTTAGATAAGTAGTCCTTCAGATTTTCACCTCCTCGAGTACTTGTAGTAGGGTTTTGAGAAACTTATGTTATTACTATATACACTGGTTGGGTTGATCTAGAGGGTCCTCTATTCTGGTTCTAATTCAGAGCTCCTGTTGAGACTTGGGGTTGTTGATTCCAGTTGGTAGGGTTCCACTGTTGTTGAGTCACCATTGGAGGAGCTGTTTGAGACCACTGTTGTTGTGGTTGAACTATCATTTGAGGCATTGTTATTTGCGGTCACTGTGGATTAGGTACATTATACTGCGTCAATGTTTGCATCTAGGAATAGGGGTTGGGAACTATCCCTGGGATTGCATTTGGTGGGTATACCATTCCTCGCATGGGAGAAGATAAGACTCCTCTTCCTGGAGTCATTGACAACCTTGCTTCAACTTCATCATACAATCTTGCACCTTCCACTACAACTTGCAGATTGACTGGTCTTCTTAATTCCATGAACTTGCGAACTTCTGGTTGTAGGCCTCTAAGGAATACTCCTTTCTGGATACCGTCATCCAAATGATGGTTAGTCCATCTCTTCAGGATGGATTTCATTCGTGAGACATACGCTTCTACTCTTTCTCCAAAGGACTCATGAACTCCTCTCGCATCCGCTCTTCAAAACCTTCACACCTGAATTTAGTGAGGAAGGACAACTTCAAGTTGTCCCATGTGCCAAAAGTTTCTACTACTTGTCTCTCATACCATTGAAACGCTGTGCCCTTGAAAGTGGTGAGGAATATTGCTAACCAATACTCAGGGATTCTACCATTATTAGCCACACATGCTACCATAAATTCTGCTACATGAAGATCAGGGTCTTCATTGTACTCTCCCTTAAAAATTGGCAATGGGACTACATTTGCTGGCCTGTCATCAATATTTCCACGACGAATCTGACTAGGAAGGGGACCTTGAGTCACCATGGGGACTTCTGTAAAGAGTGCTTTTAGGGCATCAAAGGAGGCTTATGCTACAAGCTCATTCTCAACCTTGATTCTTGCCTTCTCTCTTCTTACGTACCTTTGGACTCGTTCTAACGCTTGCCTCTTGATTGTGCCATTCATCAGGGGGTTGGCTCCAAACAGTTGGTTTGTACTCAATAGAATAGAATCAAAGAGGGGCTTCAGTCTCTAGAGGATTCTCTGGCCAACATCTCTTCTACTTCCTTCTTTTCAACATCTTTGAATTTAGCTTTCAAACCACTACAGAGGGGGAGATATTCCATTTTGAAAGTATCAAAACTTATTCTTCTTAGGATAATTGTTATGCCATCATCATAATAATGCCAGCTTCTAATGGTTTCAATAGTGTATGTTGTAAAGAACACTCTGTCTACCAACTTCCAGTGGGTTGCTAATTGAAAAAATAGAAGATTGTCAGAATACCAAGCATCCCAAGTATCTTGCTGTTGAGTATCTACAAACAGGTCCCAACTTTTTTCCTTCTTATTTTCATGAACCTCCACTGACCACAACTCCTGAAGCTTCTTCACGATCTCCCACTTGATGATGTCAATGAATGCCAAATCTTCCATGGATGGTCATTCTCTCTGTTTTTACTCTTCAGTTTGTTCCCAAACAATTTGCCACCACGATGCACGTCTTTGTTGCTTCAACAAGAAGAGAAAATAGTCTACCACATAGAGCTTGCATCATGATGGCGTAAGATGTTTTTGCCATTGTGGGATAAACTTCTTGTAGAAAGTGGCTTTGGAAATAAGAATCTCTAACTCTTCAGTGGAAGAAGGAACTTTGCAAGCATCCATTGAATTCTCCTCTTCTTGGCAATGTCATTTCCTTCATTTTCAGCCTCTTCTAATGCTTGTTGATGACAAATTTCAACATGGAGCCCCGAGAGGAACACCAAGGAAAAGGGGTTCCTACTGTAAGAAAATCTATCTTGTAACATCAACAAGCTTTTATTTCATTCTTTTGAGAATCACAACAAGGAAAAGAACAAATCTTCACATAGCATCATAGTAGATATCTCCCACAGATTTGATAGAATCAACCATAATCTTCAACATCTTCATAGAATCCATCAATAGAACAAGAAACACAAAATAATACACCATTTTTAATGGAAATAATCACATAGTATTTATTTTCATTGTTTTCATAGTTTTCACTCTCAATCTCTCATAAATAGATGCATTGTTTTGATAGAATTGGCTATCTCTGACTCTCTCTCTCTCTCTCTCTCTCTCTCTCTCTCTCTCTCTCTCTCAATAGTATATCCTCTCCTCACTATAATACTCAATAATCACTCATAATAATCCTTCTTAGGTAGTGGATGCACCTCCCAAGAGGCATGGGAGGTATGAAAGGGCACCAGAGCCACTACAGTGTCTCTTCATAGCTAACTTCTGTCTCTATCACTTTAGTCTTTTATTTAGTCTTCAGTAACTACTTCTTCCATTTATTTTAGCTCTTTTGAACTTAGACTCATCCTTTCCAAAAGTTAGAAAACTTTCCCAAAGTCACACATACATTCCACAGAACACTTACAGAAGATCTACATAATAGAACAGAACATAAACAGAACAGAGACAGAGGCTCTACAGAAGTTCATCAGAGGGTTATAGAAGGTCAACAGAGAACAACAGAACCTCATAACTCATACTAAAACCATTCCAAACTATAAAAAACTATTCAATAAGCTTTCAAAATATTTCTTCATCAATCATCAATCCATGCTTCATACAGAAGAAAATCAGAACAAAATGGAAGCTAAACAGAAGGTATCAAAACCAATCAGAACCTCAAATAGAACCAGTCAGAACATCACAGAGCTTCATATTTCCACTAAGAATCATCATGAGTTACCAAAACATAATCAATATTATCCAAAACACTCTCAAAAATTTCCAAAACAACCAATCATCACTCAAAATCCATCAAAATCAACCATTCAGGCCTCAAGAACAACAAAAATCAGTCAAAAATTAAGTCTTTTTCCACTCTCAATAGGTCCCTAGACTTGTGTTTTAGTATCATGCTTAAGAGATATCATAGGAATAAATGATCTTTTATCACTTATACATTACATTAGGCATCATCTATTAACTCATGCTATTCTTATATATAATGGAAATTATATCATGATCCAATATTAAATTAGAGTTTAGTTCACAACTACTTGGGTGGCTTGAGTCGACATAATGAGTGGGAAAGTGGTACAAACCTAGAAGTAAAGGAATTTATTATGTAATTAAGGAAAGTAATTTAAGTGCAAGTAAAGAAAGTAAGGCACATTTATTTATCATACGGCCACTTTGGCCTATTCCTCCTACATGCGACTATCTACAACATGGGACTTAACTAGGAATATTTGGCACAAGTCAATGTAAGAAGAAGCTATGGAGGGGGGAGAGTTGATGATGACAATGGATAGCTTTTTGGATTTGACAAGATCACTATTGATTCATGGAAGCAAGTGACCTAGAGTTAAATGGTGGGATCCATAGAATGATCCCTCAAGTCAAAGGTCCTCAAAACAAACTTAGCTTTGCCAAAGGTCCTCAAAAATGAACTTAGGTTTGCCCAAGGTGGGCTTGGGTAAGTTATCTACATCCCACCTTTGGCAATCCCCTTCAAACACCACTTTTACTTGATATGGGAAACAAAGGAAAAAAGACATGGTATTTGGATGTTCACATCCCATATTTTACTCTTTGGTTCAAATTTTTGGACTAAATTCCAAAGTGCATGATGTTAAAATTTGGAGTGTAGGGGAATTATTTTAGATCATTTCTAGTTTTTGTTGCCTCAATTATTCTTAGTTTAAATATTCTAATTATCAACCACATTCACAATAGCTAAGATAATTCTCTTCAATCACATCCACAAATAGCTATTTGAGGATAAGCATTTCTACGAAAATAGTGATTAATTAATCCACTTGTATTCATAATAATTTCAAGTTTATACCATTTGCATGCTTCAAATAGGATTTAACCAACCTAGCCCTAGGAGCTAAATAAGTAGTCATCCTATAAACACTCTTTTTGACATGCCACTCAAAGAAACCACCAATAAATGATCTTTGATTAATTCTATGTTATATTAGGCCTCCTCTATTAACTTATGCTATTTTTATACACAATAGACATTATACCATGGCCCAATGTTAAATTAGAGTTAAGTTCACAACTACCTAGGTGGCTTGAGTTGGAATGAAGAATAGATAAAAGAAGATAAGAGTGAGAGACCATAGCCTTGCATATGAAGTTGTTCGTATATGCACCTTGTCTTGGAGTTCTCTCTCTCTCTCTCTCTCTCTCTCTCTCTCTCTCTCTCTCTCTCTCTCTCTCTCTCTCTCTCTCTCTCTCTCTCTCTCTCTCTCTCTCTCTCTCTCTCTCTCTCTCTCTCTCTCTCGTGTTGTAGCTACATGGTTGTCCATGTCTAGCATGATCTTTGAAGGGGGGAGTCTCTTACACACACACACACACACACACACACACACACACACACACACACACACACACACACACACACACACACACACACACACACACACACACACACACACACACACACACACACACACACACACAAGGGGTGGATGTCGTGACACTATAGGTTCAGTGAAGAAAGAGCAAGGAAAAGACATTCGTACAAGTATTTTGAATATGTGCTTATGGTGTACTTAAACAAGATCTTTACAAGATTTTTAGGTAGAAAAAATGGGTCCACCAAAATAGTCTAAATTTCCAATATTAAGTCACACACACACACACACACACACACACACACACACACACACACACACACACACACACACACACACACACACACACACACACACACACACACACACACACACAGTGAGTGAGTGTGTGTGTGTGCATGCATGCGTGCATGTGTGTGTGTGTGTGCGTGTGCGTGCGCTCACAAGTTTATCACATTTAAAGGAGGTGGTGGTAGTGAGATCTTAAAGGTTTTGTGGGAAAGGGGAGGTATGAAGGTGATGGTGGAGAGGAGAAAGTGGTCTTAATAGGGGTTTGGTGGCACCATTGTAGGGCACTAACTGTGTAATGAGGAAGGGGAAAGGAGGGAGGAGAGGGTGAAGCCAATAGAAAAAGAGGAGGGGAGATACAAGCGTTGTTTGGTATGCATACCACTTAGCAACAAACCTTGCTTTATATCATTCAAGTGTATCACCAGTTGTACACTAAACTTTATATACATTATATATATATATATATATATATATATATATATATATATATATATATATATATATATATATATATATATAGAGTGTGTGTGCAAGGCTATGACATCTAAAGGAGGGGGTGGTTGGGAGATCTTAAAGGTTTTCTGGGAGAGGGGAGGTATGAAGGTGATGGTGGAGTGGTGGTGGTGGTGATGGAGATATTAATAGGGGTTTTTTGGCACCATTGTAGGGTAGTCACTCCTATACCACTGTTATTGGCCAAGTTTCCTATTTTATGCAATATCATCTGACCGCTGACCAAAGACCAAGCCACTTTTAACCAAGTTGTCAAGCCAACTCCTAGGAGTTGTTGCATTGAATAGGTGATACTGATAACTAATTTCTATGATTTATCATAACCTTCCTCAATAGTTACAACACTCGTTTTAGTACTCCAACTAATGTAATATCAAAAACTCAGTAAGTTTGCTTAATATTGCTCTTCATCTCTATTTCTATACTAGAGACTTAAATACTAACCCTAGGATTTTAATCCCTTCGGGAATTAACTTCAAAGCATAAACCCTATAGTTCTTTCTAATTCCTTTTATTATCAAATCAACTAACATCCCTCAATCCCATAAACTCTAATTTTATTTTAAATTTTTTTCTTCCAATGTTGGTATAACTTAATACCTCATCAACACTTTTAATTTGCATAAAGTTAGACATATCATATTTTATATTAACAATGTTCAAATAGATAACATCAAATTAATTTTATTTTTCTCTAACCCTAAGAACTTTTCATAAAACAACCAAAACTATATTCTTAGGTTTTCTATAGAAGATCCTAATTTTTGGTTGAATTAAAAACATGATTTTTATCAAAAAATAATGTAATATTCACCCAAAATAACTATTTTTGATTTTTAAGATACAGAAAAATATTTTCAAAAATTTTAGAAAAAATTAAAATTACTTCCAACAATACATAATGCATTAAAAAAATATCACATCTCATAATTGTTTAACCAAATATTTTATAAAAATTTATCTATATTATTTTTAAGCCATTTTAAAGTATTTTTAATAATTTTTTATTTTTTAAAATAAAAATAAGACCTACATAAATTCTAAGAACTATCCAAAGTTAAAATTGAGGCTCAAAGATATTTTAGAAAAATTTCAAACTAAAGAAATATTTATACAAATTTACTTTTTTAATGTTAAACAAAGTAAGGCATTTACGTAAAGTACGAGAATCGTAATTGCGTCTTTGGGAGCCGTGTCCTTTGTAGTCCAGCCAAGGAGAGTCTATCCAATCGTTCCCAATGGTGACCTTATCATTTTCCCTCTCCCAAGAGATCAATCGGCCAATTGCATTGTTGCCATGGAAATAGCCACTTGTAACTCTTTTAAGACTTAATCTTGATTAAGTCCAAGCTTATGAGCTTAGCTTCCATGGTTTAATGTAGATGATTAAGAGAGGAGAGAAGAGAAAAGCTCCAAAATGGAGTTAGAAGGAGAAGACATGGTAATGGCTATGGAATAGGCATGGGCTTCAATTCTCTCTTCTTGCTCTCTTCAACTTCAATTGTTTCTTCAAATCCTCTTGCTTGGATGGCTTGAATTGATGGCACTTCCTTTAGGATGATAGTGTCCCCTTCTTGATGATGGCGCCCTCCTCCCTCTTTAGTTTGCTCTCTCTCCCTCTTTATAGGATGGTACCCCCTCCTCTCTTTCTCATGACTCTTCAACTTCCACTAACTCCTTCCCTTCCTCTTCTCCAATTGGCTTTTGGACTTCCTCTCCCTTTCCTCTTTCTCTTCCACTTAGTATTTTCCCCTTCTCCCTCTCTTCATCTCCCACTATGATTTCCCCCCCAGGATAAGGGCGCCCTCTCCTTGGTCATAACCTCTTCAAATCCACATGACATCATGCAACATTTTTTCTTTTAATTATGGTTTTTTTTAAAACTCATTTCCTAGCCTTTAGAACCATAACACATAGAAGAACAACCCCCCCTTCTCTTTCAACTAGCATCCTCTCTTACATAATAAATTTTTTGTTAGTTTAAAATGTTAGCTACTTTTCCACCTTCATTATACAACTACCCTCTCTTGCATTTTTGCCTATGAGGTTGCTATTATCAAAATGTTTCCCCTCCTTTGCTCAAATACTCATGGTTCCACTAATCGCAAATAATCCCTTCTGATTAGATAAAACTATCGAATTCTACTTGGTTTCTTCCTAAGTCCACCTTCTAGCACAAAACTCCTTCGAACTAGGATTTTCCACTTGCCGGACTACAAAGACATGTCCTCCAAAGATGAAATTACGATCGCATCTGCATTAGATTAATGTGAAAAGTTGGTAACAATGTGTCAATTGTATACAATGTTGCTAAAAACTTTTGCAATGTTAGGCATTTTTTCTAGGTGTTGTCATCAGCCTAATAGCTAGGGTGCCACAAGAAGTTGAATTTTAGAGCAGTATTACTCAATGGTAAGTAATCTATCATGTCTATGAGGCCCAATTGATTATAAGAATTATATGATTCTTCTAGTTTCTTTTTTTTCCAAAGTGATTCTTTTAGATCCTCTCAACGAATGCAAGAGGAGTTTGTTGAAGCACCTGATTTTTCAGATACCATGTTTCAATCTCCCCATACAAACCATTTGACAAAATTTAGGCTACTTAGATTTTGTAAGCCATTTTGTATTTTGGAGCCATATTTTTGCCCCTACGAGTGCTAATGATTTGCTATCTCTCTTTCTCATGCCTATGAATTTTGGCCTCAACCCCTTTGCCTCCTGCTTGTTGCTTGTTCTTGAAACCACACACCTCGAGCCTATAGATGTCTTTATTGATTCATTTACTAACATCGTATTCCCCCTTGAGTCTTGTTAGGGTTAGCTTTATCAACCACTTGAATATTACTGCCTAAAGTGTGAGATTTCCACCTAGGAAGATGAGGTCAAATATCTAAGAAAGGTTAACACCATATTGGGGAATATGGGAATTTCCCATAAGTTTGGGACACGTGATCAAATCTTTGGATTTGTCATAGCTTGAACACCATAACTCCAAATTGAGCACTCTATAGCTCAATAGATTCCATTTTCCAAGCGCTTTCCAATGATAGGTCACATCATATGGTTTTGAGAAACTTACGGGCATGTTATCCATGTGCCACCTTTTTAGTATTCAAAAAACAAGAATTGGGAGATTCCCAAACTCACTAATATTGTGTTGGTTGCCTTCTTTAGGGATGTTGGGCCAAATGGTGGCTCTAGACATGTTAATATGACCCTATGATGAGAGGAGAATGTAAAGAAGGACTAATCTAACAATGGAAATGAACAGGAAATCAAAATACTCTAAGCTAAAAATGACAAGAAATGAACTAAACTGAGATTCCAGCATGGCCATGCCATGGAACAACTTCCATTACCATAGCACAATGTAGCCATGGACTGTCATCCAAGTACAAGAAAAATGTGAGAGACAAGAAGGATGGAATTTTTGATAATGCCAATTAATGATGCTACATTAGCACTTCTTGCCCTTTTATACTAAAACCTAAGTCCTCCTTTCTAGGCTCAAGTATTTACAAAGTTTTATACTTGGAATAGGCTTTAACTCTCATGTTGATAATTTGCTTCATTAAAAATCATCCCCTCCTAGAGATTTTTTGTCTTCAAAACTGAAGATAATGAAGTAGTAGGCAAGTTGTTAATGAAGCAAATTATGTCGATAAAGATTCATAAGCATGCGGAAGCACTTTGTGTGAAGAAACAGTATAATGAACCTGAAACAATGAATTGACTGCTTGCTGTCCAAACAGGGCTACGCTAGTAGATTTGCCATAACTTTTGACTGGAGTGTCCAAATTCAATGTTTGAAGAGTAAAAATGAAGTACACACCCTGAGGCATCATCCCATACCATCAAGATCACTTTTTGATGTCGTTAAGGCAATTTAATCCATTACAATATTTTAAAATAGCAAGTTGTCCTTGCCATATTATGATCATTCATCTTGCAAAAGCCATGGAAAAGCGTCCAAATAGGAAGAGGGTTGGCAAGTGGACTCTTCCATAGGTAGCCCCTTCCATTTGATCAAGAATTCAGTGAGAGTTTGGTTCCTAAGAACCTTTTCATGCTTCCCAATAATCTTTTCAGGTTCATAGATAATCAGTCCATCTTCATCAAGTGGTGGAAGCTCTTCAAGAACTTCTATGTCCTACCCAATATACTTCTTCAATTGTGATACATGAAAAACATCATGTATGCGAGTATATGAGGGTAATTGGATCTTATATGCAAGCTCTCCAATCTTTTCCAAAACCAAATATGGGCCATAAAATCTGTGAGCTGACTTACTATTTCCACCCTTAAGGGATGCATGATGAGACTTGGGTACCTTCAAGAAGACCCAATCTCCAACATCAAACTCCATGTGCCTCTGCCTATCATCAACATAGGAATTCATGACATCTTGTGCCTTTCGTATGTTTTCTTTACATTGCTTCATAAGCATCTCCATTCTTTCTAACTCATCCTTCGCTTGTGGATTCATGTCTTCATGAAACATGGCTGAAGGAATTTGAACCTTGTATCCATAAAGTGCTTCAAAAGGAACCATTCCAATGCTCATATGATATGTATTATTGTAGCAAAATTCAGCAAGACGCAACCAATCATCCCAAGATGATTGCGTGTCATGACAAAAATGCCTCAAGTACACTTCCACTCATCGATTAACCCTTTTAGTTTGACCATCAGTTTGAGGGTGGTAAGCCGTACTAGGGGTAAGAGTAGTGCCCATGGAAGTAAATAAACCCTTCCAAACATTTCCCATGAATCTACTGTCTCTATTCAACACTATCCTCAAAGGCATACCATGTAACTTGAACACTCCTTCCATGAATTGTCCTGCTACTTGCTTTGCTCAAAATTGTGACTTGGTTGGAATAAAATGGGCTGATTTGGTAAGTTTATCCACCACAAAAAAAATGCTATTCCAGCCATTCCTTATGGTAGGAAGACCTGTAATGAAATTCATTGAAATGTCGGTCCATTTTCCTTGTGGGATAGGCAAAGGTTGAAGGAGACTGGCTGGTAATAAAGAAGAATCTTTATTTTGTTGACATTCCAAGCAATAAGAAACATAATCTTTCACATCCCACCATAAGTCTTTCCAATAGAAAATCTTGTGCACTTTTTCAAAAGTCTTAAAGAGACCAAGATGGTCAGTCAAGGGTAAAGAATGCATCTCTTGAAGGACTTTCAGCTTAAAACTACTTTGAGGGATCAAATAGACATTTCCTTTGTACCATAAAAGTCCATTATGCCATTTGAAGTTTGGATATTCTTCATTTACCCCTTTCTATAATTTCTGCATTATTGTGGCAGCATGCTCCTCCATCATATATTCCTCTTGTATATCATTTATCCAATCTTTATATATAGTGGAGATGGTAGATACATTACATGCCCACATCCTAGAAAGCACGTCCACCACTACATTGTCTTTTCCAGCCATATATGCTATCTCAAAATTATATGATTGAAGAGTTGCTAACCACCTTCTTTGCTTAGGAGACAAGTTAGGCTGCGAGAGGAAGTACTTCAACACCCTATCGTCACTTTTCACTTTAAAGTGACTTCCATAGAGGTAATGATACCATTTTTTGACTGCATGTAATATAGCTAGTATCTCTTGCTCATAAACATGCATTTGTCTCTCTTTTTCATTAAATTTTATGCTCTCATATGCAATGACACCATGTTCTTTGGCTAAAACAGCCCCCAATCCTCTCCCACTAGCATCCACATAGATCACAATGACCTTAGAAAAGTCAGGACAAAGCAATATGGGTGTTGAAATGAGAAGTTGCTTCAGCCCATTGAAAATTTTGTTGGCTAATTCATCCCAAAAGAAGGCTTCTTTCTTGAACCTATCCGTTAATGGTGCAGCCATATGAGCATAATTCTTGATAAATCTTCGGTAGAAAGAAGATAAACCAAGAAAACCCCTTAATGAAGTGGTATTTGTTGGAGTAGGCCAATCTTTCACACATTGGACCTTTTTCAGGTCAACCTTGATGCCATCTTCTCCAACAATATGTCCCAAATATTCTACTTCTTTGGTCATGAACGTACATTTGGTTGCTTTAGCAAACAACTTGTGACTCCTCAATATGTCAAAAACTTCTCTAACATGCTGTAAATGCTCCCCTTTGTCTTTACTATATATCAATATGTTGTCAAAGATCACCAAAACTGTTTTGAAAAGAGTGGCTGAAGTATCTTGTTCATTAAAGCTTGAAATTTGGCTGAAGCATTTGAAAGACCAAAGGGCATAACCATAAAATGATACAATCCCCTCTCGGTCCTAAATTTAGTCTTGTATTCATCCCCTTCCTTCATGCATATTTGATGGTATCCAAATTGCAAATCAATCTTTGAAAAGACCTTGGCATCCTTCAACTCATCCAAAAGAACATCAATCATTGGTATATTGGATACCTATTTTTTATGGAGGCCTTGTTCAAATCCCAATAATCTATGCACATGCAGAATGAACCATCCTTTTTCTTGACAAGAAGAATGGGAGAAGCAAAGGGAGATTGACTTGGTTGTATAAGACCCATTTCAAGTAGCTCCTTTACTTAGCACTCAACTTCTTCTCTTTCCACCTTTGAAAGGTGATATGGAGGTTTATTGATAGGCTTGGTATTTGGAAGCAAGTCGATAGAGTAATCCAGTTCACGCTTTCGAGGAAGAGAGGTAGGTGGCTGAAATAAATCATCATACTCTTCCAACAATTTACAAAGACAAGGATCCATATCTTTTGAAGGAATAGAGGGCTGATTAGAAGAGAAGGGTAAACATACATGCCTTTGCATTAATCTCTCTCTTAATATTCTTGGTGCTGATCACCTCTAGCTTCTTCTTCTCAATCCCTTGAAGAGTAACTTGCTGTCCATGCCATTGAAATTCCATTTGCAGCCTATTCAAATCCATGGTAAACCTGCCAATACTTTTCAGCCAATTGCAGCCAAGTATGACATCAATGGGACCCGTCTCCAATGCAATAAGATTCACCGAAGTGATACAAGATGATGATAAAGCGATGGGAACATTGGAACAAATTTGATTACTGATCTCATAAGCTCCATTTGCCACTTGGATTCTTAATGAAGAAGGCATTTCTTGTGTATACAACTTCAGCTCATCAAGAGACCGTGCTATGAGTACTCCCTGTATCAATAAGAATATGAGCAATTTTTCCATTAATATAGCCTTTAGGGCATAATGCATTGTCCCTTTAGAACCATTACAAGCATCATGGGAGATGGAGCAAAGCTTCAATGAATCCAAATTTGTTAAAAAATCATCCATAAAGTAACCACCCAGGTCGAATGGAAAACCATCCATAGGGTCATAGAATTATTCATGATAATCATCATCATGCTCATGCGTCTCCTCAAGAGTGGGTAAGCAATCAAGTTGAGATAGATTGCCTTCATTTGCCTCAATATCCGATTCCTCTTCAAAGATCATGCTCACTTTGACATTCTTGGCTTTGCATTTTGTCTTGTGATCGGGAGACCATTTCTCCCCACATTTGAAGTATAGACCTTTCACATACATGTCCTTCAACTTCTCATTAGACACATGCTTTCCTTGCATAGGAACTGAGTTTTTGCCACTAATTTCAGTCCTCTGTCCATCTGATCTATTTTCAGCATTAAACCTGAAGAAACAGTAGGGAATGTAAGGATCTTGCTGTAGGTATTTGTTGGCTTCCCTCCTTGCTGAAATTGAGTCTTTGACTACCCATAATTTGCAGCTGTTCTAGTGGACTGGTTTGGCTGAAAATGTTGCCTTGTTCTTTGTTGAAAACTCTTGTATTTTTTACCATACCTTTCAACCAATTGTATGGCAGCTTGAAAGAAGATGGTTTCATAGCTCCCACTTCCAACGATAGAGAAGACTCAAGACCATATACTTATTCAGCTTGGCATTGTTGGATACTCCATCCACATACATGGAGAGGTTAAGGAATTGGTTAGAATAATCTCTAACCGATAATCCCCTTTGCTCAAGAGCATACCACTTCTTCTTTAACTTCTCTAGGAGACACAAAAACTTTGATCATTGCCCGCTTTAATGCATCCCATGTTAAGAATTCATTACCAATCCTTGACATGTACCACCACCAAGCGTGTGCATATCCTTCCAAATGTAGGGCTCCAAATTTTACCTTGGCATTCTCCAGTCTACGATACAAAGAAAAATACATCTCAAGCTTGTCAAACCATTTTTCTAATTCGGTAGGGGATGGATTTTCACCCTTGAAATTAGAAATTGTTATTTTCTCCTTGTGTTCCCGCTCATATTGATGATATTGGCCATTATTGTGTTCTGTCCAAGAAAGTTTGGACTAAAAGAATTTTGTGTTTGAACATCATTATACCATGTTCCATGAACAAATGGTTGTTGCTATCCATGAATATTTGCAAACCCATTTGGCTGATTAAATTGTCCTTGCAGCAGAGAGGAAGAGTTGCCAACAACATGAGGCTATCCATAGATTTTATGTCCATACATTGGAGAGTGTATATTTGGTGTGACATTCATTGGTGGTTGTTGTCCATTCATTTGATGAGACCAAAACTAATTTGAATGAGGGCCTTGTTTAGGGGGCTGATTATATACATGATTATTATTGACATGATGTTGCTGTCCATAAGAATTTGGAACTGAATTCACATGACCATGTCCATTGTATGGGTGCTGCCCATGAGAATTATTTTATCCACTTGCTTGACCATGATAGGACCTTTGTTCTTCAACTTTCTCTTCATGTGTAGATTTAGGGATATTAGAAGGTTGTCCATAGAAAGACTTGTAAAAAGGATGGCATCCATGTGTGTCATCATCAAGCCTTGAGTTATCTTGGGCCTTATCTTCCAAATCCTGTCCATGAGGGCTAGTGTAGGACTTGGGTTGATTTAGGGGCTGAAATTGAGGCTCAACATGAGAGGGCTGAGCTCTTGATGGCTCTCCAACTTCAAAGTGCCCAACAACCTTGGGGTTTGAGGACTTTGACTGCTCTTGGGCAATGGGAAAATTTAGGGGCTGAAATTGAGGCTGAACATGAGAGGGCTGAGCTCTTGATGGCTCTCCAACTTCAAAGTGCCCAACAACCTTGGGGTTTGAGGACTTTGATTGCTCTTGGGCAATGGGAAGATTTGGAGCATTTGGATTAGCTGTAGGTAATATCTTTTCACTCAATAGAGCTACAAGATTTTCAATGCCCGATTTCATATCCTTAATGTCATTGAAGAGTTGTTGAAAACTATTAGAATCAGTAAGAGACATGAGTAGTGCCAACTCTATTCACTTTTTGGTTTTTTGCAGCATGTATTGAACTTATCTCTAGTTCCTCATTACCATGGTTCTCAAGGTAAATAGCCTCTTGTGAAGCTTCATGCTCTTTATCCAACCGATAATCCTTTAATCCTTCATTGATGGTATCCGTAATAGGTTCCTTTCTTTTATTTTTGGCCATAGGTGGCGTCCTGTCCTGAGTATATAGTAGAAGGAAAACTCAAATATCTTGATCCCTAAAGATCCAAATGACCAACTTCTTGGCTCTGTATAAAGCTTAGGATGCCCCCTTTCAAATGAGCTATCAAGTGTTGCAAATGGTTAAGTATAGAAAATCTGTAAGTAATTTATTGTAGCTGTCTGGAATTTCTTGAAAACCCTATTCCAACTGTTTTATTACTAACCCAATTAACAAATGCCACCAATAGCATTCATAATGCTCAGCATAACTCTGTCCCTATTTGCCATTTGCATTGCATTATGTTGCCATACATTAGCCTTTGCATCATGTAACCCATGCCACATATACCATGCTGAAGGCTGAATTCTTGTTCTCTTGAGTGGTACCTGCACTTGAACTTTAAATGAGTGGGATCCGAGACTTGAGGGGTGTGCAAATTTCCCTCTCAAGCCATTTTGTGCTCCCCTTTAGGGTCCTTGTCAGTAGGGGAGGGTCACCTCTCTTTTGTCCTACCAACTCGCATGGCATCCACTTTTCCTCATGGGTAGATACATTGCAAGTCAATGCTAGATTAAGAAAATATCATGAAATGCATGTATTGGAAAGGATTTGATTATCATTTCATGATATGCATGAGCTTGGAAGAAGTTGCACTGAAGATGAAGTGGGATTAGGTAAAGAATACATGCAGCAGTTACTCACTACTTTACAATTGTATTTCACTTACCATTGGGCAACATTTTTTTTAATTCAAGGCAAGGACACAAAAGGAAAACAGTTCAATGTCAGGTTAGAGAAGAATGGGTGAGAATTTGAAGCATTGGAAGTGGTTATTTCAATGAATATAGGTGATCAATCAGAAATTAATGGATTATTCATGAAGTGCTTTTAAGAGAATAATTGGAATTCTGAATCATTTTAATCCCTCATTCATCAATTGGATCAGCTCAGCAATTGGATTCAGTAAGGAGAGATTAAAGATGATTTAAAGTACCTCATATGCTTGTGATTGATGAATGTAGTTGATGTAGAGTCTTCACACAAAAAAAGATTGTCTTCAGCTATGAAGATCTAGAGAAATCCCCAATTTCAGCAAGCTTCAATGTAGCACAAGCTCCCAGCTTCATATGGACTCCATTGTTTCTCCATTCTTCAAGAATGGTAGATGAAGGAATAATCTTCCTCTATTTGATGAAAAACTTGAAAGATAGTAGAGAATAACTCCAATACAAGCTGAAAACTTCAATTATTGGCAAGAGAACCAAGAATTTTAATGACATTGAAGATATAAGCTGTTCAAAGCTTCCATAGATCAGGATAAACCCATGGATGCTTCAATGTTGATAATAGATTGAAACCACGTGCATAGGAAAGCTCCAGGAGTGCTTTGCAACCAATACTCCCTTCATTTGCTTCAAGAAATCAAAGATTTTCAGTTGTTGTCCAAAACTGTCAATAACAGGGGTCCATGGGAGAGAGGAGAGTCCACAATAGAGAGAAATATTGCCATAGCTTGAAGGAAATCACTTGTCAAGTGCTTCAGAGCATGAATCATAAGTGATTTGAGCTCCATAGCTCATATTTTGGACGTGATGTACATGAGTATGCTATTGGCGCAAATCACGCTGATGTTGTCCACATTCTAAAGAGAGCAAAAGAAGGCTAATAGAGCCAAGTAACCATTCTACTTGAAGCTTACGAGATGGAGAACAAGGCTATGGAGTCCTTTTGCATGATAGAAGTCACGGGCAAGAGATCTTGCTCTGCCTTTGGCCATGGATTCTTGAGAGAAGCTTGAAGGGAAAGGGAAGAAACCCCTGTTCTTAAAAAGTAACTCAAGTTTGAACCACACCAAGTCTGTAACCTTCATTTTGTCCAACTTACCACAATTTTTGGTCCAAAACTTGGTCATGAGTTGCCAAATTGGTTGGAGCCCGCCATTATCCATTGATTCATGCCAAGAACCTCCATCTTAGTCATGGTTTGTGTGTAATATTCCCACCATAACACTTCATAAAGCAAATTCAGGCTTGAAATATTTTAAAAATTACTCGTTGAGTTATCACATAAGTGACCATATGTAATATAAAATCTTGCATTAAATCAATTCGGCAATCCAACACGAGAAGACGCCTCAATGAACCCAGCCAACAAAAAAGCAAATACACCTCGTAAATAATATTACGATGGCTTGATCATAATATTTCCCGCATTATATTTGATTTAGCATTCTCGATTCCATTTAATGCATCAAAGATCGCATTGATTTTGCAACGGCAAGACAAATCGCAAAAGCCTTAATCAGTAGACAAAGAACGTGCAAGAACAAGCATGATATTGAGTAAGTTAAGAATCAAAGAGTATGGCATGACTTTATAAACTAGATAAGTCATGAGGTAACTTGGCCAAAAACTACCAGATGAAGTCGTTTTGATGAAAATAAGATGATTTTAAAAAAATAAGCAAAAAATCATGACTTTTTTATGCCTAGAGGGATAGAAAGCATTTTAAAATCATCCCCATGCCACCATCCAACAAGTAGGCAATCAAAAAGCATTTTTTATCAAGATTACTTAGCTCTTGACAAGTAGCCAAAAGAATGAGTGACTGCATGCGTCCCCTTCCTAGCTATAAATACAATCCCTCTCCTTCACAAATAAGGCAAGAAGGAAGACCTCCTGATGATGGAAAAATTTCTCTACATCTCTTTTTCATTCTAGCTTGAGCCTTGAAGAAGGAAAATACCACTCTTCTACCTCATTTCCATTTTCTCTACTCCCTGTTACGCCTTTCTTCTATACAACCATATTGCTAAGCAAAACACTGGCAAAATTTTTCTAGACGACCTCCAACTCTCCTTGAGCTACCATGTTAATTTCGCCTGACATCCATGGCTCCACGAGGTCGTAAAAATTCAAGAAGCCCATTTGAAGCAAAAGAAGCAAGAAACGCGATCGATGGAGAAAATGACGCAGTAGGAATTGGCAAATCCCCCGTTACTACAAACTTGATAGAGGTAGCATCTCATTGGTTTGGAAAAAAATAATTTTTTATAAGCTTATCACTATATTTGGCTTTAAATGATTATAAACGCATTTTAAAGAAAATGCATATGAATTGTCGCTTAGGAAAATGGCCTAAGTAATATAATAATAAACTATTCGGTGAAAAGACTCTTTCACTTGAAAAAGGATTATATGTCTATCATGAAAAAATATCATAATTATGATTTATTTCATGATATTTATTGTTATTTCGTTAATGATGCGTGTGATTATAATAACTAAAAAAAGGTAGACGATGTTAGGGAAGAGAATATTTTATAATTTTTCCTTGAAAGTGACTATCTCTATTTCATTTTGCTAATGATAAATAGATGCATATGAGTCTTATAATAATTTATGGAAAATCATTTAGATAATATCATGAAATAATCAATTCATTAAATCAACAGAAAATTGTATAGGAAAATATATACTAGACGAGCATAAATTAGGTGCGTAGTAATATAATTCAATGTCTGAAAGATGAAAAAAAATTACACTTATGATTTTTACGTTTCTTAGAATAAAGTTTTTAGAAAAACAATTAGCATTGCATTTATGGCATAGCTAAATGAAAATTGATCTTCCTAGATAATGTTGAAAGTTTGATAAATGATCGGGCATCATCAATTAAACCATAGAATACGAGAAGAATAAAATAAAAATTATTTTCTTGCTGAAAAATTACACAATGTTAATATTAATGGTTACATTAGCGAGAGTGTCAATATCATGAGTCGACCCATATATAAATCAATGAGAAAACCTTACCTAAACGAGAATGTTGAAGCAAAAAACAAATATGAAATACTCGACAATCCTGAAACTATCAGTATCAGGAAATTAAATAAATATCGAAAGTTTGTAAGACTTATTGGACATTGATAAGAATTTGTCGATACAAATAAGTGTGGGTTAGGGCAGAGCAGCACATGAATTACGTGCCATAGGTATAAATGCCCATATTATCTTTTAGGGAAAAAATACCAAGTTTTCATAAGGATAAAATAGACTTTAGATTCACGAAATAACTTGTGGATCCAGAGAAAAGAGTTGCAAGTAGGAAGCAAAACCCTAAGAATAAGGTGGGACCTTAAAAGAGAAACCCTAGAATTGGGTGGGGCTGCTTCCTATGCTAAAAACACTTACTGTCTTTTTTTAAAAAATTTGTGCATGTATTGATGGTTGCACAAGAATGACTAATTGTGCTTCTAACACTTAGATCTGATTGTAAATATATAATCAGGATAATAAGAGGAAAGATCATGCTATGCCTCCCCCACAGCTAGACACGGAACCATACTCCAAGGGGGATTGTTTTATACTGCCACGAGAAGCTTTGGACCGGTCCCGATGGCAAGAGGTCACTCAGTGAGGAATCCATTAGGCAGGAGGAGACGGGAGTGCCAAGGGGCTGTGGTCGTAAATCTCTTGATCACTCCTAGGAACTGCCTAACCCTCATGCGAATCAAGATGGGATCCTGGAGTCCTCGGTACTAGTGAAGGAACAGAAATCTTGGAGGGTTTGCTTTCTTTTGGTATAGACAAAAGGGATTTTTCGATGAACGCAGGTTTTATCTTTTGCATAGGCAGAAGGGGAAAAGCATTACAAATAACTTTTGCAAAATAATAAATAAATATGTTTTGCCAAAAGATTATTTTTCTCTGTCTTTGTGTTGTGACGTAAAATTACGCAAAGGAACCCATGATAGCAGGTTAATTAATGAAGCTGCTTTATATGTCATAACTTAATGTGATAGGTAATTAGAAAACTAAAGAAAATCTTTTGTGGAAAGCGGGTGGGCAAGATCCCTGAGAGATCCGTCCTACGGATGGGTGGTCCCAGTAAGCTGGGAGCTTCTTTCAAGAGATTGAATGAAATGTTAATTAGGAGAAATTAGGTAGAGGCGAGCATTGACTTACCTAGGGTTGGGTCTTAAAACCTTGATCGATAATTATCTTAGGGGAAAGGTGTAGTGGCTGTGCTAGAACTCTTTTAAGATTCCCTGAATCCTAACTAGTTGCTAGAAAAAAGCGTTGCACTCCATGATGAAAGGTGAGAAGGATCGAAGCTTGCACGCGAGCTATGGCGGGAGAGCAAGAGCAAGAAAGAGAGAGACAAGAAATGGGAACTCCAACAGTCACAATGTGTGACCGGGCCTTCCTTTATTCAAACTGTCACTAAAAGAATAAAGAATAAAGTGACGTGACGGGCGCCCGCCACCTTCAGTGTGCAGTGGCGGGTACTGTCAGTGTAGTAATACACGGGGCGGCACGGCGGAGGCGCCTTTACCCCCAACAACCTCCCACTTAAAGGCGAATCTGCCCTAGTGAGAGAGAAAAGAAAAAGAAAAGTCAGTACAAATGTACATAGGTGAGGAAAGGTGACATCTCATCCAACGCCCATCAACCTCCTGAGGAAGGCAAAGTGCTCAGTAGTGAGGCTCTTCGTGAGCAAATCTGCAGGATTCTCGTCAGTGGAGATCTTGACAAGGTCAACAGACCTGTCCTCCACGACACCACGTATGAAGTGATACCTCACCTCAATGTGTTTCGTCTTCGCATGGAAGACCGGATTCTTAGCCAACTGAATGGCACTCATAGAATCCAAATGCAATGTAGGTGTAGCATCAATCCCAAGGTCAGCAACTAGACGGCCTAACCATATGGCCTCCTTGCAAGCCTCAGTGGTAGACAAAGCCGTACACTTCTGAACCCTGGACATCCAAGAGATAGCCCCTCCAGCATAGGTGAATACATAGCTAGAAGTGGACTTCCTACTATCTGCATGTCCTGCATAATCGGAGTCAGTGTACCCCACGACCCCTGTATCCTGGCTGCCATAGCAAATACACATATCTGCTGTGCCCTTCAGGTACCTCATGATACCCTTCACGGCATCCCAATGTCTGCTGCCAGGTGTAGCCATATAGCGTGCCACAACACCAACTGCATGTGCAATATCTGGACGAGTGGCTATCATGGCATACATCAAACTACCCACGGCTGATGCATAAGGGATCTTGGCCATCTCGGCCCTCTGCTCATCTGTCTGCGGACAATCAGCCTGTGATACCTTCACATAAGAAGGTAATGGACAGCCAATAGGCTTTACGTCCTGCATGCGGAAGCGCTCAAGGACTTTATGAATGTACTCCCGCTGTGAGAGATACAAAAGTCCCTGATGCCTATCGCGCTTAATGCGCATCCCAAGTATATGTGAGGCCTGTCCCAAATCCTTCATCTCAAAGCTCTTCTTTAGTTGAGATTTAAGAGCATCTAGCTCATCATGAGCTTTCCCTACTATCAGCATATCATCAACATAGAGTACCAAGATAAGCAAACTGCCATCACGGGCTTTCTTCGTGTAAAGACACGGATCCATAGCACTCCTGCTGTAGCCCTGTGACTGCATAAAGGCATCAAACTTATGATACCATTCCCTAGGTGCCTGCTTCAAGCCATACAAGCTCTTCTTCAACTTGCACACTAGGTGCTCCCTGCCAGGTTCTGCAAAGCCCTTAGGCTGATCCATATAGATCTCATCATGCAAGTCCCCATGTAGAAAATCCGTCTTGACATCCATCTGATATAGATCTAAGTCAAGCTGTGCAACCAAAGCCAAGACTAAGCGCAGGGTGGTCATCTTAACCACAAGAGAGAAGACCTCATCAAAGTCCACACCATGTTCCTACTTAAAACCCTTTGCTACCAATCTAGCCTTGTATGCCGGCTTGGGGTGTCCAGGGGTACTTTTCAGCTTGTACACCCACTTGCATGGCAAAGCCTTCTTGCCCTTAGGCAAGGCAACCAAATCCCAAGTCTCATTCTTATGCAGGGAGTCTATCTCAGACTGCATAGCCCTCTCCCAGGAGTGACTGTCACCCCTGCGCATAGCCTCATCATAAGTGAAAGGCTCTCCTGCATCTGTAACCAAAACATAATGCATAGAGGGCTGAAATCTGTCAGGTGGACGTCTATCTCTAGCAGACCGTCTCACCGCAGGCTCTGCTGCCTGTCTAACTACCTGTCCAACATCCTGGCCCTGTGGAGGAACTGCTGCAGGCTGTACTACTGGCTGTGTTGGAGCTTTAGGCTCCTCCTGAAAGATCACTCTACGGATCTCAACCACCTTCTCAGGCTGCCTGTGCATCTTGTCTTCATGGAAGACGACATCATGGCTGCGTACTATTTTCCGCGCCTGCGGATCCCATAGGCGATAGCCCATCTCTCCTGACTCACCATAGCCAAGGAATATGCATTTAATGCTCTTTGGATCCAATTTACTCCTCTTGTCCTTGTGCACATGGCAGAATGCCTCACATCCAAAGACACGGAGATGCGCATAAGAGGGTGGCTTACCAGCCCAAACTTCCTCTGCAACCTGGAAATCCAATCCACTGGAAGGCGATCGGTTTATGACATGCACTGACGTACTAACTGCCTCAGCCCAAAAACTCGGGGGTAGGTCTGCATGGCTAAGCATAGAGCGCACACGCTCCTGAATAGTCCTGTTCATGCGCTCAGCCAAACCATTCTGGGGTGGGGTGTAAGCGGCGGTCAACTGACGCTTAATACCCCTGTCATCACAAAACTGCTCAAAAGCATGCGAGACATATTCTCCCCCATTATCTATCCTAAGGCATTTCAGCCTATACCCAGTCTGGTTCTCAACAAGAGCAAGCCATCTCTGAAAAACTGCCAAGACATCGGACTTCTGCTTTATGGGATAAGCCCACACTTTCCTAGAAAAATCATCAATGAAGGTAACGAAGTACTTCGCGCCACCCATAGACATGCAAGGCATAGGCCCACAAACATCGGAATGCACCAATGCCAAGGGCTCACTCATGCGTGGCCTACCCGATTTCTTATGCGTAGACCTATTCTGCTTACCATAAAGACAATGATCACACGAGTCAAAACATGCATAATCCAAAGGCGGAAGATACTGCAAACCAGATAACATTTTCATTCCTTTCAAAGACATATGCCCCAAACGGGCATGCCAAAGTGATACATGTGGGATAGAGCCCACTGCCAAAACATGGTCTACAGAAGACCCAGATACAACAAGAGGATAGAGACTGCCAGCCTTGGCACCTCTAGCAAGCACAAGTCTGCCTATGGTAATCTTCCAGGTAGAATCCCCAAAACAGACATGAAATCCTGCATCATCCAACTGTCCTGCAGACATAAGACTACGCGTAAGCGCAGGTACATGACGTACATCCCTGAGCAAAAAGGAACTGCCAGTGGAAAACTGCAACTGAATATCTCCACAGCCCACAATATCAAGAGACCTGTCATCTCCAAGTTTGACTGATCCAGATACAGTACGGTAAGAGTGAAACCACTCACGGTAAGGCGTCACATGGAAGGACGCACCTGAATCCAATAACCAGCACTGTGCATACATACTAGGTGTCTCAGTCAAGTGTGAAGCATCAGAAGAACTAGCTGCAAGTATAAACTCATCACCACCATCGGACTCTTCAGTCTGCGTGACATTAATTTCCTCAATCTTGACGTTGGACTTCGCAGGTACTATGCTGCGATCAGAGGACTTCTCCTGCACTTTATCTTTCCCCTTATCCTTGCGCTTCTCATTGCGCAACTCATGACACTGTGGTCTAATATGGCCCTTTTTCCCACAATGATGACAAGTGACATTTGCATTGCGTCCACGCGACTTACTACGCGACTTGCCACCACGAGATTTAGACCGACCCTTCTGCGAGTCACGACCTCGGCCATTACCACGGTCATACCTGTCATTCCTGCCTCTAACTGTCAAAGCATGACTACCACGAGAGGCATCCAAGTTTTTACGATTCACCTCTTCCTGAAGAAGAGCACTCTCAACATCTGCCAATTTTAGAGTAGCACTAGAGGCACAAAGAGCAGTGCGGAATACATCCCATGACTCATTCAGAGTTCCAAGCAAGAAAAGAGGAGTTACTTCCTCTCCAAAGGTGATATCCTGCGAAGTCAGGTTCTTCAGTATAGCATGGAACTGGCTCAAGTGAGCAGACATAGTCGCATTATCCTTCATGCGCAGATCCATAAGCTGCTTCAACCAGTACATCTGACTCGCCGGACTTTTCTTATCATAAAGATTCTTGATCTTATTCCATAGATCCCATGCACTCTGTGCTTCCTCAAATACATTATAATGTACCTGTTCAGTGAGAGACAATACAATCGTGGACTTGCATAGCTCATCAAGTTCAAGCCAGTCGTCAATGTCCATAGTTTCAGGCTGCTCCCCACTCAACCGAAGTGGCTTAATCTGAGATTTCTGCACCAAAACCTGCCATATTTGACTCTTCCAGTAAGAGTAGTTGGTACCATCCAACTTTGTAATGTTAAAGATGGCACTATCATGCGAAGATGACGCCATTATGCAGGCTGGAAATGCCCAAACAGTCCAAAACTGCTTGCTGTTTTACTGCAGAAACTGCCCAAAAATGACCAAAACAGGGTCCAAAGGGTGAGCAAAGTGTGCCAAAAGTTGCTGCCCACTTAGTACTAGGTGCGGTACACCAAATCAGGATATTTCAGCATGAAAAGTACACCTCAGTCCACCAATAACTGCTTGCTGTAATAAATTGCAGGTATGCAGTCTAGAGAGCAAACTGTCCCAAAATAGGATCCAATGTCAAGCAAACAATGCTAGGTCCAAAGCCGGCATGAAATGGACATAAGCAAGGCCAATGACAGTGAAAAGAACATGAGCTCAACACCAAGCATGTCAAAATAACATCTGCCAGTGAAAGGCACACCCCCAGACACTCTAGGCAAAGTGTTCCTGTAACTGCCAAAACCTGACACAAATAGGTATCTGCTCAAAGAGAAAGATCCAAATATGAGACTCAGCTCATAAGCATCCTGTGAACCAAGAGTACATCAATGCATATCCATAAAGATCGGAGTATGATCCCAAAGTCTCAATGTGTATGTAGCTGCTCAAGACATAAACTGCTCCAAATACATGTAAGTGCTCCAATAGCATGCAACTGTCAAAGGTCAAGAAAGCATGTAAAATGCTCCCACTGGCACAAAAGGCGTACAAAGTGAGCTCAGAAGCTCAAACAACCCAAGAGAAAGCACCAGTGATAAGTGACCCTGTCAATGCATCAAGCGCATCCGAGAGAGCATGACATACATGAAGCACCGGTCGTATTAACCATGAAGCAATACATAAGCCCAAATAAGCTCTCGGTCAACTCAATGACATCCAAATAGCAACCAAGATCAGTGATCAAGTAAGCCGGGAATGCTCAAATACATCCAAATCCAAGCTCCAAATGTCGGTATGGCATACACGAACCAAATAGCATATGTCACGAACCAAAGCATGTAATGCAAAAGCCTAACTGTCAAGCAGAGACATGAGGCATAGGCGGTCCACGAGCATGCCGAGTCGGTCCAAATGCCAGTGAAGACGGAGCTAATGCGAAGCTCAAAAGCATCCCATAATATCATACATATGCTCCAAGTCATCCCCAAATGTCAGAGATATCATGCCAAAGCTCAAAGCATACATCCGGTATCGGTAGGTAAGTGCCAAAGCATGTAAAGTACCTTCAGCCCACTGTTATTCCAGCATGTATTTACTGTTCTAAACAGTAGATTTCAGCCCCAAATTCAAGCCAAAATCATGGTCAAACCAAATGCATACATCCCCAATACATCCGGGTAGGAAGTAGACCGCATACGGGCATCAAACAAGGTAACCGGAGTAGAGTATAAGCATTAAATGCCAATGCCAAGTGTGGCTGCCCTGTTTCCAGCACTGTATAACAGTAAATAACAGTCCCAAATCAGCCAATATTTCAAGCCAAAATCATGGCATAATCATGTGCATACATTCCCAAGGCACTAGGCATCATGTAGACCGCATACGGGCATCAAATAGCACAACCGGAATGGAGTATAAGCAACAAATGCTAATGCCAATGGTGCTGCCCTGTTTTCAGCCTGTTATGACAGTTTATGACAGTCCCAAATCTGAAGAAATCAGCCCCGAAAGATCAAGACCAATACCCAAAGCTTGAATGACATCAAACATGAAGTCTATAGCCCTCTTGATCAAGGTAGAGAGCAAGAAGCAATGGCCAAGTGTGGAGCTGAAGTAGATGAGTGCTCACAGCCTGGAAAAAATGATGCAATCTGCCCTGTTGGTGCTGAACTTGCTGTTGCTCCACATGGGCTAAAAAGGGGGTAATGGGGGGCTCAATGATGGCCCAAGGTAGGCACATACCAAGCCATGAAGGCCCAATGCAAAGGGGAGGGAAGATATGAGCTATGGAGCTTAAGAAGAGTGGCTGCCCTTTGTTCCTGCCCTGTTTCAATCTAAGAATACACTCAAATGCCTGCAAATGCTGAAGCAATACCTCAAGGGCAAGGCCCTGATGAAGCTCAAGAAGGCCAGGATGGAGCTCGGGAAGCCGGGGAGAGTCGGGAGCTCAAGAGGTCGGCTATGGCTGCCGGGATGGAGACCCAATGCGTGAAGCGAGTCGATGCGAAGGTCGGGAAGCACCGAGTCGAGCTCGAGCAAGAGAATGCCAAGCTCTGATACCAGTTGAAAGGTGAGAAGGATCGAAGCTTGCACGCGAGCTATGGCGGGAGAGCAAGAGCAAGAAAGAGAGAGACAAGAAATGGGAACTCCAACAGTCACAATGTGTGACCGGGCCTTCCTTTATTCAAACTGTCACTAAAAGAATAAAGAATAAAGTGACGTGACGGGCGCCCGCCACCTTCAGTGTGCAGTGGCGGGTACTGTCAGTGTAGTAATACACGGGGCAGCACGGCGGAGGCGCCTTTACCCCCAACACATGAACCAAGGGTAACTACAATCGATTCTATTGGACAAGAAGCCCTTGTGGGACACCTTCGATGGAGCTAGCTGATGCATCGAGATCTCAGTTGTCAAATTAGGACCCCGATCTTGTAGGTTGATCCCCGTGGGGATGGCCGGTACCTTCTGTTACGGGGTGGACTCTAGGAAACCTAGATGATAGACCCTGTGCATTCTCGCGAGTGCCAAGCGAAGCCATCTAGGATAGTCCCCCGATGGACCACTAAAATTTGCTACTAGGAAACTGTTAGGTAGGCACGTGACACTATGAGAGATCTCCATGTCAGACCACGGTTATGGAAGAACTAACTCCTGTGACTGAATTTTAACTGCGGTTTCACTCCCTATTCACTGCAACTAAATCTATTGCATGAAAATGACCTCTAACAGGATCTAAACTAATGCTCTGATACCAATGTAAAGGACTAATCTAACAATGGAAATGAATAGGAAATCAAAATACTATAAGCTACAAATGACAAGAAATGAACTAAACTGAAATTCCAACATGGCCATGCCATGGAACAACTTCCATTACCATAGCACAATGTAGCCATGGATTGTCATCCAGATACAAGAAAAATGTGAGAGACAAGAAGGATGACATTTTTGATAATTTGCTTCATTACAGAGAAATCCTAAATGGACACAATGTATGGGCACTAGAGAGACCCTAATTCTAAAAAGGGGCAATGGTAAGAAAACCAAGAGGAGGTAATGATATCAAATGATGGGATATTAGTCTTAGTTTCAAACTACAAAAAATAATCAAATAGAAATCACCTAAAGTAATTGTTTAGAAAATGTTATTTTCACTAGTTTTTTTTTCATGCCTAAAGGATATTCGATGAATCTTGTGTAAGAGAATAATTAACAAAGTGGTTCTTATATGTACTCACGACATGATATGATCCTTATTAACATAACTAAACATACATGGATGGAAAATGGGTGGATATCTATCATGATAATGCTATCCTTGTAATATCCCTCCCCCACCCCACATGAAGGGGGATTGCATGGAGATAAAAGCAAAGGTTAATAAAAACCTTTAATGCTTATCATTTCTTATTTTGCCAAGTCATCATTTTCCTAAACACATTGACACCATCAATCACCACCTTTCCAATTCACCATCGTGCTGCCACACACACACACACACACACACACACACACACACACACACACACACACACACACACACACACACACACACACACACACACACACACACACACACACACACACACATAAACTGATCAAACTGAGTGGAGGAGAGGATGCCCATGATTCCAAAAGGGTGCCATGACTAGAGAAAGACAGCACAATGATCATCATGAATATATCAAACCATCTCAAAATCATGATTGCAAAAACTAAGAACTACATCATGACTTGTCATTATCACCCTTAAGCATCATCAACTAGAGTTCCTACATCATTCCCATCGTCAACTGCAATGGTGGACATTAATCACAAGAAATTGAAAGTGAAGTGACAATGATAAGATAATTGAACCTCCACTAAGATATATAATCCTTAGTGACAAATGCATTTGGTCTTTTTTTGTTAATATCATTTTTTGGTCAAGCATAGTGCCAAAGAGAGAGAGGGAGGGAGGAGGAGGAATAGAAGGAGAGAGTAGGGAATAGAAAATGGGTGAGAGACATAGAGGCACATATTGATTGGGGGGGGGGGATTGCATTAGGGGAGATTTGAGGTCTCAAAAATGCCTTTTAGGAGATAGAAAGAGAGTGCTCTGTACCAATAGGAGCAAAGCCTCTGTAATGGAACTTGTATTTTTAAAAAGGAAAAAAATATTTTACAAAAAGATACATATATAATAATATCATGAATTTGTATTATCAATATCTATTTTTAGCCTCTTATATTCGTGATTATGACATTCTTTGCATTAGTGATATACAATCCCATCCACTTTTATTTAATGATAGGTCTGAATTAATGATAATGACATATTTACTCTAAATTCAAATTAGTAAAAATCTTGGCACATATTTTTTTCCCTCGTTTCTTTTGTCCCTCTCGTGTTTTTCCCTCCTTTGTGGTAGCCTAGTCTTCTCTCTCTCTCTCTCTCTCTCTCTCTCTCTCTCTCTCTCTCTCTCTCTCTCTCTCTCTCTCTCTCTCTCTCTCTCTCTCTCTCTCTCTCTCTACTATGGATGTAGAAATTCGACCTTCAACAAGGTGTCCAAGCTCCCAAATCACATCCATATCAATGTTTAACTCATTCCAAAAAGATGGAAGATGGATTCCTACAATCATTAGCAAAGGCAGTTGGATCACCATGCAACAGGCAAAACATGGAAAAAGGCGAAGATATGAGAGCTCATTCATCTCTGCTTGGAAGGGTAGAATCCAAGATTTCAAGCTTGGAAGGGTAGAATCCGAGCTCATGGAAAAAGGCGAAGATATGAGAGCTCATTCATCTCTGCTTGGAAGGGTAGAATCCGAGATTTCAAGCTTGGAGTAAATAAGAATAGCATAAAAGAGGTTCTGGTGTAACATGTGTTTATGCATAGAGAGTTATATTTGAAACCTAGAAGTTCACATTACGAAAAAAATGAACTCACAAATGGGCCTTTTAGCCCCCTCCCCCCCCTCTCCTCACTTGGAAATGAAGGAAGAAGAGTTGTTTTCTATCCTAGTCAGGGATTCAATGGAATACCTGATTGATTATGATTGCATGGATGTGCATCTGACAATGGCAGAGATTGGAAGTTATGATGGCACAAGCTTAGAAACTGTGAGTGCTATCATAGTAGCACAGGAGCATATTACCTCGGTTGAAGAATATTACCTTGTGCCAAATGTTGAATTTGAAGCACTACAGCATGATTTGTTCGGACCAAGGCCCGAGCTTCCTATCAAGGAGTTTGTAGATCCCTCTGCCTAAAGAGGTGCCTCCCTGACACACAAGGAAATGAAGATACGAGATGATTTGGAGAAGGTGAGATTTCTAACTACCATATATTTTTATGTGATGAAACTTGACTCTAGGGTGCTCGGGTCCCCCAGAGTCCACTTGTGAAATCTTGGCAAAAAATGATGCTTGCACCTACCCTGCTCGAAGTCTAGCATCTAGGGCCAAACTTGACGATAGGGTGCATTGGGTCCCTCGGAGTCCACCGGTGAAATATTAGTAAAAAATGATGCCTGCAGCTGCTCAAATGCCAGACTTTGGACAGGGCAGCTGCAGGCATCATTTGTCTGGGCCTAGATGCCAGACTCAGGGCAGCTGCAGGCATCATTTGTCTGGGCCTAGATGCCAGAATTTAGATAGGGCAGATGCAGGCATCATTTTTTACCAAGATTTCACTGGGTGGACTCCGAGGGACCGACGCACCCTACCGTCAAGTTTCATCGCTTTTTTCTAATAACTCTAGGTTAGTCACTGAATATATTGTTTGATTTGACTTTGTCAAGACATACTATATATAGACGAGTTTGCATCAAGGCAAGGAGGATCTCGACATGCAGATCGATGGAAGGATTCAGCTCTGAAGGAGTATATTGGTAACCTTGTTGCAGATTTGGTGATCTTCCATAAGAAGTGCTCACCAGGAGGGCAATAAATAATCATGAAAATTTGAGCTTTGACCAAGTTTGGACCTTTTCGAGCGATACTTGTGACATCTAGCTTGGAGAAGGTGGTGCTAATCAAGCGGTCAAAGCTTCTTTACTTGTCTGACCAAACGCATAGTGGAGCAATGTGTGTGCTTGCTACATTAGGCAACCTCGTAAAGTGTCAGATCCGCTTCTCTTAGAGAAAGAGCTAAAGGGGAAGTGCATCATTTTTGAAGCAAAGAAGGAACTTATATTTTCATCGGAAGCTGGCCCCTCCTCTCCACCGATGAAAAAGCCAAGGAACAATTGAGAGTTCTTGTTGGCTATCGACTTTTTATATCTACTATCACTAACAACAATCACATGTATTTTTCTTGATGAATATAAGATACTTTACTTTGTCCCTATAAATAAATATTTATTAAATAAATGTGTGGTTTGTATAAGTGTGACGATAATGTGTGGTACGTGAATGACACATTCGCATACGTTAACATAATTCAATGCATAGTATTGCACTTGTGATTGTGTAAGTGTGATGATAATGTGTGGTACGTGAATGATGCATCCGCATACATTAACATAATTCAATGCGTAGTATTGCACTTGCGATTGTGCATAAGCAATAACGTAACGTGTATCCGTACGTATTACTACTTTTGATGCATTCATATGTTAAACAAAAATTAAGAGTCATGCGTTTCAAGAAACAAAACAAAACAACTTTACTCAATTATTTGAATTCAGTACACATTGCATGAGATATTATGTATATATAAATAAATATTCCAATGTGGCAGAGTATACAAAATTTTTTGGCCTTCCAAGATGTTATGGTGCTATAACACTCATTACAAATCTTGCATCATTAATCTAGTAAACTATGGCGGAGTCCCCTTGCCCTATTGAAGCCAAATTGATAAAGTTCATGTCTTTATCTGTGATTGTGACACGCTTTGCATGGATGGCCACAAGTTGTGTATCATCGAACAAGTCGATGAGAAACCCCTTTGCAGTTGTTTGTAGGGCCTCCATAGCTGTAGCAGTCCACCTTTTTGCTGGTGGGCCATCTCGCACTCGTGCCCAAAATCTTCCCATCCCTTTTAGCTCCAAGTCTTGCATGACTTCTCGAACAACCTTATAAACAGAACTTTTCGAGATGAGAAGCTGGTATTTACGTTGGATTCTCCTTATCTCTCGAAGGGTGATAGTGCTTGGTTTCCATCTCCTCTTCTTCTGTGGTGGTCCTTGTGCTCTATGGGGAGCACCTATTGTTGCACTAGAGGAGGCTCCACCTTGTGCTCCAGGTGGCGGGCCTTGGCGTGATGCCTTCCCAGGGCCAAAACAGCAGCATGCTTGCTTGATGCGTGCCACGCAAGCTTGAGGAGGGCAAGACAGAGAAGAGATAGAGGTTGGGGATGTAAAAATGGAGGAAGAAAAGAAAGCAAGATGTGAAAATGAGAAGAAGAATGAACTTTTAACCCATTTAAACCCCAAAACCAGGTTAATGCAGCTTCATACGCACTATCCATCGTGTGATCGTAAATACATAATCTTTTATCGAAATGCGACGAAACTTCACATGCGCACTCGTTAGGTGGCCAAGAGCCCTTTTTTTTGAAAAAAATGTGCCTGTAAATCCGTGGTCCAATGTTTGGCGTCTAGAGCCAGCTGGGTTCTTCAGATACTTTTTTTCAAAAAATTTTTAAAAAAAGGAAGTGGCTCTAGATGCCAAACTTCAAACTAGGAGTATGCAGACACTTTTTTTAAAAAAGTGCTCTTGGCCACCTAACGAGTGTGCATGTAAAGTTTGGTCGCATTCCAATATAGTTTAGTATTTTAAAAATTATCCCACTCCAAAATTATGGATGGATTGATAATTGAGAAATCAACACCGCGACTACCAGCCCTTAGAAACTTCGCACCACATAGACTATACAGAGGTATCAAGAGTAAAGTCTGCAACAAGAAATGGCAAATTTTTGTATGTTATTCCTATTGAAATTGACAGTGCTTACAAAAACCGTAAGTAAGAATTGAAAATGTCGCAAAGATGCACAGTCAAAGTTGAGAGCGAAGGATAAGTGTAAAATTTTAATTCATATTTTAAGGGCGTATACAATAGTTTTGCATTGGGATATAGTCATATGTCCAATGCATGAGGATAACACTATGCCAAAAAAGATAACATTACAAACGGTGTTCATTCCATTGGAACGAATGCATCCTTCACTACATGAAGATTTCTTACAAGTTGGAAGTCCTTGGGAGTTACAGTGATGCGCTTCGCATGTATTGCACAACATTGAGCATCAGTCATCAAGTCAACTAAAAAGGCCTCTGCAGCACAATGTAGAGCATGAAGACATTCTTTTGTGAAGCGATCAGCAGGTCTATCCTGACCTTGTGCCAAAAACCACCTCCTGCTTTCTATGCGGTAGAGGTCTTGCACAATCTCGTGAACAAGTCTCGAGAAGCTCGCCTTCGGAATGATGAGATCAAAAGAGTGTTGATACCTCCTAATTTCTCTCAAGGCCATTGTATGTGGCTTCCACTTGCATTTCTTGTGGGGATGCTGAGGAGGACCCTTGTGAGGGCGGCTTGAGGAAGGTGGATTAGGTTGAGAAGGGGGTTCATCTGAGCTAGTAGATGCTTCAAGGGGTTGTACACGATATGGGGCTCTGAGAAAAAGCATATTTGCAACTACCTTAGACCTAGCCATCTTTCCTACACAAGAGATATGAGAACTCAATGAATAAGATAGAAAGTGAAACCCTCTTTTATAGAACCCTAAACTGTGAGACTCATTCACATAGATGCACACTCTCTCTTTCTCTCTTAAACTATGAATTGCATTCACACTGAACACATTGTTCATCTTACTATCTTAGCTCTCTTTGAACCCATTTGCTACCTTGTCAAACCCTTGTTTCTAGCCACTTGGCATGGTTTTCTTTGGCACTTGAGGCTTCATAACACACTCTTTTAGTGACATGACGTGATTCCATCATGTCTGCGGTTGATTCATCAATACTTTCATTTGCTCTCTTTTGTGAGAGTTTAGCTTTATCCGCTACTATAATCCTATACCACCATGATAGCAATTGGATCATTGGATTGCTACCATTCACCCCTCCACCATGATCAGTTTTTCTTTGGTATGCACCACGCACTATCCAATGTGAATTTTCCATCCCTTGTGTGGACCAAATTTCGATGCTTCTCTTTTCTGCAAAGTATGGCCCATGTGCCTCAAGGATATTCTACAAAGACACATATCACACATGAGTAAAACTATGCTTAATAGTTTATATATGAATATACAATTTTAAAATATTAACTTAGTACGCATCATGTAATGTGTGATAGAGCTTTTGCCCCATGCTTCCACCATGTTTTCGTAGAAGCTATGCACAACATTGATAAATTTTTGCTTATCTTCATGGTTAAACACCATCTTATGAAGTAAGGGAGCCAATTTGTTAAGACTTATCCAAACCTTAGCTTTGGCCAATCTTGTTTTTCCTCCATTACTTTGATCAAGAATTGCAAAATGTAACTTTTTCCACCCATCATAGTCATGCGGCCTATGAACCATGATATTCCCTTCCTCATGGGTACTGAGAGAAAATTCCTAGCCTTTGCTCCTCCAAAGCAAGGCTTTTTTGGCAAGTTACCAGATTTTCATGATCTCTTCTCATCTTTTTCAATCGTCACTTGATGCTTGTGCAGCCCAATTTCTGATAGCACTCGCTCCACATTCCTACACATTGCAATGGCTTCTTTTTCTGATTGCATCCTATAAGCAAAGAAAATATATTCATATACAAGTTTCTCCATGATTCTGACAAAAGCATGCAATGAACAAATGTGAATACAATCCAAGGGAATGTTGAAGATGGGCTTCCAAGTGGGATCTTCTCTATTGCGTGTCGGTGCAACACTTGTCACCCTTTGCCGATTCTTCTTTCCGTCCTTTCCTTCCATCCTCTTTGTCAAGCAGTATAGGCATGGATTCTTTGTATTTGCACCATTGGAGATTCCACACATGCATTTTAAAGTTTTCAAGTCTCTTGCAAGATGCCATTCAA
The DNA here is from genome assembly GCF_053477565.2 of Lygodium microphyllum. NCBI lineage: Eukaryota > Viridiplantae > Streptophyta > Polypodiopsida > Schizaeales > Lygodiaceae > Lygodium > Lygodium microphyllum. The sequence continues at coordinate 75,305,276 of NC_141163.1, forward strand.
CCAAGTATTGACCATATCCTTCAACTGAGAGCATCTCACCATGTTCATGACGATCGATGATGCTTGGAATGCTTGTGTGCATAAAGAATAGCTGTAGCACCTCAAATGTTTCCTTAGGAACTTCAAATACAGCGAGCTACCACACATGGCGCTCAGATTGAACACTAAAGTTCCATGGGTTGTTCTTGTCGAATTATAAAGCTCTATTCATCAGAGTTACACTAACTCTTTCAAGCTTTACTCCTTTGACGACCTCACTTTCATCTAATTTTATAACAAACTGCAATTTACCATTACATTCCTCAATAGACATATTGTATTACATTACCATTGCCGATTGCACCTTGTTCAAATCTAAATAGTAATTGTTGAGTTTGGTGAACTTCACCTCATATGCATTTTTGGTCCCAACCTTTAGTGTTTCCACACATTGAACGTGCATGAGATCTCCTATCAACTCCAAAACCTTTGTATTAAGTTGCTGTCGGGCCTCTATTAACTTTGAAGTTTGAGGAAGAGGCACAATTCTATTTCTCTTCAGCACACGACCAAACCCAGTCTTCACACCTTTGAATATCTTCGAGTAAGTCGTTGTGCTAATACCGGCCCTGTCACAAATAGATTGTGCATCCACAACTGAGAACTCATTTGACACATCTTTTAATGTGCACTCAATCACCTTTTCCTTCATAGCCTTAAACTTAGGATTGCTCAAAGCATTTTCCAATGTACTTGCCTTCAGCAATCTACTAATACACGATCCAACCTCACCCTCACCTAGGTTCTCTTTCTGAGCTACCTTACATGCTTTGATACGTTGCTTCCACTGGCCGTTATTCACAATTAACTCATTGATTGGCTTCTTCTTTCGTTTGCGCTCCTGTGTTAGCTTGTTGTTGATCTTTCTCAAGTCATCCAATTGTGCCTTTGCCTCCTCATATGAGATACCAATGTCATGGATAGTGTCTTGCATTGAAATAATTTAATTGTTTTGTTGAATTATAGTGTCATTAAGCTGTACCACTTGTCCTATGAGCTGTTGTATATGAAGTTGATGCGCAGTGATCACATCATGGCAATTTTTTATGGTTGCTTGGCAAGTTGTAAATACTTTGAACTCCTGATCATTGAGCCGCCTAGTATAACCGAGTAACCCATTTTCACCCTCACACAAATACTTCAACAAATTTGTGATTCCTGAGAAAGTTGGAGATCTATTTTTTAAGGGGTCAATTGGGTAGATTCCCCCATCAACCCACAAATCGACATGTTTCAATCCCATTTTCATGTAACTCTGCAAAACCTGAGGGTTGATACTAGTACGCTGGGTTCTTTTGAATAATGGGGCATATTCAATCTCTACCTCAATATGTAGCTCCTTCTTTCTTGCATTCATTTTACTATTAATAGAAATGGGGAGCCTACTTGGTTACCACAAGAGGTAGAGTGGAGATGCACAGAGAGGCACACAAAGGTGCCAAGGGAAAGGAGGGTGTAAGTAATTCACTATGTTAATGAAGGTTGCATAAACACAGAGAAGAGGTCACAACAGTAGAGCCATGAGAGAGTATAGATATGGGGGGAAATAGCTCAGAGGGTAGGGATGTCCAAGACTTTTCATATTTTAGATATTTCTATTTTGCCTCCAAAAACATATCCAAAAAACACAAAATTTGACTAGTTGGTTTGTTTTTTGACCAAAAGCTAGAATATAAAAAATCCCCAAAATATCTTAAAAGGAACTTTCGAAATTTCATTTTCCTTGTTCTCGATTAAAAAATCAAATACCTTGTATCTACTAATCATTTTGCATTGAAAACGAAGCACCACACTCTCGTAACTAACTCCTTTTTGCATATAAAATTTAGTTGAAAAAGACTTCTTGAATGAGGAGAGAGAAGGAATCTAAGTATATCTTTATAGATAATATAAAAAATGCAAAACGAGATCGCAAAAGTGGAGAGAGAGGAGGATTATTTTACTATTCTTCTCTCCTCTTTTCCTTATTTTACACTCACCACATCAAAATAGTCGATCGAGAATTATATGCTTCACCTAAACCTTGTACAATACCTGCATGTACAAAAAAACGCATACATGAATCCCTTTTAACAAAAATACTTGCATGAATCTCTTTTAGCAAAAAATATCTAGATAATTGCATGAATAGAAGCAATACAAAACTGGGCCAATTTACCTATAAGATGATCTGTTAAAGATAAGATTGAATCATTGCTAATTAAAACCCATTGCAAATGATGGACATAAGAAAACATCAATCCCATCAAACATAAAACTCACTAATTAAATGAATAAATTTTGGCATCACAAAATATGGCAGATTTACCTGTAAATTGAGCTACAGAGTCTCGGCTCTACCTTGTGTTAAGTGTTGCAACAACAATTTATCCTTAAGTTAGAACTAGCATCAAACCCTATTGTAAACATAGTAGAAAAGGGATAATGCAGAGAGGAAGAAAGAGTGTGTGTGAGTACGCGAGAGAGAGAAAGAAATGAGCACCTATCCAATCTTGCCCAAATTGATCTTTGCAAAAGACAATAGCAAGAGTTAGTATTTACATGAAGATATACTGAAAAAATAGTAAAAAAGAGGAAACATAGAGAGAGCTCCATTAAGCTTGAAAATGATGATGGATATCAGCTTTAACCCGGTTGATGCAAGAGTTCTTCATAATCCACCATAAATCCAACATAAAGCTTGAAATCTCCATGAAATCAGTCCATACATGCTTCAATATGATGAAATCCTTGAAAGATCAATACTCCAACCTTGCTTGAACACTTGAACCTCAAAGATTCAAGCTCCTTGATGAAAAGCCCCAAAATAATCCTTCCATTTGAGCTTCTTGACATGCACGGGCTGAAATCTCTTCAATGTCTTCAATCTTGAAGTCTATCCAGCTTGTATTCAGCTTTAGAGAAGCCTTGAAGGTCGGGGAAGTCCAAAATTTTGAGAAATTTGAGCTTTCATGTCTGTGGCTATGGCTGCCCTGCTGTGTATTAGGGTTTGAGCAAGAGAATGACTGATCAGGATGCTTCAGAGGCTGAAGATTGTTGCCAATCAAGTGCTTGATAAGTCCTTTAAGAGCTGAGATCAATGACTGAGAATGTGGAGTAGGCTGAGCAGGGAATTCAACGCATTTTTCAGCGCATTTTTCGGGCTGTTCCTGGGCTGATCATTGGCATCAAACATCAAGTATGGTGCTCCTCCTGTAGCTTAGGCAACAAAGAACCTTTGCCCCATGGTTTGGCAGTGAGATGTTCAGCACAGAGAGAGATATTTGTGAAGATTCTTGACATCCACCATGAAAGCTTCAGCCAAAAGCTTGAAGGAGAGAGAAGAGAAGCTCTCTTTTGAAAAGTAACTGTAGTTTAGTCTCTAACTAAGCCCGATTAACCATCCTTTACCCTAGTTACCTCCATTTTTGCATGAAATTTGATGACGTCCAGCCATTTAAGCCTTTACCCGCCATGTCTGACCTTGGATATCTCCAGATGTAGTCATTTGCTAACTGTAGTTGTCCTGCAGCACTCCATTAGTCACTGTCTTGTACCATTTTTGTCTCAAATTGGTTTTGAAATAGGAAAATGAGAGTGAAAATGGAAGAAAATAATGGATCAAAGACTGAAGCTCTGATACCACTTGTCAGAGAGAGAACTAGGGAGAGAGAAAGAGGAGAGAGAAAGACTGCAGGGAAAGAGAGAAATAGAGTGATGAGGAGAGAGAAAGACTAGAATTGGAGAGAGAAAGACATGAAAGATGAGGAAGCCATGGAAGCTTAGAGCAAGAAGGGAGAGGAAGATTGTAAAATGTATTGATTTGTCAAAAGATGTGAAAAATTACAACTTCTCTCCTTATATACCAGTGTCAATGTGACATGGCATATTATTAGCATTCTAACTATTCCCAGCTTCTTACAATCGGACAATCCAAAAGGCCCACATCTTAAATTATATTATTTTTAAGGGTCCATTTGTGAGTTCATTTTTTTCCTAATGAATCTTCTAATGCATAAACCAAATTGTAAGGACTTTATTATTAAAGTATTTCTTTTCTTAAACTTTGTTTAAGGTTTTCCATTATAATATTTGTTTATTTGTCTTGTAGATGTCTATCCCTCTAATCTTGAGGAATGGCAACCAATCAAGTCTATTGTTTATGTGATTAATGTGATGCATGGCTTGATTGGAGAAGAGATGTACAAAGGTAGAAAGAAGACAGAGCTTGCAGAGAATGGAATATTCTTCTATGACCATTCTTATATTGTCCCCATGTAGTGTAGCCAATGGGGATCAATATCCCCCCTTCCTTTGCCAGATTTTTCAAGCTTTGAGTGGCCTTTGCCAAGTCCAGCTACTAATGAGGGCTATATATGTAAAACATTTTCTGAGATACAGAGAGCATTAAAACCTAGTATCTTAAGTAGGCTAAGCAAATTTACTTTGTTCATGTCTATTAATATATTTGTTGACTTCTTTTCTAATGCTGAGATAAGAAAATCAAAGGCTATGCTTTCAGTGAAGAGACTAACATATAATCGTGTTATACAATTTGTTGATGAGGGATGAGACACTAGGACAGAAGGGAAAATTATATATAAGATAGATCAAACTCTATGCTTGAAAATATATTATTGCTACTCAAAATTTAATCCTTAGCTTTTATTATAGTAGATGGAATTATGTTGGCGGCAGTCTGGTCGCTTTAGACCAAAATTTTGATAATTTTAGCAAAGATCCTATAGTGGATCTTGATGTTTGGTACAATGAGGACATTATTGCAATCCTAAAGGTTATATCATCATGTATGCTACATCAAGTGAGGATGGATTTATAGAATGAAGATATTGAACTACCATACTCTTTTGTGTTCCAACTTAATAACAAATGAGTAAGTTTTTATTTTATATTATATCCACTTAGGTGTATATCTGATTTCACTTCTTGATTAATAAACATTTGTAACACATTTTTTTATAGATATCAACGAGGAGAAAGAATAATATACAATGCAAGGATATTGAAGAAAAGATCTCTTTACTATCAATATAAAATACATGTACAAATTGTTGTCAGCCATCTCCATGACTTGTACACAAGGGCTTACAATCTGAGGCAAAGCTACTTTTTTGGAGAACTTTTCTTAGGAGAAGGGACATCCTTTTTAGGAGTCCTTTTGCCTATCTTTGATACTTTGGTTGCCTTGGGTGTTAAAGGCATAGCTTCACCTATTGTAGTTACATGCACCTCCTCTCCTTCAATGTCCAAGCCCCCGCTATTGTCCATTCTTATCGGTTGTATACAATTGGCCATTATATACTTCATGGGCTTTGCTCTTATATACCAAACATACTCACTTGTATAGCAATCCCTTATAAATTGTCATAAATTTGTAAGAAAATAATTTTAGTTAATTTTTATCTTTTACAATGGACTATTTTGTAATAAAACTCTATCTTAAAGTTTAGTATGTTTCACATTACCTTTATAAGTTTATCATCATTGAGATAAATAAACTGAACCAATCTTCTGGCATTCACAATTACTCTCCAACCACAATCAACAATATAAAGCAAAACTAAGAAACTTGTTTATGGTAGTTTTTAGAATAAATTTTCTTTGTATGTTCCAACCATATTAATCAAGACTTTACTGCAACTTGTCTATATTGCATTGTTGCAAGTAAGTCAAAAGGCATGGGAGGCCTTTTCTCTAGCACTTCAATCAATCTTTTTAAAACGCTATACCAAAAAGGCAATAAAATTTAGAGTTATTACAAAAGAAAAATTAAAATATTTAGAGTACCTGCAACAAAAAGATCAAAATATCAAGGAGACTCTAGATTATATAACTTACAACTTGGCAATTCCATGGCTTCCTTTTATGGAATTGATGAGGAAACATTGCCTCTCCACACAGTCTATTCCAATTAGCCTTCATTGCACTTCTAATCTCCTTAAGGCACCTCACATGCTGTGAGAACCTTCTTCTTGGCTTGATTTCCTTGTAAGTTTTAGAAGGCTTGGAGGATTGATGAATCTTTGAAGCAAGACCTCTAGGATCAACTTTCTGCTTCCTTGAAGTGGCCTTAGTTCTAGCCAACTGAAACATCCAAAAATAATAATAATACAAAAAAATTGGGAAAGATCTCTTATTCTCTCATATCAATTTATCTACAATTAGTAAAAGCAACAAGCAAACACTAATCACATATTCTAAATCCAATTTCAATAAAACAATGCACAAGACATATAAAATGTGAAGATGAATTTTAGACCATGGAACTTAACACCATATTGCGTTTCATACAACACAAGGGAAACAATGTAGACTCAAGTCATATGAAACGTGAGGAGGCCTCACTCAGAAAAGTGGACATAACACCAATCGCGTTTCATATGTCACAACATAATAATGGCAGGGCTTAGACATATGGAACGTGAAGAGGCCTCACATGGACAAGAGAAACCCTACACCCATCGTGTTTCATACGTGCATATTCTTGCTATGTCATTCAAAGAACAATATGTGGTATCCAATTACTTAGTACCTTCACCTAGTACCTTCTAGCAACATTTTCCATCTCACTATTAGGTAGCAAAATTGATATTTCAAGGAATTTATATTTGAAGTTTTATTATTTGACTTAGCATTTAGACTACTTTTTGGGCAACATTATGTACCCTAAACATTTTGACTTTGTAATATATGTTGTTCCAATAAACACACATGCATTTGGAAGATTCAAAGAGATTCTATCACTTCAACTTATTTATTTACTTGAAGCTTGAAGTTAAAGGTCATAGAGGATATTGAAAGTTCTATAGCCTGCATGTGCATGTGCATGATGTATGAAATGCAAGGATGGCTTAAATGGACAAGAGAAATTTTACACCCACATCACAACAAAAACCGTGCAGACCTTAGTCGTATGAAACGCGGGGAGGCCTCACATGGACAAGAGAAACCTAGCACCCATCGTGTTTCATATGTTCGGAATTTTTGGAGATGATTTGGTAGAAATTGTTAAGCAATTCAGAGCTTACTCATATTTTTGCAAAAAACTTACATTCTCGAGGGTTCGTTGCGTATGATGGGTGATGAAGCCTTCTTTAGTAGCATTGTGCTGAATAATAATTTTGCACTGCAATCAAATTAGTGTTGTGTTGGTCTGGTTGAACATAGAGAGAGCTTTGTCATCAAAAAAACTCTTTTGCGGTTCAGAAATCAGGTTTATAAGGATGTTGGTTTACATGTGTGGCTATTGTAATGCGTAGTTAATTTCACACGTGCGACTGCAGACCATTTTTGCTTGGGAAGTTATGCCACATGTCACTTACTTTTTTGATATGATAGCGCTTTTATGGCTTTGATTTTTAAGTGTTTTTCATATTTTTTTCATTTTAAGCACGCCTCCTCCTAATTAGTGCATCGTGCTTTTTGATCAAACGTGTAGTGACCGTTGGCATATATATATATATATATATATATATATATATATATATATATATATATATATATATATATATATATATATATATATATATATATATATATATATATATATATATATATATGTATATATATATATATGTATATGTATATATATATATGTATGTATGTATGTATGTATGTATGTATGTATGTATGTATATATATACATACATACATACATACATACATATATATATATATATATATACATATATACATATATATATATATATATGAACACTCAGGTTTGGGTTTTGGTTACTATTTCTTTCACATATTTTGTCTTGTCTTCAACTAGCTATTTATCTTGTAAGCATCACAAGCCAAACCAAGTATATTCTTACAAGAAACCATTTATTCTCAGGAGCAAGGCCTGCAAATATCAAGTATCACACTTTTCTTAATATTTTTCTCTGCAATCCTAAATTTTGAGGCATTGAATATGTTAGTTGATTTAAGAGGAGAAAGATTCATCTTGTTAGTTGGTTTAAGAGGAGAAAGATACATCAGGGACTTAGAAATTATGTAATGGTTTTACTTTGTTTTTCTATCAATATTGGTTTGGTACACATGTTAAATGATGTTGTTTTGATATTCTTGACGGATTGTTTTGTTCAAATTTTCTAGATGTATAAAACGTGAATTCGTCAAGTTTTTTTATAAGTGACGTGTGAAACTTGATTTTGTGAACTATGAGGCGGTCTAAATCATTATTTTTGTGTTTCATGAATCGTAAATGTTAAACAAAGTTTGATCTATGAGACTTGGAATTTCATGCTTTCTCTACTGCATAAAGATTCATTTCATTCATCTTGTATTTCCTAAATTTTTGTAGCAATCTTTCTTTAGTCTACTAGATATGAGAAAATATGGATTTATACTATGCCTCCTTTTTTTTTCGTTTTTCTTTTGTGAGTAATCAGGACGACTAAAAGGAACTTGTCTTTAGAGGGAATAGAGAAGGATCTAGAGGATACCTATGATGAAAAGTTGTTTGATTTTCTTTATGCAGTTGAAAATTCATCTAGATTTATTTACATTAGAGATATGTTCAATTTTCCCTTTGATTTGCAAGAGGATCTTTAAGCTAAACTGAAGGATTTGAGGGAGTTTTATGATAGACATGTGGAAGGCCTAGAGATTGAGGGATTTGTCCATTATAACGATGTAATGGAAGCTTCCAATGCTGCTAGAACAACTTTGCAAACAAGGTTTAGCATTATTGATGAATAATTCAAGAAGTGGAAAGCGGATTGCCCTTTTCATCAGAATCAGCATCAATGTCTTCTTGTACAAAAGGATGTTGGATTTCTTGTATATCTTCAATATGTGGATAGTTGTTCTTCAGATACAATACAAGAGCAAAAGGTGGAGGATATTGCATGCAAAGACAAAGAAATTGAAGAAAAGGGTGAAATGTTTCAAGAGGATATTGAGAACCAATTAGTGTAGGGATTTGATGTTGCTTTGTTTAAAAGTGAGAACATTACAAAAGTGGAAGAAAAGGAGATAGAGTTGAGTGCAAAGATTGAAACATGTCCTCTTGAACGTGTACCAACATTTCCCAATTATCTCATCAACAAAAAGAGATATGTATTGCTAAATGATATTCAACACCTTTTTTATCTTAGAGAAGATTACTGCTTGGCAATCCTTGCTGCATGGGGTCAAAATGATAAGAATTTTATAGGTTATGAAGAGGAATTGCTAGCAACTCTTGATGTTGAGAGAGAGAATTTTCAAGACAATTATGTAGCCTTTCATCCTTGCATTAATCAGATCGTAAAATATGAAAAGGAGGGGATACCTACAGAGGAATAGTACTTAAAAATTCAATAGAGACTTGGTATTGATAATATGGGGTATGAAGAGAAACTGAAGTATCCATTAGAGGAGAAACCAAAAAGTTCAATAAATTTGTATGATGATAGTCTTCTTGAAGAAGATGAAAACCCTAAGGTATGAAAGATAATTCTAAGATATCCATTGTGATTTATATTAGAGTATGTTATGCATTATAGACAAATATTTTTGGATATTCATCTACTGACATCTTATACTATTGTGATTTATTGTGCATATAGAAATTGAAGATGCAGACAACTTTCTTGGAAGAGCCAAGGGCTCAAGGCCATTGAATCTTGGCCTTGATCATTATATTGGAAGCTTAAATAATTAAACAGTTGTAATTTATCATAGCAGGTTGTCAAGCTCTCCAAGCTTACCAATAATGGCTTTGAAAGCTATCTCCAAGGTGATTGGATCCCAAGCTTTCAATAGAGGTTTAGATAAGATAAGTTTGGTAGAGAATGAAGAAGCTGTAAGAGTTTTTGGTTTCATACCTGGATACAGTGGATCTACGTCAAGATACTTTGGAGTTCTTGCCTCTTATTTTCTCTCCCATGTAAGAGATGCCAAGAATTTGAAGCTTCTTCCAGGCTATAGGAAACAAGAGTTCCTGAAATGTAGAGGTCTCATCGAGTGGGATGAAACAAAGGATTCCCTTAGAGGACCTAGTGAATTCCATGAAACTAAATACTCTTCTGCAACAAAGTTAGACTAAAACATGTTAAGGGTTTCTTGAAACCCATCTTTTTCCATATCTTTGTCTAGTTTGTAACCATTCAGAATATCTTTGCTTTGCACAAGAGTTTAAATATCCCTCTTTTCTTTATTGGATAATAGTGGATATAGTTCTTGCCACAAAAGATGATGTATTACATGATGCGATGGTGTCTTTGAGCTTGAATTGTGCCAAATTTGTCTGTAGAACCATTGAAAAACCTTTAATAAATTGTTTTCTTTGTATCTTCCACCTCCATGTCTTGTGTGTCTAAAGTATTTGTTCTTGCTTGATAATGTGATTTTTCCATGCATTGGGTTGACCAAATAGATAGAGATCCATATTTCTTGATAAAATATGGAGCATGGTTGTATAAAATATGTTGCATAGTTAACAAATAAAGAAATTGTATCTAATAGTTGAGCCACCATTCTTAGAGTTTATCTTACCAAGCCTCCCATGAAAGTCTAGGAACCTTCTAGCCTTCACTCCACCAATAGATGGCTTTTTGGGGACACAATTGCCATCCTTAGGCTTTTGAAGATCTGGTTCAATAACAACATTACCACCATGCAAACCAATTGCAGATAAGACTTTTTCAATCTTTGTTATAGCATATGTTCTAGTTGATAATGGCTTCAACTTCCATGTAAATCCTATATAAATATGAACAAGCTTTTCAATTATCCTACAAAGTGCATGAAGTGTACAAATACGGGCATTTACTAAAGGAATATCTAGGACTGGCTTAAACTGTGGATCCTTGTTACGCCTAGAGGGAGCTCTATTCCAATTGTTTGAGTTCAACTCTATGGCTGATGGCTACAATATAGGCAAGTACATACATTTAAGTGTCTTTAAGTCACCAACTATGTGCCACTCAATCTTATAGTTCCCAAATCCTTCAACAAATAGCTCTTCTCATGCTTATTGTCTCTTAATAACATCAAGTATTGGTGTTCAATGAAAAACCCAATATAATATATCAAAATCTTTTGTATCTACTTCGAATGCTCCTAGCCACCAGATATTGTGTTCCAATTGAACACTAAATGACATTGTGTGATTGTAACGATCTGATGAAAGTGCTCTATTCATCAAGGTAATAGAGACTCTCTCTAGTTTTGTACATTTTAGAATCTCAATTTCATCAAGTTTAACCACAAATCTAGCCACTCCTCGTGTCTCTTCTAGTGACAAGTCATAGAATCTAATCATTAAGCATTGTAGGATGGGCAAGTCAAGGAAAATATTGTTAAATTCATTGAATACAACTTCCTTTTTCTTGCCCTTGAAGCTAGCCTTGATATGGAAAGGCTCACCTAGAATCTCCATTACCTTGTTATTCACTCTCTATCTAATACTTATAATCACATATGGCCTTAGAAGTATACAATTACATACTTGTCCTTGCTTCATATTTGACTGTAAAAGCTGAAAAAGTTGTATATAAGCATCTCGACTAATATCAATATTATCTAGTGTCTTCTGCACTAAATCAATATCCAAAGAGAGATCCTTTATCAATGGCTCCAAGTATTGTTTCTTTGCCTTTTAAATTTATTCTTTCCAAAAATATCTTTTGAAACTACTGAAGGAAGAAGATGATAATAAAACTGAGATGCTTTCAAAGAATGTCTTTTACTTGCATTTGATTGAAGAAGAGACCTAAACAAAATCAGCATCACAAATCAATACAATTAATTATAAAGAAAGTCATATTTTATATTTTTAAAGTGGAAAAAATGTACCTTGCTACTTGGATTCTTTTACTACAACAACCTCCTCCTCGTTTGAGACTCTCAATATTTCTAAGAGTCTTTTGTCGATTTCAAAGTCCAAAAATAGTTTTCTTTTGTTGATAAGATTTGATGTGTTTCTCCAACAAATGAATCCTCTGTTGATAGCCTTCTAGCTTCTGTAGTAAATCGTTGTTATGTTTTGATAAAAGATGGTTCTCCAAGTTGAGGATATCCTTTTCTACAACCAAGTTAAGTGTATAGCCTAGAAACCCATTATAACCATTACCAATGAACCTCAACAATGAAGAGCTATTATAGAAAGGTGGAGTGCTATTTTTGTTGGGATCTTTGGGATATAGCCTGCCATCTAATCAAAGATCAAGATTCTTCTTTCCTTCAAACCTGAGTATATGTTTCGTAGACTCTGTAATAGTAATGGGTTTTGTTCTCTTCCTTATTGGTTCATACTCACTATCAAACTCAATATGAAGATGATAGAGATGCCTTTTACTAGAGATACAGAGATCATTGGATGACTGATCTATAGCTAAGGATGTGATTAGAAGATTGGATTGAAAAAGTTTGCGAATTAAAAACAAGAAGGAAAACAAAGAAGAAACTAGTAAGGATGGGAAAGAAAGAAGAAAGTGAGAATGGAGAGAAGTAATCAAACGTCAAAAAATTTTCAAATTGAATATTAGTTTTCATTTTAATGAGGATGAGTAAGATCTTCATTATGACAATCTTTGTCACCTTTATGGCGGCCTAGATTTCTAGGTTTGATGTGACCACGAGAATATCACGACAATGACTTATTAACAATTTTCTATATATTTACTTGCCAAAATATAAAAGATTTTAAAAATAAAAAATAATTTTATTTCTTAAAATATTTTCTCTCTCTAGGATCGCTTACAGGGCATTTTCGAGACCTCAAAACTCCCCTAATGAGTGAGATATAGAGAGAGGGAAAGAGAGAGAGGGGGGAGAAATTGAGAGAAAAAATAGGGATAGAAAAGGAGAAATCCAAGGCATCCTTTCTCCCATAAAGAATTTTCAAGCACAAGATAATTGGGAGATAACACCCTCCTTTGAGCCACTATAATTTCAAGCTCTATTCCACTACTTCCATTTTTCACTCCCTTATCTTTCATTGTTACCATCACCCATATTGCCTACAAGCCTCCCTCAAAAAACCGTAAGGATCTTCAAGGAGCATACAGGACCCAAGGGCATATAGAAAGGAAGTTTAGAAGTAACATGGGGCTAATGGCACCCAAAAGAAGTGTTTCTAGAGAAAGATACATTTTTGCAACCATGACAAACACACTATCTACTCCACAAGCATTCCACATTCCTTCTAGTACATCTAAATAACTTGTATTGAAAAGATTGATGATATATAAATAAGACATATATCTTAGATAGAGAAGAAATGTGCTTCAAATATCATAGTAAAGGGATTTATTAAATTGTTTGAAGTAGAGAAACCTTCTTACAAGGGAAAGAAGCTAGACTCGTGTGACTTATGGTTGTTATCCAAAGTATCACTCGTACAAAGGTTTGTAAGAGGTCAAATTTACTATTGTGGCCCTTCTGATAACTAAACAGAGTTGATGGTCAATGAGTGTTCCTCAATCTCAAGTGCCATTGTATTGTATCCATAGATTGCAAGTTCTCCAAAACAACTAGGTTTTAATGTATTTTCCTAAGGATGAGTATACTAGGGACCTAGTGATCCCTAGATTGAATTATATGTAAAGATAGATGCCTTGTAATGGCATAAGGAAGTGATTGTGCATGGTTAAGAGTTGCACATTTCTAAGGGAAAAGATTTATGTGATATGAAGAGGCTTGAAATGCTATCTTGACTTGCAACCTAAGTATAATTGGGATTCCTATATATATATATAATTTCTCCAATCATAGCACTCTTTGGAGGATTATGTTCACAAGTTAATTGACCCTTGTGGGATACCTAAGGGTGTTTTTCTAATTCTATTTTGCCTTGAAGAGATGTTATATTTGTCAATATAAAATATTTCTTTTTTTAGCTTAGGATAGGCTGGTTACCTTTTTTTATTTTAACCTTAAGGATCCCCTAAGAGGAAGAGTTGTAGTCCTTCCGAGGGTTTGTCGAACGAGAAATTGATGCATAGCTAGGTCACATCCATGATCGCACCTTGGAAAAAGATGTTGATAAAGGCAAGAGACGTAAATGGGCACTTCTTGATATACTAGTGTGGTCTTGGTAAACCGAGAGTTTTCCTTCAAAATCATAAGATTCAAGAGATGACTATCATAGGAAATATTATAGAGCCCAGCCTCATGTCATTTTAGGGGTTGGGATAAGACTTTGCCTAATGGGTAGAGTACTTAATGTGTTAACTCCCCTTGTTTCTCATCCTCTTTGAACCAAGTGCAATATGGGTCTCCTTCTATTTGAACTAATTTGCACAAGCATCTACTCAAAGACCAATGCTAGATAAACTATTAGGCGACATAGTATTATCTAGAAACCTTGTTTCGAGTTGATCCTTGTGGGTATGGAGTGAGGCTTTCCCTGCAAGCTATACTCTAGTGAGCCTAGGCCACAATGTCCGCAATATTCTGAGGGAGTTCTTAGTAGCATCACTTAGAATTGTCCCTTGATAAGCTACTCAAATTGTGACATCAAGGGGGCATTTGACAAGCATGTTACACATGGTGTTAGTGAAACAATATAAATAAATAAACAATAATGTATGCATGTGTTTACTAAACATTTGTTCTTGTAAGCTTAAGAGTAGAATAGTTGAAAATATACTTAAAGAAATAGCCTAAATGATATGCTTTTGGATTGCCAAACATCTTCGGCAACCATGGATGCTCAACTTCAAGAAAACAAATTCCTCTTGAAGAAAATCAAGCCACTTGAATTCATACAAAAGGGACCTAATGTTGAGACAAATGCTAAACTTTGGATCAAGGCCCTTCAAGATTATTAACGTTAGATATGCTCAATGCCCCACCCTCATAAGGTGCCACCAATGATCCATGGTCCTCAAAGTTGTAAGGCCCCCATTATAAGGAGAAGCCATATGTGAGCCTGGACATTGGTTGAGTCCTGACTTGTATGTCAGATGAGGTCTATGTGACCAGATGCAAAAAGGTGACCATTGTGGGTCTAATCTTTGGATTAGACAAAGTAGTTAAGCTGGTAGCAACTCGAGGCACATTGCATTGAGTTGCTCCGTGGTTGGCCTTTTCACCACTCGACCATCGGCCTGTGAATCAAGCAATGCCCTCTCGGGATAATCCGCGATGTGATGTTGGAGATGATCCATGCGTGAAAAATATATTTCCTTAATTAATCCAATTAAAATTCAAACACAATCAAAGCAATTAGCCCTAATATCATATTCTAGAAAAGCATTCCTTTATTTCCATGGCAACTTGTCATTACAGACCCCTGCCATGCATTTACCATCAACACAAGCCTTGGAATATTTATCCAAATCACAATGCAACAATCCCTTGATTGAAAGAAAAACATTTAGGGTGTTGTCATTGGCAAAAAAAAATTCCATGTAACCTTTGTCTCGAAGATGAGACTTATGGAATCATTCTTCACTAAATAAGGGGCTACTAATAATCCCTTGTCAATGAAAAAAATACACATATTGTTCTCTCTCCATACTTCTCTCTCTCTCTCTCTCTCAAGCTCTCTCTCACAATCTCTTGGAGAGGTATACTCTCTCTCTCCCTCTCTCTTGCAGCCTTTCGGGGTCTCCTTATGCTCTCTTGTGCCTCCCCATGCCTCATATTTATAATGAATTAGAGAGAAGGGGATAAGTCTGAGAACAAAAGTGGAGGGGCTCTTAGAAGACTCAATGATCTGATGCTCAGATCATAAATCTGATGGTTGCATTGGCTCCAAAAGGGGGGTAAAACCCTAGGACGCTTGATTAGAAAGCTCTTAGTTCACTCCTTCTTCTTTTCTCTGTTCGAAGTGTTGTCTACTGCCTGTAGACTGTGATCACGGCGCGTGCGATTTTCGCAAATCACTTTTTTTTATATAAATAAATTCTCCCAAACTAACTAAAACATCGCTTGTCTTTTCTTTTAAATGACTTTTAGTTCTATCTTTTTAGGATAATATCTAAAATATAATAGTTCCCCCCTCCCCCCCCCCAAGATCTAATATTTTTGGACCATTCAAACTATACACCTTAATACTAGTGATTAATATGGCTCATATGTCCCATTCACATTGTACTTTTCATGAAGGGTGGCTACGGTCCTTATCAATCTGAGAAAAATGTCAGATTTATGACTCTTGATTTTTTTAAATATATTTTTTAATTGAATGAAAATTATTAGCTATTAATGCTAGTCAATTTTTACCTTAGTTAGTCTTTAGTTAGTAATCTTTACTAACTTATTAATTAACTAACTTTCAAACTAACCAACTAATTTTTATTGCGTGGAAATATTACACAAAACCCCTTCACAACCATCTATTATCCATCTTTCACCCAGTCAGAGTTGTTCCAGCTAGCTTTAAGCTCTTCACCTATCTTTTGTCTATATCTCTATCTAAGCTTCACAGTGGAAGTGCACGGGTGGATAGAGCCATCTTTGTATCAGTTGTTTGGAGATAAAGAAATTTTGTTATTCTCCTCTTATCTGTTGTGTACTCTCTATCTCTTTCTTAGATTCTGTTTGCTACACTGTGTAATTTTTTACATGGTATCAGAGCCTAGGGGGCTCTAGGGATCAAAGAGTGCACAAGAGGCAAAGGCTTCAACAACAAAGAGGAACAATGTCATCTTCTGGAAGTGGTTTTGGCACATCAAGAAGTGGTGCAGGAGGTGGTGCTATTGTACCAGCTATTCAAACACTGAGGATTCATCCACCAACCTTCAACGAGGGCAATTTAGATGGTACAAACTACACCTTGTGGAAATTCAAAATTACAACTATCATTGATTCTTATGAGCTTTTGGAGACTATGCTGAGGACTAACACAGAACCACAGCCTACCCCCGATCCATCAAATTCTAGTGTGATGATTCCTCCAAATGCAGATCTTCTACGAGCTTGGAAACGAAGGAATGCAAATGCATTGTGTGCCTTAGTTACAAGTTGTTCTGATAGTGTTTTGACTTTGATTCAGCATACAACCAAAGCATCAGAGGCTTGGAATGTACTGAGGAGTTAGTATGAAACACGAAACCAAACAAGGATTCAAAACTTGGAGAATCCACTAACAGCGGAGAAGTTTGTTGAAGGAGAGATGGTTGAAGCATTCATCACTCGGATTAAGAATCTGCGCGACCAGATGGTTGGCGCTGGGATACAAAAGACTAGTGAAGAACTAGCTCGGAGGTGTCTTCGAATTTGTCCACAAAATTTTGATGGACTAGTAACTTCCCTTAATACTCAAGTGAGACCTCAAGCTCTGACTTTTGAGGAGTTTTGTGCATTATTGATGGAGGAGAAGTTGAGGCTGAAAGCCCGAGAAGGAAGCAACAATGGAGATGCTATTTTGGATTCCAATAGATTGATGGTTGATGAAGGTTGAAATATTTTGGAATCCTATTGAATAGTTTTTGATAGTTTGGAATGGTTTTAGTATGAGTTATGAGGTTTTGATGACTTCTGTAACCCTCTGTAAACCTTCTGTCTCTGCTCTGTAACTGTATCTGCTCTGGTCCTGTACTGTACTATTCTGTAGACCTTCTATAAGTGTTCTGTAGAATGTATGTGTGACTTTGGAAAATTTTTCTAACTTTTGGAAGGGATGAATCTAAATTCAAAAGAGCTAAAACAAATGGAAGAAGCAGCTACTGTAAGATTGAAGAGAAGACTGGAGTGACAGTGACAGTAGTGAGCTGTGAAAAGACACTGTAGTGGCTCTGGTGCCCCTTCACATCAGGCATACCTCTTGGGAGGTGCATCCACGACCTAAGAAGGATTATTTAGAGTTATTATGAGAGTATTTTAGTGAGAGATGATGTATTATTGATTGAGAGAGAGAGAGCTAGAGATAGCCAATTCTATCAAAACAGTGTAACTGTATATGAGAGATTGAGAGAGAAAACTATGAAGACATTGAAGATGAATACTATGTGATTGATTTCCATTTAAAAATGGTGTATTATTTTGTGTTCATTGTTCTATTGATGGATTCTATGAAGAAGTTGAAGATTATGGTTGATTCTATCAAATCCGTGGGAGATATCTACTATGATGTTGCGTGAAGAATTGCTGTTTTCTTTGTTTTGGTCATCAAAAGAATGAAATAAAAGCTTGTTGATGTTACAAGATAGATTTTCTTGCAGTAGAATCCCCTTTTCCTTGGTGTCTCTCTTGGGGCTCCATGTTTTTGGTGCGCAGCCAAGGAAACTTGCCATCAACAAGCATCAGAAGAGGCTAAAAATGAAGGAAATGGCATTGCCAAGAAGAGGAGAATTCAATGGATCCTTGCAAAGTTCCTTCTTCCACTAAAGAGTTGGAGATTCTTATTATCAAAGCCACTTTCCACATGAATTTCATCCCACAATGACGAAAATATATCACCATCGATGCATGCTCTATGTGGTGGACTGTTTCCTCTTCCTATTGAAGCAACAGAAACTTGCATCTTGGTGGCAAATTGTTTGGGAACAAACTGAAGAGCAGAAACAGAGAGAATGACCATCCATGGAAGATTTGATATTCATTGAGAAGTTTCCAGACATCATCAAGTGGGAGATCGTGAAGAAGCTTCAGGAGTCGTGGTCTGTTGAGGTTCACGAAAACAAGAAGGAAAAGAGTTGCAATTTGTTCGTGGATGCTCAACAACAAGATACGTGGGATGCTTGGTGCACTGACAATCTTCTGTTTGTCCAATTAGTAACCCACTGGAAGTTGGTAGACAGTGTTTTTCACAACATACACCGTTGAAACCCTCAGAAGTTAGCATTATTATAATGACACAACAATGATCCTAAGAAGAATGAGTTTTGATACTTTCAAAACAGAATATCTCCCCCTCTGTAGTGGTTTGAAAGTCGAATTCAGAGATGTTGAAAAGAAGGAAGTAGAAGAGATGTTGGCCAGAGAATCCATCAGAGACTGAAGCCCCTATCTGATACCATCCTATTGAGTACAGACCAACTGCTTGGAGCCAAGCCCTGATGAATGACGCAATCAAGAGGCAAGTGTTAGAACAAGTCCAGAGGTACGTGAGAAAAGAGAAGGCAAAAATCAAAGTTGAGAACAAGCTCGCAACAGAAGCCTCCTTTGATGCCCTAAAAGCACTCTTTACAGAAGTCCCCGTGGCAACTCAAGGTCCCTTTCCTAGTCAGATTCATCCTGGAAATATTGATGACAGGCCAACGAATATAGTCCCATTGCTAGTTTTTAAGAGAGAGTACAATGAAGACCCTGATCTTCATGTAGCAGAGTTCATGATAGCATGTGTGGCTAACAATGCCAGAACCCCTGAGCATTGGTTAGCAATATTCCACGCCACTTTCAAGGGCGCGGTGTTTCAGTGGTATGAGAGACAAGCAGTAGGAACTTTTGGCACATGGGACGATCTGAAATTGGCATTCCTCACTAAATTCAGGTGTGAAGGTTTTGAAGAGAAGATGCGAGAGGAGTTCATGAATCTAAGTCAGTCCTATGGAGAAAGAGTAGAAGCTTATGTCTCGCGAATGGAATCCATCCTGAAGAGATGGACTAACCATCATTTGGACGAAGGAATCCAGAAAGGAGTGTTTCTTAGAGGCCTACAACCAGAAGTTTGCAAGTTTGTGGAATTGAGAAGACCAGTTAATCTGCAAGCTGCAGTGGAAGGTGCAAGATTGTATGACGAAGTTGAAGCAAGGTTGTCAATGACTCCAAGAAGACGAGTCTTACCTCCTACCATGCCACGAATGGTATACCCACCAAATGCAGTCCTAGGGACAGTTCCCTACCCCTATCCCCAGATGCAAGTAGTGCCACAGTATAATGCACCTAACCCACTGTGGTCTCTGCAGACGATAGTGCCTCGAATGATAGTTCAATCACAACAACAATGGCCTTAAACAGTTCCTCCAATGGTGACTCAACAATAGTCAAATCCTACCAACTGGAATCAACAACCCCAAGTCTCAACAGGAGCTCTGAATCAGAACTAGAATAGAGGACTTTCTGGATCGACCCAACCAATGTATGTCGTAATTACAAAAGCCTCCCAAAATCCCACTACAAGTACTTCAAGAGGTGAAAATCTGAAGGACTACTTATCCAACTCAGTTGCAAGTATCAAGAAAGAGCTTATGGATGTGATTAACAGAGCAGCTACAGACGCTGAAGGTGAATACCGCCAATATATCCACTCCTGTGGGAGCTGGAAGAGATGTGATCCCTCTAATACATGGTGTGGAAAGTGTCATCAAGCGAGACATTTAGCCACTAAATGTAACTGAAAACCAACCATTCTTGGAGCTTTCTATTCCTACTATTTGAAAAGAACCATACAGAGGATATTTGCTCTCTGAAATAGATGCACGAAAGAAGACAGAAGGATGAAAATGCAAGATTCAACTTGCTAGAATCCAAAATGACAACACAGGATATTGGACCAAAGCCTAGGGAATTTGGTCCTAATTTTGGTCCAAGAAGGTTTCCCTCTCAAAGTTACAGAGGACGACAGTCTAGCGGTGGTCACAGCGATCAGAGGTGGAATATTATAGGTGTGGAGAAAAGGGACATGTCTCCCCAAATTGTCCAAACCCTAGACGATCTATGGATTACAAGCCCTTATGCAGCCGATGCAAAGGTGAAGGCCACACTACAAAGGACTGTCCAAGTCCAGTCCTTGTAAAGGCCAATGGCACTGATAGCCAACAGAAGGTACAAGAGTCTGCCTCCAATTTGGTAGAGTTGGAAGTTGCTGTTGTCACGCGCACCAAGAAGAAAGAACCATTTGTTCAAAATGAAAACAATTCTCCTGCCAAGACTGTGAAGTTCAACATACCAACAAAGGGACAGAGTAGTACAGAACAGAACAGTGCAGTATAGAGCACTGTAGTGTCATAGAGAGTTATAGAGACAATCCCAGAAATAGGACTAGAGGCCCAGGAGATAGATGATACAGAAGCACCTCCAGAAACAAAGGAAGTGCCGATGCCACAATTATCAGAGGAAAAAGGAAAGATGAAAATGGGGGTAGCTCCATTCCCGAGCAGGCTGGAGAAGCATGTGGATCCTATTAAAGATTATGACTTGGTAAAAGACCTAGACACTTTTAAACCAAACTTAACATTCTGGCAGTTATACTGATGCTATCTCCCAGCTACCGAAAGAAATTCAAAAGCATCTTGACAAGAAGACATGGACTAAGGATTTCTCCTTCACAGCGACTAAGACCAATAAGGCCCCGGAGCCTATAAAGGAAGTAGATGTGGCTAACGCATTCCTAGATCCTGGAACCCCAGAGATTAGTGTATGGATAGAAGGATGCTTTATTTCAGATGCATTGATTGATGGAGGCTCATCAGTAAACATAATGATGGATGTGACAATGAAGGACTTAGGGTTGCAAGGAATTCAACCTACACAGTGGCTTATCAGATTGGCAGACCAAAGCAGAATTAAACCATTGGGCATCCTCCCATACGTCAAAATAACCCTTGCAGGAAGAGACTATTGGCTGATATTTCTGGTGGTCAAACAAAATTCTTATGGGAAGAGACTATTGGGCTGACATATTTGGTGGTCAAACCAAATTCTTATGGGAAGAGACTATTGGGCTGACATATTTGGTGGTCAAACCAAATTCTTATGGAACCTCATACCCTTTGCTGTTGGGAAGACCTTGGCTTTTTGAAGTGAGAGCCAGGACGGACTAGTTCAAAGGAATCCTAACCCTAGGCAAAGGACCCAACAAAGTGGTGTTGAAGTTGTATGGATCGCAAAAAGGCAATGGATCCACATCCATTGAAGTCATAACTGACTCCTCCAACGAGGTAATAGATGGTACATCAGGAGATGAAGAGGCTGTTAAGCATATCTTTCCTAAGAAAATAAAGGCATAGTCCCTAATAGTGGGCACTCTAAGCCAACTACCAAGGAAAGCAAAGTCCTTGTCCATGGGAGAATACCTCCTGCCTCAACTTGAATTGGATTCTGAAATCATCTTTGACAGTGAAATAGAAGCATGGATGTATTGTTCTCCCTGTTACATGACAGTCGCAGAGACAAAACAGAGGCAGAACAGATACAGAGCAGTAACCGATATAGAGACACAGCAGATGTAGAATAGAGACAGAGCGGATACAGAGACAATCATAGAGACAGTAATAGACACAAAGCCAGAGACAGAGGCAGAAGCAGAGTTAGAAGCAGAAGCGGATGCAGAGGTAGAAGATATGTTCTTCTCCTACATACCCTCTACAGAAGCAGAGACAGAGCCTCCAAAGGAAGAGGATGAAAATGATGAGGAAGAAAACGAAGCAGGCTATGAGAGTGCAAACGAAGAATTTCCTCTGATAGTGGATGATATTGCTAATGTTTCTACACAGACCTCAAAGACCGAAGATCTCAAGGTGCTGTATGCAAGGACCATGGTTCCATTTGGATTCATCAATGGACCAAAAAGTATGCAGAATCTGTATAAGCAATGGATTAAAAGCATAAAAATTAAGTTCACCAGTGGCTCCTGTCGCCCTAACTCTTCAGTTTGGAGAAAAGACGATGATGATGCCCCCTGCCAACAGAAGCCAGAGCTATCAGAGCCACGGCCTCTAGAAGGCCCGTGCTATGTGGCATTCCTAGATGCATCCTCTGAAGATGAATCCCTAAATCCAGAAGAAATTACCACTTACACAGAAGCAAGAAAAGCTCTGATACCCTTCCATCAACCTCAACAAACAAATGAGTCATCTGTTCAGAAGGAGGACACTAGTTCTAGTGGAACATCAGATGAGGATACTACTCTCTTGAAAGAGTCAGACCTCTATCCAAAAGCCATCCGTGGGACATTTATCTGTGAGAAGTGGAAGGTGAAAGACAAGTAACATTCTTGGATACTGATGGTACTGAACATCACCTGAAAGTGGACCTCAATCTTCCAGAAGAAGAACTAGTGGTTCTGCGAGACTTATTAAAGGAGAACTTAGATGTGTTTGCTTGGTCATATAAAGACCTAAAGGGGATTGATCCCACAGTATGTCAACATCACATTGACCTAGAGCTTGATGCCAAACCTACAAGGCAAAGACAAAGGCATATGAATCCTAATTACTCTGCTCTGGTGAAGGCCGAATTATTGAAACTTCTTGAAGCAGAGTTCATTTATCCCGTGGCTAACAGTGAATGGGTTTCGCCCATTGTGGTAGTACCCAAGAAGAATAGAAAACTTCGAATATGTGTCAACTTTCGAAAGCCCAATTCGAAGATGAAGAAGGATCATTTTCGTATCCCTTTTACAGACCAACTATTAGACACAGTGGTAGGCCATGAGCTATATTCCCTCTTGGATGGATTCAATGGATATAACCAAGTCCAAATTGCAGAAGAGGACCAATCTAAAATAACCTTCACCACAGAATGGGGGACCTATGTCTATAGAGTGATGCCATTTGGGCTCTGTAATGCTCCTACCACCTTCCAATGAGTAATGATGGTTGCTTTCCAAAATCATTTGCATGATTTCATTGAGGTGTATCTTGATGACTTTTGTGTCTATAGTTTGATCTGTGAGCACTGGGGATACCTAGAGCAATGTTTTGAAAGATGCCAAGAGTATGGGATTTCTCTCAACCCCGAAAAATGTGTCTTTGGCGTCTCATTAGGAGTTCTCTTAGGCCATATTGTCTCTGCACAAGGGATTGCAACAGACCCGGCAAAGATTGAAAAGATTTCCGCCTTAACAGCACCAACAAACCTCAAGCAGTTGAGAGGATTTATTGGCCATGTGGACTACTACAGAAGATTTATTGCACACTTTGCAACCAAGGCAGCCCCTTTGCAGAAGCTTCTAAGGAAATATGCAAATTTTCTTTGGACTGACTGTGAAGAAGCCTTTAATACCCTAAAATAGTGCCTTATCCAAGCACCTATTTTACAATCTCTTGACTGGACGAAGGAGTTCTATGTGCACACAAATGCATCAGTCGAAGGGCTAGGTGCTATCCTATGTCAAAAGGGCCCCTCTAAATTAGATCAACCCATTTATTATGCAAGCCGAAAGGTCACTGATAGGGAATGGAACTACACAGTGACAGAGCTTGAGTGCTTGGCAATAGTGTTTGCACTAGAGAAGTTTCAACACTATCTATTGTCAACACATTTCAAGTTCTATGTGGATCATGAAGCCCTGTCTTTCCTGATGAACAAAGTAGATGTTAAAGGACGACTAATGAGATGGTTTCTCCTATTCCAGGAGTTCGATTTTGAAGTGGTTACTAAGCCTGGCCGTTCCCATGTCCTAGCCGATCATCTATCACGGATCCCTCAAACAGAAGAAGAGGAGCAGGATGATCCAAACCTTTCTGATGCTTCCTTGTTTCTAGTTGAAACAGTTACTCCTTGGTATGCAGACATAGCCAACCTCCTGGCGGCTCAACAATATCCTCCTAGCATCTCAATTCATGAGAAGAAGAAGCTTCTGTTAGAATCAGCCCCCTACACCTTGCTAGGCGGTGCATTGTACAAGAGAGGCAAAGATGAAGTATTGTGAAGATGTGTTGCAGGGGATGAAATTGGTATGGTATTGAAATCATGCCATGATGAACCATGTGGTGGACACTTCGTAGGAGAAGCGACAGTCAGAAAGGCTCTGTTAGCAGGATACTAGTGGCCAACCCTCCAGAAGGATGCATATGATTACTGCAAGAGATGTGATACTTGTTAGCGAATGGGGAAACCCACCAAAACAAGTGCCATGCCACTGCAACCCATTCTTCCCCTAAAGCCGTTCAAGAAGTGGGGGATTGATTTTGTGGGTCCCATTGATCCACCTACCAGATGGAAGCAGAACAGATACATCTTAGTATGTAGGGATTATGCCACAAAGTGGTGTGAAGCTAAAGCCCTGAAGCGGGACGATGGTAACAGCGTAGCCCTGTTCATGTATGAGAATATTATCACCCGTTTTGGTAGTCCCCTTGAGCTGGTAAGTGACCGAGGTACTCATTTCCTTAACAAAATCATGGAGGAGCTGACAGAGCTGTATAAGATCCACAATCGTAAGTCCACTCTCTATTACCTCAGAGCCAACAGCCAAGTTGAATTCACCAATCGCATCCTTTGCTTGATTCTGACAAGAACGATTGCCGCACATCATCACGACTGGGACAATCGACTTACAGAGGCCCTCTGGGCTTACAGAACCTCCCATAAGGCAGCTACAGGACACACCCCTTTCTAGCTAGTGTATGGTACAGAAGTCGTCTTCCCTGTTGAGCTGGAATTGCCCTCTTTGCCAGTGGCAGTTAAAGAACGCTTGGGAGATAATGAGTCACTGCAACACCATCTCCTGCACTTTGGAATTCTTGGAAAAGATACGATGGATGGCCCTATAGTGCATGGAAACCACTCAAGCGTGATGCAAGGCCTATCATGACAGTTTCATCAAGTGCAAGGAGTTCAAAGATGGTGATCTTGTCCTGGCCTATGATTCGAGATTTGGCAAGTTTCATGGCAAGCTTCAACAATGGTGGATAGGTCCGTACAAGGTACTTGCTGTCAATCCTAATGGCTCTGTTTAGGTGCAGACCATTGATGCCTCTAATGATCCCTTCCTGATCAATGGCTATCGCCTGAAGAAGTACTTCTCTCCCTGTGGATCTTGACAATCACAGTCGACCTACCCTCTCCCTTTTGGGCGGTGCAATATCCTTCTTGTCGTGCTTCTGATAGCCCTTATGATTCTCCTCATGAGGCAGTCTCATTCTACTAGCCCCTCACAGATACCACTCAATCCGACCTTGTTCTCTTCTCGTTTGATCCAACAATGGTGGCGAGGTTGGTCCTGACACATGATATTTCTACCATTCTCTTCCTTAATGGAAAAAAAAAAGAAAACAAAAAAAGAAAAAAAAAGAAAAAAACAAACAAACTGTTATGGGAGAAAAGGAAGAAATTCCTTGTCATAATAGGCCTCGTTCCAAGAAAAGGTGAAAACGCCCTTGGGCGGGAAGCTAACCGTGGAAAAGGTGGCAACACCCCGTAGTTCAGGATAGCTAACTCATCACCAGCAAAACATTTCCAACAAAGTAATTTTAAGCCACCTCCCTTTGTGCGTTATCTCTGCAATATCAGTCCGTCTGCCCTTCTTAACATACGATTTTTCTTACAAATCATTGAAGTACGAGACTTGTAGGCTGTCTCCCTGGGTACGCCTCGTCTTCAAGATCCTAATGACAACAATAGCCGACCTGATCTTCATCACCAACCCCTTGAGTGATGCGAGCTTTCATCCTAATAGGATGGGGACGTGAACATGGGCTGCCCTCTATATCTATCAGCGAGTGAGACAGAGGGTGGGCTGAGTGATCAGTTTTTCCCTTCAAATCAAATGAGAGGTGAGATGTGTGAACGAAGTGTTGTATGCACGGGATGGGCCTCTCAATGCAGAATGCACGATCTGTTCCTGTGCACTGCACCATAAGGCTCCCTGGCCTTCCTTCTTGCACTGTATGCCGGCACAGGGCGGGATGCACAGTTGCACCATCAAAGCACACAAGGCATACAACCTCTGCACAAGTGACGGTGAGGATTACATCAATGGGTTTCAGGAATGGATGCCCTCTGTATCTTCTATTAGAGCGTGAGACAGAGGGTGGGCTAAGTGTGACTGATGTTTCTTCAATCAATTATCGAGAGGTAAGGATTGAGGGACGTTACGACCATTGGAGCCAAGTACGTTTCTGTTTCCCTATGCACCCACGGGATGGATCTCTGCCATCAGCATAGGACATGTCGCTTTGTTCTGTACATTGCACTACAAGGCTCCCTGGCCTTTCTCCTTGCACTTATGCCAAATAGGTTGGACGCATGGAGGCACCATCAATTGTGCGCCCTGGCATACTCTCTCTACACCATTCCCTTGTCGATTCCTAAACCAGGTGTACGCTTTGGGTCCCATCATTATTCACTCAAGTGATGTTAGTAATGGGGCGAGTGACTATTCTTTCAATCCATTTGCGTGATCGTAAGTTGAGTGCAATATCCCTCGTCATTGATGAATTTCCTGTGATTCCTTCAACCATCCACCTCCCTAGGTGCTGCCGAGTGGTCCCTGCCACAAAGGACGTGTGCTGTGAAGACACTTTGGTACCTTCTGCAGCCGACAACGATACAAGATGCAACCTCGATAATCGATATTACTCCTCGGCAATATGGGCCAAGTCTTTCTAACCCTACACCTTCTATTTCTCAGTGACGATCATGTCTTAAGTGTGGGGACGTTCGTGGTTGGTTTGATGTATGTTATTAGGTCCTTGATGTTTGATTTACCCTTCCTATTAAGGTTTTAAGTGTGGGGACACGTCCCTGCGCGTCTATGTTGCATAACTCCATGCATCTACCCTGTTATGATCATGCATCTATGCCATGACTTCATTTTACCCTGATGGGGTCCATTCCCCACTCCCCGTTCTATTTCACTCTGTCCTCGGGGCTGTTCCTTGACCGTTTGCTTTTATTTTTTGTTTTGTGATTTTTCCATGAGAACGCATCCTACATTCACTGAGAATCATATCCAACCTTATAGTCATGTTCATCCCTTTGAACTACCTATTTTTTCTTTTTACAAACCCTTGTTCTGACAGACAATTCTTAAGTTATCAATTTTTGAAGCAATTCCCGTAAAATGGACGGTTTTCCATGTGAATGTGACCTTATTGCTTCAGAACCTGATCTGATGTGCCAACCTGGTCCTAACCATTTTCCTTGACATTTTTTCTTCTTACTCCGTGTCATTTCGATGCACAGTTGGTCCGTTATTACTTTTTACGGGTTTTCAGGCCCTTTTCGTGCCTATTTTTCACATTTTTCCATGTGAACTTGCCCTATTTTCATCGGAATTTCAGTTTA
Source organism: Lygodium microphyllum (assembly GCF_053477565.2). Taxonomy (NCBI): domain Eukaryota; kingdom Viridiplantae; phylum Streptophyta; class Polypodiopsida; order Schizaeales; family Lygodiaceae; genus Lygodium; species Lygodium microphyllum. The sequence goes on from NC_141163.1 coordinate 75,333,155, forward strand.
ACTTGGCAATCGTGTCTTCCCAGCCTTTCCCCCACTTTTTCATTTTTTCTCCCCCCTCTTCCAACTGTTGGATTTTTAGTTATTAAATTTTCCGAGTGTTTTTTGGTGTTTTTTGTGTTTTTCCCATGTGAACCCCTCCTAATTTCCCCCAACCTGAGTTTTAATGGATCAGCCTTGTGAATCCCTTTCTTCTGGACATTTTTCCTTTTTACTATCCTCTATTCTAGTGCACGAATCCTTTCCTATTCATTTCCGAGTCCATTTTCAGGTTCGTTTTTGGCATCTTTCCCATGTGAACGCATCCTATCTCGATCGGAACTATGTTTTTCCGTGATAGGGTTGTTGGATACATTGTTTTACACAATTTTTCTTCTTTCCGCACTTCGTTCCGACGCACGAATTCTTTGATATTAATACACGTATGTGTTTTCACGCCTGTTTTTTGTGTTTTTTCCATGTCAACGCCCTGATTTTGCCTTGGACCCGATGTTGCATTTTTCCATCATTTTTTCCTCATCTTTTGGCATATTTTTTCTTTTTATGGATTTTCGATCCGACGTACGGTTTGGGTTTTATTAATTTTTATTCATTTTTGCCATGTGGCCGCGTTTCTCGTGTCATGCGTGAACGCACCTATTCTTGGTTTTGTGCACCTCGGAACGCCCCCATGACCTCAGTGCCTTGGGCGTCGCTGTCCCAGCCCTATTTGATCCCATCATTGCAAAAAAAAAAAATTACTACCGCCCCGCGCATGCGCGTGGGACGGGGGTGCATTCCTTTTTTACACACATAACCGATTTCTTTAATTTAAACATTTAAAAAAACAAATAAAAAAACAACAACCACCCACATTCAAATTTAAAATTTACAAAAAAAAGAAAACAAAAAACACACAAAATTAAATTTTCAAAAAAACCAAACAAAAAAAACAAACAAACAAACACACCCCAACCACATCAACACATATTAATTTAAAAAAAAAAAACGAACAAAAACATACTTTTTTTAAAAAACAAACAAAAAAACCAAAAACAAACAAACTTCGAAAACTTTTTAAAAAAACGATAAAGACAAGAGTAAGAAAAAAAAACAAAACAAAAAGAAGGGGGGCAAACGTACTTGTCGGTTGAACACGCCCTCCCTCTCCTTCCTCCCCCACACAGGCTCAAACCCCCTTGCTACCCCATTGCCATCGACCTCCCTTCCCTCCTACTGCCCCGTCGCCATCGACATCCCTTCTCTCCCACCCCCCACGCTGTCCCTTCTTCCTCTTTCTACCCCCCATGCTGTCCCTTCTTCCTCTCTCCACCTCCTACGTTGCCATCCCTTCCTCCTCTTCCCCTCCTCCTCCAGCCCGACATCTCCTCCACCATCCCCTCCTCTTTCCACCCCCACTCCCTCCCCTCCTCCACCTCCTCCATCTCCGCCTCCATCTCCGCTCCTCCCCTCCCCCGCCTACGCTATCCTCCACCTCCTCCATCTCCGCTCCTCCCCTCCCCCGCCTACATTGTCCTCCACCTCCTCCATCTCCATCTCCATCTCCACCTCCACTCCCTCCCCTCCTCCACCTCCACCTCCTCCCCTCCTCTCCTCCACCTCCTTCCCTCCCCTGGTTAGTACCCATTAACCTACCTTGACTTAACCGACTAACCTAATCATTAACCTACATTACTAACCTAATCATTAACTTATAACACTAATCTAATCACTAACTTAACACATTAAGTTAACCTAATTAACTTAGGGTGTTACGTTAACCTCATTAACTTAGGGTTCACCTAATTAACTTAAATCACTAACTTAATCTAATTGACCTAAATTACTAACTTCACTTAACTGCTTTACCTTACTAATTTCACCTAATTTATTTACCTTACTAACTTCACCGTTACTCCCCTAACTTAATTACCTTCGGTTATCACCTGCACCACATTACCCTTCTTCTAACCATCGTTTTCCCGTGTAGCCCCCCGTTTTTGCCCTTTTGCCCCTCTTTCTCCCTTGTTCCTTCGTCGTGCGCGCACGTGTTCGTGTGCTAGCAGGCGTTCACATGCGAGGACGTGCTTCCCATTCATTCGTGCAGTGGTGTGTTTCACTCAACCGTTCACATGCAGTCATCCTCCGTTGTTCACACGTAGCTCGGGTACCGCCTTTTAATTTCCAAACCTGCTAAATACATAAAAACACATAAAAATAAACATAAAACACCTAAAAACTTCAAAAATTCATTAAAATTTATTTAAAATTAAAAATTTTTGTAAAAAAATCGTTAAAATTTCCAACATTACTAAAATCATTTGGAATATTTTTTAAAGGGAAAAATCAAGAAAATAAATAACAAAAAATTCAACACTTTAAAATTTCTTAAAAAATACATGTAAAATGAGTAAAATTTATTAAAAATTGATAAAAATTCAAAAATATTTCCCAAAATAATTTCACAAATCCCCTTGACCCTTTTGCTAATAATTTTTCAATTGAAAATGCTTCCATAAATTGCCAAAATATTATTTGAAGCCAAAAATCCTAAATGTAATACTTCATCTCTCATGAAAATTCATTTTTAAATTCCAAAAATTAGTTGAAAAAACATGGATAAATTACAACACATTGTTGACACTTGTTGGATTGCTGAAATTCTACCCTAACACTTCACAACATATTCATGTGCCCTATATCCCAATTTAATTATTTTAAAAAATGCAAAAAAGAGAAAAAATAACAAAACAAACAAACAAAACCAAACACTATACAAAATACAAACACACCTAAAATTTAAAGATGAAAAAAAAACCACAAACAAACAAAATGAAAAATAAAAATAAAATCAAAACAAAACAAAAACACTAAGGTGCTATATTTTTTCCAGTCAGTGGTGTTTGTTTTTTTGACTAGATTCCTTGAATTTTGGGACTACTCCGTGCGCCTTCAGTCTATTGCATACACACCCCTACCAGGTATTTATTTTTTAAGTTTTGTTTATTTTCATTATCCCATAACCAGAGTTAATTGCTAAAATGAAATTTATTCAAACACTTTTTCACGTGCGCTCGCGCTAAACACACAATTTTCTAATAATTTAAAAATCAACCAGCCATTCACTTTGCACATGCTACGTGCGCTTAAGAGGCACCTTAATTTTTAATAAAAATGAACCAGCCGTCACAAAAAAGCACGCGCTTGCAAAAAAAGCGCTCCATATCACCATTAATTTTTAATTAATGAATTTGCATTTAGAGACCCCAGTTTGGGAATCGCAGTCTAGGTTTCGTTAAAGCACTATTTCACCCTAATAAATTGTAATTAAAATTTTAAGAAGGAATCGCTATTTTCTTATTAAGGTTTATAACATAATAAAATTTCATCTATTGTTAATAAATTTTTAAAATAATGCCTTCATTAAAACCATTTCTCCTCACTGCACTTTTTTTTTCTTTTTAATAAACACGCTTCGTGGGATGGGCGTGTAAAGTCCTCTTAGCTGAAACTGTTGGTCAAGGTTATGGTCCAGTCCTGATTAGATTTTTATGGTATTATGGTTTGCTTATGTGCTACGATTACGAGTGCGGTTTGTAGTTTTTTTTTTTGCCTGATACGGGGTTTTGGGTGCTGCTTGTTGCATCGCATGAATTTTTCGGTCGCATATGTGTAGAGGTTATGCCGAATTTTTTCTAGGATGTGGGTTGTTTGGGGTGGTAAATGGGTTAGTTATGTCTATGTGTGTGTGTCCTTCTTTTGATTGATTTCTTTTTTATAGCTCTTTTGGTTGTTTTGCAAGCATTCTTTGTGATTGTCTGTGTTGTGGTGTGTGTGTTTTCCATCTGAATGGCGCCTCACGCTCCTCCTCCTATCCAGTATGTCCCGTTGATCAGTAGGGATTATTCTTCCCTACTAGCTTTTGAGCCTATCACGAAAGCAGGACTTGCGACTTTCGTGGTGGCTGCTCCATTTCCATTGATTCCAGATGATCCATCTCTATGTTATGAGTTCCTTGCATCATATAGTAAGAATTCGGGCCTGGTTCATGGTGCTTCCATGGTGTTGACACCCCGAGGGTTAGGAAAGGCTTTGTCTCTTCCCTACAAAGGAGAGCCCTTTGTTATAGCTAGATAAATGTTCTCCAATGATGAGATATTCAAGCTATTACAGAAGCAGACCAAAGAGCTTCTGGATGTTAAGAAAGTGATAAACACTTCAGGAGTATCTTTTTCCATGATCACTGATCCTCTTTGGAAGTTAGTCCGCCAATTCCTCCAAGACAGCCAAAACACCATCCCATTATTTGTCCAAAGAGCTCTTCACAACTTCTAGGATGGTGTTAAAAGGGGTGGCCATTGATTGGAGTACTTACCTGCTTACGAAGATGGACCAACATTTTGTCAAAGCAACCAAAGGGAATGTCACAAATGTCACCTATGGTTCCTACTTATATGCTTTCTTGACATACTCAAGTCTTAAGAAGGGTGTGCTACCACCTCCTCCATCTGATCTAGTACCTCCCCCTCTACTTTCAAAAGAGTCAGAACATATTGACATAGAGGATCTTGATTCCCCTCCTCCATTGGTCATTCAATGGAAGCGCTTGAAGAGTGTGGCAGATAAAACTCCCTCAGTCCTTCCTTCACTCACAGTTCCTGCTACTTCTGGCCGTGACCTCCCTGCATACCTCACATGTAACAATTTATTCAGGGCACATAGAGAGGGTTCTTTGGACATATCAATCCCTTCACTGAACAGTTTCATGTCAGGATATGCTATTCCATTCCTTTATAATGACATCTAGAGTTTGATTGAACTCTCAGTGTGACAGCTTGTGTTTAACAGTTGTATGCTTCTTTTATGAAGAACTGATGCAGTCCAAAGACTAGTTGCATAAGGCAACCTCAGAGTTAGCCTCTGCTAAAGACACACTTGTAGATCTTTTTAAGTAGATGGAGCAGCAGACTCAAATGATTGAGACCCAGCAAGAAGAAATATCTTCTTTGAAGATTCAATTAGCAGAAGCTCAGTCAGAGGTTACTAGAGTCTCGAAGGAGAAAGAGAGAATGTCCAAAGAAGCTCAAGAGTTTCAAACTCTTTTAGATGCAAAACTGTCAGCTTTACAGATTGCTCATAACACAGTGAAATCACAAGCTTCCCAGATTAAGCAGTTGTTGCAGGACCAACTGGCACAGTCACAGTCCGTTTCTCCAAGCCCCAATGTTCCTATTATTCCTTCTATCTCTAAGCAGGACTTGGCAGAGACAAGCCACATTGTGTCCATTGTTTCAAGATAAAGTGGAAAGATTGCAGTCCAGGATGGATTTGTTATGGTCTACATTTGAGCACTTTCAGGAGTATGTTTCTCTGGACCATTCTTTCTTTGTCCACTATCAGTTGCAGAAGTTGGCCTTCTATATGAAGCTTTCAACAATGGATCTCCCTCTTCCAGAGGATGGTTGGAGTGGGGTTTGGTTTTCTGATTTGCTGATAGAAGTGGTCCGTATAGTGTTTGAAGATTCTGTGACGACAGATACCATGTTGTTGTCTTACATGTATCTACGAGGTGATCTGTTGATTTCAGATTATGTAGATCTGGTATGGTATGTGGGAGATGTGGTTTTGCAAGTTGTTTTGTATGTCAACTATTTGGAATTGAGGATAGAAGACATGTTCCAGTGGTATTCTTCAAAAGTGGCTACTTGCCCTGACAATTCATGGCATTCAATGATTGATTCTCTGGTCCTGAATCAACGTCAAAATACAGCTTCTACTTATGTGCAAAGCACTAACTAGCTGAGGGTGGATCTCCTAGCTTATCTTTCCAAGAACCATCCATTTGATTCATCCTTTTTTTATGCCTATTGTCTTAGGTCCCTCTGTTCCTAGCCTATTATACTATCAACAAATGGCCCATCGCTATGATACTTATCTTTCCCTTTATCAAACCAATTCAGCAGCTATCTCACCTCTTCTTTTCCAACCTCAGGGTTTTCCTCAAATTCCTATATTTACCTATTGTTCTTTCATCGAAGATCGAGTTTTTTCCCCTTCTCCACCATGCCCTTCACCATCCATCCATATATCTTCTAATTTTCCTGTTTATCAATTGACACCTTTCCTAACTGATTCACTTAAATTTTCAGCTACTCCTTCTTTAGCTTATTCCTCCTTTTATGATTTTTCCTACCCATCTCTTCATCCTCTTTTACTTATTCCACTTCCATCTCCTACCACTTCTATTTCTCAACCCCCTCATTTGGTTAGTGAGTACGATGGATTTGATCAACAGATTCCCAGAAGAAGGGGATGAAGCTCGACTGATTCTCTCACGGGACCATAGATAAACTGGCCAATAATTCTAGGGGGCTGGACTACTGCTAGTCAAGCATACCAGAATTACCTCCATTTTGCTCACCAATATTCACAATCTCTAGATCCTTCAGTGAGATTGACAACTCATTTTGCTTGGTATCTAGCATACATGCATCGACATTCCCATAACAATCAAAAGGCCATTCCAAATCTTTGTATGAATGTCAATGTAAACATTGATTCCCAATAGTTGGATGTCCTATATTTTCATGCCCTATGTCTACCTAGCAGATACCTTGTTTTGCTAGAAAGGATGTGCTACCTGCAATTCTTTCAAAATCCTCCAAAGACATTTGTGGATGAGTCCTTCTCCATGGATCGTTTTTTAAACCACCAAGCCTTCAAAAGGGATCACCTTCATTGATGCCTTTGCAATGTATTTTGGACGATTCTTAATGATATATATCTCATTTTGGAGGTGTCATTCAAATGGTTGTGTTAGTGTTTGCGTGTGTTGAAATAATTGTATGTGATGAGTTCGTGCCGGTTGAATAATTTGTTCGAGAGCTCTTTTCGAACTATTGATGGTGGATGGAAAGCCTATGATGGAAAGCTAAAGAAGAACCTCTTATATCCTTTACAAATTTGTTATGACTTTTTTATTGATTAATCAGATGTATTAATGAATAACGAAGTTTTTCTTTAGTAGTTTTTTCTAGAGTACAGGTTATAAGTTGGGGCTGTGGTTTGCCGAGAATGTTGAAGATCCTATGGAAGATAAAATTGAGCTCTTTAGTGAACTTATATTCTTCTTTTCCTTAGGTCGCACAAGGACGCTTCCTTTCTAAGTGTGGGGATATGTTGAGAGTGGAAAAAGATTGAATTTTTAACTGATTTTTGTTGTTTTTGAGGTCTGAATGATTGATTTTTGATGGATTTAGAGTGATGTATGGTTGATAATGGAAGTATTTGAGAGTGTTTTGGATAATATTGATTATGTTTTGAAAGTTCATGATGATTTTTAGTGAAAATATGAAGCTCTGTGATGTTCTAATAGGTTCTATTGAGGTTTTGATTGGTTCTATATAGCTTCTGTTTTCTTCTGATTTTCTTCTGTATGAAGCATAGATTGATGGTTGATGAAGGTTGAAAATTTTTGGAAGCCTATTGAATAGTTTTTAATAGTTTGGAATGGTTTTAGTATGAGTTATGAGGTTTTGATGACCTTCTGTAACCCTCTGTAAGCCTTATGCAGAGCCTCTGTCTTTGCTCTGTAACTGTATCTGCTTTGGTCCTGTACTGTATTGTTCTATAGACCTTCTGTAAGTGTTCTATAGAATGTATGTGTGACTTTGGGAAAATTTTCTAACTTTTTGAAGGGATGAATCTAAGTTCAAAAGAGCTAAAACAAATGGAAGAAGCAGCTATTGAAGACTGAAGAGAAGACTGGAGTGATAGTGACAGTAGTGAGCTGTGAAAAGACATTGTCGTGGCTCTGGTGCCTCTTCACATCAGACATACCTCTTGAGAGGTGCATCCACGACCTAAGAAGGATTATTGAGAGTTATTATGAGTGTACTGTAGTGAGGAGATGATGTACTATTGATTGAGAGAGAGAGAGAGAGAGAGAGAGAGAGAGAGAGAGAGAGCTAGAGATAGCAAATTCTATCAAAATAGTGTAACTGTATATGAGAGATTGAGAGAGAAAACTATGAAGACATTGAAGATGAATACTATATGATTGATTTCCATTAAAAAATGGTGTATTATTTTTTATTCATTGTTCTATTGATGGATTCTATGAAGAAGTTGAAGATTATGGTTGATTCTATCAAAATTCGTGGGAGATATCTACTATGATGTTGCGTGAAGAATTGTTGTTTTCTTTGTTTTGGTCATCAAAAGAATGAAATAAAAGCTTGTTGATGTTACAATATAGATTTTCTTGCAGTAGAATCCCCTTTTCCTTGGTGTCTCTCTTGGGGCTCCATCAGTTGCTGCTATAACTGATCTTGGTCATGAAGTGAGGTTCAAGAAGACAGGTGCAGAAATTCTTGATAGTGCTAGCAAAATTGTTGGCAAAGGAGAAAGAAATAACAACCTGTATGAGCTAAGTGCTCTTAGAGCCACCGCTGAAGTGGGCACAAGTAAGCTTTGGCATGAAAGGTTTTGACACATCGGATTTGCAGTGTTGAAGGAGATGCAAAAGCAAGGTATTGTTGCTCACCTACCTACAGTGACTGAATTGAAGGAACCATGTGAAGCTTGTATGATGGGCAAGCAACAGAGAAAGGCATTTCCACAGGAAAGCAAGAATAGAGCACAGGCTCCTCTAGAGTTAGTGCATACTGACTTGTGTAGTAAGATGCCTACACAGGCCTTGGGGGGATCTTCTTGTTTTATGTTGATTGTCAACGACTACATTAGGAAGATGTGGGTGTACTTCCTTCATGATAAGGATCAAGTTTTTGGTAAGTTTAAAGAATGGCTAAAACTTGTTGAGAATGAAATAGGGAAAAGTGTGAAGAAATTTAGAACAGATGGTGGTGGTGAGTTCAACTCAAAGGAGTTTGAAGACTTTTGCAAGAGCAAAGGGATCAAGCGTCAATTGACGATGCCTCACACACCTCAGCGGAACGGTGTTGTGAAACACAAGAATTGCACTATTGTGGAGATGGCAAGATGCATGCTAAAGGGTAAGGGATTGCCTTTTGGGCTGAAGCTGTTAATACTGCAGTCTACATTCTAAATCGGAGCTACACAAAGGCTCTCAAGGAAAAAACACCTCATGAGGCTTACACTGATAAGAAACCATCTGTCTCACATTTCAGAATTTTTGGATGTGAATGTTATGCACATGTTCGAGGTGAGAAGAGAAACAAGTTAAAATAAAAAAGCAGAAAATGTATCTTCTTGGGTTATAGTAATGAGTAGAAGACTTACAAATTATATGACCAAGAGGCAAAGAATATCATTGTGAGCCGTGATGTGGTGTTCAAGGAGGAGCCACATATAGTGGAGGAGGAGAAGGCAAGTTCTTCCACTTTATCATCAAGCGAAGAAGTAGTCCACTATGAACATGTCCCGAGAGCTATCCCTATCCTTAAGGAGGAGGAAGCATCATCTTCAGATGATGAGGAAAAAGTTTACCAACCTAACATCACCCCACCGGAAAATCCATTTCCGCATTGGGTGAAGCAACTCTATGACCACAATAATCCTATGCCTACATCTGTTGAGGAGAAGGTAGACGGACCAAGGAGGTCTCAGAGATTAGAGGAGCAAAGGAGAGCTTCTGCTCACATAGTCAATATAGTCTTGATGGTTGAGATTACGAGAGAAGTAAAGGAGCCAACTAACTTGGAAGAAGCACTTGTAGATCCAGCATGGAAGGCAGCTATGCAAGCCAAGTATGATAGCATAATGAAGAATGACACTTGGGAGCTAGTGGATCAACCAGCAAAGCGGAAGGTTATTGGCACCAAGTGGATCTGGAAGGTAAAATACAAGGCTGATGGTACCTTAGAAAAGTACAAATCCAGAATGGTTGCCCAGGGATTTTCACAGGTTGAAGGGTTTAATTTTCAAGAATCATTTGCCCCAACTACCAGAATGACCATTATTTGCACAATACTTGTAGTGGCCGCCCACAAGTAGTGGCCAGTTTACCAAATGGATGTTAAATCATCTTTCTTGAATGGTGACCTCAAGGAGGATGTGTACTTGACTCATCCACCAGGGTTTGAGGCTCCCCACTCTAAGATCAAAGTGCGTAAGCTGAAGAAGGCATTGTATGGGATAAAAAAAGTCTCCAGAGCATGGTACCAGCGCAGATAGATAAGTTCTTTTTAAGCTTAAACTTCAAAAGATGTGCCTCAGATGCTAATTTGTATGTTTACAGGGATGGTAAAAAGTCTGTAGTGATTATCCTATATGCAGACGACCTTCTTATTATAGGTGATTATGATGATATGATCAACCAAACTCAAAAGGCTTTGAGTTCTGCGTTTGAAATGACAGCTTGTTGCACTATTGTTTGGGGATTGAAGTCTGGTAAGAGCCAGGAAGGATCTGTTGAGATATCAAGCTCCACTCGTGATATGCCAGGGTGACCGTTGTGCATTTATGTCACCGACTTGTTAGTTGTAGATGCGATTGGTACACCGCCCATGAATAATGGCTAGATGACAGCTACCCTTATCTACTCTAGTTCGTGGCTCAGTTAGTATGCCACCTTAGTTAGTTGTCTTTGGTTTGAGACCCATATATAGGGTTCTTCTATTTCTTTGTATGAGACTTCTTTTTGGCTTACACAACTAAGAAGATAAAAATTGTTTTCAACCTCCACCCTTGTGTGTATTCCCCCATTGTGCAAGCAAGAAAGCTACAAGTGAGACTCCTTCCTTCTCTCCCACAATCTTGACATGGTATCAAAGCCTTGTTCGTGGTAAGGAGCTCAAGAAAGAAAGCCAAGCTCACGGTATTTTGGTAAGAGGAGCAGTGTTGCTTTCATTTTCTGTTTTGGGAGCAGATCTCTGCAGGTAGCACAACCAGAAATTGCAAGAGTGCATTGTCTTAGGTTGAGACGCCCTTTGCGGTGAAGCAAGAGGGCAGTATATGCACGCACTCAAGAAAAAGCCTTGTTTTATGCTGTGCGACCACTGTTCTACAGGTCGGTGAAAAGTTTCCACAGAAGTCGTCACTAGGAAGTGACTGTGTGGTCAAATACCACTTTCGCCAGTTTTGCAGATTTTCCCTTGTGAGGGTGAAGCTGTGTTTTTTGCAGTGATAGAATTTTTTGCAATGTTCTGTAATGGCGTCTGATTCTCTTTCACATATTGTAACTGAAAAGCTTGACAAGAACAACTTCCAAGCATGGAAGTTTAGAATGACGAATTTCCTTATGGGAAAAGGATATTGGGAATTTGTTGCAGGAAATGAAGAAGAACCAGTTCTTCCTGATGTTCCCAATCAACAGCAAATGCAGGCATTTAAAGCATGGCATGAGAGAGCCAGGAAAGTTATGTATTGGCTATCTATCAGCATTTCAGACTCTATGATTGTGCATATTCAGGATGCAAGTACACCAAAGGAGGCATGGGATACTTTGTCAAAAATGCATAGCACAAATACGCAAGCCAGGAAAATGCAGCTCAAGCAAGAGTTGCATAATGTGCAAAGAGAAAGTATGAGCATCAATGACTACTACATGAAGGTGAAGAAGATTGCAGATGCACTTGCTTCCATTGGGTCGCCAATGAAAGATGATGATTTAGTTTCTGTGACCTTGAATGGTCTAGGAAAGGATTATGCACAGTTTCGGACATCCATTTCAGTTTGTGAAAGATTTTCTGATTTTGAGGAGTTGATTACTCTTCGAATTTCTGAGGAGCAGAGAAATGGTGGTGCATCTTTTTCAGGAGGAACTTCAAAAGAAGGTGTCTTCTACTCAAATGCTGGAAGAGGTAGAGGTAGAGGTAGAAGAGGCCGATTTGGAGGCCGTGGTAGAAATCAGAATATGCAGCAAACTCAAGAAAACCAGTCCTATGGAGGAGGATGTGGTAACTCTAGAGGCAGGGGAGCCAAAGAGGTCGTGGTGGATGGCAAAGAGGCCAAAATGCAAACAATAATGTTGAATGCTACTACTGTGGTAAAATGGATCATATGGCTAAAGACTGCTATAAAAAACAGAATGACATCATGAATGGAAAATTGCAACAAGGGAATTATTCGTCTTCTAATAGACAGGGTGATGACAGAAATGAGCATTTGTTTATAGTGTAGCACATGAACAATTCTGTGACAAGTGCAGAAGAAAGTAATGATGTATGGTATGTTGACTCAGGTGCATCAGACCACATGACAGGTCATGCAGAATGGATGGAGGATGCAAGGAAAATGGAAAAACCAAGATTTGTGGAGATTGGTGATGATACTGCACATCCTATTGTGCAGATTGGAAAAATTCCTTTGTCTATGTAGGATGGGAAAAAGAAATATCTGTCCGATGTATTTCATGTCCCAAATATCACAAAGAATCTAGTTTTTGTTGGTCAAATGGTTGAACAGGGCTTGCAGGTCACATTTAATCCTCATGGATGCTTTGTTGAGGATATGAAAAATAAAGGTCGCTTGATAGCAAAAGGAAAGAAGAAGGGCAGAATGTTTACGTTGGATGCAGACATGTCTGAATTGAGTGCAGCAATGTTTGCATATGGGACCGGTGTAGTTGCAGATATTGATATCTGGCATAAACGCATTGGTCATGTTAATGTACAGCGACTTAAATCAATGCAGGCCCAAAATATTGTTGCAGGACTGCCTAAATTCAAGGTTTCAGAAATGCATAAGGTATGTGAAGCCTGCCAATTTGGAAAACAAGCAAGGAAACCATTTCCTAGACATGTTCAAGAGAGTAAAAAGCCATTGGAATTAATCCACTTTGATGTGTGGACTACTAAAGCTGCATCTCTTGGAGACTGTCATTATTTTGTCACTTTTATTGATGACTATAGCAGAAAAGTTTGGGTGTATTTTATGAAAAAGAAAAGTGAAGTTTTTGGGCATTTCAAAACTCTTAAAGCTATGGTTGAAAAAGAAATAGGTCTGCAAATAAAATGCCTAAGGTCAAATGGAGGGGGAGAGTACCTTTCAAATGAGTTTGCAAGGTTCCTGCAGGAGCATGGCATAAAGCAGCAATATTCATGCAGTCATATCCCACAACAAAATGGAATTGCAGAAAGGAAAAACAGGCCTATTGGAGAGGTATCTCGTGCCATGCTCAACAAAAAAGACTTGCCTGATTTTTACTGGGCTGAAGCAGTTGCTACAGCAGTCTATATAATGAACAGGACTCCCACTGCAGCAATACATGGGATGACTCCAGAGGAGAGGTATACTGGTAGGAAACCAGATATTTCTCATTTGAAAATTTTTTGTTGCATTGCCTATGTACATGTGCCAGATGAGTTAAGATCCAAAAACTGTGAAGTGCATCTTTATTGGTTACTCTCTGTAGCAAAAAGGATATAGATACTATAACCCTTCTACTCGTAAGTTTACAGTGAGCAGAGATGTTGTTTTTTATGAGATGAATAGCTGGTATAAACCAGTAAATGTGATTGATGATGTAGATGCACAAAATGGTAATGCTGCACAGAATTCACAGCAGCAGTCACAAAATATTAGTGGACCTGGAGCGTCCTCTAGCAGTGGTTCACATTCTTCGCCATGGACAGGTAGATTGAGATCAGGAGAATCTTCTCAAAGCAATGCAGATAGTGGTATGCAGGTATCACGAAAAGGAAAAGAGAAGGTTGATCAGCCCATGTTTGATGTGAATACAGGTCACTCTTATGTGGATGGTGAATCTAGTGGCTCAGAACAGAGCATTGATGATGAGTTGGGTATTCCTTCTATTGTTACACCTGGAGTAAGGAAGACCAGGGATGTTTTGAGAGCACCTGGGAGTGAACCTACTTTGCGTAGGTATACCAGAGCTAGGTATCCTGTGGATAGGCTGAAATATGATGGATTTACAGCCATTCACTATGCATATATGGTCAAAGTGATACAGGAACCAGAACCCACTTCTTTTGAGCAAGCCATGGGAAAAGAAAAATGGGAGAAAGCCATGGATGAAGAAATGGATGCCTTGGAAGCAAATGCTACATGGGAATTGGTACCTTTGCCTAAAGGTAAAAATGCAATTAACTGTAAGTGGGTTTATAAGGTGAAGCACAATGCAGATGGTTCTGTGAACAGATACAAGGCAAGATTAGTAGTCAAGGGGTATGCACAAACATATGGCATTGACTATGAAGAAACATTCAGTCCGGTTGCAAGGATGGCAACCGTAAGAGCAGTCATTGCTATGGCTGCATCAAAGGGATGGTCTTTACATCAGATGGATGTAAAGAATGCCTTCTTGCATGGTGATTTGCAAGAAGAGGTCTATATGGAGCAGCCACCAGGTTATGTGCATGCTGTTCATCCTGAGTTTGTTTGCAGGTTGAAGAAAGCCTTGTATGGCTTGAAGCAAGCACCTAGAGCATGGTCTGACAAGATAGGACAGTATCTTCTCACTATTGGCTTTCAGATTTCCAAGGTAGATTTCTCAGTTTATGTGAGAAAAACAGAGAAAGATATTATGCTACTTGTCATTTATGTTGATGATTTGATTATGACAGGTGACAGTGATGAAGATATCCTTCATGTGAAAATGCTATTGAAGCAGAAGTTTGAGATGAAGGATTTGGGAGAGCTGCGTTATTTCTTGGGCATTGAGGTGATTAAATCACCAAGTGGGATACAGCTCTTGCAGAGGTAGTATGGATTGGACATGTTGTCCAAATATGGGATGACAGGCTGCATGCCTATTTCAGTTCCTTTGGAGCAGAATGTGAAGCTGAGCACAGATGTAGGTGAGCTTCTGGAAGACCCTACTATGTACAGACACATAGTAGGAAGTTTGATTTATATGACTATTACTAGGCCAGATTTGAGCTATGCTGTTGGATTGGTAAGTCAGTTTATGCAGGCTCCAAGGAAACCGCATTTGGATGCGGCTAGACGCATACTCAGGTATGTGAAGTCCACATTGCAGTATGGACTATTTTATGAGATTGGGATTCAGATACGGCTGCATGGATACACTGATGCTGATTGGGCTGGTAGTATTTCTGATAGACGATCTACCAGTGGATATGTGTTCTCTTTTGGGAGTGCTGCAGTCACTTGGAGCAGCAAGAAATAGCCTACAGTTGCCTTGTCGAGCACGGAGACTGAGTACAGGGGTGCAGCAATGGCTGCATGTGAGGTAGCTTGGTTGCATAAGCTACTTTATGATATGCATCAGCCTACAGATGGGCCAGTTGTCATTTATTGTGACAACATGAGCAGTATACACTTGGCAAATAACCCAGTCTATCATGCTAGAACAAAGCACATTGAGGTGCATTATCACTATGTGCGGGAGAGGGTTTTACTAGGTCTTATTGATCTAGTTTATGTCAGCATAGAGGATCAGGTAGCTGACATATTTACGAAGGCATTGGGTGCAGAGAAGCTGCGCAAGTTCAGAGACGTGCTTGGTGTGCAGGAATTGGGATTGAGCTCGAGGGGGAGTGTTGAGATATCGAGCTCCACTCGTGATATGCCAGGGTGACCGTTGTGCATTTATGTCACCGACTTGTCAGTTGTAGATGCGGTTGGTACACTGCCCATGAATAATAGCTAGATGACAGCTATCCTTATCTACTCTAGTTCGTGGCTCAGTTAGTATGCCACCTTAGTTAGTTGTCTTTGGTTTGAGACCCATATATAGGGTTCTTCTATTTCTTTGTATGAGACTTCTTTTTGGCTTACACAACTAAGAAGAGGAAAACTGTTTTCAGCCTCCACCCTTATGTGTATTCCCCCATTGTGCAAGCAAGAAAGCTACAAGTGAGACTCCTTCCTTCTCTCCCACAATCTTGACAGGATCTTCATCTCTCAGAAGAAGTATGCATGGGAGATCTTGAAGGAGTTTGGCATGACCAAGTGCAAGGAGATAGCTACACCTATGGAGGTGAATGCAAAGTTATCCATTGAGGATACATCAGCACTAGTAGACATTGGGAGGTATAGGAGGTTGGTCGATAGTCTGTGTAACACCAGACCAAATATCAGTTTTGCTATTGGTGTTTTGAGCAGGTTCTAAAAAAAAACCTCATGAGAGTCATTGGAAAGCTGGGATGCGGGTGCTCAAATACTTGAAGGAAACTCTTGACTATGGTATCACATATAGTTCTGAAACTTCTCTTGTGGGAAATTGTGACTCGGATTGGGGATGAGATAGTGATTCCAGGAAGTCTGTTTCTGGTTATTGTTTCTCTTTAGGTTCAGGAATTTCTCTTGGATTAGTAAGAAGCAGCTAACAGTGGCATTGTCTTCTACCAAAGCAGAGTACAAGGCAACTTGTTTTTCTGCATGTGAAGCAGTATGGTTGAGAAGGATCCTATGGCATATGGGAGTGCAGGATGAAGAACCAACTGTGCTGAGATGTGACAATCAGAGTTGCATCGCCATTGCCAAAAATCCAGTGTTTCATGCATGCACCAAACATATAGAGATCCAATATCACTATGCGCGTGATTTGATCAAGGATGGGATAGTGGAACTGGTCTACTGTCCAACAAAGGAGAATGGAGTGGATATCTTCACCAAAGCACTTATGAAGGATCTGCTTCAAGTTCATCTTCAGAGACTTGGCATTGGGCCGAGGATATAGTTCACCTACGGGTGGACATTGAGGGGGGGTGTTAGATATGCTCAATGCCCCACCCTCATAAGGTGCCACCAATGATCCATGGTGCTCAAAGTTGTAAGGCCCCCATTATGAGGAGAAGCCATATGTGAGCTCGAACATTGGTTGAGTCCTGACTTGTATGTCAGATGAGGTCTATGTGACTGGATGGCAAAAAGGTGACCGTTGTGGGTCTAATCTTTGGGTTAGATAGAGTAGTTAAGCTGGTAGCAACTCAAGGCACATTGCATCGAGTTGTAGGGTAAGAGAGTTATCAGGGGCCCTAGCCAATGGTAAAGGGAATATTCCCTAGAATATTCCTTGGCCAACTAGTGGAGGTGCACATGGAAGGTCAACAAACACATGTGCATATGGAAGGTCAATAGACACATGGGCACATGGAAGGTCAATAGGCACATGGGCATATGGAAGATCAATAGACACATGGGCACATGGAAGGTCAACAGACACATGGGTACATGGAAGGTCAATAGACACAGGTGCATATGGAAGGTCATCCATCATGACCCCCCTTCACAAGCTATAAAAGCTAAACCCCTTCACGACCATTTATTATCCATCTTTCACCCAGTCAGAGTTGTTCCAACTAGCTTTAAGCTCTTCACCTATCTTCTGTCTATATCGCCATCTAAGCTTCACAGTGGAAGTGCATAGGGGGACAAAGCCATCTTGTATCAGTTGTTTGGAGATAAAGAAAATTTTTTATTCTCCTCTTATCTATTGTGTACTCTCTATCACTTTCTTAGATTCTGTTCGTTGCACTGTGTAATTTTTTACAATTAATTCATTATCTTGACTTGCAATCTAAGTACAATTGGGATTCATATATATATATATATATATATATATATATATATATATATATATAAAGTTGTAGCACTCTTTGGAGGATTATATTTGCAACTTTATTGAACCTTGTGGGATACCTAAGAGTGTTGTTTGTGTGAGGTGCCTCCTCCAACAGACCCGAAGGATTCCTCTTAGTAGTAGTCAATTGAAATTCATATCCATGCACATCACCATCCAGTCTCCCCTTGGGAAACCTAGGACTTAGTTAAATATGGAAATCTCAATTCTACTTCGCAGGGAAAGCGTGGACAAGTCACCCCTAATAGCAACCTAACGCCCACCTAAGAAAGACCACTTTGTAATCAATCAAAGGCAAGAGTGAGGTTAACACCGCACTAGAGAAGCCCAAGGATGCACCAAAATGTGTTAGAGAACCAGGCCTTGAAGCGGCATCTACAATGCTCGGTCCATGAAATTTTACCAAAGAGAGTGCTTTTAACCATCACACAAGAACACAAACACACAGAAAATCTTGCAATGAACTGCATCTTCACTCTCATCCTCATCACAATCCATGAAAAAAACAGAAGCATAGGAGGAGATGAGAGATCATGTTTGAGCCAAGAGAGAGAGAGAAAAAGAGAACGCGTGCAAAGATAAAGGTGAGAGATAGTTACACCCTCAACCACCTTCCTTCACACGGCTCTTCTAACTTCCCATTTCTTTATTTATTTATGAAAACAAATTACATTATTAGCTAGACCTTTGAACTAGGTCTTTTAGCTCAAATGAAAATAAGTAGAACTTCGCACACTCATCTCATGTGGAAGGCTTTTTGACCATGGTTTTATAATCGCGGATTGGCTAATAACCATGGCATGATACATTATTTTGGATTTGACTTGAAGAGAAAAATATGTATGTAAGACAAAACGTTACATTGAAGCTCAAAATATATGTCAAAAATAGCACATCTTAGGGGGTTAACACATCAATGATGATGTCATAAAAAAATGCTAAAAGCAAGCGTTCTCTCTTTACCCCCCTGATTACTATATAAATAGGGATAGAGCATCACATTTTTAAAAAAACCCATGCAGAAGTCTCTCTTTTGTTGACGTGACAAAGCTCTACTACAATCAGTTGAGCCTCTCTCTTTCCACACCTACGCGGAAGCATTGCTCAAATCCATCAAGCTTCTTCCATAGCTTCCAAGAGACATCGAGATGCCAAGGAAGGTCATGCTCAATAGCTCCCCAGCACGAGAAAGTAGTCTCTATGCTAAGGGAGCTCAACACGAAGCTAAAGCACAAGTGAAAGTTACCCTTGAATCGATGCAACCCGAAGGACCAGTTATTCCACAACAAGTAGTCATACCTCGTAATCACGATGGATGGCCGAACGGAGATAATCAGGTTTAATACATAAGAAAAGGATTGCGTTTAAGCTATTAACTCTACAACTTCCTAATTTTTCTATTTTATGTTATTTCTTTTTTGCATCTTACAATAAAATGAGAGATAATTTAGTAATATTAGAAAATCCCATAGGATAAGTTTGTTACATAGATTACGATTAGTTAGAACGTACTTAAACTTACAACAACAGGTTAATATTATCAATTGCTTTTTAGGAAAGAACATAGGAATTTATGAAAGGATTAAATTATATGCATCACATACATTGACAAGTGTGTTAAAAATGTTTTATGGTTATGTCTGCTTTTGGATTTGTAAATAATGAATTATATCTCTTATGATTCCGTGCTTGTAAAGCTAGAAAAGTTCTAGATTGTGGTGGTTCGGGACATTGGGGTCCCCAACCCAATGCTCCCTAATAATCTGTGAAGTATGGAAAAACTCACCTACGGAGGATGGGGGTCCTATGCTCCCGAGGAAGGTAAGTGTTTTTGGTTTTCGATCACTTGAGCACCTAAAAGGGCAAAGGGCCGAGTGATAAGTGCCCCTACTATGTAGGACGGCTCTTGAGGCTCATGGAAGCTTAGAGGGGCTCTCAGCCAGTAAATTCCCTATTGATCATAGACAGAGTGAGATCACACACAGCCCAATCCTATGAGATTGTAAGATCCTATCCTATACTGGACAATGTCTTTTTACAGAAAGACATTGTCCTATCCTATGAGATTGGAAGGCCTTATCCTAGGCTGGACAATGTCTTTTTGTAGAAAGATGGTTTTGTACCACTCTGCGAAGTGATGGTTCTGCTTGTTATTATGAAATAAAGTATTTGATTTTTTGAATTGTTTGTTATGTGCTAAAGATTCAGTTTAACAAACCCAATTTAACTAAGTAATAAAAGGAAGCTATTTTTTTAAAATATGTCCAAATAGTGTGGTAGTATGCCTTGCTAATTAGAAAACTAAAGCAAACCCAATCGAGGAAAGTGGGAGGCTTCGATCTTGACGATCGAATGCCTATGGCTGGGTGGACCCGATAAGTCAAGTAACTTTCCAACACTAGATAGAGCTGATTAAATTGTGACCCTTCCAATATTAGTAGGATTAGTTACCAGGTTTAACACTGTTTTAGTGGGCCAGAGCTGAAATTTTACCTTATGGGTAGGGGGCCGAGTTACACTCTCCCCTGTCTCTCACTCTCTTTGAACCAAGTGTTGACAACACCTAGAAACAATGCCTAACATTGCAATTATTTTTAGCAAAATTGTACACAATTGGCACATTGTTACCAAATTTTTAAATTAATTTAATGCAGATGCAGTGTTTGTTGTTGTTGTTTTTGGAGGACGTGTCTTTGCAATTTGACCATGAGATGTCGGTACAAGGAAGTTCTTGTAGGAGAGGAAGGTAGAGTTTTAGATAAACTCTGATAGATTTACTTATTGAATCTACATGATTGAGAACAAAACCTTGCTACTATGTCCTAACCATCATCATTTACATTGATAATTTGGTAATGATCTGCAGGGGTGATTATTAGATCGATTATTATTGAGATCCCTTTGGGGAGGTAATGAATATCAGGTCATTGGAAAGCTTGAACCTTTTCGCAACCAGCATAGGATCTTCCAATGAGATAATCAAATTGTCAAAGCCAAAAGTATTAGGGGATCTTTGCTTCTTAAGGATTCTTTGATTGACTGAGCATAATATACAAAGGATACTTGGTTTTAAGTACAAGCTCCTTATTCACATGTGGACAATGAGGGTGTTAGATAATGAGAGAGAAAGCCTTGTAGACAAAGAACGAAGACTAAGTCCAGACCTAAGTACAAACAAGAGAAGTAGTTTGGCAATGAACTCATATTGAGAAATATTTGTCTTTCTAACATCCCCATCTTCCTTAGGCTTACATTGTCAATAGTAAAGTCCTCCTAATTACCCGATTTAGATATGTCAAGCCTTTCCCATCAAGAATGAATTGTTGGGAGTTAGTGAAAATAAGAAAAAGAAAAAAAATAAGAAGGCCGTTGCAAATACAAGGTGATGGGAGGGGGTGTGATCTTGGAGGGTGTCTTCTACTGGGTGCGCAAGGATGGAGAGAGATCGACATAGATGATCATGGGGATTGTTTTCTTTTTCTCTGGTTGCAACAAATTGGTTCTTCCTGTTGGTGATCATCGCCATCTTTTTGGCAAGAATGGAAGAGAGGGGGTGCTATCATATTACCGTTATCTTGCAATGAATTAGAACAGAGAGGGACTAACGGGTTGATCAATCGGCTAGTTCTTGATCATTACCATTGTCTTCAATTTCTTCTTGATCATCAAGGAATTGGACATTCTTCCCAATCACCATCATCGCCATCATGTTGCAAAAGAAAGAGGAGAGAGGGGGCGCTTCATTGTAAACAATGCCAAGTAGATGGATGCGCTTTTTTTTTGCCACGATCTGAGAAGGGAGAGAGATAGAGGGCTTCTAGAGCACAATCAAAACCAGGAGATTGATCAGAATTGCAATTAAGAAGAGAAGAGAAGAGAATTGAAGTCAATGCCTTTTTTGATGGTCATCGCCATGTTATTTTCCCCTACATCAATTTGGAGCTTCAATGTACCCCCTTGATCTGAAGTGATAGGGTAGGAGAATAATTTTTTGTCTTCGAATCGCTCCAATTTGCTCTTGATTTCGCGAAAGCGTGCTAGAGATATTGAATTACTCTCTTCCCCTCTCTTAGTCCTCGACATGAAGCTAAGCTCTTAAGTTTAAAATTAATCAAGATTAAATCTTAAGAGAGTTATAAGTGGCCATTCCTATAGCAACAATGCAATTTGAAAATGAAAACTCAAGTTGGAAATGATGAGCTTGCTGTTTGGAACAACTGGATAGGCTTCTCTTAGCTGGACTGCAACGGACAGCTCCCAAAGACACAATTACGACTCTCATACTTTAAATAAGTGCCTTAACTTGTTTAACAGAAAAATGTGATTTCACATAAATATTTCTTTGATTTGTAATTTTAATAAAAATATCTTAAAACCTGATTTTCTACTCTGAATGGTTGTTTCCATTTATGTAGGTCTAATTTTATATTTTAAAAATAAAAAAAATAAAATGCTATTAAAATGGCTTTAAAAGAAAATAGATGAATTTTTATAAAAAATTTTGGTTACATAATTATGAGTTATAATATTTTTATATGAATTATATAATGTCGAAAGTCTATTAAAAAATTGATAATATTTGGAGATCATTTAATATGCTGGAAAATTCAAAAATAGTTATTTTTGAGTTAAAATTTCAGTGTTTATTTAAAAATTATGTTTTGCATAAATAAAAATTATGATCTTTCCATGGAAAAGCTAAAAGTCAAATTTTGGATGCTTTAATAAAATTACTTTTTTTAAAAAACCATGTTAATGTTATTGTTGTTAAAGAAAATATCCGTACAAACATGGTGTTTTTGATTTGATATAATTAAGAGTATATGTGGTGTGTTAATTTTTGACATGGAAAAAAAAAGATGTAAGGTATTTTATGATAGTTATTGAGTTAGAAAATAACCACAATCCTTAATTGAATTATAAACAATATAAGATTAACAATTTATTGATAGCCTGAGGGGACATCTCAGTGTCGATATTAATTTTTTACAAGTTTTTTTTTTAAATGCTTAGATGATTGTCAAGATAAAGAGTGGAGGGACACTAGGATAATTTGTAATTAAGGGGAGCAATGGGGTTTAAAATAAACAATGTATGTATACACATAAGAGTGCAGAAATAACTTATTTTTATCCTGATCAATGTTTAGTAATGAAGAGGAGAGAATAATGCAAGCTTGTTGAGTTTTAGATATTAGATTAGTTGGACTACTATAAACGAGTGACGTAATTATTGAGGAAGGCTAGATAAATCATAAAAATTAGTTACTAATATTACTTATTCAGTGCAACAACTCGCAAGAATTGGCTTGACCACCCGGTTAAAAGTGACTTGGTCTTTGGCCAGTCATAATGTCAGAGAGGGGCTCAGTTTTTGGAATGTAGCATGGAGATAAAGATAAGAATTTACGAATATACAGTGAGCACCGCACGTCGCATCGTCGGGCAGGCGTCACTCCAAGGCTCACGACCAAGGTGGTGACTAAGGCATAGACCTTGGTATACTTGGAAACGGGCTATGAAGGCTTCGTTGGGTACCATTGGTTGCACGTGAGAAGCTCCCACTAGCTGCAGGAAAAGCTTCCTAGGAGGTCACCCATCCCGGTAGTGTCGTCACCCAAGTGCACTTAACTGCCAAGTGACTATCCACTAGGCTAGTTATTTTTGTTATTCTATACTACAAACATAGTTTTAATAAGCTTGTCTTGGGAGAGTTTCCCAAGCCTTCCTTCAATTATCTTCATAGTTATAGCTAGTTTTAAAAATATGCAATCTTTACCATTTTATTTTCAACATAAATATATTTTGGAATGTATACCCACATTGTTTATTAATATAAACTAAGTAATGGGGACATTATAGTTTGGATTCTACTTTGTCTTAAAGAGGTGTTATGTTTGTTAAGATATAAGATTGTTTTTCTTAGTTCAAGGATAGGTTGTTTGTCTTGTTTTTGTTTGGACCTTGAGGATCCCCTAAGGAAAAGAGTTGCACTCCTTCCAAGGGTTTGTCGAATGAGAAATTGATTCACGGTTGGATCACCTTCATGATCACAATGTGAAAAAAAAATACCAATAAAGGTAAGAGACCCATATTGACACTACTCAAAACATTAGCCGAATGTTGAGTGGTGAGAATGCCACCACGGAACATTAGTTTGCTCCTACAATATCATGCACATTAGAGTGGCTTTGGATAGCCCATACTAGGCCTAGGATGA
Organism: Lygodium microphyllum; assembly: GCF_053477565.2. NCBI lineage: Eukaryota > Viridiplantae > Streptophyta > Polypodiopsida > Schizaeales > Lygodiaceae > Lygodium > Lygodium microphyllum. The sequence goes on from NC_141163.1 coordinate 75,356,841, forward strand.
AGATGGGAAACCTTTGTAGCCTAATATCTATAGACATTGGAAGACCCTATTCTAGATTCTAGATAAATGGTGAATTATACATTGTGTCCATGGGACTTGGACATGGGTATCCAAGTGCTTGGATATATCTCCCAATATAAGGGACGAAATGTTGGATTAGTATTGCACCTTGGAGAAGGTGCAAGAAATACATTATTACCACTCTTTGAATGTTTGAACTTCTCTTTGTGTTTGTGCCTAAATTATATGAACAGACCTTGTGCTAACATGTTAATTAAGGAAGTTATTTTTAACTATTGAATCAAACATGGTATATAAGTGAATTCTATCATAAAGGAAAGCGGGTGGGTAGTCAACAGATCCGTTGTCCAATGGTTTGATGCTCTATAAATTGAGAGTTTTTCTTCAAAAGTGTTAGACTTACGATATTTTAGAAAAGGGTTGGTTGATGACTATCCTAGTAAATATTATAAATCTTGATCTCTTGTCATTTTAGGGGAGCGGGGTGAGACTTTGCCTCATGGGAAAAGGAGTCGATGTGTTAACTCCCTGTAACAAAGCATAAATGCCTTAGCCTAGGGTTAAGTATAAAAGGTGGAGATGTAACATGTAAAGGATCTTTTGCCATTTTGAAGAATACAAGATTTGAGGTTTCCTTCCTCCCACCATCTAAGAGGGTGCATACTCTTAGCCACCAAGGTCATGGGGTGCATACCATGTCCCACCTTGGCATGAGGTGAGTATTCATATTGCAACATTCATCTATGATTCTCGGCCTTCCATGGCAATATAATTTCATGCTTGGCCACCTTGGCTATGGTTTCTTGGCACAAATGGTGTATTTTTCGTTATTTTTCTTGCTATGAGAATTAGCTATTTTACATTGGTATCAAATCATGGACTTTGATCCATGGGAAGAGTCATTTTCTTGGGAAATTTTAGTAACAAGGACAAGTGACAGGTAACTGGAGTACAAGATTTAGTTACAGTGGTTGAAACAGTTAAAACCATGACTAGTTAAGGTCTCTACAATAAGTTGTGACTAAATTTGATGGTCTTGAAGAATGTTTGAAGAAATAATGGCAAATTCATGGTTATTTTGGTGTTTCGTGGTCAATTATGGGCCACTTTGAAGGATCGTGGACTTAACTAAAGCCTACACATGGCTTAGAAGGGGTAAACCGTGGTTAGTTTTTGTAGCAAGCTTCTCTTTCCTCTTTCCAAGCTTCTTGCTAAAAATTCCCATGGATTTCTCTTCTCATTTCTCTCTACCATGGCCATATCTCTTCAAGCCACCTACTGGAAATGATTCTTGATACCCTGGGCAGCCTATTCACTACCTATTTGCTTGATCTTCATCAAGTTTATCATCACGTGATGCAAGAGGAGGTGTTTGGCCATTTGCATTGATTTTTTGAGCATACTCTTGTCCTAGAAATCATCATTAGTAAAGGCTGAATTATTGAAGCTCTTGAAAGTTGAGTTCATTTATCCCGTGGCTAACAATGAATGGGTTTCGCCTATTGTGGTCGTACCCAAGAAGAACGGGAAACTTTGAATATGTGTGGACTTTTGAAAGTTGAACTCCAAAATGAAGAAGGATCATTTCCCTATCCCTTTCACAAACCAACTGTTGGACATAGTGGCAGGTCACGAGTTGTATTCCCTCTTGGATGGATTCAACGGATATAACCAAGTCCAAATTGCAGGGGAGGACCAATCCAAAACAACCTTCACCACATAATGGGGGATCTATGCCTACAGAGTGATGCCATTTGGGATCTGTAATGCTCCTGTTACCTTTCAACAAGTAATGATGGTTTCCAAAACCATCTGCATGATTTCATTGAGGTGTATCTTGATGACTTCTGTGTCTATAGCTTAATTCGTGAGCATTAGGGACACCTAGAGTAATGTTTTGACAGATGCCAAGAGTATGGGATTTCTCTCAACCCTGAAAAATGTGTTTTTGGCATCTCATCAGGAGTTCTTCTGGGCCATATTGTCTTTGCACAAGGGATTGCAATAGACTCGGTGAAGATTGAGAAGATTGCCACCTTGATAGCACGGACAAACCTCAATCAATTGAGAGGATTTCTTGGCCATGTGGGCTACTACAGAAGATTTATTGCACATTTTGCAACCAAGGCAGCCCCTCTGCACAAGCTCCTAAGGAAAGATGTGGATTTCCTTTGGATTGATGATTGCGAAGAAGCCTTTAACACCCCAAAACAGTGCCTCATCAGAGCACCCATCCTACCGCCTCCTGATTTGACAAAGGAGTTCCATGTGCACACAGATGCATTAGTTGAAGGGCTAGGTGTTGTCTTATGTCAAAAGAGCCCCTCTAAATTAGATCAACCAATCTATTATGCAAGTCGGAAAGTAACTAACCAAGTGCAGAACTACACAGTGTGACAGCTTGAGTGCTTAGCAATGGTGTTTGCACTGGAGAAGTTTCAACACTATCTACTATCAACGCATTTCAAGTTCTATGTGGATCATGAAGCCATGTCCTTCCTGATGAACAAAGCAGATGTTAAAGGATGAATGATGAGATGGTTTCTCCTATTCCAAGAGTTTGATTTTGAAGTAGTCACTAAGCCTGATGGTTCCCATGTTCTAGCCAATCATCTGTCACACGGATCCCTCAAACTGCAGAAGAGGAACAGGATGATCCAGACCTTCTTGATGCTTCCTTGTTTCTAGTCAAAACAATTGCTCCTTAGTATGCAGACATAGCCAACCTCCTTGCAACTCAATAGTATCCTCCTGGTATCTCAAGTCATGAGAAGAAGAAGCTTATGTTAGAATCAGCCCCCTACACCTTGCTAGGTGGTGCACTGTGCAAGAGAGGCAAAGATGAAGTATTGCGAAGATATGTTGCAGGAGATGAAATCGACATAGTATTGAAAGCATGCCATGACGAACCATGTGGTGGACACTTCGCAGGAGAAGCAACAGCCAGGAAGGCTCTGTTAGTGGGATATTGGTGGCCGACCCTCCACAAGGATGCATATGACTACTGCAAGAGATGCAATGCTTGTCAGCAAATGGGGAAACCCACCAAGACTAGTACCATGCCATTGCAACCTATTCTTCCCCTAAAGCCATTCGAGAAGTGGGGGATTGATTTTGTGGGTCCCATTGATCCGCCTACCAAACGGAAGTAGAACATATACATCCTGCTATGTACGGATTATGTCACAAAGTGGTGTGAAGCTAAACATTGAAACATGACGATGGTAATAGCGTAGCCCTGTTCATGTACAAGAATGTCATCACCCATTTTGGCAGTCCCCTCGAGCTGGTTAGTGACAAAGGTACTCATTTCCTTAACAAGATCATGGAGGAGTTGACAGAATTGTATAAGATTCGCCATCGCAAGTCCACTCCTTATTACCCCAGAGCCAATGGCTAAGTCGGAGTCACCAATCACATCCTATTCTCGATCTTGACATGGACGATTGCTGCACATCATCGCGATTGGGATGATTAACTTACAGAGGCCCTCTGGGCATACAGAACCTCTTACAAGGCTGCTACAAGACGAACTCCTTTCCAATTGGTGTATGGCAAAGAAGCCGTCTTCCTTGTTGAGCTGGAGTTGCCCTCTTTGCGAGTGGCAGTTAAAGAACGCCTCGGAGATGATGAGTCTCTCCAGCACCGCCTGTTGCATTTGGAATGTTTGGATGAGATTCGGCGGATGGCCCTACAGTGCATGGAAACCACTCAAGTGCAATGCAAGGCCTATCATGATAGCTTCATCAAGCATAAGGAGGTGAAAGAAGGTGACCTTGTCTTGGCCTATGATTCGCGATTTAGGAAGTTTCCTGGAAAGCTTCAACAAAGTTGGATAGGTCCCTATAAGGTACTTGCTATCAATCCTAATGGCTCTGTCCAGGTGCAGGCCATTGATGCCTCTGCTAATCCCTTTCTGATCAATGGCTATCGCTTGAAGAAGTACTTCCCTCTGTGGGGATCCTAACAATCATAGTCAACGCACCCTTTCCCTTGTGGGCATTGCAGTGTCCTTCTCCTTGTGCTTCTGATAGCCCTTATGATCTTCCTCATGAGGCGGTCTCGTTTTGTTAGCCCCTCCCAGACACCTCCCATCCTTACTATGTTCTCCTCTCGTCTGATCCAACAGTAATAATGTGGACGGTCCTGCCACATGGTATTTCTACCATACTCTTTATTTTAAAAAAATAATAAAAAATAAATAAAATAAGAAAAAAAATTGTTATGGGAGAAAAGGAAGCGATTCTCTGTCATAGCAGGCCTTATTCCAAGAAAAGGTAGCAAACACCCTTGGGCGGGAAGCTGGCTATGGAAAAGGTTGTAACACCTAGCAGTCCAGAAAGTTGATCCATCAGTTGACATCTCCAGGATCCACTTCTGATGCCACCTCCCTTGGTACGCTATGTCCCGTGCCTCTTTGTAGAGCATCTGATGGTCTTCTAGCAGATGACATATTCTATAACTGATACATAGTTCCAATCTGTTGGCTATCTCCCTGGGTATGCCTCTTCATCAACAAATGAAGTGATCTTCATCGACAACCCCTTGAGTGATGTGAGTTTTCATCCTAACCAGATGGGGATGTGAGTATGGTCTGCTCTTTGTATCTATCAATGAGCGTGAGACAGAGGGTGGGGCGAGTGACTAGTCCTTTTCCTTCAATTCAATTGAGAGGTGAGATGTGTGAATGGAGTGTTGCACACACGGGTTGGGCCTCTCAATGCACAAAGCACGATCTGTTCCTATGCATTGCACTATAAGGCTCCTTGGTCTTACTTCTCACACCGTATGCTGTCACAGGGTGAGATGCACGGTTGCACCATCAAATGCGCACAAGGTATACAACATTTGCACAAGTGAATGTGAGGATTACATCAATGGGTGTAAGGAATGGGCTGCCCTCTGTATCTTTCAACAGAGTGTGAGATAGAGGGTGGGCGGAGTGTGACTGGTGTTTCTTCTTAATCAATTCTGAGAGGTGAGATTGAGGGACATTATGACAATTGGAGTCAGGTATATTTCTATTTCCCTTTGTATACACGAGACGGGTCTCTGCCACCATCACAAGCCATGCCACCCTATTCTGTACACTGCATGATAAGGCTCCCAGGCCTTTCTGCTTGCACTTATGCCAGATGGGTGGAACGCATGAATGCACCATCAATTGTGCATACCGGCATACTCCCTTCCAATCACTTTTCCCTTGTTCAGTTATACACCGGTCATGAGTTATGGGATTTCATGCTTATTCATTGAGCGATGTGTATCATGGGGTGAGCGACTATTCTATCATCCTCTTGAGTGTCCATGAGCTAAGAGTTCTATTTTGCCTCATCGATACTTGAATCAACGGACTTTATTGACAAAGCTACCTCCTTGGGTGCTGTTGCATGGTCCTTGCCATGCTGGACGTGCTTTGTGGCGCGCCTTGGTCCCTCCTGACGCCCGACGATGGCTTCAATCTTCCTACATCAACAATGACGGTTTCCTTCAACCATCTATGAAATGGGCCAAGTGTTCTTAACCGTACTTTTCTGTTTGCAAATGCATGTTATGTCTTAAGTGTGGGGATGCGAACATCCAGTTGGTTGACAAGTCCACGGCCATGTCGATCAAACTATCCTAATCGGTAAGGTCTTAAGTGTGGGGATGCATCCCTGCACGTCTGATGTGCATACCCCTTGCATATGTTATTACCCAATTATGTGTATCTACCACGTACTATTTTTGCCGTGATGGGGTCCCTTCCTCACCCACCCACCCTCGTCTCCCCTGTCGTCGAGGCCGTTTCCCTTGTGGTTGCTTTTATTGCGTAAATTTTTCTTTTTCTATGTGAACATACCTTACGTTCACCAAAATCCAGATCCAATCCTATAGCCATGTTCTTCCATTCGAATGACACACTTTTCCTTTTTACACCCCCTATTCTGGCTTACCGTTTTTGCGTTATTAATTTTTGAAGCTTTTCCCGCACAATTGGATGTATTTCCATGCGAACGTATCCTTCTTGTTTCGGAACAATGATCTAACATACCAGCCCTGTCTTATGCTTTCCCTTGGATATTTTTTCTTTTAATCACCTATCGTTCTAACGTATGGTTAGTCCATAATTAATTTTTGCGTGGTTTCGTGCCTTTTTCGCGTACGTTTTTTATCTTTTTCCATGTGAACCTATCCTATTCTCCTCATAATTCAATTCTGACTAAATAGCCTTGTCCGACCACTCTTCTTGCACAATTCTCATTTTCTCTCCATCCTGTTTCGCCCTCTGAATTTTTTGTTATTAATTTTTCTTGGTGTTTTTTAGCTTTATTTTTTGGTTTTTTCCATGTGAATGCCTCCTAAACCCATCCCAACTAAGATTTGATGTGACCATCCTAAATATTATATATGTCTTGACATTTTTTCTTTTTCGTGCCCTTCATTCCAGTGCACGGAACATTTGCCATTAATTTTCGAATCCCGTTTTGGATACGATTTTTGGGTTTTTTCCATGTGAATGGGGGTTCTTTTGCTTGGCACTATGTTCTAATGTGATAGCATTGTCGGACATAAATTTTTACACATTTTTTCTTCTTCACTCACTTCGTTCTGGCTAATGGATTTTTTGATATTAATTTCCGTATGCGTTTTTTGGGTCGATTTTTGCATTTTTCACATGCGAACCCCTCTTTATTCCCTTGGATATGTGTTTTATTGTGCTTGCCCTGTGAATCCCCTTCCTGCAGAATTTTTTTCATTTTACTGCCCTTCATTCTAGTGCCCAGATCTTTTTATATTAATTTTCGCATCTCGTTAAGGGAATCCTTTTTTGGTTTTTTCCAGGTGACGGGGTCTTCTCTCTGTCGGAACAGTGTTCTGACATGACAGGGCAGTCCGGCTTGACTTTTCTCATAACTTTTCTTTTTCCAGTGTTTCCATTTGACAAACGGATTTTTCAATATTAATTGTCGTAGGTGTTCTCGAGCCTAGTTTTTGCCTTTTTCCCATGTGAATGCCCTGACTTGATCCTAGACACCCCGTTGTACTTTTTCGCAGTCTCCCCCTCACCTTCCATCCCAATTTTCCTTTTTACCACATTGCGTTCTGGCTCACGGTTTACCTGTTATATTAAAATTTCTTTGTTTTGTCGTGTGCTCGCGCACCTCGCCTCGCGCGTGAACGCACGTGTTTTTGCTTTTACGCATCTCGCGACACCCTCGTGGCATCCACACCTTCCTCGTCGCCATCTCGGCCCTCGTTGCTTCCTGCCACTGCAAATTTTTTTACCTCGCCTTGCGCATAAGCGCAGGACGAGGGGTTTTTTTCATTTTAATCTTTATTTTTTAATTATTTTTTTTAAAAAAGAAACATTTCAAACTACCCCCCCCCCCCCGAACGGTTTCCCCCTTCCCTTCTTCTCTCTCTCTCCTTTTCTTTCTCTCTCTTCTTCTTCTTCTCTCTCTCCGACCCCTCTCTCTCTCTCCCCTCTCCTTGCTTCTTCTTCTTTCTCTCCCCATCTTCTCCCTCCCTTCCACCTCTTTCTTCCTCCTCCTCCTCCTTCTTCCCTTCCTCCCCCCCTCCTCCTCTTCTCTTCTTCTCCTCCCCCCTCTCATCCTCCTTCCCCTTCGCCCTGCCATCTCCCTTCCTCCACCTCCACCTCCACCTCATTCTCTCCCCTCTTCCCCTTCCTTCTCTCCTCCCTTCCATTTCCTCCTCCAATTCTCCTTCTCTACCTCCTCTCCTTCTCTCCTAGCCGTCGCCTCCTGGTCACTTGCACCACCGGCTCGCTTGTCGCCGCTCGCCATCTACATCGCCGCCGCTCAGCCACTCCACGGTCACGCAGCCACCTGCGCTCTAGCGGGTTGCTGTTGTCGGCACCGCTCGTTTGTTCCTTGGCCGCTGCCTTGCCCACCTTCGCGCTCGCTACCATTCCCCGCTCCATCATCTTTGTCTCCCACCAACCGCAGCACCCAATCCCTCTCCCCCCATGCCACCACCCGTCTGCCTCCCGCAACAGCTTGTCCCTCTCCCCCCACACCACCCATTGTCTCCCTCCTGCCCAACGCCTCTCTCCACCCCCGCCACCACATGCTTTACGCTTCCCCCCTCCCGCCGCAGCGTTCACAGTTGCCAAGCCTTCCTCCCCTACCCACCATGCCTTCCTTCTCCCCTGCCTATCGATGCCGCCTCTATACCCCTGTTAGCGCCCACTGGTGCCACCTCCATCCCCCGCAATCTCTAGTCACATGCCCTCGTTCCCACCATTAACCCCACCCCCCTGTAGCAACCCCCTCACGAAAACCTTAAACCCCCCTAGCCCCCGTTCCCATGCCGACATGTCCACCCCTTTCGTAGCAAGCCGCCGACACTTGCCGAATCACCCTCGTCGCAACCCGCAGTTACCTTCGGCATTGACCATTCCTTCCCCCACCCCATTTGTGTGTATTCGTGAGGGTATTCACGTGCGTCGTGGGTGCGTTTGTAGTGTGTTCGGCAGTCGTCCGTACGTCTTCACGCGCGAGGACATGTCTCTGGTCTTCTTCGTGTGGTGGTGCGTGCCGTCGAAGCACACGCTCATGTTCACACGTAGCCCGGGTACCTTCTTTTATTTTATTTTTTAAAAAACCCCCATTAACGCCCGAAAATAAAAAAACACCTAACACCCTAAGAAAATCATTAAAAGTTTAAATTTTTTAAAAAAATATCTGCAATTTTCCTTACTAAATTGGGAAATTTTTGGTTTATCTTACTGGTTATAATAAAGAGAATAAATTGCAAAAAATTTAAATCCTTCAAAATTCATTGAAAATTGAGAAAAAATCAATAAAAATCCATAAAAATCAGAATTAAATTCAAAAAAATCACAAAAAATTACATCCATGCATTTGACTACTTTTGGAATATTTTAAAAGTTGAAAACGCCTTGACACATGATCACCCTATTATTTTAAGGCCAAAATACTAAAACTTTTACCTAAATTCATCGAAATTTCATTTTAAGTTTCCAAAATAGGCTTTAAAAAATATTGAAAATACGGATCCATTGTTGAAGCCTGATGGTTTAATTCTCACTCAGGGTTGATTGCAGAAAGCTAGTTATTAAATTTGTTGAAAAAAACAACGAAAAAAACACATAAATCACAATAAAAATAATAACACCACCCAAACACTAGTCCAAATTAACTAAACCAAATATGACCCAACTAACCTCGCCTTCGTATTTTTTTAAAAGAATAAGATGTTTTATTTTTTTTCAGTAGTGGCTTTTACTTTTTTGTTGGATTCATTGCATCTTGGAATCCATCCATGTACCCTCAGTTTCTTGCATATGCACCCATGCCGTGTATTTATATTTCTTGCTTTATTTATTTTTGGTCACCCCTTAACCATAGTTAATGGTTAAAATGAATCTAAATCACCCACTTTTCCACGCGCACTCGCGCCAAACACACATTTTTCCAAACAAATAAAATGAACTAGTCGTTCACTAAACACGCGCTTTGTGCGCTACAGACACATCTAAGTTAATTAAAAATGAACCCGACGTCACAAGTGCACGCACTACACAAAAAGTGCTAAACACACACTTAATTTTTAATTAATGAATCTACATTTAGAGACCTGAGTCTAGGTATCAAAGTTCGGGATCCGTTAAAAGCACTGTTTCACCCTAATAATTTATAATTAATATTGTAAGAAGGAATCACCATTTTCTTCTTAAGGTTTACAACCTAATAAAATTTCACTCATTTTAATAATTTATTAAAACAAACCCTTCGCTAAAATCATTCCCCTCACTACACTTTTTTCCATTTTCAATAAATGCACTTCGTGGGATGGACACGTGCACTCTTTCAAGTTGTCATTGCTTACAGAAGTTCTAGTTATGTCCTCAGTGGGTTGTTATCAAGGTATTATGGTTTGATTGTATGATACGATTACGTGTGCAGTCTGTAGTTTTCTTTTCTGCTTGATACAGGGTCTCGGGTGCATGTTTGTTACATAGCATGAAGCTTTCGGTCGCATATGTGTAGAGGTCATGCCGAATTTTTTCTAGGATGTGGATTGTTTGGGGTGGTCAATTGATTAGTCACGTTTGTGTGTGCTTATTCTGGTCAATTTATTTTTTATGGATATTCTATTGTTTTGCAAGCATTCCCTGTGATTTTTTGTATGTGGTGTGTGTGTAATTTATCTGAATGGCACCTCAAGCTCCTCCTCTAGTCCACTACGTCCCATTGGTCTCTCATGATTATTCTTTATTGCTGGAGTCTGAACTTATTGGCAAAGCAGGCTTAACAAAGTTCATCGCACTCTCATTACCACTCATCCTACAGGATACTGATACTTGTGATTAGTTTCTAGCCTCTCACAGCAAGAGGTCTAGTCCTATCATCAGAGGAACCGTTGTCCATTTGATGCCTAAAAGTTTAGACAAGACTCTGTCGTTACCCTATCGGGGAAACTCTTTCTCTACTCCTAGACATTTCATCTCGAATGAGGATATCCTTAAATTGTTGCATAATTAGACCTAGGATATGTTGGATCCCAAGAAAGTTCTTACTACTTCAAGCATCAATGTCTCCATGATCTCCAATCTTGTGTGGAAGCAGCTATGCCAATTCCTTCAGGATAGGTTTATGCCTGCCAAGAAACCCTCTAATTACCTTTCAAAGGAGTTGTTTACAGCGTCTAGAATTGTGTTAAAAGGCATAACGATTGATTAGATTTCCTACCTTTCTGTCCAAAATGGATCAACACTTTGTCAGAGCTACCAGGGGTAATGTAACTAATGTTACATTTGGATACTACCTTTTTTTCTTTTTGGCATACGATGCCCCTTCGAAGGAAGTTCCTACCTTGATAGTTGATCCACTAGATGCTCCTCCCCCTGTTGAATACTCAGATGTCCTCATTGAGGATCTTGATCCTATCCCTCCTATGGTAGTTCAGAGGAAACGCTTAAAACGAGTAGCTGAATTAGCTCTAGCTACTCTTCCAGTCTTCACTCCTGATAAATCTAGCAGTCACCTACCAGCTTTCCTCACAACATCGAATCTTTTCAGAGCACACCATGAGGGTACTTTGGAAATTTCCATCCCTTCAGTGCAACGCTTGGTAATTGGAGATGCAATTCCCTTCCTATTTCAAGACGTTCAACGTTCTGTTGAGCTCTTAGTGATTGCATGTATCGAACAACTCTATTCCTCTTGCTATAATGAAGTCCAACAAACCAAAGAAGAGCTAACAAAAGAAAATGCAGAGCTAGCTTCTGCTCATGAACATTTTTATGATCTTTGTACCCAAATGGAGCAATAGATTAAGATCATTGATGCTCAAAAAATGGAAATTTCTAGTTTGCACACTCAGTTGGCTAACACTAACACTCAAGTGGTTAATGTAACTGAGGAACGAGATAGATTGTTGAAAGAATCTCACGAGCTTCAGGCTTTGTTAGCCGCCCAGACAGAGGAGCTTAAAATAGAAAATACCACCTTAAACCAGATCTGAAACCAAATTCAGCACCTTAACAAGCAACTGGTCCAGTCACGTTCTTCTTCACAGAGCCCTATTGTGCAACCAGTTCATTCTTTGACCCCTGTGGACTTGACAGCTCTCCAAAGACAGACCACGTTATGTCCGTTGTTTCAAGCTAAAGTAGAAAGATTGTAGTCCAGGATGGATTTATTTTGGTCTACATTTGAGCAATTTCAGGAGTGTGTTCCTCCCGACCATTCCTTTTTTGTCCACTATCAACTATAGAAGTTGGCCTTCTATATTAAGCTCTCAATGATGGATGTCCCTCTTTCAGAGGATAGTTGGAGGGTAGCCAGGTCTTTTGATATGCTGACAAAAGTTGTTTGTATGGTCTTTGAAGATTCTGTGACTTTGGATACCATGTAGCTGTCTTATATGTATCTACAAGGTGATCTATTAATTCCAGATGATGTAGATCTGGCTTGGTATGTAGGGAATGTGGTCTTACAAGCTACCTTATATGTCAACCATTTGGAGTTGAGGATAGATGAAATGTTCCAATGCTTCTAAAGTGGATGCTTGTCTTGATACTTTATGGCGTTCAATGATTGATTATGTAGTCCTGAAACAATGGTAGAATACAGCCTAGACTCATGTGCCAAACACTAACCAACTGAGAGTGGATCTTTTAGCTTATCTTTCCAATACCATCCATTTGATTCATCCTTTTTTGATGCCTACCATCGACGATTTGTTTTAGATCCCTTTGTTCCTAGCTTATTTTATTATCAAAAAATGGCACATCGCTATGATGCTTATTTTTCCCTTTATTAATCCAACTCAGCAGCCATCTTACCTCTCCTTTCCAACCTCAGGGTGCTCCTCAAATTCAAATCTTTACCTATTGTTCTTTCATTAAAGATTGAGTATTTTTTCCTTCTCTGCCTTGTACTTTCCTATCTATCCATATACCTTCTACTTTTCATGCTTATCAATTAACACATTTCTTAACTAATTCCTCTAAATTTTCAACTAATCCTTCTTTAGCTTATTCCTCATTTTATGATTTTTCCTACCCATCTCTTCATCCTCTTTTACTCATTCCTCTTCCATCTCCTACCACTTCTGTTTCTCAACCCCCTCAGTTGGTTAGTGGGTATGAAGAATTTGATTAGTAGATTCCAAGAAGAAGAGGATGGAGCTCAACTGATTCTCTTATAGGGCCACAAATTAATTGTCCATTAATTCTAGGGGATTGGACAACTGCTATTCAAGCGTACCAAAATTATCTCTATTTTTCCCAACAATATTCACAATCTCTAGATTCTTCGGTGAGATTGACAGCCCATTTTGCTTGGTACCTAGCATATATGCATAGGCATTCCATAATGATCAAAAGGCCATTCCCAAGCTTTGTATGAATGTCAATGTGAATATTGATTCCCAAAAACTGGATGTTCTATATTTTCATGCCCTTTGTCTACCTAGCACATACCTTATTTTGCTAGAAAGGATGTGTTGTCTTCAATTCTTTCAGAATCCTCCAAATTCTTTTGTAGATGAATCCTTATCGATGGATCATTTTCGTAATCATCAAGCTTTCAAGAGGGATCATCTTCATTGATACCCCTGGATGTATCTTTTATGCTTCTTAATGCTATATCTCTCTTTTGGAGGTGCCATTTAAATGGTTGCTTTTTGTTTGTGATGTAGTAATTTTTATAAGATGGGTTCGTGCTGGTTGAATAATTTGTTCGAGAGCTCTCTTTTCGACTATTGACACTGATGGTGATGGTGGATGGAAAACCTACAATCCCACGCTGAATAACCTCTTATATCCTTCACAAATTTGTTATGCCTTTCTATTATTTATAAGATGTGTTAATGCATAACGGTATTTTCCTTTAGTTGTATTCTTCCTTAGATACAGGTGATAAGTTGGGGTCGTGGTTGTGTGGATTATTGAAGATACTAAAAAAGCTCGAATTTAGCTCTTTACTGAACTTATATTCTTCTTTTCCTTAGGCTGCGACGAGGACGCTTCCTTTCTAAGTGTGGGGGTATGTTAAGATTGGAAAACGTTTGAATTTTCGATTGATCTTTGTTGTTCTTGAGGCCTGAATGGTTGATTTTGATGGATTTTGAGTGATGATTGGTTGCTTTGAAAATGTTTGAGAGTGTTTTGGATGATATTGATTATGTTTTGGAAGCTCATGATGATTCTTAGTGGAAATATGAAGCGCTTTGTGATGTTCTAATAGGTTCTGTTGAGGTCTTGATTGGTTTTGATACCTGTCAAGAATCGCGTGGTGGGGGGACTTGCTCAAGATGGTGCGCCGAACACAAAAAGAATGCACAACGAGAAGCTCACTCAAGAGACAAGAAGAGAGATGGAGGCCAAAACATTTTCGTGGTGGGTTCTTCTTCTTCTTCTTCCACACACTTTACAATGTACACAAAGTATAGATAAGATACAACATAAAGGAAAGTGGCCTACTAAGTCAAACAATGCATAATCGACTACACTAGTCGACTGGCGCTATAACTATGCCAGCTGTAAATAGGTGTAACAACCTAAATATAATAAGTAATGAGTCAGTGGCCATGTGAGAGTCATAATGACCACCAACGTGCTAAGTGTAGATGTGTGGACCCATCTAACCAGGCGGTCCATCATTAATGTCCACATGTGTTGAGCTTGTCATCTCAACAATACCTTCTGTTTAGCTTGTGTTTTATTCTGATTTTCTTCTGTATGAATGTTAGAGAGAGAACTAGGGAGAGAGAAAGAAGAGAGAGAAGACTGCAGAGGAGAGAGAAAGACTCCAGAAAGAGAGAGAATAAGAGTGAAGAGGAGAGAGAAAGACTAGATTTAGAGAGAGAAAGACAAGAAAGAAGGGGAAGCCATAGAAGCTGTGAGTAAGAAGGGAGAGAAAGTCTGTAATTGTATTAATGTGTCAAAAAGATATGAAAAATTACATCTTCTCTCCTTTTATACCAATGTCAGTGTGACATGGCATAATATCAACATTATTAACACTTATTTGTTATTCCCATCTTCTTACAATCCATCCCTTCCCAAAAGTTTTTGTCCTAAAAAACAAACCTAGAAACAACTAGAAAGGAGATGGATAGAACAGAGTACTACTCTGTTTTACAGCTTTACAAATGGGAAATGAATGAAGTATGACCATTACAAGAGCTGAATTTGAAGAACGGAAGTAAGGCCCAACTATATACATGATTTGAAATACTTCAGAAGAAAATGGAGCCATAAAGTCTTCAACAAATAGTCCCAGAACAAAGTAGATAGCTTGCTGAATAAACAATCCCTGCTGGACCAAATCTGCCATAACTTTTGATAGAAGTGTCCAAATGAGATGTACCATATATCAAAACAAAGCTCTTGAAGAGTACTTTAAGCCCATATAGATAGCTTAATTCTGAAAATTAGGTACGATAAAAATTGTTCTAAAACAACGTGCTATCCTGAACCAGTCTGCATCAGTACTAGCTCCATAAGCAATAGGCTTTAGCCACCAATGTCTCCCTCAAGTATGGATACTCATCCAATATAGAATCAGGTCTCCAAGAAGCCTCTTCAGATGGTAAACCTCTCCATTTGATCAAATATTCCACAATAGAACGTGATCGAAGCTTCTTTTCACGCTGACCTATAACAGCCTCTGGGATGTACTGAACAAGACCATCTTCATCAATAGGTGGCAGCCGCTCATCAACTATATCCATTGGATCACCATAATAAGGCTTGAGCTGACTAACATGGAAGACGTTATGAATCTTTGTAGAAGAGGGAAGCTCTAGTTTGTATGCCAAATCTCCAATCCGCTTAAGGATCCTGTAAGGGCCATAAAACCTGTGGGCAAGCTTATTACTGGATCCATCTTTCAACGTAGAGTACTTGGATTTGGGCATCTTCAACAAAACCAGCTCTCCTTCTTGAAACTCTAAAGGCCCCCTCTTCTCATCAGCATACATCTTCATTTGATCTTGAGCCTTCCTTAAATTCACCTTGCATTGCTGAAGAAGGGTCTGCATTCTTTCCAACTCCTCCTTCCCATGAGGATTAATCTTTTCATTAAAGATGACTGTGGGTAAGGGCACCTTGTAACCATACAAAGCCTCAAAGGGTGAAACTCCTATGCTCGCATGAGTGGAATTGTTGTAAGAAAACTCAGCCAGGTGTAACCAAGAATCCCATGAGGTTTGGACATCATAGAAAAAATGGCGAAGATAAGTCTCCAACCATTTATTAACTCTCTCTATCTGTCCATCAGTTTGAGGATGATAAGCCGTAGATGGAGCCAACTTAGTACCCATAGATGTAAATACCGCTTGCCAGAAGTTACTCATAAACTTTGAGTCCCTATCATGGACAATCACATGCGGTAATCCATGTAGTCTAAAAATATGCTCCATAAACAGGTTGGCCACTTGAGAAGCAGTAAACTGAATTTTTGTTGGGATAAAATGAGCTCCTTTGGTGAGTCTATCAACCACTACATAAATACTATTCCACCCCTTCTTAGTAGTAGGCAAGCCAGTGATAAAGTCCATAGTAATATGAGTCCATTTACCCGTAGGAATAGGCAATGGCTGTAACAAACCTCCTGGCTTATGGGTGCTATCCTTATTCTGCTGACAAGGCATACACTTCATAACGAAGTCCTTGACATCTTTCCACAGTCCTTTCCAATAAAAGCTTTTGCTGATCCTGTCATAAGTCTTGAAAACTCCCAAGTGTCCAGCTAAAGGCGAAGAATGTAACTCCTCCATAATTTTTCGCTTAAAAGAAGAAGTAGAGGGAATAACAATCTTGCCTTTCCACCAAATAAGACCATTTTTAAGCTGGTAATGCGAGTTTTCTTCCATAAGACCTTGCTGTAATTTCTAAAAGATTTGACTGAATTCCTTATCTAAAAGATAGGCCTCCTGTAGTTCTTCAATCCAATCATTATGTAGTTCTGTCATGGCTGACACTTTGCAGGCCCATATATGAGAAAGAGAATCAGCCACTATATTATCTTTGCCTCTTGTATGAGTGATGTCAAAGTCATAATTCTGTAATGTAGCTACCCATTGTCGTTGCTTTAGAGTGAGATTTGACTGAGTAAGGAAATACTTGAGTACCCGATGATCACTATGTACTCTAAATCGGCTGCCATATAAGTAATGGTGCCATTTCTTGATTGCATGCAGGATAGCCAACATTTCTTGGTCATAAACATTCATGGCCATCTCCTTAACTGTAAGCTTACGGCTCTCAAATGCAATTACTCCATGCTCCTGAAGCAAAACAGCCCCAATGCCATGGCCACTAGCATCACACTGTATAGTAAACTCTTTGGAGAAATCCGGGCATACTAAGATAGGAGCAAAAGTAAGTAGTTCCTTTAATTGGTTGAAGCTGCTATCTGCAAGAGCATCCCAAAAGAAAGCCTCCTTCTTCAACCTGTCAGTCAAAGGAGCTGCAATTGCCGCATAATGCTTTATAAATCGGCGATAGAATGAAGATAGACCAAGAAATCCTCTAAGAGAGGTAGTAGTAGTAGTAGGCGTTGGCCAATCTCTTATGCATTGCACCTTCTTAGGATCAGCCTGTATTCCTTTTTCACTGACTATATGTCCCAAGTATTCCACTTCAGTTTGCATGAAAGAGCACTTCTTCTCCTTAGCAAAAAGCCTATGATGTCTCAACACATCAAAAACCTTCCTCATATGTGCCAAGTGATTCTGTAAAGTCTTGCTATAGATCAAAATGTCATCAAAGAACACCAAGACAAACTGAAAGAGGAAAGGTTGCAAGATCTTATTCATCAGGCTTTGAAAGGTAGCTGGAGCATTTGTAAGCCCAAATGGCATCACCAAGAAATGATAGAGCCCACGATCAGTCCTAAAAGCAGTCTTGACTTCATCACCCTCGCGCATGCGAATCTGATGATACCCTGATCTCAAATCAATCTTCGTGAAAAATTGAGCCCCCTTAAGCTCATCAAGCAAATCATCAATCCTGGGTATAGGATACCTGTTCTTCACTGTTATCTTATTGAGATCCCTGTAGTCAATGCACATTCTGAAAGATCCATCTTTCTTTTTGACTAATAGGACTAGAGATGCATAAGGTGAAGAACTTGGTTCAATGAATCCCATTTCAAGAAGCTCTTTGATTTTCTTGGCTACTTCCTCTCGTTCACATTTTGATAATCTGTAAGGTGGCTTATTGATTGTCTTTGAGTTGGGCTCCAAATCAATGGGGTGATCCACCGCTCTCTTAGGAGGCAATGAAGTAGGTACTTCAAACAAATCTCTATACTCCTCAAGAAGAGCTATCAAGGCTGGATGGTTTGCTGAATTATTGGGCTGATCCTGTGTTTCCTTGTTCAAATGCAAAATAAATATTTGTGAGCACTTCTTGTACTCTCTCTTGAGTTGTTGAATGGTGATAAGCTGAAAATCAGATCTACTAGGAATTCCCTGTAAATGGATGAGCTGTCCATTAGAGATAAACTCCATATATAACTGTGAGAAATCCATAGTGATCCTTCCTAATGTCATCAACCAATCACAACCAAGTACAATATCTATGGGCCCCATTTCCAAAGTGATCAGGTTTACTTTGACTTCAAAATTTTCAGCCAACTGCAAAGAAACCTGTGGGCAAATCTGTGTGCTGATTTCTTCTTCACCATTAGCCACTTGTACTCTAATGGGTTGTTGTAAGTCTGTGGGAACACAATTTAACTTGTCCATGATGGACTTATTGACAAAACTGTGAGTACTGCCACTATCTATTAGGATGAACATTGGTTTTCCACTTATGCTTCCCTTCATACGAAGTGTATTAGGGCTCTTAGATCCCGTCCAAGAATCCATAGAGATAGAACAATTAGTGGCAGCAAGCGACTCATCACAAGATCCACCAGGATCAAACGGAACATCTCCGCCTAGATCAAAAGGAAAAGAGTCGGCTGGATCATAAAAGTACTCCTGTCCAACATCATCCTCAAAATCTTCATTTTCAGCATTGATTGCCACTGCATTAGCTTCATCTATGTCATCTTCAAAATCCTCAAGAACTAGCATACTCTGAAGCTTTGGCTTGGCATTTTTGTATACACACTTTGAAGCATGATCAGGAGTATACTTTTCTCCACACTTGAAGCATAAGCCCTTGTCCTTCCTTTCCTTGTAAAGATCCATGGGAATAGATTTAGGATTTGTATTAGCTGAAGTGGACTTAGGCTTGTTGTCACCCTGTTTAAATTCAACCTGTGAACTGTTTGTTGTCCTGAAATTACTTTGAGACCTAGAAGCATTGAATGGAGGATAAGTTGGTACCCATAAGCTCCCACTAGGCACATGATTGCTACCATAAATGTTAACAACTTGTCCCTGCTTTAAAACAGTCCTTGGCTGTCCATAACTTGGCTGAAATGAAGACTCTTTCCTATACTTTCTTCCATAGCGCTCTACAAGCTCAATAGCCTTGAAAAGTGAAGTAGGATTTTGCGCCATAACATCAGCTGACAAAGATGGCTCTAAACCATACATAAACTTGTGAAGCTTGGCCTCATCACTGATGCTTTCCACATACATGGTCAAGTTGAGGAATTGGTTTGTATACTCTCTTACACTTAGGCCCCTTTGTTCCAAACCATACCATCTCCGTGCTAGCTTCTCTTTTTCAAGAGGCGAAACAAAGACTTCAGCCATAAGTGTCTTGAAAGCTTTCCAATTCTCAATAAGTACATTCTCTTTCTTGATATACATCCACCAAGTATGGGCAAATCCTTCTAGATGCAAGGAAGCAAAGTGAATCTTCATATCATCAGTTTTAGGGTATATATCAAAGTAAGACTCCATCTTAGAGGTCCATTCCTCTAATTCTGATGGTGAAGATGACTGGCCATTAAATTTGGCTAAAACAATTTTGTCATTGAATTCTCTTTCATGAAAGGGTTGCTGTCCCAAAATTGGCTGATCAGGATTTCCAAGTACAGAACCTCCAAATTGAGACTGAAATCTTCCAACAGGTGGCTGAGAATTACCATGTAATCTTCCTGTTGGTAAAGTACCCCTGGAATTTTGAGTATGCAGTCCAAAAGCTTGAGTATTGGCCCCATTCAAACTGCCCAAATAGTCATCATGTCTTTGTGAAGCTTCTCCTACTTCATACTGACTATTTGGAATGCCTCTTCTTCCAATGATCCCATTTCCATGACCATTTTGGTTAGATGGCTGAAGTGGGACTGAAGGGCCACTGTTTGAACAAGCCTTCTCATTAACTTTCTTTGATGCCCTTTGCAACTGCATGAATTTAGCGATTTGTGCCATGAGTTGTTCGTTGGATTCTACCAACTTATCAATAGAAGCCTTGGTCTGATCAGTAGATTGAACCATCTACTCCATTCTTGACAAGATGGCCTCATGTCGTTCCCTATGTCTTTGTTCATGGGCACACAAAGTATTATTGAGCAAACTGACTTCTCCTTGTTGTTGAAGCTCTTTAGGATTCTCTTGAAGTGTGCTATCCATCATGAAATCCCTGATTTGTTGAGCATAATCCTCTTGGACCTTATTTTTGCCTTTATGTCCTGCCATACTAGTGCAGTCCTGCAGTACCCCTTGTCAGTAAAACGGCTATAACTTTGGCTAGGAAACTCTGATTTCAGAACTTTTTTATGCGAATCGAAGCTAAGAATGCCCTCTTCGAGATGAGCTATAGCTTGCTATAACAGATTTAGGATAGAAAATTCTGTAGCTGAATTTCAGAGTCTAAACTGTCCAGTCCTGCACCCTGTCTAGACTTGTAAGTGCCCTGTTTTGACCCTGTAATGCAAGATAATAACCCCAAATAGTTACCAAACCCTGCAAAAGGGTATATAGGACCTGTGAGTACCCTATAGTGCCTGCACCTGTGCTTCAGCAATGAATGGCGTACCTGTAACCACCTGTAAATACCCTGTAAGTGACCTGTAAATTCCCTGTTTTACCCTATTTTGGTCCTGTAGGTACTTGAGTCCTTGGAAAGTCTTCAATCTTCAATCCTCCACTCGCTGTACCTGTGTGAGGGATAAAACGGCATGACAGGCTCCCTACACGGGCTCCGAATCACCGGGAGGTGGGCAAAGTTCCCCCCGAGTCGGTTGGTTGCACCTCTTCGGGATCTTCGATAGTGAGGGAGGGTCACCTCTCTTTTGTCCCACTATCTCCCCCGGCATCCACCTTTTTCCTCGGTGGGAATATCAACATGGCAGAGGCTAGTGTGCTAAGCAATCAGCATGATATGCATTTCAGAAATATTCATTCAGCCTTTCATGAGATGCAATTGATTGGGATTAGAAAAATTGAGATAGGAGAAGGGTCTTACCGATGCAATTCAGTGACTCACTGATTGCTAGTACTTACTCTTTTACAATATTTCAATTTAGGCAAAAGAAATTCAGCCAATCAATTGGATTAGAGTAAACAAAGGCATCAATCAATGTATTCAGTCAATAGGATTCAAGTGTTATGCTGAAATTTCAGATTGAAGCCTCTAATTCACTGATTGGAACTAATATGCATTAAGCAAACATTGCATTCATGAATAGATGGATTCAAGCAAAGGTTGGCTGAGAATTTGATGAGTAATGTTCAATTCTTTAATCTCTCAATCAAATGGATTAAGCTCAGCAATTGGATTAATGAGAGAGATTAAGAATTGAAGAGAAGTACCTTTGACATGGCTGAAGATGACTTGATCAATTCTCAAATGCTTGATAGAGCCCCCGATTGTCCAATGTTGGTAAAATAATCCATAAGGCTTGCTTATCCGGTGCTTGAGAGCAATCTTGAAGCCTCAAATGCTTGAAATTGAAGCATTAAACCCGTTTTCCCCAAATTTTTGCTCCATAGAAGCTCTTGATCTTCAATCTTTAACCATTCCGTGCTTAATCCTTGCAATTTGTTGAAGAATCCTTGCTGAAATGATTCCACAGGCCAAAAGGATGAAGAATCTTCAAGAAATTGTTAAGAAATGAAAGCTTGGGCTGAAGCTTTCATGGCTGCCCATGGACTGTTCATGTAGGGTTTCAAGAGAGTGAAAAGCTGAGGAATATAGCTCTATTTTGGAGTAAACACACCAGGAACTTAAAGAAATCACTGCCAAGGATCATTTAGAAGCACCATAGCTGAAGATTGACTGAGGAGAGATGAAGAACAGGCTGGAAAAAATCAGTGCAAATTTCGGGCTGTTGTCTAGGCCACGTGGCAGCTCCTACAGGGCATGAAATGGTACTCTACTTGTTGCATTTGATGTCTAGAGTGTCATTATGCAGGCCATTGTTGATGGAGAGCAAGGATCAGTGAGAAAAGAAGAGATCTCAGTCAGCAAACTCCATGAAAGCTTGGGCAGAGCTTGAAGAAAGAGGAAAGGAAGACCTCTTTTGAAAAGTAACTATAGTTTAGTCTCTAACTAAGCCCGGTTAACCATCATTTACCCTAGTTACCTCCATTTTTGCATGCAATTTGATGAGTCCAACCATTTAAGCCTTTACCCGCCATATCTGACCTTGGATATCTCCAGATGTAGTCTCTTGCTAACTGTAGGTGTCCTGCAGCACTCCACTAGTCACTGTCTTATACCATTTTTGTCTGAAATTGATTTTGAAATAGGAAAATGGGACTGAAAATGGAAGAAAATAATGGATCAAAGACTTAAGCTCTGATACCACTTATCAGAGAGAGAACCAAGGAGAGAGAAAGAAGAGAGAGAAGACTGTAGAGGAGAGAGAAAGACAAGAAAGAAGGGGAAGCCATAGAAGCTATGAGCAAGAAGGGAGAGAAAGTCTGTAATTGTATTAATGTGTCAAAAAGATATGAAAAATTACATCTTCTCTCATTTTATACCAATGTCAGTGTGACATGGCATAATATCAACATTATTAACACTTATTTGTTATTCCCATCTTCTTACAATGAAGCATGGATTGATGATTGATGAAGGTTGAAATCTTTTGAAAGGTTATTGAATAGTTTTTGATAGTTTGGAACGGTTTGAGTATGAGTTATGAGGTTATGTTGTTCTCTGTTGACCTTCTATAATCCTTTGATAAACTTCTGGAGAGCCTCTGTCTCTGGTCTGTTTTTGTTCTGTAGATATTTTTTAAGTGTTCTGTGGAATGTATGTGTGACTTTGGGAAAGTTTTCTAACTTTTGGAAAGGATGAATCTAAGTTCAAAAGAGCTAAAACAAATGGAAGAAGCAGCTGCTGAAGACTGAAGAAAAGACTGAAGTGACAGAGACAAAAGTGAGCTATGAAGAGACACTATAGTGGCTCTGGTGCCCTTTCATACCTCCCATGCCTCTTGGGAGGTGCATCCAAGACCTAAGAAGGATTATTAGTGATTACTGAGTATTGTAGTGAGGAGAGGATGTACTATTGGTTGATTGAGAGAGAGAGAGAGTCAGAGATAGCCAATTCTATCAAAACAATGTATCTATCTATGAGAGATTGAGAGTGAAAACTATGACAACAATGAAGATGAATACTATGTGCTTATTTCCATTAAAAAATGGTATATTATTTTTTGTTTCTTGTTCTATTGATGGATTCTATGAAGATGTTCAAGATTATGGTTGATTCTATCAAATCCGTGGGAGATATCTACTATAATGCTGTGTGAAGATTTGTTCTTTTCCTTGTTGTGGTTCTCAAAAGAATGAAATAACAACTTGTTGATATTATAAGATATATTTTCTTGGAGTAGAAACCCCTTTTCCTTGGTATTCCTCTTGGGGATCCAGGACCAACCCTTGTGGATATATTGCGCTTCAGTTCTTGCTTAGATAAGACTACTACTTCTTAGGAGCAACAATATGACTTGGAATTGATCAAAAGTTCCAATGAGAAATTATGATGTCTTAGTCATACTCAACATTCTCTCTAAATCTCTCTAGGGTATTGGATCCATAAATCCCAATGCTCTAGGAACTTCAACTACTTTTATATTGCTTGTTAGAATAGAGGATTATCATAGTGAAATGATGAACAATGCTTAAGAATTGGGTGTAGCAAGTGATTTATTTGATTAGCATGTCAAAAAGAGTGTTTATGAAATGACTCCTTATGTAGCTCCTAGTGATAGGTTGATTGAAACCTATGTGAAGACATGGATCATGCAATGTTATCAACCTGAAATGTTTATAAATATGCAAGTGGATTATTTGATTACTATTTTACTAGAAATGCTTATGCCTCAAATATTGAGAAGCTATTTGTGGATGTGATTGAAAAGAATTATCTTAGATATTGTGGACGTTGTCATTGATAATGAATCAAGAAGAATTGATACAAAAAAACTAAAAAATATCTAAAATAATTCCCCCACATTCCACATTTCTAGCATGCACATTTTAATTTAGTCCAGCAATATGAAGTGGAAAGCAAAATATGGGATGTCAACATCAAAATACCATGGTTTTTTTCTTTTGTGTCCCATAGCAAGTAAAAACAATGTTTGAAGGGGATTGCCAAAGGTAGGATGTAGAGAGCTTACTCAAGCACACCTTTGGAAAACCTAAGTTCATTTTGAGGGAGTCATCCTCTCAATCTTTTGCTACCCCACATGCTATAGTAGATTCAAAGATTCCACCATTTAACTCTATGTCACTTGCTTCTGCGAATCAATAGTGTTCTTATCAAACCCAAAAAGCTATCCATTGTCATCAACTCTCCCCCTCCATATCTTTCTCTTCTTGCATTGGCTTGTGCATAATGATCCTAGTGAAGTCCCATGCTATAGACATTTGCATGCATGAGGGGGACAAATAAAAGTGCCTTGCTTTACTTGCACTTAAATTCCTTTCCTTGATTACAAAATAAATTCCTTTACTTCCCATTGAATACCACTTTCCCACTTATCCTTACTACTCTTTCTCCTCCCTCCTCCTTTTGAAGGCCATACAAGACCACATGATGAGTCCTCCTCTCACTACTTTTTCTCTTGCCTACTATTTTTCATCAAGGCCATAGCAAACCATATGGAGAGTCTTCCTCTGAATTTCCACTTTTCCACTCATCCTTGCTACTCTCTCCTTCCCTCCCTCCCTCCTCTTTTTCAAGGCCATACAACAAGACCATATTGGGAGTCCTCTAAATCTTTTACTCCCCCAATGGTACAATAGATTTGGAGATCGCACCCACCATCCAGTTGCATCACCTAATTCTATTAAACTGAGCAATCTATTCATTGTTATTGGCATTCTCCCTCTCCAAAACTTCCTCTTCTTGCATTAAATTGTGCAAAATGATCTTAGTGAAGTCCCACTATATCTTAATATTCTTACGTCGACTTGTGTAAAATAATCATAGTGAAATCCCATGTGGCAAATAGTTGCATATAGGACTTTTGGGGCGGAGGGGGTGGCGATGTAAGGGCTTTGTAGCTATACCATGGCGTTGCTACCAAAAACACCTATATAGGAGTAGTAGTAACTTTGAGCAGTGGTTGGTTTCTACTCTATGTGTGATTCCCTATACCCAATGGTAAACCCTCACATGTGCAGCATCATAAGGGTGTAGTCCTAGGATGTGCCTATGTTGTACTGTTTCTTGAATAATAGAAAAGTATATCTTGCTTTCACATATCATGCTACCAATTTGTGCCATGCGGAGTGAGTGATTGAGTGCAGGTGCATTACACTTCGTATCAAAGCAACTCTTGCTCGGAGTGAAGGAATTCTCATGGAAGCATAGGAGAAGATCCAATGCCTCGAAATCGTGTCATGATGATCCATGTTGTGATGCCCCATTTCATGTCGCCCCACATCACGTCGACCCTTGTCATGACGTCCCGGGAGTGATGCCCCTCCTTGACACGGTGACCCCAACACAAGTCACCATTTGAAGACTTGATGCAACTTCTCTATGGCACAACCACCATCCGAAGGTGTGGCTCTCCTCGTGTGTCCACAACACCAAAGCTGAGGTACGGTGCACCCATCCTTGTGGTTGAAGAGAGGAAGAAGAGGTGAGGTTAAGAATGGAGAGAAGCTCGGGAAGAAATAGTAGCCGAACTAGAGAGGCAGCTAGAGGGCATGTCAGGTTTATTAGACCCAATCTGGAGGAATATGAAAATGAGGAAGAAGAAAAGGAAAAGAGAAGAAAGTCTGAAGTGGAGCAGGGTTACATAGAGTAAGTGATACAATAATAGGAATAAGAGAAGAGACACAAACTACAAGAAGAGGCTGATAGATTGTCATGTATGTTAGCTAGGGAGGAAACATCTAGGAGAGCTCAGGATACAAAGAAAGACAAGGATAAGGCAAAGTAGGAAGTAAGAAGGAGGACAAGAGGCAAAACAATAAGGAGGAAGAGGAGAGAGAGAGTCCAAAAGATGACTATGGCAAGTTCAAGATGCCCCAACACACTAAGTACAAAGGAGACAGAGACGGGTTGATTTTGAAGAAATGGATAATTGAGGAGGTAGATAGATACTTGAAGTATGCTAGAATCACTAAAGACGGGAAGGGAGAAATGGTAGCCATCTACCTAGAGGAGGATGCGACTAGTTGGTATCTAGTAGAATAGGAGCAAGGACGCATTGCCTTTTCATGGAAAGAACTTCAAGAGGAGCTCAAAGACTACTTCATCTTGAAGATGGAAAAATTCAAAGGTAGAGATGAGTGGAGAAATATCAAGCAAACACAACAAAAGATGAAATAGTATGTGAGCAAGTATAGGCGGTTGTTGATATTGCAAACTACTCCATGGACACAGACACAAAGTTACATGGATTTCTATTTGATATGCAAAAGTGGGCTAGGACATACATTGAAAGACATGAATCAACTAGTTTAGTAGAGGCCATGAGGATGGCTAAAAAACTTGTCGACTTAGAAGGGAGGAGGACAACCCAAATAAGTCAAGCTAGATTTAACACCAACCTTACCACCAACTCTTGGACCCTGAGACTCAATTCCCCTAGAGGCCTCATCTCAAAGATTTGAGGTCAAATATTAGGAATAACCCCTAGTGCATCTTATGGGTTTGCAGGATCAAATACATAATGGTGGACCCACTATCAAAATAGATTTATTCGACATAGCAAGTCCCCTTTCGATGCCCCAATGTTTTTTGTTAAGAAGAGTGATGGGGGGCTTTGATTATGTGTAGACTATAGGGCCCTTAATAAGATCACAATCAAGAACAAGTATCCCATGCCCTTGGCCTATTAGATAGACTATATGGAGCCAAATATTTTAGCCACATAGATCTTAAGTTATGGTACCACACCAAATCCATATAGCGGAAGAAGACATTCCCAAAATAGTCTTTCATAACTATTATGAAATCTTTGAGTTGCTCATCCTCAATGGGTTGGGTACCTTTTGTTGCCTAATGGATGGAGTATTCTAGTTCAAGATAAATGTATTTATTATTATCTGCATAGATGATCTCCGAGTGTATAGAAAAACCTTAGAGGAACACAAGCATTACTTAAGATTAGTCTTTGAGAAGATGAGACAGCACAAATTGTATGATGCCAAACCCGAAAAATGTGAGTTTGGAGTGAAAGAGTTAGAATTCCTAGGGTTCATCACGTATGCAAGGAAGGCATCAAAGTAGACTC
Organism: Lygodium microphyllum; assembly: GCF_053477565.2. Taxonomy (NCBI): domain Eukaryota; kingdom Viridiplantae; phylum Streptophyta; class Polypodiopsida; order Schizaeales; family Lygodiaceae; genus Lygodium; species Lygodium microphyllum. The sequence goes on from NC_141163.1 coordinate 75,383,957, forward strand.
CAAGAATGTAGAGGCAATGAAGAATTGGCGTGTGCTAAAGACCATAAGAGTTCAGGAATTCCTACGGTTCACAGTGTTTTGTGGAATATTCGCCAAGGGTTACAACATGGTAATTGCTCCACTATCCCACCTAACCAAAGGAGATGGAAATTTCACATGGGGAGGGAAGTGAGAAACAAGTTGCATTTGAGTTGATGAAAGCATGTATGAGTCAAACCCTCATACTCAAACTGCCAAACTTTACCAAACGCTTTGAAATCTCCACAAATGCATTGGATTATAGCATTGGGGGAGTGCTGGTGCAAGATGGGCACTCTATAGCTTATGAATCCAAGAAGTTCATAGATACAGAAACTAGATGGAGCACACATGAGAAGGAATGCTAGTAGTCATTCATTGTCTTAGAAAATGGAAGCACTATATACAAGATAAACACACAATTGTGTTCATAGACAACATATCACTCAAACACTTCCAGTCCTAGTCCAAGTTGTCCACCAAATAAGCTAGATGACTCAATTTCCTACAGTAGTTCGACTTGGAGATCAAACACAAGCCATGCTCCACAAACAAAATTGCTGATGCCCTAAGTTGCAAGGCTATTTGAAGGAAGTGAGTGTGGTCAATATCAACTTACTTGAGTTAGTGAAAGAGGCTTTAGAAGGCCAAGAAATGCACAAGATCATAGAAGAAGTGAGAGTTGAAAGGATGCCTCATGGCATATATACCTTGGAAGAGGGAATTTTGTTCATAGCAAGAGATTGTACATTTCCAATGGTGTGGAGTTGAATAAAGTCATGCTACATAAAGTGCATGATGGGAAGTTAGGGAGACATAAGGGACAGAGCAAGACACTTGAGGCTCTCTAGAAACAATTCTTTTGGCCAAACATGAAGAAGTCATAGACTATGTCAAGACTTGTCCTACTTGCCAACTAGTGAAAGCATCATGCTCCAAGCCAACAGGTTTACTTCAACCAATGCTAGTACCTAGCCGTCCTCCATGGGACATCATTAGCATGGATTATTGTGGAACTCCAAAAATCCCATGGTTATACCATCATCTTTGTAGTGATGGACTATTTTTTCCAAACAAGCCCACTTTATACATGCCAAGCCACCATTGAATGCCAAGAAGGTGGCTCGCCTTTTCTTCATGTGTCTTCAAATTACATGGACTACCCTTAGCCATTGTATGAGATAGAGATGGTCGATTCATGAGTGACATGTGGAAGGAACTCTTAAATTTAAGACTCTGGAAACAGAGTTGAGATTCTCATCATCCTTCCACCCCAAGACAAATGGGCAAACTGAAAGAGTGAACTAAGGCATTGCAAACTATCTCAAAAGCTATGCTAGGATGGACCAAAATGTTGGGCCTTATATCTTGATGTACTCGAGTTCCACTAGTAGCTTGATTTACTCAGAAACATGTTACACACCCTTTGAGTTAGCCATAGGGAAAGAAGACATCACACCCTTAGCCTTAGCCTCAGGAGTTGCCAAAGCCAAAGATCAAGATGTAGAAGAATTCTTGAAGAAATGGAGAGAGAGAAATGTAGCAGCTAAGCAGAGTTTGGAAAAGTGCAAAATCACCACAATCGAACATGCCAAGAAGAAACGTAAGGCAATCCACTACACCAAAGGAGACATGGTCCTAGTCAGCTCCAAGCATATGTCCCTTCCAAAGAATATGATCCCCAAGTTTAGCCACCATTACTATGGACCCTACCACAACACTCTGGTCTTGAATGAGGTAACATACAAGCTCAACTTGCCAGAAAGCATTTGTGTCCACAATGCATTCCATGCATGCCTCTTCTGCATAGGATTTACCCCAACACTCAGTGGGGATGGCATGTTCCATTACTTCATTCCAACGGCCCCTTTGAAGTAGAAGCAATCCTTTGGCACCGAGAACACAAGGGTTACCCAAAGTACCTCATCAAGTGGAAAGGGCACCCTCTCAAAGAGGCCACTAGGATTTTGGAAGCGGAGGGACGCGAACGTGGCAAGGTGGCGAAGCGTGGCAACAAGGCCTTCACCACCTGGATCGAGAAGAATCCCAAGAATACTTCCATTGTAACTTGAGTCACCACTTAACTTACCATAGGATTGGCAATGTTTTCACTCCTCAAATATAATTGAGTCGAGGGTGGACTAGCATGGTAATAAGAATAAAAAGCAAAAGGCATCTAGATGGGCAGACATTGACAAGCTTGATAGGAAAAGTTGTGTTAAAACCCCTAAAGTCGTAGTGTGGCAAACACTAACCAGCCTGATAAGAAAGGTTGCATTAAGACCTTGCTAATGCGTCAAGTCTTAGACCAGGAGACATTGACCAAATTGGTAGAAGCAACTATGCTGCAGACCCCTAAATGAGTCAATAAGCACTACCCTTGGATTGCTGAGGATATCAATCCATCATGTGGGGGGAGGGTGTAAGGGCTTTGTAGCTATTCTATGGTGTTGCTGCAAGAAACACCTTTATAAGGAGTAGTAATGACTCGAGCCCAACTTGGTTTTCCACTCTATGTGTGATTCCATATGCCCACTGGTGAACCATCGTATGTACAACATCACGAGGGTGTAGTCCTGGGATGTGGTTATGTTGTACCATTTCTTTCATTGAATATTACAAGAGTATACCTTGCTCTCACATATCATGTTACCTTCTTGTGCCGTGTGGAGTAATTGAGTGCAAGTGCATTATAGGGGGGAGGCAAGGGGAGACCAATGTGGTTTTGCAAGAAGTAAATGTTTGCGCCTTCTTTTTCTTACCCTTAAGTGTCTCTCTTTTTCAAGGCCATACAAGACCATAGTTGACCCCTTAATCTACCCTTAGTTTCATTATTTGAGAGATCAAACTATACCAAAATTCAAAGATTCAACCTTGGTTAATACTCGCCCAACTTGAGAGTAGCTATTTTTAAAAATGAAGCTCAATTGAGAGGTTAGCCTTTAGTTACTTTAGCTTTGCATTGCCATTGATAATAGTAATTTTAGCTTGTTACTACAAAGAAGAACTAATGTAAGCTTTAACTAATAGTTCATTTAGATTCCTACCAAAACTTTTGACACTTTGACCTACATGTCAATTTGAGGTAACTGTATATTTGTTCCACAAGCAAGCACAAGTAAAATAAATAAATTTACTTCGACTTGTCAATTTGAGGTTTGGATAATTGATACAAGAAATTCAGAACAAATTCATTGTTTGTTTATTTGTTGCACCCTAAAAAATTAACATAATAAACAGCCCAAGAAGTAAAAAATAAAATAAAAAATAAAACAAATCAACTTAAGTAAATTTACAATATGTAATAGGTTTTTGAAAATTTTCCAATCTAAGTCAAGCTAAGAAAAATCATTTCGTTTCGTCAATTTGAGGTTAGGATAATTTACAAAACAAATTCATTGTTTGTATATTTGTTGCACCCTAAAAAATTAATAGGATTACCTTGACAAGCAAATCAAAACAAAATTTCAAGAAGTAAAACAAAAATCAATTTAAGTACATTTTGTAGGTTTTCCAATTTCTTTGAGAAAAATAAAACAAATCAACAAGTAAATTTACATTTTGTAGGTTTTCCAATTTTTGCTCCAATGTGTTACATTTTGTAGGTTTTCCAATTTCTACCCCAATGTGTCCTCTACTTTAAATATGTAACATGTTTTCCAATTTATGCCAATCTAAGCTGAGCTAAGACAAAACATCTTACTCAATGCATCAAAATAAAAATCTACTTAGATTTTACAAGTTCTAATAGGTTTAGGCTTAAGTTTACCAAATTAAACAAATTAAGCGAAGAAAGATATCAAATTAAGTTAAGAAATATCATTTTAATTGTAAGGATAGATAATTTCCCTTGTAACTTGATCTACTAGGTGGATTTTACTTGTAAGTTACAATATCTTAACTTAAAAAGACCTACTCAAATCAATTTCAAGAAGTAAAACAAAACCAAATCAAGTAAATTTACATTCTTGTAACAGGTTTTCCAACTTTTGCCAATATGCATTTTTCCCAATTTTTTCCAACTATGTATTACTTTAAATACGTAACATGTTATCCAATTTTTACCAATCTAAGCTAAGGCAAGAAAAATCATCTTAATGCATTGAAAAAAATCTACTTAAAATTTACAAGTTCTAATAGGTTTAGGCTTAATAAGTTTATCACGTTATACAAAGTAAGCGAAAGATATCAAATTAAGCTAAGAAAGATAATTTTACTTGCGAGATCTACTAGGTGAATTTTACTTGTAACTCACAAGAAACTTACAATATCTATTAGCCGAATTTTACTTGTAACTTACAAGATCTACTAGGTAATAGTTTTTTCACCATACTAGGTAATGGTTTTTTTGCCAAATTAGGTTGAAAAGATAATTTTACCTAAGTCACTTACAAAAAATTTAGCCAAAATTTTCACCAAATGAAGCTAAAAGATGATTTTAGCAAAGTTACATTTTTTTTGCCAAAATAAGCTCAATTGAAAGATTATTCTCCAAAATTTTCACCAAATGAAGCTAAAAGATGATTTTAACAAAGTTACTCACATTTTTTTGCCAAATTAAGCTCAATTGAAAGATTATTCTTCCTTTATCTATATTGCCAAATAAGTCTTTGACATATTCAATCTAAGGAAAGATCATTCTACCCAAGTCAATTGAATTAAGCTAGACAAGAAAGATCATTCTATCCAAGTCCAAGTCCAAGTTAGTTGAATTAAGTAAATTGAAAGATCATTCTATCCTTGAATGCATCTCAAACCTGCCTTTGATAGATAGTAGTAGAATTTACTATAGTAGTAGAATTTACTATTTATATATGCCTTTGATAGATAGTAGTAGAACTTACTATTTATATAAAGCATAAATGGAAGCATCAAAGTGGAACTTGCTCTGTTATCATTGTTTCAAAACCCGCAATATGTAGAATGAACACTTTGAATAACCATAAGTAAAACAATACCCACATATGCTTGCTTAAGCTTATTCTATATGTGCATTGGTTCTTTTGCCATTGCTCAAATAGAAAGAAATGCTATCTAGGCTCTCTCCATTCCTATCATTGGTTGAGCAGATGCAGGCTTGTTTAGCCCCATCAATCTAGAAGGAGCCTTAGCCCCATCAATCTAGAAGGAGCCATGCATTGGCAAAATATCACTGCACACTTCCTCACTTTCAATTGAGAAGGCAAGCATTGTATTGGCAGGCAGGCATTTATACAAGACAAAAAAAATGCAAAATGCAGAACTTATGCAGAGCCCTTATGTTTTATCATGCCTATCACTAGAATCATCCTCCTCATCCTTCCCATGTCTATCACTAGGGTCATCATCCTCATTGCCCACAAGGACTTCCTTAGCCTTGTGGGCTGCTCCTCCCAAGGTGTCCTGTATTTTCTCCTTGGCAGCAGCCCCCATCTCCTGGACCTTCTCCATGCCCTCCGCCATGAGACCCTTCGTCTTCTCGGTCGCCTCACCTGCGCGCCGCTTCGCCACCTCGCCCATGTCCTTGGTCTTGTCCTTGGCTGCATCCGCCATTTCACTTGCCTTGTCCTTGGCGCTGTGCCCCACCTCTTCCACCTTCCCTACTCCCTCCGAGACGCTGCCCTTCGCCCTCTCCTTGGCCTCGCCGGCCTTGTCCTTTGCTCTCTCCGTGACACCACTCGCCTTCTCCGTCATGCCCTTGGCCTTCTCCGTCATGCCCTTGGCCTTCTCCTTGGCTTCGTCTGCCGCCTCTTGTGCTCTCCCCTTTGCTGTTTCTGTTGCGCCCTTGGCCTTCTCCTTGGCCTCTTCTGCTGCCTGTTGTGCTCTCTCTCTCCCTTCCCTTGTAGTCTCCTCTGTTCTCTCCTTTGCCGCCTCAGCTCTACGCTTGGCCTCCTCGGCCACGCTCTCGGCACTCTCACGCGCATCCTTAGCCTTGTCCTTTGAAGCGTCCTTAGCTTTACCTGCTGCATCTGCAGCTTTATCCTTTGCTTCTCTGGTCTTATGCTTGGCCTTGTCCTTGACCTCCTTGGCACGATCCTCCACATTTTTATCCTCATCATCCTGGATAAAATTTCCAGCTCAATTAGGTGCAAAAACGGAGAGATCACCAACCAGAACGATCAAAACAGTAAGTCGGATGCAACCGATATGACTGCAGTAGATAACGATTGATGACCATGCAATGTAAGGTCATCACCTAATCTCAATATGGAGGTATGCGACAATGGATGACGGTAGTCTGGAAAATCATCAGGGTACCATATAGTCACTGACAACCAGATTAGGACTACAAAACCGGATTAACCAGACAATGATGCAGACCGTTCGGATTAACCGACCAGACAATGATGCAGTCATTTCACATCAGCAAACGACGGTACCAGTCACAGCTTCCATATTTATCATAACTGACAAATGATCAAATCAGCAACAGCAGAATAGAGGTCTATGTGAAACCATAAAAACAGAGAATACTCAGACAGCTCAGTGCACCCAAAAACAAAAAACTTACGGTTGTGGAATAATCATGATTGGACATGGAGGCCGTCCATCGATTTGCCAGCTGCGCAGGATATTCCCGTCCATGGTTGGTGCCTACGGGGAGACCATGCAAGCTGCGGAGGGGGAGGGAGACGGCGAGGCGTAAGGATTTTCGCAGAGACATGCTCATGATGCTGATGCAGGGCAAGCAAGCAGCTCTTGCAGGGGGGGTAAAGGAAGAGGGCTGGAGAGACCGGTCTGATGAGAGCTGACCAATCTGTGATGACAACAGTGATGGTGATGCTGATGAAGAAGAACTCAAGGCCATTTGAGGAGCCGATCAAAGCAGGAGGTCATGACAGCACCCTTCATTTACCTTTGTAGGAAAGATTTTCTATCATCGGTTTAATACAACATGGGATTATTGATGAGGCAGTAATCAGGAGAGAGACTGCCCTTTACTCTTCTGTGCTAGTTTCTTTCATTCGACCCATGTATCACATACGGGCTCATAGACGAAATTAGCATACACACGGGATTGTCAACAGCGCACTCCTTACCTGGCCTCCATGCAACCACCTCTCGTGTTCACACGTACTGTTGAGGCCCTCCTTCTTCAACCTACACGTGTCCGTCAAGCACAGTGTACAATTATAGGTTTTTTAAATCTCTATGCATCCTTGCTTTCAATAGATTGAAATGTATTCTATAAGTAGCCCCAATTTGGCCTCCATATGCCTCAATGGGTTGGTTGTAGAACAAGGTACACAAGCCCAAGTTTGAGTTTTGGCCTCCAACTTCATTCCTTAAGATGCACTCTAGAACAAGGTATACCTACCATATGCCCAAGTTTGAGTTTTGATATTGGCCTCCATATGCCTCAGTAGGTTGGTTGTAGAACAAGGTACAGAAGCCCAAGTTTGAGTTTTGTCCTCCAACTTCATTCCTTAAGATGCACTCTAGAACAAGGTATACCTACCATATGCCCAAGTTTGAGTTTTGATCTCAATAGTTCAAAGATACACTGTAGCTCTCTCTCTCTCTCTCTCTCTCTCTCTACGATTGCATTTTTAACACAAAGTTCAAGCTCTAATCAAATTTCAAAAGCAACATGACTCTTCATGTATCTCCCTCGATCTCGAAGGTACATGCTTGAATAATCATTGTTTACAAATGTATGTAGCACACATATCAAATGGTGATGTTCCTTTATAGTTTGTGACTTACAAATATATGTTGGATTCATTTATACACGTTCTTCTCCATTTAAGGGAATAATTCAATTTTGATGAGAGAGTAGTGTAGATACAAAGTCCCTTGAACAAAAAGAGTAGCATCTACTACTACAATAGGAGAGATTAAAATTTCCTTCGAGATGTATTGAGAGGGTTTATATTTGGGATTCTTAATGCACATTGATATAATGCATTACCAAAACATCAAGTAGGGTTTAGTGACACATACCTAGCAATGATGTTACCTTTTCTATGAGCATCCACTTAAAAGTTCCAAGGATTTTTTATTTGTGTCATGTAGCAACATAATGAAAATTTTGTAGAAGAATGTGTCACTATGTGGTGTTGTGTAGCCTCCGCATAGCGATACTTATGGTGACACTCAGCCCTTCTACCTTGTATACTTTCCTTGCACTCTAGATTCATTTTTAAATTTGTGCCCATTTCATGACAATTGTAGCTTCCATCTTCTTCACAAAGATTGCCCTTCTACCATATAGTATCACACATTGTATAGTAGCCATGGGTGTCCTATTCATAATGTATACGATAGTAGCAATTGCTTTAGTCCAATAGTAATGAGGCAAGTTTTTTCAAACATTAATACATGAGTCATCTCTACAATATGCCTATTTTTATGCTCAGTAACTCCATTTTGTTGTGGAATATATCTACATGTAAATTGCCTATGTATATCTGGACAAATTCATTGGAGAAGTATTCTTTCCCACCATTTGACCTTAGGCATTTGATCTATAACCCTGTCTCCTTCTCAACTAAAGCTTGAATGCCTCACTTTTTTAATGCATAGAATAAACCCATGTTTTTCAAGTATAATCATTAATGAAGGAGACACAAATCTTAACCACTCATAGTTGCAATATTCATAAGAGCCCACACATCATAATGTATAAACTTAAGTGGATGTTTGCATACATTCTTTTCATGTGGAAATGCATAGGCATGCTTACTTTCCAAATTGACATGTTGCACATATTGTATGCATCCCCTCAACTCTAAACTTTGGTAAGCCATCCATAGTCAAATTCGATTGTATTTCAATATGAACCATGATATTTGAAACTGGTGTAAACATAACAACATTTCATTTTATATAGAGTCACATCAAGGGCAAATCATATGCTAGAACACTTATCTTTTGGGATCAACCAATGGTTATTAGAGTTTTTTTCTCTGTCATGATATGTGGTAGAGTTTTATACCATTCTTATTAATTTGTATCTCCTTTCACATGTTTTACTACAAAAAGTATATTGTACTAGTAAAGTTTTACTTATTGGTATTTGAAGGGCCCAACTAATTTTGTACATTCTCTTGAGGAAAGTCTGGGGTAAGCTCACCATGGAACTACTCATGAATTCCCACTTATCACTATGTTGCTTTGTGGTTAATTGCTCGGGGAAGTTACTATATGTACATCCTCTACATCACGCGCATTCAAGGCCTATTTATAAATATCCTTATCTTTGAAATTTTCATGAATAAAACATAACCCTTTTCTATTCAATCTATAAATAATCCCTTTATATTACACCATTTTGTATGTAAAAAATGTATAAAAATTATCTTTTAAAAATACCATATTTTGAACCCACGTGATGCACACATATTCATGAGTAACTTGCTCGAGGTTAATTGACATACAGTAGTCTCGAGCTCTTTTTACAAATCAACAATATTTTTGATTAATTTGGAGTCAGAATTTAGATCTTTTAGAGTCATTTTGGGGGTTTTGGCATGTTCCAAATGCAATGGTGATGTCCAAATATCGCGATTCACCACATATAATTTTTTGCATCAATTGTAGCAAGCTACATGAAATCTCTTAATTCATAACACTTTATAGTTTGATTGATATTTGTATTTTCTTTGAAGTTAGACATATGATATAAATGTAAATAGCTATGTAATCAACATTTCATAATATTGGATGGCAAATCATGACTTTGTTATGGGAGAGGTTGGGCCCTATCATGTGTTTTATCTTATTATTTTTGGATTTTTTAACTTATTCTATTGTTTTGTGTTTCATAACATTGGTTGAATTTAATAGTCAGGATTCCAGACTCATCACATGGACTATTTTATATAGGGTTTATGGGTTAATGAGTTGATGTGCTGAAGAGTTGAGCACTAAAGGGTTTATGTGATGATGAATTGATGTGTTGAGAAGCTTGTATACTGACAAGTTGACATGATGATGAGGTTTATATATGGAAAGGCTTATGTGACAACAAGTTCATGTGACAAAGAGTTGAGTGTCAAAAGGTTGACAAGTTTCATGATGTGTTGATGAGCTAATGAGTTCACACATCAATGATTTATTCAATTTATGTGTCAATGTCAACACATTTTTGTGATAAAAAATTTATGTGCTGATGGATTGTTGTGTCAACAAGTTCACATGACAACGAGTTGATGCGATGATAAATTTCATATGTCGACCAGTTTCATGTGATTATGAGGTTTATGTGGAAAAGAGTTTGTGTGTCAACAATTTTATGTGATAAAGAGTTGATGTGTTGAGAAGTTCATATGTCGACAAGTTTATGTCCAAAAGAATTGGTTAATTGAGAAGTTGATGTGTTGATAAGTTGAATGCTTACTCTATGATGATGATAAATTTAGGCATATATCTAGGAATCAACCATTCAATGCATGTGATGATGAGTTGAGTGCAAATAATGTGGTGGGTCTTGAATTCGAAAGAGAGCTCGAATATTAATCTTATGTGACAGAAAATACAATTCCAAAAAGACTCCCTTTGTAACCAAGTGCATTGAATAAGCCACTCGCCTTCACAAACAACTCCTAGTCATCATAGCCAACCAAAAAAGCCATCTCCCTCTCTTCTCCGAATGATTACTAGTATGCATAATAATAATAAATCATACTTGGTGATTGTGGTTTTGAACTTGGTGATTGTGCCCCTTGAACTTGGTCATCTTCTTGCTACGAGCACACACACACACACACACACACACACACACACACACACACACACTCACACACACACTCTCTCTCTCTCTCTCTCTCTCTCTCTCTCTCTCTCTCTCTCTCTCTCTCTCATATATATACACATGCACACACGCACATACACATGATTGTGGTGGTGGTAGAGGGAAAGATAGTGGTGGCAATAGGGGTGAGAAGGGGGTTTATGAGGGCATGGTGGGAAAAGAGGGAGGTGGAGATGGTGTCATTGAAGACAAAGGCATATTATGGATATTGACATAGAAATTGTCAATAGGCAATATTGAATAGCACTAATTGCAGATATTTTTCATGAGAATGTCATTGATCATGTATAGCCAACCAGATACCATAAAAATTATAGCTACTACAAAGGTAGGTGATCATGATTCCTATGAAGAATGGCCACCTACTATCAAAGAAGGGCTAGCTATTGGTGGAAGGCTAGCCACGTGAATAGTTGCAAGATGGCTAGAGTGGCCGCTTGTCGATGGGCTACAACTAAATATTCAACATTGAATGGGATGTTGGGGTAGTGTGTGAAGAGCATTGCTAGGGTATTGATGGGAGAGGCGATTGATGATAGCATATATACTAGAGGCATGAATCAATGAGGCGGCTTGGTCAAGCAATGGTGCACATGCAACATATGACGAATTCCACAATGGTACATAGGGGGCTCTTTTTAGGGATCCCCATAAGGTAACTTTTGCTTCTTTTAAAAAATTCTATTAAATAAATATAAAAAGCACTAATAATGAACTATTATTACCTTCTATTAACATTAAAAAAAACTAAAGACCTATTTTCTTGCAAGTGGTGGTTGGAGGCCTAAGAAGCATGTTCTTGGGCATGATCGAAGACGTCATCATCCCTCTTTCTTTCCCAATCCTCCAATAGTTTATGCACTGAAGGTGCTTCTGTCTCACTCAATATAAATTGATAGAACATCCTTCTATTCACATGGAGAAAGGTGACTTTAGTTCAATGTAAAAAAAAAAAAAAGAGCAAAGCAATAAATCTTTTGTTTTCCAAATCGTGTAACAATGTTCTAACAATTCATTTTCTCTAATAAAACTACTCTGAAGGAAAATATATCCATCTTTTTATAGATCACTCCATCTTTTAGATACTTAGGAGCCATGTATCTAGGCATGCTTGCTATATGTTCTATCCTCGCATACCTAGCCTTGATCTTCTCTAGCTAGTTTCCCTTAGAAGTTTGCATCTACAAGGACATTGCCACTCTTTATATCCTTGTGAAAAAAGATAGGCTTTCTCTAAAAATGCAAGTACTCTAGTACATTAGCAATATCTATTACAATATAGAATCTTTGACACCTGATGAGGTCCATGCAATTCTGTGATCGAATATGACATTTGTTGTCAACAGGTATCCCATGAAACCAATTGTTCATTGCTTTCTCTATTCCTATTTATGTTAAGAAAAAAAGTTGCAATTTTTTTTCATTTATTGGAAAATGAAGTCTAAGGACTTTGCATCTACCAAATGGAAAAAAAAAAAGCTATTTGCATGCATTTTAGAGTCAGCACATGGGTAACCCTCCTAATCCATGATGTAAGGAGTGTGCGCAACTTAATGATTGTAGTGTCCATCTCCCAATAATAGAACCAAAACATTGTGATTCATGAGCTCAATGTGGGCCCATTAGGCACACCCTTATTATTTTCAAGTGTCTCAACTCATGAGATCAATGCTCACTCATATGGAACACAACAAACTAATCTATCAGTTGTTGTAGAACGATAGATCAATTAGAAATGGTTGTAGTGAGAACACTTACCAAACTTATAATGTTCTGATCATATATCTCATTAAGCCTTGCTCCATGATGCACATGCATCACTCCTCACTCACGTACTTGCTTTCAATGTCACCCATGTGGGAAGGAGTTCTTGTAGGCAAGTTTGAGGAGAAGTAAAGAGCTTCTTGTCACACGTCCCTCACTCCCTCACTCTCTTAACTACATCTACTCTCACTCACACATATAACTCACAAAGATAGAATGGAGAAGAAGATAGAAAGAGAGAAGATAGCTTCACTCCCCTCTCACTCCCTCACTCACACGCACACACTCTCTCCTTTATTCTCATATAATATGCAATAGAGTAGCAATGCTATGGAGAAGAATATAGAAAGGGAGAGGAGAGCTTTACTCCTTGTCCTTCGCTTTGTCACTCTCACACACACTTCCTTCCCTTCACTCTCACACAATAGGTAACAGATTTATGATATAATGTAACTTAAGCTAGCATACATATGAAAAGTCTGTTTAATCATATTTCATTATTTTTATACAAGGTTTTAGGATTAGGGTCTCCATATTCCCCTTGGGCATCTAGCCCATATCCAAGTCTCTTGATTGGTCTCCCTCAAATAGCATCCACCTACCTTAGCTTAAGCCTTACTTTGAATGCGTAAACTGATTTGTGCAGGTAACACTCGCACAACAAGACTTCATATTGCAAAAATCTTGCAGTTCATGGAAGACAATGAGGTAGATCCCCTGAGCAATGCACAGAGTAAGAGAGAATCCAATCTCTTTCTTTTGTAGAGCTAGTAAGAACTTCAAAAAACGCTTTTTCAATAAATTTATACTAAATGAGGGAAGATTTAGATTGAAAAGCATTGTAGATCTATCTAGAAAAGTCCTCTATGTGGAGATTTCTTTAGTAAAAAACATAAAGAGTCCAATAGTAGCATAATCATGGTAGCAGTTACATAGAAAGGGAGATTTGAGCCATATGAGTTCTCTTACCTTATGAATTCTCTCATGTTCTCCTCACAACATCTACTTGTGGGTATTTGCAACTTCTTGAAGGTTTACAACCATAGCCTTAAAGATGGTGCTTGCATCATAAAGCAAAGCACCTAATAGCACAAAGATTTTCCGTGTGCACATGTGCAATAGATTTATTTTGATGTATATATTAGAGAGGACAAAATAATATTTTTGTAAAGCTATCAGAATAGAGTGTGTTTTAATTTATTTGCATTAAAAAAAGTTGTGTAAAGTGAAAAAAAACAAGAAATACAAAAAAGATGCTTTTAATGTATTTTGGACACGAAAGCTCTTTTTAATATTATAAATACATGCACGGAGGAGATACTCATCCATACATAGGGGGAGATTGTACCCGATCTTGTGGAATGCATGCATTCTCTATTTCTCTTCTCTTGTTCACATTTTGGTTAATACTTGTTTGTTCTATGGTGAAGGACCTCAATATCGGTATCAAAACGAGGAGGTGATTGGTGGTGGCATCGATATCGAAGAGGATACATCCATGCATCTTGTATAGTTAGCTCATCACCATTATCAAGGCGCATTGGATTATCCATTGGTTGTTGCAGACCATGCACAAAGGAAGCGTACATTCACAAGAAACTCTAAATCACTTACTATATAGGAAAAGAAAGAGAAATGGCTAGTTAGATTTCCACATAACTAGAAAGAGTCTAATATAGGAAAAATCAAACTTTACTAGATTGTTAATCTAGAAAGATAGTTTCCAATATAGAAAGATTTTTCCAGTTAACTGACTATATAGAAAGATTTTTTTTGGTTAGCTTACTATATAGGAATTTTATTATCATAATTATCTATATAATAACTTTATAAAAAAAGTTACTATATAATAACTTCATAAATGGACATTATCTATATAGTAACTTCATCGAAAAAGTTACCACATAAGAAATTATAACATATAACATCTATGTAGTAACTTTATCATACAACTTAGTAAAAGGTGATTTTAATAAAGTAAAAGTGAATAATAGAATTTTTGCCAATGTCCACAATACAAAAGTAGCATACTATAATGTGAAATCCAAATTGTCCCTATTCTACTACATTAACATCATCTAGGCTTAAACTTCTAATGACTGTATCTTTCATTATAACTCGTTTTTACACCACGAGCCTGTTGAGAAACACTTCACCCTTCGCCTACAATTTGCGTCTTTGCATTTTGCATTTAGGGTTTGCAGCCCCAAAAAGGGGTGCCATCCTAGATTGATTGTGCCTATTTATAGGCCACTCTCTCACTCATTCTTCGCAGCTAATTCATTTAGTCAGTCACCTCTTCTCTCTAGCCTCTCCATTGCCCTCACATCCCTTCAGGAGGACATTTTGGTTCATGGTTCGTGGTTGTCTTCATCATCTTCCTTGTGCTACGACACGCTTGTTCCCTTGTATCACATTCACTCCATGATTCAGAACTTCATCATTCCATTCATCAGAGTTTCTTCTCTCTTCTCTTCTCTTCTCCATGTTTGCCGAGTTCACTCCTGTTCCTCCCCGCAAACCCTACCGCCTCACTGGTATGTCATCTTTTGACATGGTATCAGAGCTAGATTTGCTCAAACAATGGCAAAGATCCTCCACTCTAGTGACGGCAAAGACCAGTGGCGGGTTCGACATCCACTTCTCTTCTTCTTCCACTGCATCAACATCTTGTTTTTGTAGGTTTTAGGTGTTTTCAGCTTGCTGACCACACCCCTTTCACAGAGGACATTGCAATCTCAGCTATCTCCCCCCGTTGTTGTCATCTATAGTTTGGCGCTCGTTTCCAGCCTTCCACCCATAGTTTGCACCCATAGTTTGAAGCCTTCCACCCATAGTTTGCAGCTATTTACAGCAAAGCGACTATTGCTGATCACTCTCCATTCAAAAAACAATCTCATTGTTGTAGATTTCAAGTATTTTAGCTTGCTGGCTACACCTCGGACACGCGGAGGACATCACGGTCCACCAAGCTGGCCATTGCTGCCTACAACAATTTGGTCCCTGTTTCCAGCCTACCACACACTATTCGAAGGTGATTTTAGCATGCTGACTATTGTTGCTGGTTTTTCCTGCGTTTTTAGTCTTTCTCTCTCTTGCAACCTGTGTTTTTAGTCTCTCTCTCTCCTCCTCATCAAATAAGACAAAGACCGGTGGTGGGTTCGGCATCAACATTTGATTTCTCTATCGTTTCCACTACACATTGAAATATATCCTTTTTCTCCCTCCCACCTTCCCTTCTACAAGGTATTCCTACTACAGCACGAACGGTCATCTCACTAAACACTATCAACATTAGCCTTTACTCCCCACCCCTCCAGAGTATATGCATCTTCCACCAGGCACTCCTTATGCCACCTCTCCTTTCTGGGCCATAGAGATCGTTCTGCATCGGCTATCAAAGTATTATGCTCAAGGCAATAAGCCGCACTCGATGGGCACTAAGTCCTTTCAAGCACATGGAGGCTCTAAAACCTTACGAGGCAATAAGCCCTCTTGGAGACCACCCCACTATGTGGAGGTTTCCCCCACCCACTTCTAGGTATAGTGGCTTCCACAGCCCACATCTCCTCCACAGTCCCCTCTCCTAAGAGCCTGTGACTGTTCCCCACCCTTGGCTCATCATGAGCCTCCTTCTTCCCCACCCTCTTCCACTTGGGTTCAAGAGGCCACTTTTGGGTGCTTTCTAGCTTCTTCTTCCGAGCCCTAAATACCTTCTTCGGCATGACCGACGGCACTTCTTCGTCATCAGATGCTTTGAAGTCCATGAGCCATGAGTGGTTGGATTTCCTTTCTCTCTTAGACGAGGATATAGAGGGGGATTTTCTCACTTCGCCCTCAGAGGGGGCTTCCAGTTCTTCTTCAACTTTAGAGGGAGACTCCTACTTCTGCTCCTTTTGATTCAGAGAGGGACCCTATGTGCCATGAATTTCTTCACACACCACCACCTTTCACTTTTGAGGAGTGGCTCTCATTTGAGTAGTCATTTCCTCTACTCATACCCAAGATCTAGAGGATCTACCTAGATCAGGGCCCTTGAGTCTTCAAGAACAACTTGGTGGCTAGGTCTTCGTATTCCTTCCAGCATGGAGTCATGGAGCTAGTGGCTTCTCTCTCGAGGTTGAGTTTCACGTTTTGTAGCTCATCTAGTCTCCTGACTATCTTCAAAGGTCTCCTTTCAAATGATATTCTCAGATTACAGGGTGGATCTTCTTTGTCCCTTGGTCAACATGGAACCACCTCCCGAGATCAAGTAGGGGCATATCCTTATGGTTTTCGGCACCACACAAAGTCCAACATTACTCCTATGCATTGCATGTTTTCATCATCTTTGTACTAGGGCGCTTGGGCAAGTGAACAATTTCCCCACAAGGGACACTGTCCAAGTGGCACCTGCTCCATGAGCATTCTTCCGCATGAAGCATTGCATCTCCACCTCACTCTTCTCTTATTTCCCTTTTTGGGCCTGAGAGGGGGTGTTGAGAAACACTTCACCCTTCACTTGCAGTTTGCGTTTTTGCATTTTGCGTTTAGGGTTTGCAGCCCCAAAAAGGGGCACCATCCTAAACTAATTGTGTCTATTTATTAGCTACTCTCTCACTCATTCTTCACGAGGCTGATTCATTTAGTCCATCACCTCTTCTCTCCAGCCTCTCCACTGCCCTCACGAAATGGCATAAATTGCATAAATGCAGCCACTGCACAGTGTGAACAAAGCGTGAGACTAATGATGATATTAGAAAGTGAAATTCAAATGCATAAAAAACTATCAAAGCCCCTTTACCTCTATCAAATTCTAACAAAGTGCATAACCAAGTGATGACCAGCATGGAAAACATGGAAAGTCAATAGTACCACCAATCACATTCAAAAGAGGTTATGTGTCTATGGTAGACCATATCTAGCAAGGACAATCTATCATAAAACCATGGCATGTTTATGATGGCATCAATGTGGGCAAGGCATACCAAAAAAAATGTGAGACTTCATGGTACAATTGAATCGCAAGACCCAACATAAGCACCAATCATCACCATCAAGCTCCCCAAGTAAGGAATCCCATATGCACAGTCTAGGGAAACACCTCCTTCTTGAGTCAAATTGAAGAAACTTGAGCTCCTATGTGGCATAACAAGAGGAATTGAAAGTGCAAAGGATGAAAGCCCTTTTTTTAGGCTCACAACTGACCCCTTTGCTATAACTCCCTCATCCACCACAACCTCTTAGAACTCCCCCACAAAAGAAAGAGAGGCCTCTCTTCAAAAAAATAACCCAGTCCCCAAAGGAAAACACCCAATTCAACTCTCTCTCCTACCCATACTCCAGCAATAGGCTTGCTATCCTTGAGACATAGGTGGACTGCACTAGTGGCTCAAAATTGGTCCTCTAAAAATTCAAAAAACACATAACACCCCTGTGCACAATACACTTCATGGTCACCCCTTGAAGTAGTCTCAATCATCATCCCTCCTAATTAAGCTTGATTTCTTATGCTACTATCCTTCTTGTACCTGATGATGCCACAAAGAAGAAGTCCCCCCCATCCAAAATAGCTTTAAGCCTGCAACACTTCTAAGATGTTTTTCCTCATATAGCACTAGCCATTGTAGAAGCACTTGATGAATTTGAGTCAAGTGCATGTTCACTTCCAAGGCCATCTGCTCCTGCAGCCATGCTTGCTGCCTTGAAGCCTACCTTTCTTGCAAAATCCCTATCCTGAGGGAACCTTTGTCCCATCCCCACCATGGCTATGGTGGATGCTAGCACTGCTCTAATGATCAAAGATCATGAACAAGAATTTGACCACCTCTTTGTGCCTGCCAATCTCTATGCCCCATCAAAGGGATCCAATAATGAAATAGATGTCTATACAGACGAATATGCAGTTGATTAGGTAGCCAATCTTGCTACCCCAATGCAGGGTGGAGAAGAAGAAGATGCAGCTGCAGATCCTGTTGATGAGGATGAAGTAGTCCTTCCTGCTGTTGTTACTCGTGGCACAAATCTATGCCTTACTACTGTTGTTCTATTACCAAATGATGATGTTCAAGATAATTCTATCTCTTCTCCTTATCGATGATGATTTCTTCATGGACCTTGGTCCTACTCCCCTGTGTGATGCTGCTGATTATGTTGAGGTTGTTGATTCCCCTGTTCATGTCACAATCCTAGGCCCCATTCCGTATGCAGTCGAAAGAAAACATTAGCCAAAGTCTCTCTCTCTCTCTCTCTCTCACCTCTTCCTTCCTGATTGTCTTGCTTACAACCAACTTGTTTGTAGAAGGGGGCTCCTGTTTAGGAGGCTTTATGTTCTTGGCATCCTTTTTCAGCTTCACAAGCTTTGCGGACATAGGATTCTTCTTAACATGTGTGATTCTAATTCTTTCTACACATGGTGCTCTTTCTTCATGTCCTTATTGGACTTCAAGGCATTGCTGCCTTTCGGAAATGACTGCGAAAGAAGGGACCTCCATTGAGACAAGCCATCATCATGCTCTCGCTTCACCTTCACCTTCTCATAGTGTGCACACCTTCACGTACAATAATAATCTTTACAAGGTATAAGATGATGTTCAAGCATTGGAGACACCAATCTCCTCTTTCTATATGTAGAATGTGGAGGTCTTTGAGAAGTAATATATGTAAATTTGATAACAACATCTCAGGGATGGACAGAGCTTCAAGCTTATGCATGGGGTGATGTTTGATAAGTGCCATGGATAATGCCTTAATCCTGATGGCTCGTGATGTTTGTATATGCATGATGGCTCATTGGACCTTATTGGGGTAGAAGCACTTAGGTGGCATCCTCTCAGTGTGGTTGGATAAATTGTATTTGGAGGACTTGGGTAGTATGTATTTAATACATTTCTTGAAGTCTAAGATTTTTTACATTAGAGTAAATGCATAATGGAAATTAAATGTTAGGGATTTGAGATTTTTTGTGCATTGCATTGAGTTTTGAGTTTTCCTTTCTTATGAGTTTTGGGGCCATTATTTTGTTAGGTTGAATGTTGACTTTCTTTTAAGTGATTGGTTATTGCATCTTATTAGCATTCTGAGAGAGAGAGGTGCTCCATGATAAAGGCATAGGCAGGAAGGGTAGCAGACATGCTCCCTTCAGTTCATTCTATCAACACAGAGTCAGAAGTCAACTGTGTACTTCACACAAAAGACCTAGATCTAATCATGGTTAAGCCAGTATGACTTAATCTCCTTATTCAACTAGGATAAACAACTAACCAGAGTCTAGGAGCTTGAATCTCAACACTCCCACTCAAGCTGGGGTATTTCATTCCAATTGGCTCTCTAAAGTGCACAAACTTGTCTTTACCCAATGACTTGGTAAAGATATATGCAACTTGGTCTTCTGTCCTCACATGGACCAAATCAATGTCACCTGCAATCACTTTTTCTCTGATAAAGTGATAGTGTACCTCAATGTGCTTAGTCCTAGCATGATAGACAGGATTATTGGCTAGGAGCATGCTACTCATGTTGTCACAATAGAGTGTGATAGGCCTGACTTCCTGCATGCCCAAATCATCAAGAACCTTCATGAGCCATGTTGCCTCACATGTAGCTAATGCAACACCTCTATAATTGCTTTAGTACTAAAGAGAGCAACTGTAGGTTGCTTCTTATTTCTCCAGCTGACCATACTACTACCAAGAGAAAATGCATGCCCACTAGAGATCTCCTGTCATAGGTACTTCCTGCCCATTCAGCATCTGTATATCTTGAAAGATCCAAAGGCTTACCATACTTGTAGAATAGACCATAATTTGATGTAGCCTTCATATGTCCTGTGCATACTGTTTCTGCAACAACCAAGTACCATGAGGTGTAGAGACAACCTCAATCCCAAGGAAATACTTCAGTTCACCCAAATCTTTGACCTGAAATTCAGCATGTAACATTTCCTTGGTCTCTCCAATTTTGTGACATCATCACTTCTAATGACCAAGTCATCCACATAGATAACTAATATCACATAACCAGCCCTTGTCTTCTTTGTGAATAATCTATGATCAGCCTTGCCCATAGTGAAACCAAGTTTCTGTAAGCATGCACTTATATTAGCATTCCAAGCTCTAGGTGCTTGCTTCAACCCATATAATGCTTTCTTCAATCTACACACATATGTAGGAAAATCTGGATGTACATAGCCCTTGGGCTGATCCATGTATACTCCCTCAACCAAATCACCATTGAGAAAAGTATTCTTCACATCCATCTGATACATACTCCATCATTTAGATGCTACCAAAGCAATCACCGTCCTCACGGTTGCCATTTTAGCAACACGGCTGAATGTCTCCTCATAATCAAGACCCATACCCTTTTGCCACAAGTCTTGCCTTGTATCTTTCCAATGTGCCATCTGATTTACACTTCACTTTGTATACCCATTTGCAACCAATAGCTATTTTTCCTTCAGGCAAATCAACCAAATCCCAAGTGTCATTTTTAGCCAATGCTGAATATTCCTCATCCATTGCCTTGCACCAATGATCATCCAAGATAACTTCAAAAAACTTTGTGGGTTCCTTGAAGCCAGTGACTTTTGCCATATCTGCATAGTACCTCACTGTATAACCACTGTATGTAAGCCTATCCATAGGCTTCCTGACTCTTTATTATCTCCTCAACTGAGGTGCAATTGGTGCATAGATCGGATGCTGTAAGCGCGCGTAGTGAGCGTCGGAAGGTCCCCAAGAACAAAAGAACTCTACTTTTTGCACAAAACTCAAGGTAGAAAGCATGCACGACATGAACAAGAGACCAATTGGGTGCAATCTCCCCCCATGCCTTGTGTAAGCACTCCACAAAGAATGTATTTTATGTATTAATCATCTTCAAGCTCAAATAATAGCCCAAATTACAAAATAGCATGCTTTTATCTTTTGAGTTTTCTTTAGTGTTAAATAGAAATAAACCTAATGGCCGGGCAGCCAAAGAGTCAGGCATACCCAATACAATGTCCAAATACAAATATCATAATCGTGCGTCCATAACATTTTTCAAAAACAACTGAGCTGCTTGAGATGTTAAAGTTTTCTTTCATGGAATGAAATATGCTTGTTTACTAAACCTGTCTACAACAGTCCAAATCATATCATAGTTAGCTTTAGTATTAGGTAAACCAGTAATAAAATCCATAGAAATCTATTCCCATGGTCGTGATGGAATAGATAAAGGCATTAGTAAACCATATTGTTTACCATGATGTCTCTTAACTCTTTGAAAAACTAAACATTCAGAAACAAAGTTAGATACATCAGTGTCCATATGTGGCCAATAAAAATCTTCAATCAATGTACGCAAAGTAGATATAATACCTCTAGGACCTTGATATGGAGGACAATGAATCTCATTCAAAACAAAAGATCTAAATGGAACTGTAATACATAATCTCTTTTCATAAAACATGAATCCATCATTGTAAGATAGTGAATCAATAGGAATCCAATTATTTCCAACTAATTTATTCCAATCAGCCTGAAAAGTAATGTCCTGATGATAAGTATCTTTCATAGGGGTTAGAGAATCAAATGATATAACAGAGATATTATGAATGGTCGGTCTTCTACTTAAAGCATCAGCTACTACATTCTCTCTTCCTGGTTGATATTAGATAAGGGGATGAAAACTCTGAATGAAAGCTGCCCATTTGATATGTCGGTCAGAGATTTGGGGTTGACTAAGGAGATGTCTAATGCTTTGTTGGTCAGTCTTAATCATAAACTCAGAACCCATTAAGTAATGTTTCCATTGTCTTAAAGCTTGTACAACAACTAATAATTCCTTATCATATGTAGAATATTTAAGTTCAAATGGTTTCAATTTACAATTAGAGTAGGCTATGGGATGATTATCTTACATAAGTACGGCTCCTATTCCAGATCCGCTAGCATCAGTAACTACTAAAAAGAATGGTCTATTGAAATTAGGTAGTTGTAATACAGGAGCATGGGTTAATACATGCTTCAATAAATCAAAAGATTTCTGTTGATTATCAGACCAATGATAAGCAATACCTTTCTTTAAAAGTTTAGTCAAAGGCAAAGCTAGTAATGAAAAATTTCGCACAAACTTCTTGTAAAAACTAGCAAGACCTAGAAAAGAATGTAACTCATGCACATTTTTAGGTACGAGCCAATTCAATATTGCTTCTATCTTCTTAGAGTCAACCTTAATACCTTCTGATGACACAATATGACCTAGATATTCAATTTTTATTTGAAAGAATTCACTCTTTTCGGGATTAGCATATAATTGATTATCTTTCAACAACTTGAAAACCAAAGACAGATATTCATAATGCTCTTTTTCATTTTTACTGAATACCAAGATATCATCAAAGAATACTATAATACAATGCTGATATTTCAAGAATATGCGATTCATCATTCGACTAAATGTAGCAGGTGCATTAGTCAATCCAAAAGGCATCACTAGAAATTCATAATGTCCAAATTGTGTTCTAAATGCAGTTTTGAATATATCAGATTTATCTAATCTCAATTGATGATAACCAGATTTAAGATCTATTTTATTGAGTATGACAGAACCTTGTAGTTTATCCATAAGATCATCTACCCTAGGAATTGGATATCTATTCTTTACAGTAATCTTATTTAGGGCACGATAATCTATGCACATGCGATAAGTATCGTTCTTATTCTTTACCAATAAAACAGGTGCACCAAATGGAGAACTACTAGGTCTAATTAATCCTCTGTTTAATAATTTCTCAACTTGATTTTGAATTTCTTTCTGTTCAATCTAGTTATGCCTATATGGTGCTTTACATGGTGGTTGTGTACCATGAATTAAATCTATTTTGTGATCTTCAGGACGTGAAGGAGGTAGTCATGGTGGTAAATCTTTAGCAAAACAATCTTTAAATTGTGCAAGGAATTCTTTATGCCTAGGGTGCATATGTTTTTCTTTAGCTTGAAGTTCATTCACCCAAATTAAATAAGATTTACTACTTTTACGTAGGGTATTTGACCCTGCTAGATCTGTGTACCATCGGATCACTCAATGGAGCCCTTGCATTGCTATGAGCTCTTTGTACACCTAGTGTCCTGTGACTGAAGGAATACCAAGCTCATCATCCAAGCTCTCCGAACCACTAGAATCTCCATCAAATCCCAAATTACTGGTAGATGCATCATTACCATCCAACACTTTCTTCTTTCCTTTGTCATTCCCTGCAACACTTATAGATCCACTTGAAGATATGGGGCTAGCCCTTAGTCTCCCAGACCAAGGGCTCACTCTAGGTATAGTACCAAATGATGTTTTTGGTCCACTAAGGCTCTGTAATTCTTGTTTTTCTTTCTACACATAGCTATCCTGATCATTATCATCATCTAATACATCACCAGAAAGTGCATACTAGCTACCCATCTCATCAAAGATAACATTCTTGCTCACTTTGAACTCGCGTGTAATAGGGTTATAACAGTGATACCCTTTCTGCTCTAAAGAGTACCCAATAAAAATACATTTTTCAGTCTTTAGATCAAGCTTCTTCCGTAGCTCATTTGGCACATGAACATATACAACACATCAAAATACCTCCAAGTGTGATACATTGGGCTTCTTGCTAGTAAAGCATTCTTTAAGAGTCATCCTATGAACTACAGCTATGGGAGTTCTGTTCATAATGTAGATAGCAGTATGGACAACCTCAGAATAAAAATGTTTGGGCATATTCTTTTCAGCCATTAATGCCTGTGCAACTTCTGCAATATGCCTATTTTTTCTTTCTGCAACCCCATTTTGCTGTGGGGTATACCTACAAGTAAATTGCCTCTTTATCCCATGAGTCCTCAAGAAGCCAGTAAACTCATTAGAGAGGTACTCTCCCCCTCCATCTGATCTCAAGTATTTCACTTTTAAGCCTATTTCTGTTTCAACAGCTACCTTAAAATATTTAAAGTGCTCAAACACATCATTCTTTTCCTTCATAAAGTATACCCACAACTTCCTTGAACAGTCATCAATAAATGTGACAGTATTTGCTACCACCAAGAGATACATTCTGTGTAGGCCCCCAAACATCTGTATGCACTACATCAAGTATTTTTCTACTCACTTTTCTATCATACGAGAAGGATTGTCTTTCCTGCTTACCGAACTGGCATGCTTCACAAACTTTATTCAATTCTGCAACTCTAAAAGAAGGCAACCCTGTAACCAATCCTCTGGACTGCATTAATTTCAGCCTTTGCACATTTGCATGTCCAATACATTTATGCCATATTTCAATATCTACAACTACTCCTTTTCCTTTAGCATACATAGTAGCATCCATTGCAGGAATTCCAACATCTAAAGTAAACATTTGGCCAACTCTACTTCCTTTTGTAATCAACGTGCACTTATCATTAAAGTCTTCTACAAAACAACCTTTTGCATTGAATCGGACCTCCAACCCCTGCTCTACCATTTGGCCAACAAACACTAGATTCTTTGTTATTGATGGCACATGTAATACATCTGTCAAACTCTTTGTCTGGTCATTATACAAGGACAAGGGAACCTTTCCAATGTGTGAAATTGGGTGGCATGAATCATCACACGTCTGCACATAACCTGGATTTTGTAAGTCTTGCATCTCTCCAAACCATTCAACATGACTGGTCATATGATTAGATGCATGTGAATCAACATACCATACATCATCATGTGTCCCCTTTCCTGTAACTCCATTCATCATATGATGCATAACAAACAGATGCTCATTTTTTTCTTCATTCTGTTGTGAAGACGATGCATAGTTTCTTTGCTGCAATTTACCACTGTGAATATCATCCTTCTTAGCATAGCAATGGGCTGCAATATGGCCTATTTTGCCACAATAATGGCAAATAATAGCATAATTTCCAGAACCTTTATTCTTCCATCCACCTCTTCCTCTAGAGCTCCCCTTGCCTCTAAAGTTTCCTCTGCCTCCTGAAACTTGCATTTCATCAAATTGCTAATTGAACCTGTTTTGTTGGTTATCGCCAGCACGTCCCATACCACGGCCTCTCGAAGAGGATCTACCACGTCCCCTTCCTGAACTTGAGTAAAATGCTTGAACCTTTTCACCATTTTTTTCAAATGAGTCACCGTGCATATTAATCTCTTCAATAATCATGAGAGAGATCAACTCATCAAAATTTGAAAATGGCTTCCGTACGTATACTGAAGTAACAAATGATTTCCATGCCTTCTCATTATTAAGGCCACTCAAAGTGGATGAAACCAAATCATCATCATCAAGCATTGCATCAATCACTACTAAAGCATCTGCAATGCTTCTCACCTTCAACACATACTCATTGATAGACATTTTCCCATTCTTCAAGGCATTCAATACTTGCTTGAGTTGAATCTTTCGTGCCTTTGTATTTATTGAAAACATGTTCTCAAAAATTGTCCAAGCTGCATGTGAAGTTTCTACATTCTTGATATGTCCCAACATCGTATTATCAATGACTACAAATAACCAGTACATCACATTTTTGTCTTTCACATTCCATTCTTTCCATGCTTTTATATCATCTGCAATTCGGAGGGATACCCAGCTCTGGCTCCTTTTCTTCACTTGAAACAAACTCATAAAGGCCCTTTTCAATGAGGAAGTTCATCACACGGAACTTCCATGAAGGGTAGTTGTTCTTGTCGAGCTTCTCAATAATAGGATTTCCACAGTTCTCTGCCATTATCACAAACAAGGATACAACACAGTAAGCTAGTCTTTTGTAATCTTTCACAACTCGTGCATAGCAATACACCAAGCAATCTTTTTCACTGATTGCTCAATAGTACATGTGATTTGCAACCTGTTTGTAGATAAACCTTATGTTTTCTTCCTGCAAACACCTCAAAAAATTACAGATTCAAAATCAGTAACCTGTGCATCCACTTCGATCAATACAATCGAAATCACAATGTACCCTGAAACTGTTATTTGCAACCTTGCGGCTCTAAAACAGGGTCTGAAGTGGCCTGAAACGCCCAAAACAACTGTGGGTAAAGCCGTGAAGGGCTATTTTGGAAAAATATATAGTGCTCTTCTCACACACCAAATCTCACAGCAATCTAAGATTTTCACTCTACCTTGCTTCCGATGCCTCCACATGCACTATCCAAGAGAGAGATCTTCTTACATGTTGCTTGCTTGCTCATACCTTACTTATTCTCCTTCATTTCAGCCTTCAAAATCAACCTCTCTCAGTGGCGCGGCTCTGATACCATGTCAAGTATTGCGTGATCGGGGGATTTGCTTAAGTTGTTGCGCCAAACACACACTGTATACATAGGAGGAAGCTCACTCAAGAACACAAGAAGAGAGATGGATGCCAAAACATTTTCTTGCTGAATTTTTCTTCTTCTTTCACACACTATACAATATACACAAAGTATAGATAAGATACAACATAAAGGAAAGTGGCCTTCTCAGTCAAACAATGCATAACCGACTACACTAATTGATTGGCGTTATATCTTTGCCAACTGTAGGTAGGTGTAACAAACTAAATATAATAAGTGATAAGTCAGTGGCCATGTGAGTATCATAATGACCACCAACATGCTAAGTGTAGATGTGCGGACCCATCTAGCTAGGCGGTCCATCATCAATGTCCGCACGTGTTGAGCTTGCCATCTCAACACAAACTTGAGTGCTCTTTTATCTTTGCTTCTACCTACCTTCCTATGCATCAGATTGAGAGTGAGGGAGAGTGAGTGTATAAGACTAAGAGAGCGAATGAGGGACTGGGAGAGTGAAGCTTATCTATAATATTATGTTATTCTCTTCTTCCCCTTCTTCCACAATTTGGATGGTGAGAGATGGAGTCAAGGTCAAGTTGGCATATCTCTTCTTCTTCTCTACATTTCCTCTCTTTGCTAGAGCAGTTGAGGAGTAGATCAATTGTGGTAATAGAGGGGTGGAGTGGATCGAGGGACCCATGCTTGGATTGTGAGGCCATCACTAAGCTTTCTTGGGATAGCGAGGAGAGAGTAGATGGCTCTAAGATCAAACTGTGAGTAGACTTTATGAGAGGCAGTTGAGTCTGAGAGCATTGAAGATCTTAAAATAGTAGGAGTATGTCAAAGTCCCACTTGTATTTGTGTAGCCCAAGAGGATGATAGTTGCAATTTGGAAACCATTTCACACTATATTTGGCTAGTTTTTTAGCCAATGAAGTAATGCATGTCCCCTATATGTCTTTGGAGAAGAGATTTGAGACCAAAAAATAAAATGTTAACTTTAATGAGTATCAAATTTCCAAAGAAAATCTTTGAATGTTTTTTCAATCTATTCCCAAGATTATCTGCAAACAGGAACAACCATAGAGACAAAAACCGAGTAAGGTTGAAGGATATGTTTGAGAACCGACATCTTACTAGAGACATGTAGTGGGATTTTAGACCATTAATACATTTTCGTGGTTTTTTTTTTGCAAGAGCCAAGAGAGGCACTGCTTCATTGATACACCATCGCTAAAAGGGAAACCTAGATACATGAAAATATTATGATTCCCATACCCAATATCCTTGAGGAAAAAATGCTAGGATCATGTATATCGGACAACTTAAGTGCTTCAATTTTATTTTTGGTGACCATTTGAGCCGAAAATGTTAACAAATCAAATAGGGCATGAATATTATTCCAATATTTATGGTCATATAAATCAAATAGAGCTTGAATTCTATCTCGATCTTTCTTTTGAGCCGAAAATGTTAACAAATCAAATAGGGCATGAATATTATTCCAATATTTGTGGTCATATAAATCAAATAGAGCTTGAATTCTATCTTGATCTTTCTCTATGACATTGGAATTGTCATCAACAAAAATTTTCTCAATAAAATGCATACCATCTACTAGTAAAGGAAAGCATTTAATGCATTTAGAAGATACTTTTAGATCCACACTTATTAGAAGCTGGTCAAAAACTAATGGGACTGAAAGAGCAGCTGTAGGACATCCTTGTTGAATTGATCTAGATAGAGTGAATTTTTTTGCATGTAGCCATTGATAACAATTCTAGAAGAAGTGTTTTTGAAGAGGATTTTAGTCATATTGCCAAAAATTGATCCAAAGCCCATCTTCTTTGGGTATGAAGTCCTACCTCAAACGGTCACATGTCTTATCTAGATCAAGATTAATTGTGAAAAAGTCATCATTTAGAGACAATTCATAACCCAAAGAGAAAGTGAGATTGGGGATAGCCTCATGTATATTTCTTTTATTTCCGAAACCAAACTTCTTGTTTTGTATGACATAAACTAGCATATGTTTGATCTTGAGTGCTAACATCTTTGAAAATATCTTATATAATGCATGAGGAGAGTAATTAGTCTCCAATATCCACAATATTTTCTATTAAGACATTTAAAAATCAACTTAATGGCTCCACCATTCCTAAAATAGGACATATCATTCCCATTTCCAATAAAGCTAAGCAATTCACCTAGATCCTTTTTATAGTATTCTCAAAATGTCTGATGATTTTTGCTTGGAACGCCATCACCACTAAGAGACTTACCTTTCTTCATCCTAAACACCACATCCTTTAATTCTTCTTCAACAAAGGCAAAGTCAAGTTTAATATTTTTTTAGTAGAGAGAGAGACAAGAATTGGATCAAGAAATTGAGCCACTCAATCAAGATAGCTAACATCCATGTTTGGGAGTTCACCCACAATGCGTGAGACAAAAGCAGTGCAAACTTTAGCAATTTTCTTACTTGAGATATATTTGATGCCTTTTGAGCCATCTAGCTCTAGCCTAAATTCTAGAACCTTCCATTTTTCATTTTTCTTAAGATTGCAGGAAAGCTTCAACTATGGCAAGGTAGACCAAGAAACTTGATCATTTGGATGCTTTTAAGAAAAAAAAAGATTATCCATAGTAGCCAGGGCCAAAGGGTCCACAAGTTGATGATGACTAGCATTTTTCCTTCAAACTTTCTTTGCTTCACTTATAGAGTCAAGAATCTTCTTGTCCCATCTTTAGATCTCCTAGGATAGTCTTGCAAGAGTCCAAAGTGAGCCTAGATAGGTAAATGATATGATAGGGAACAATCCTTATGCATACCAAAGAAATAAGACAACTGGATCCACCATGCTTCATAGAGGACAAGTGAACATGATCCAACCTATCCACTCTCCATGATTCATTAGCATGTTTATTACACCATGAAAATTGCTTCAACTTCCCCCTTGGGTTGCAACATGATCTGACTCATTGCAATTGAATTTTTCTTTGTGCCATCTCATTGCTTGCAATGTACCATATCCCTTAGAATTGGACCATCATCCTTGATTGGAAAAAGTTCTTCTAGAATAAGAACTTCATTTAGTAATTCAACTTGAAGGATCATCCTTGTAATATACATAGCGACTTATATTTGCAAGCTCCCATGTTGGCCATTTGACTTGGATATGCTTGTCAAGGCCTAGTATAACTAAAGCTTTTTTGACTGATGGCTTCCTCAGGATGTTACATTAATTCCGCTTCTAAATAATGCACACCTTATATACATAGATAATAAAACCTTTCCTTAAAAACAACCCAACCCACACTTGAAACACATTGTCATATTATAGCTAGAAAGTTTCCTATTGCCAAAGCATCGGGAGGGGGGGGGCAACCAAACACAACCAAAATGAACCAATAAAATGACACAAAAGTTGGAATTGTATTAATCCATAGTAACATCATTTTGAGCATATTATCTTTTGTCGGTATAATTCTCACAAGAATCCATTATTGACAATGTGTAGATGATAGGATTCCTAGCTCCACCCATGAAAGTCATTGATCTTGTGTTGACTTCTCTAATTAATGACTCTGGGAATGAATCTTTATCATGGAACAATGTAATAAGTATGACTTGCAACTCATCACTTGGGGCCTAGGGGATCTTAAATTTTGGCCAATTAAATTTTTTGGGAAAGTGGGTAATAAGAATGACTTGGCCAAAGAACTAGATGAATGATGTGGTATAAAAATTTATGTAATGATGTGCAGTAGACTTAGTCGCTTGACCACATGCCTAGACTTCATTTGAAACTATGAACCTAATTCAAAAATAGGCATTATAGGCTATTAGGTGTAAGAGGGGTACAAAAAATTGTACAATAACACATCATAGTTGGTAGAAGTCGCCCTAAGAATCCAACAAAAAGAAGGAAAACATAAGGGACCTACACAGACTCCTAGGATGGAAAAGACCTACATTTAGTCAAAGTCAAACTAGACTTGACTTTGAGGCCATTAAGGAGGAGGAATCACGCATAATAGCCCAAAATGAAGTAGGGTCAAGGCTCTGTGCCATCACCCATAACTTGTGAAGAAATGCGAATGGAGAGCTATAGCTACATGGTTGAGCCTTAATCTATACCCATTCGTGAAGTGCAAAGTAGAATGCTCAAAGTGAGTTGAAAATGGAATGTGAGGCCATGTTATGAGACCATATTATATTGGAGGATGTGTATCAGGGTCAACAAGTTTATAGTGCATGAAAAAAAATTTGCCCCTTTCTTGGCATGGAGGGAGGTCTACAGATGGATTTTATGTGAGCTTGTGATGGAGCCTATGGGCTCAAGGTATCTTGAAGACTCATGGTCATGGCATGAGTATAAAGAAAGCAGGTTACAAGTGCAACCAACAAGTGGGAGGATGTAGAATGGTGATCATGGGTCGGATTGGATATGGTGTAAGCCCTTACCCATAGGGCGTCACGATGTGCCTTGTGAACTTTGTAGATTGAATCATGTCTTTAAGCTAAATGATAAGTCTAATGGCAAACAAAGTAGTGGATGAAATAACTATCAGTAAAGGGATCAAAGCCTTCATCAGGGGCTACTTTTTTGATTGCTTATGTGAGCTTGCTGTGCAAATACCTCATGTAGGGGAGCTTGTGGGCTATGGACTTGCAACTCCTAATGTTGTGAGTATACAGGAATTGATCTTACAGTGAAAAAGATGTATGTGCAAAAGGAGGCCCAATCTTTGAGGAGGAGAAGAATATGAGTTGGCATGATGACGTGGAGAAGATGATGAGTTGGTGTGGATAAAGTGGAGAAGTGTTGGAGTGGAGGAGATGAATGAATTGTGTATGGATTGATGGATTAATGGAAGGAGATTATGCAAAAAATGAGGATCATGAGAAAGACCTTGAGTTTAATGAAGAAGTTCATGAGGAATTTGATGATCAAGTTTGGGTATCCAATGAGAATGTACACGGGTCTATGGAAGAACATAATATGGTTCCATTTGATTTTAGTGATATTCTATTTCCAATTAGTTTGGGTGTACATGATCTTGTCGATGATTATACTCATGATTTCATTGATATGTTTCCATTCAATCCGGGCGACATTCATGGTGTTCTACATGACTCATATGATTTTGTAGATGAGATTTATGGTGTTATAGAAAAATCATACTTTTTTGTGAATTAGATTTATGGCTTGAGGGATATGTTTCCATTTGACTTGTGTGGTATTGATGAGATACATGCTTATATGGATGATACTCATGCATATGATGACTATCCATTTGATCTAGGTAGATGATTTGTTTCAACGACACCCATAGTCTGGATTTTTGGTATGATTTCAATTGTATATTTTTAAGGTACTTTTCGGGACCTAAAATGGGCCAAACACTAGCTCTAAGGCACTAGGCGTGCCTCTACTACACACCCAAACCACCCCTCATGGCCTCACGACTAGGAGCGTCTAAGGGGCATACTATCCTAACATTGAATACATAACTTTTGTGTTTGTATGGATTGTAATCCAATCGATAACTTCCCACACTCCTTAGAGGGAGTCCCTACACATATTAGTGTCATACACCACATAAACACAAACAAAGGGAGCACCCCTCAGCCCCACTACGGCTCTCCTACACCTCGAGCATTGGCCCCAAGATGTGTCATAAACACATAAAGCACATTCGATACATAATCCACTCTTTTAATGAATTAATATAGGAGATAATAGATAATCCTTATTGAATATTCCCCAAAGAAATGAACCACTAATCCTAAAACTTAGGGTACCTCATACTCAAGGTATGTCATTGTTCTTGAAAACAATTGCTATGTATCTAGGAAGATACCATATGGTGTGTGCAATGCAATTGTGTATGATTCTTAATGCGCAAACAAGTTTATTCATTAACAACCACCATTGTGAAGGTGCAAAAATAGTTCTTTTCATGCCTTTCTTCTAACCGAGATTGTTGCATTGTATGAGGCTAGCACCAAGCATTCTCACGTTGTGGGACCCTCTTAAGGCAAAAATAGTTCTTTTCATGCCTTTCTTCTAACCGAGATTGCTGTGTTGTATAAGGCTAGCACCGAACATTCTTGTGCTGATGGACCCTCTTAATTTTAAAACACATATATCCTATATGACATGCATTAAAAAAATATCAAAAGTTAGTATATTATCAGTTTTTGTGCATTTAGTGGTAGGTTTAGAGAGTGGTTTTTATATATTTTTCCTTCATGAAAGTGATAAAGCCTGACTTTAACATAAAAATAGAGTTGAACTGAGGCTAAACCTCATGCCTTAGACTTACCATAAATTCACGAACACAAATATTATTTTTTCCTATTTTTTGGATGTAAAAATACTACTTTTTATATTTTTTCTAATTTTCCAGTATTTATTCATTGATAGTTACTAATATTTTCCAATTTACTAATTTAGACTGATTGATCATATTCCATCCCATATGAACACTATACGCATGACAAAACCCAAAAAACACATAATTTTCCTTAAACTGCAATATTGTGAGTTTTGCGTGTTTACAAGGAAATTATTAGATGAGTGATTTTTCTTGCTTTTTTCAACATTTCTCATAAATCAAAGCATTGACAACCAAATGCAACCATTTCCAACCAAAATTTATCATAAAACATCAAAATCTACCACTTGCTCATAAAATCGTGCCTTATGACATGTGTCTCATGATTGGAGGCTGCACTCAAGGATTTTTGGCTTCTTAATCTCTTGTCCTCTCTTGCTCCTTTTATCTCAATCTTTGGCATGGTTGTAAAATAGCATCCTTTGCATAAAGATTGACATCCTCCACATTAGGAATCTACAAGTCTCTTATAAAGTCTCTTATAATATACATGAATGACAATAACTATGTCTCATGGTATACTAGATCATCAATAACATGATAAAAATTTGATTTAAGTAAAACAGTAGACCAAAGGTTATGCCACCCATTTTTTGGTTCTTCTAAGTGAAATTTGCTAAGAGACATATACAAGGAAAACTTCGACTATTGGTATTTAATCCAAAAGGTAGGGAAATGTGATACAAGATTTACAAAAAGAAGGAAGTCTTGATGCAAAGAATCAATATGTTGTTGAATATGGTCCACTTAGGAGAAAGAACATCACTTAATTTGTCTTGTTGCTTTAGGCTTTTCAACTCTTATGTAGAAGATTGAATAGAAGAAACTATAGGAGTAGGGGGAGAAATAGAAAGTTTAGTTACTTTACATTTCAACTCTTAATACCATATTAGAGAATTTGGGAATCTCCCAAGCACTGCTTTTGAAAAAGGAGTAAAGATTTGACTAAGTGGCTAAATCTTAACCCCTATTTGAGAGTGAGACTTGGGGGGATTGCTTATATAGCATCTAGGGAAAATTTCACCTTAAAGTAATGGGATAAGATTTGACCATGTGTCCAAATATTAATCACATTAGGAATTTCCAAACTTTATGCAAATTTCAAAATTCTTGAATATGTGGTTTCTTGAATTGTCTTTTGTTGTGCTGCTGCAACAATTTCTTTAGAATTCTACGACTCACCCTCACAACTTCCAAGCTTAGAAGCTAAAACTGCTATCTCAAATAGGGTAGAATCATGATCTTGTATCAGGGAGGCTTGAATATCTTCAGTAGAAGCTAATGTCATTAAAGCAATGGTTGCTTTCTAGCCTTCCAATAGATTTGTAGCTTTGGTAATCTCTTTGTGAATATCGCTTAGAGTGGCCCATTTTGATGCTAAATCCTCCAAAGCTTTACTCAACTAACTACTCAAGGAATCCACTTGTTCTTGCAAAGACACCCCTGCTCTCATACATTAATCCATGGAAATACACAACAAGAGGAGAGAGGAGAGAGGAGAGAGGAGAAAGAATGACTAGAATTTGATCTCTTGATTTAATGTATCATTTTTTTATCAGATTGAAGTGATGGAGAGTGAGGAAAATATTCATCTTGTTGCCCTCTTCCATTCCCTTGATGCCAATAGCCACCAAAATGCTTTTTTAAATCAAGAATTGGAGTGCTAAAAAAACAGTGCCTCCACCCCCTCCCATGATTCATGTTTTTTCATTTAAGTTTTTAGTTAAGCTATTAAGCTTAACCATTAAAATATCTAGTTCCAATCTTGAAGCTTTCACACTACACGTGAAGTGGTTTTTTGCCGAATAGAGGCCTAAATGATCTCCAATTCACAAATTGATTGGATAACGGCTTTGTGGCATTGAAATTTATAAAGTTTGCCTCCATCATACAAATTTTGGCTCTCGAATCACACAGTTGATTTATAACATGAAACCTTGTGGGGATTAAATGGGGGCCAAACCGTAGAGGAATCGAGACTTGCGTTGTGTTCCTAGCATCGAACTCCATCTAGGAAAACTCTAGCTCATTGATCCACAACTGTTTCATTTTGCATGAAAAATTGGTCTTTTATGCCTCTCGGGCCACTTTTCCAATTCAAAAACGAGCTCTAAAAATCCACTCTCAGTACTACATTAAACCAACCTTATGAAGACATTAAGTTCTCAAAAAATAGTATCTTTTCATGGGATTATCTATATATTAAGATAGTTTTTCTATAATATCCCCTGTGCCTTCCCCCATGAGAACCCCCCTTAAAAAAATTATTTTAAATCAATTTTTTTACTCTCCCTCTCTCTCCCCCTGCCGACTGCATGGCGGGGAGAGAGAGAGAGAGAGAGAGAGAGGGAGAGAGAGAGAGAGAGAGAGAGAGAGGGGGGGGAGTAAAGGAAGTGAAAGGGGGGGCATGCAGCTCCACCAGGTGGAGGGTGGCGACCATTAATGACCGTCTCCCTCCCCTCGTGAAGCCCCCCCCCCCCCCCACCATATAAGGCATCCCCTCCCCCCTCCTCGCTAGTCGTCAGTCGCAACCCCTCGCCCCCCTCGTCGTGGACAGAGCACCCCCCTGTGGCCATCGTCAACAGCACCCCCCCTCGTGATTCCCCCCCTGATCATCGCTAAGAAGAAGAAGAAAAAGAAGAAGAAGAAGAAAAAGAAGAAGAAGAAGAAGAAGAAGAAGAAGAAGAAGAAGAAGAAGAGGGAAAGAGAGAGAGGAGAAGAAGAGAAGAAGAAGAAGAGAGAGAGAGAGAGAGAGAGAGAGAGAGAGAGAGAGAGAGAGAGAGAGAGAGAGAGAGAGAGAGAGAGAGAGAGAGAGAGAGAGAGAGGAGAAGAAGAGAAGAAGAAGAAGAAGAAGAAGAGGGAGAGAGAGAGAAGGAGAAGAAGAGGGAGAGAAGAAGAAGAAGAAGAGAGAG
This sequence comes from Lygodium microphyllum, assembly GCF_053477565.2. Classification (NCBI taxonomy): domain Eukaryota; kingdom Viridiplantae; phylum Streptophyta; class Polypodiopsida; order Schizaeales; family Lygodiaceae; genus Lygodium; species Lygodium microphyllum. The sequence continues at coordinate 75,420,065 of NC_141163.1, forward strand.
AGAGAGAGAGAAGAGAGAGAAGCTTCTTCACCCCCTCCTTAAAGAGAGGTCACACACCCCTCTCGACATCTCTAGAAATATGCCCCTCCCCCTTCAATCTCTTCCTCCACTCAAGGAGAGGCAGCAAGAATTTTGCATAAGAGAGTGCGATAATTCTATCTCTCGTACACGCATCTTCGAGTATGGCCCCGAAGCGTAGTTCCACAAAGATGGCTGGAAACCCTGCAAGTGTGGATGGAGGTACGAAACGAGGTGGCACCGCAACCTCAAATGGTTCATCAGGCATCAATACCACTGGACTAATGCCATCACTCCAAACCCAGGTTGCTCTATTATTAAATCATAGGTTATAATTATCACGGTGAAAAATCATATTCACATGCATCACATTAAGTGCGTGTTTGATAATTTCCTAGGTATTAACTTAGTTATGATGTATGTAACGAGCAAGATAATTTCCGTTGTAAGATGGCATCATAATAGGTGAAATTGATTAGATAATTGCATCATGAATTACCAAAAATGTCTTGCAAGAATTCTTGCACAAAGTGCATTGTTCCTTGCACAAGTTCTTGCTTAAAACGCATTTCAGAGGACATTGAATGAAACAAAGTGCATGTCCATATCGCAAGATGGATTCTAAGGTACATGTAATAAACTGTAGAAAATATTAAAGTGTAGTTAGACTCATACAATGATCACATAAAGCTAGATAATTCAAGAAGGTCATAGATCGTGTAAATAATTACATAGAGGATAATGTTAAGATTGCATAGAAAGTACCTTCGCATCTGTGGCATAAAATAATGCAGGGATTTTATCAAAATTGTAAGCATTGAAATGAAGGCATAGCATTACGCTGCATGCATTAAAGTTGTTGGGAAAATTCAACGTTGTTTGTAATTTACCAACTGGGACTGAGATCCATGAATTCCATGACAAAGTCCCTGGTGACTTCAAGAGGGATAGGTAAAAGCTTAGTGCCTGTGAGCATTATTAAGAGGGCTTAAGAAGATTATACTTAAGTCGAAGTAGGAAATGTTCTAAACAGAGCCATCTTGACCAGCCATGGTCAAGGGGATAGAAAATCTTGATCAATTAGGATCAAAGATAAAGGTACATAGGTACTTCAGGGAATCTACCAGCAAGTTGACCAACTGAGGACGACGGGGTTGTCCATGATCTATTTTACAAGGAGACCTAAGGTAAGGATAATTAGGGTCGGTAGGGTACAAACCCTAACCCAAAGAAAAAGGGAATACAAGCAACCTAGCTTGCCAAGCCCTTGGGATCTCGCCAAGTTGCGAACGATCCAGGATCAGATGCTGGGAGCATCTGGGAAAAAGGAATCACACCTTAATAATTGGTCGTACAAATGACCTCTGAGATGATCTTGATTGTACTCTTAGGTACATTGTTTGAAATTCTTTACTCAAGGAACTAACTCAAGGAAAAATACTTAATGCTTCAGGTTAAAATCCTGGAGGGAGAGGCAGGTTCAGTTACCTCCGACTGTGTGCCTGGCCCTATCCAAGGGGGTTGTTAGCTGCGCCGGGTATATGGACCGAACCCACCACGAGAGGTCTCTCCATGGATGCTGCTTGGAGTGGGAGGATGCTTGGGTGCCAGGGGAGGCTCTGGCTGTAAATTCCTTGCCTCTAGATCCCGCACAAGAGGCTGACGTGACTCGAGATGGAATCTTGAGGCCCGTGTACTAGTCTACGGGTGAAACTTGGAGCAGCAATCCTATTGATTGCTGGGATAGCCTTCGGGCATGATACTTGATGTATTCCGAGACTATGATAAATAAAGATCAGATATTTGAAAAATAAACTTGCTTGACATTATTTTTGTGTCATTGCTTAAGTTACGTGAAGGAACCTGTGTTTGAATTGATTAATTAAGGAAGCTGCTTTAGCATGTCAAACATAATGTGGTAGGTAATTAGATAACCAAGCAAACCAATGAAAGTGCGGTGGACGTGACTTGGGTCCGCCGTCCAATGGAAGGGTGGTCCCGGTTAGCTGGGAACTTTTCTCAAAAGACGTGACAACAAAACTGTGAAGCCCTAGAGTCGGTAGAGTTAGAATCCCGATTTATGTTGTTTTAGGGGAGCAGAATGGGGCTATGCCTTATGGGCAGAGAGGTTGAGCTTCGCATCCCTCTCGTTTTCCATTCTCCATGAACCAAGTGGAGCATAAATCCACTTCGACTCTGTTGTTCCTACACAAAGTGGTTCATTTGGAGCTCGATGCTAGCTACTTCCTAGAGACTTTGCTGATAGGAAAGAAACCTTGACTTCAGGTCGGTCCTAAGTGGGAATAGCCGGACACTTCCACTCGGGGCAAACTCGAGAAGACCTAGATTGCAAACCCTATAACATTCCTTGTGAGTGCCAGGCGGTGCTTTCTAGACTCTCTTCCCGATGGGCTGCTAAGACGTGTCCCACAAGTGGATGAGCAGACACATTACAGTTGGTATCAGAGCGAACCAACAAGATCTAAAGATTACAAGGGAAATTAATGGAGGAAAATAAAGGGAATAACGGGATAAACAGGGGAAGGTGAGTAGAATAGAGCAGTGTTTTCTATTGAAAACATTTCTTTACTCACTTATGGATGATGGGCTGTGGAGTCACAAAGCATGGAGCAAGTTCTTTGTGTTCCAGGTCATGTTCATGACTGCAATGCACACTTCAAATTATCACTAGAGGCTTGGCATGATGGATATTCTAGACCGCATCTATAATCCTTTGCCCCTGTATATGGAGCGGAGATGGACGGGAGACTCAAGAATATACTACATAGCAGCCCACCGACTCGCATACCTTCAGACCAACTTGAAGAGAATCAAGTGGATGGAGGATTTAAAGATCGTGAAGCTATTCATCTTTGTCAAAGCTCGCATAAACACAACCTTGCACGTTAACGGTTGGCAAGTCAAGCAGAACAAGTATGTTTATGAAGAAGTGACCCGTGTGATCTCTGCTGTGACAGAATCAAAGTGTTAGGGCGCTATGAGAACGAGTATCAAAGGAAGGGATACCCCAAGCTTCCTATGACTTATCGTTTCCTAAAAATTCATGACCCCACTTCATATTATTATTCCATCCTTGTAGCCGATTGTAATACAATCCTATTTTCCCTTAACTAATGTATCAATCAGTCTGTCCTACTTATCCAAAATAAATGTACTCAAAGGGTTATGCCCTCATGAATAAATAAGACTTTTTAAAATTGTCTATCTTGATCATAAATGGTAGCTAAGGTGTTAAGTGATTAAATCACTTAGCTAAAAGCTGTGCTAGTTATATTAACATTATATGGGGACGTATGATAATATGTTAACATAAAGAATCTTATTGTTCAGACGCAACCCCAAGCGCAAGTTCCAAATCCGACTCCTGCACTAAGCCCAGCTATGGCTCAAGAGAAGAAATTCCTTCTCAAACAGATTAAGCCACCCAAGTTTGATGGCAAGGGAAGGACTGTTCAAGCTGACACCGAGATTTGGATTGAGTCCATGGAGGACTATTTTGAGGTAGCAGAAACTACACTTGCTAACCAAGCCATGCTCACCAAACTTAAGCTTACAGGCGAAGCGAGACTTTGGTGGAAACAATGGTGCAGAGACCAAGCAATCTCGGAGGAGACAGACACTTGGGATAAGCTTAAGGAAGCTGTGTGAAGGAGGTATCTGCCAGCTGCCTACCACACACAAAAGATGAATGAATTCTATGACTTAAAGTAGCTAGGATTATCCCTTGAAGCATATTATTTGAAGTTCGTTTCACTCCTAAAGTATGCACCCCCAATGGATATGACACAACAGGTGTCAAAATTCTATGTTGGGTTGAAGCCACCCATAAACACTCGATTGGAATCAATGCACCCAACGGATCTACAAGATGCACTCATTCGAGCTGCTCCAATAATACAGGAGGTGCATACCAAACCAAGGAACAACAAGATTTGGCCTTACAAAGATCAGAATAAGGGTATGTCTATGGCTCAGACTAAGAGAGCACAAGGTCAGAATTAGGGCCAAAGAAAGAAAGTTAGGGTCAATGCTGTCAACAACTTTGTTCCAACACAAAGCAATGATCGCAACCCACATTGCTTCCATTGCAACAAGCGCGGACACTTCAAGAGGGAGTGTCCCAAGCTTGTCAGAGGGCATCACCAAGGGCAATTCCAAGGTCAAAATAGAGCCGCTCATGGCCCAAGAACCACTATTATGGCCAGAGGGAGAACCTCCAGTGTTTCCAACAAGGATCTAGATAATGAAGAAGATCCATCCATGGATGGTGACATTGAGAGGGCAACGGTTCATGCCACTCTTCACAAGAAGGATCCAAATCACCAATTCTCAGTAATTCAAACTCCATCAGATTATCAAGGCAAAAGCTTCAAAACCCTGATTGACTGTGGCAGTACACACTCCATCTCACCAATCTGTGCAAAGAGATTAGGGATAGCCACAATAGATGCACATACTTTACTTGTGGAATTGGTAAATGGAGGCGAAGTCACTTGTACTAGGCAAACTGCTAAGGTGAAATTCCTACTGGGTGGGAAGCCAACTTCTATGAGATTCAGGGTAATGAACCTAGGTGTCCACGAATGTTTACTCGGAATGGATTGGCTAATACCCAATGATGCCCACATCCACTGTGGGAAGAGCCAAATCTCATTCTGAAATTTTGAAGGGGAACTAGTCACGACTCAAGGTGAGGCTCGTAAGCCAAAAATACAGTTGGCAAAAGCAACACAGATAATAAAAGGTGTTCAAAAAGGTCTACCTGTCTATTTGATTAAACTAAATAAGATAGATCGAAATCAGGAATCCGAAGAAGAACCTTCATGGTTAAAGGAATACACAGACGTATTTCCTAAAGATCTGACAAAACTTCCTCCTCAAAGAGAAGTTGACCATGAAATGAAACTTGTGCCAGGAGCTACACCGGTCGCAAAGAGACCATATAAGATGTCCATCCCAGAATCTATCAAACTGAAAGAGCAACTCAAGCAACTGTTAGATCAATGCTACATCCATCCTAGCACTTCACCATGGGGAGCTCCATTGTTGTTCCAAAAGAAGAAAGATGGAACACTTCGCCTATGCATTGACTACAGAGGGTTGAATCAAGCAACCATAAAAAATAAATACCCCATTCCAAGAATAGATGAATTTCTTGACAGTATTCAAGGATCTAGGATCTTCTCAAATATAGATCTTAGATCTGGATATTATTAGATAAGGATCAAAGAAGAAGATATTCCAAAGATTCAGTACAAGGTATGGACACTTCAAATTCCTAGTAATGTCATTCGGGCTGACGAATGCTCCTGCTACCTTCAACAAATTAATGCAGGATATATTTAGACCCTATCTTGATGACTTCGTACTCATCTTCTTTGATGATATCCTAGTCTACTCAAAATAGGAAAAGGATCATGAACCCCAGCTTCGCATTGTTCTTGAAACAATGAGAGCACACAAGCTTTATGCCAATAAGAAGAAGTGCACATTTTTCAAGCGACAGATTGAATATCTGGGATTCATTGTATTAGCAAAAGTAATTTCAGTAGATCTAGCTAAGGTCAAAGACGTTCTGGAATGGCCAACACCACAAAGAAATATGAAGTTTTCTTGGATTGATAGGGTGCTACAGAATCTTCATCAAAGATTATGCTTTGATTGTAGCACCTTTACTTGATCTACTAAAGGAGCAAGTAGCATTGTATGGTCAGCTGAACAGACCAGCTTTGACAAACTAAAGCAAAGCTTAGTATCAGCACCCATCCTGAAACTTCCTAATCTTAGTAAGGAGTTTGAAGTGGTAATTGATGCTAGCGCACTTACTTACCTTTGCTATTCATGCCTTACTTTTGCATTTCGTACGTCATTGTTGATTGATCTAAGTATTTGCATTTTTTTTCCAAAAAAAGATACTTGAAAATGTATTTATAATCAAAATAACAAAGAGGAGGCTATTTATGGAATGTATGGAGCTAGAAAGCATCAAAGAGACAAGTGATGACAGATGTTTTGACTTTCTTCACAAAATAGGAAATTTCTCCAATTTCAACCATGTTGGGTCAATATTATATGCCCTCTTCAATCTTCAAGGAGATTCTTGATGAGGATCTTTTTGACAAGCTTCAAGTGTACAAAGAAGATTATATCTAGTATATAGAGGATTTTGCAATTGGTAGTAATGTGCATTACAATGATATTATTCAAGCAACCAACACTTCTAGGACAATCCTTGCTACTAGAGGTGGAGTCTAATCGATGAAGAGTTTAGGAAATATCAAGACAAATGTTCTTAACACAAGGAGACATTAAATAGAGAACATAAGCTTGTTGTGCCCAAGTGTATTCAAGGTTAGTGAGCACCTAATCCCGTATAAGACATTAAATAGAGAACCTAAGCTTGTTGTGCCCATGTGTATTCAAGGTTAGTGAGAATACTTCATGATTCATTTAAGAGAATTACATCATGTTCATTTGTAAACATTGTAGATGTGTTTCTTCCCAATATTCGAATAACCTAACCTCAAATCTACATGATAATGGTACTTCTTATACAACAACCCTATTTGTTGTACTTGGATTAGTTTTTGTTTTGAAATCAATGGTAGCATGTGAAGAAGATAACAATGGCTAATAATCATTTATTCAAACATATAGAATATTGATTGTATATAATTATTGTCTTATATCTCGAAGTTCTTTCATGATCTATATTGACATTGTAATGATTTGATTATGTTTGCCTTACTAGTGAACACAAGGGGGAGGTTCGTTGAAAAGCATGAAAAGTAAAAATAATCTAATCTAATAGAAACCTTAGTTGCTTGTGATGAGGATAATCACACACCAAATCAAAGCGAATATTATATAACTCAAGCTTGCAATGTGTGTCATGGGATTAGGGTTTTACTCTTCCATAATGAAGCTAATAATAATGATGATGGTCTTGACCCTCATGCACATCAAAAAGTGAACATTTCCCTTCCTTGTCAAGGTAGATGTGTTGTATTGGTGACCTTTAAGATAGTAATGTTTGGAATTTTCTCCTAGCACATGAGCTAGAAGTACATATTTCCAAAATTTTAGCATTGGAGTGATGTAGAAGTGGTCCTAAGGTTTTAGAACTGCAATTTAAGTGACCATTGTTAACCATTGATGGTATGTCCTAATCATCAATTAATAAGACACTAAGAGCTACATATTGGAGATAATACCATATTCTTAAAAAATCTCTTTGTTTATAAAATGATGTTTCAAAGCAAGCAAGACACAAGAAAGGAGCAACCTTGGGTTACTAAACCAAGATGGCCTCTTCTACAATCAAAATTTCCAAGAATCCCAATCATAAGTCGGTGGCCACACATCTACAAAGATGCATGTATGCATCGTGTTGAGTTCCACATCCACATTTGTGCTTAAAAGATATCCATCCACAAAAACAATGGGCAACATGATTTTTGCACTCTATACCAATGCTTAAGATGTCTCCTAGAGACTGAATCCAACCTATCAAAGATCCATAGGTCTATTGTTAATGAAATTCATATCTCCACTTTTGTTGATGCCATAAGATGGGGCCCAAGGCTCCATATGTTGTGAAAAGCAATGAGAAGCCTCTATTATTCTTTAGTATATGGGTGTCTTTGGACAAGGCATGGAAGGTCTATTATGAGGCTTTTAGAATGTTTGACAAGGAAATCTTGGTCAAGTACAAGTGGACAATGCATTTGACACCGAGGCTTCTACAACATTGGTATCCTGGATCAAAGTGCTGGAAGAATATGACTTTGAAATCAAATATAGGCCTAGAAAAGAGAATGTAGTTGCCGATGCACTCAGTCGCAAAGCATTTCTAAATTCTCTCATTTTACAAGATCCATCAATAGCAAGGTCACTAGCCACAAAGGTATCAATGCCAAACAACCCGATTCTTGAGCTAGCAAAAGAATCAGTTGGTCCCGGCAATGGAACCAAAATGTAGGGAGATTATGCTCAATGGCCAAGACCCATGGACCGCTTATTTATTCAAGTGTTTCAAGTGAGCACCTATGGCTATCCCTCACCTAGCCAACAGACCTTCGATCCTACCGGGGTGTAGTGAGCTTACCTCGATGCCCGAATGAGTTGCCTCCTGCCTCAAGCACACTAGTAGCTCCACGATTCTTGATGCAAGCTTAAGCATCCTCAAGCCTCCACCTCAAGCTCCATCCTCCATAGCCCCGTGCGAGACAAGAGAAGAGAAGAGAAGAGAAGAAGAGAAAGGAGGAGACGGCATAGAGCTTTACCTTTTTGATCCCTCACCCTCACACACTCACTCCCTCACATTCTCACACTCCCTCTCTCAAGAAGACACAAGAAAACAAGAGAAGAGAATAAGAGAAGAAGAAGGGTCTCTTATTTCCACACACCAAAGAATGAGATCTCATTCACTTTTTGAACTTTATATACATGCCCTAAAATCCAATGGGCACCCATCCCCTTTTTTACATGACTAGTCATTGTGGCCAGGTCCTTTTTCCCATTCCCTTCTACTTGGCCTGTTTCTTTAGTTTATGCTCGTCTACCCTTTTACAATTTACACAAGAGAGAGCCTAGCGCTCTTTTAAAACTTTTGAGGTGACTTTAACTTAAAAATGCACTTTTACCTTTAGCTTAATTTAAGAGGCCATCCTTGCACCTTTGCTTATTCTCCGACCTACTTCTTCTGTCTTGAGCTGGGGTTAACAATCGTCATGGATATCGACTCATGAGTTAATCCCTTGTAACTAAATTAAGAGAAAAAAGAGATATGTCCATATTATTTGGAGTTTCAAAGAGAGAAACAAGATGGAGCACTTGGCATTCCTCGATAATGCCATGATTCAAAGAAGTCTCATTCATGGTTGCAAATGGAGCAACTTGCTCAATGCACCTACACTAAACCATAGCCACTTCATTCCTTCTCTCCTCCCACTCATTATGATTTATGTCTTAAATCCTTGCTTTAACACTATAATAGAAAATTGGGGAATTCTCATATAGTTTAGAGATTCCCAATATAGTTAATATTTGGCCACCTGGTCAAATATTGTCCCCTTACTTGAAAGTAGAGTCTACCCTAATTACTATATAGGTTGTCTTTCCGAGTCCCACTTTGAAACATGGGTTAAGATTCAGCCACATGGCCAAATATTTACCCCTTATTTGAAAGTGAGACTTAGGATTTTCCCAAATTCTCTAATACGGTGTTCTTTGACAATGCTTCTATAATCTGATAACATATCAACCCTCATCTATGTCTATTACTAACTCAACCTCTCCTCTAAGTTATTTGGCATAAGGATGGTGTGGGAAAAAGTGTCTATGGCCTCTACACTAGCCTCAATTTTTATGATTGAGTGAGAAGCCAAGTTGTAATAAGGGAAACTATTCTTGCCCAATATTGAATGAATCTAAATAAAGGCAAGAGTCTCAAAAACAAGAAGCAGGATAAAAAACAAAGAAATATCAAGGGCTTAAAAAGTCCACAACATAGGCACATACACTTGTGCGATGGATGAGACCTTCCAACACCACGTCAAGTAAAGACCCCAATCATCCTAGAGATCAACACCCCTATCCCTAGCCTAGTTGATAAAGTCATCTAGTTAGTCCACCTAGACGTGAGAGACACCATGGGGATGATAGTAAGCACAATGGAGAGAGTTGAGGGCTCATGCAATGCCTCAAATGACTTTCAGGTTTCAATTGACAACTTCCAATGAGCTATGGATTTTGATGTCTCCATTATGACCCTTGAGGCTACGGAAAGGACGATTTGAGAGTTGCAAGGTCAATGGGTAAGGACTCTCAAACGATTGCTAGATCTTAACAATGACACTAGACACAAGGTTGCAACCATGCAAGCATAGATGGAAAGCATCCACAAAATGATGTTGAATGTAGGAGAATAGCCTCATCGATTCTCTCTCAGATCTCATGCAACAATGCATGTTCAACTCCTCTAACATGATACAAGTGGAGATCCACATCACACAAACCATACTAACTAGAATGGAAAACACCCTTGGTGCTAGAGACTTGGTGAAAATTCCCTTAGTTACAAATTTTCTAGATAAGTATCATGCCAAGGATGACCCTTACAGCTTTATTGAGCAATTTGAATAATTCTATGAGGCCAATAATATTATTGGTTACACTGTGAAAGCACAAGACTTTGAGACTTTCCTTGGTAGAAAAGGGACGAACTTGATTTATAGTCTTAATGCTATTGAGAAGGCCTCCTTTTTATTGCTTAAGGACCTTTAAACATTTTGTCAAAGATGCCTATGGGGAAAACCTCATTGTTCAACTCATGAACATAGAGTAGTTGGAGGACAAAATCATGAGAGGCTATGTCTCTAAGGTTGAGATTGTGTATAAACAGACGCATACTATCGAGAGACCCACTACCAAGGCATGTTACAAACCCTCCATCAAGGAAATCCACCATGAAAGGATCTATGAGACCTTGAAAGGGAACTCCAAATTTGATCACTCCAACATCAATAATGTTTTGGAGGATGCTATCCATGTGGACAACCTCCACTTGACCACAATAGAGATAAAAGACCACATGGATCCCATTAGGACATACCTATATGATAAAATGATACAGAGACCAAAGAAACACAAGAAATAATCACAAATGTTAGGAAGAAGTAGTAAAAACTACTTAAGATAGTTGAGTCGCTCAAAATTTCTAGGACATAACACAAGAATGTTGAATGCATTCACTACAATGGGGACCACAAATGTCCTTGACTACCTTCATCATCCATGAACTATCGATGATTCAACCATGACATAGCATATTACAAAGTGCTACATAGGCTCCCTATTCCTAACTTTACCTTAACCATGGCCCAAACTATGGTAGACAATCTCCACTTGGCCCACAACTAGCAGTATGAGTCCCTCCAATAGTTGTGTAATGAATTGAGATAAATCCCTTAGGAATTCCTAAACCTTCGGTGCCAATTTTTACATGCTCGCCCCCAGTGATACCCCTATCCATTCCATTGAAGAACCAACAAAAGAAGAGAAATACACAAATCCTTTTTTTCTATTATGATGAAGAAGGGCATCTGATCCTCATGGATAATCATCTTGTACTACCCATCATGATACTAGGATGAGGCCATGGGCATGACATGCTTGCAAATCGGGATCCCATTGCTTATTGGAACCCTGGTGGGTTTCCAAGTCATGTTTCCCTCAGGTGTCTATGGAAACAAGAGCAATCGATGATATTGACCAGCATTGCCTTGAATGAAAAATCACCCGCATATATCCAAATCGTCCACAATGTAAGGAAATTAATGTCAAGATTGTGGGAGAGAAGGAAGGAGTCTCACTTGTAGCTCTCTCACTTGCACAATGGGGGAATACACACAAAGGTGGAGGCTGAAAACAGTTTTCCTCTTCTTAGTTGTGTAAGCCAAAAAGAACTCTCATATAAAGAAATAGAAGAACCCTATATATGGGTGTCAAACCAAACTCAACTAACTAAGGTGGCATACTAACTGGACCACGAACTAGAGTAGATAAGGATAGCTATCATCTAGCTATTATTCATGGGCGGTGTACCAACCGCATCTGCAACTAACAAGTCGGTGACATAAATGCACAACGGTCACCCTAGCATATCACGAGTGGAGCTCGAAATGCCTTCATGAATATGTCAGCTACCTCATCCTCTGTGCTGACATAAACTAGATCAATAAGACCTAGTAAAACCCTCTCCCACACATAGTGATAATGCACCTCAATGTGTTTTGTTCTAGCATGATATACTGGGTTATTTGCCAAGTGTATACTACTCATGTTGTCACAATAAATGACAACTGGCACATCTGTAGGCTGATGCATATCATAAAGTAGCTTATGCAACCAAGCTACCTCACATGCAGCCATTGCTGCACCCTTGTACTCGGCCTCTGTACTCGACAAGGCAACTGTAGGCTGTTTCTTGCTGCTCCAAGTGACTGCAGCACTTCCAAAAGAGAACACATATCCACTGGTAGATTGTCTATCAGAAATACTACCAGCCCAATCAGCATCAGTGTATCCATGCAATTGTATCTGAATACTAGTCTCATAAAATAGTCCATACTACAATGTGGACTTCACATACCTGAGTATATGTCTAGCCGCATCCAAATGCGGTTTCCTTGGAGCCTGCATAAACTGACTTACCAATCCAACAACATAGCTCAAATCTGGCCTAGTAATAGTCATATAAATCAAACTTCCTACTATGCACCTGTACATAGTAGGGTCTTCCAGAAGCTCACCTGCATCTGCGCTCAGCTTCACATTCTGCTCCAAAGGAACTGAAATAGGCTTACAGCCTGTCATCCCATATTTGGACAGCATGTTCAATCCATACTGCCTCTGCAAGAGCCATATCCCACTTGGTGATCTTATCACCTCAATGCCCAAGAAATAACACAGCTCTCCCAAATCCTTCATCTCAAACTTTTGCTTCAATAGCATTTTCACATGAAGAATATCTTCATCACTATCACCTGTGATAATCAAATCATCAACATAAATGACAAGCAACATAATACCTTTCTCTGTTTTTCTCACATAAAGTGAGAAATCTGCTTTGGAAATCTGAAAGCCAATAGTGACAAGATACTGTCCTATCTTGTCAGACCATGCTCTAGGTCTTGCTTCAAGCCATACAAGGCTTTCTTCAACCTGCAAACAAACTCAGGATGAACAAAATGCACATAACCTGGTGGCTGCTCCATATAGACCTCTTCTTGCAAATCACCATGCAAGAAGGCATTCTTTGCATCCATCTGATATAAAGACCATCCCTTTGATGCAACCATAGCAATGACTGCTCTTACGGTTGCCATCCTTGCAACCAGACTGAATGTTTCTTCATAATCAATGCCATATGTTTGTGCATACCCCTTGACTACTAATCTTGCCTTGTATCTGTTCACAGAACCATCTGCATTGTGCTTCACCTTATAAATCCACTTACAACCAATTGCATTCTTATCTTTAGGCAAAGGTACCAATTCCCATGTAGCATTTGCTTCCAAAGCATCCATTTCTTCATCCATGGCTTTCTCCCATTTTTCTTTTCCCATGGCTTGCTCAAAAGAAGTGGGTTCAGGTTCTTGTTTCACTTTGACTATATAGGCATAGTGAATGGCTGTAAATCCATCATATTTCAGCCTATCCACAAGATACCTAGCTCTGGTAGACCTACACAAAGTAGACTCACTTCCAGGTGCTCTCAAAACATCCCTGGTCTTCCTTACTCCAGGTGTAACAATAGAAGGAATACCCAACTCATCATCAATGCTCTGTTCTGAGCCACTAGATTCACCATCCACATAAGAGTGACCTACATTCACATCAAACATGGGCTGATCTACCTTCTCTTTTCCTTTTCGTGATACCTGCATACCACTATCTGCATTGCTTTGAGAAGTTTCTCCTGATCTCAATCTGCCTATCCATGGCGAAGAATGTGAACCACTACTAGAGGACACTCCAGGTCCACTAATATCTTGTGACTGTTGCTGTGAATTATGTGCAACATTACCATTTTGTGCATCTACATTATCAATCACATTCACTGGTTTATACCAGCTACTCATCTCATCAAAACAACATCTCTGCTCACTGTAAACTTACGAGTAGAAGGGTTATAGCATCTATACCCCTTCTGCTTTGTAGAGAGTAACCAATAAAGATGCACTTCTCAGCTTTTGGATCCAACTTGGATCTCAACTCATCTGGCACATGAACATAGGCAATGCGACCAAAAATTTTCAAATGAGAAATATCTAGTTTCCTACCAGTATACCTCTCCTCTGGAGTCATGCCATGTATTGTTGCAATGGGAGTCATGTTCATTATGTAGACTATTGTAGCAACTGCCTCAGCCCAGTAAAAATCTGGCAAGTCTTTTTCATTGAGCATGGCACGAGATACCTCTCCAATATGCCTATTTTTTCTTTCTGCAATTCCATTTTTTTATGGGCTATGACTACATAAATATTGCCGCTTTATGCCATGCTCCTGCAAGAACCTTGCAAACTCATTTGAGAGGTACTCTCCCCCTCCATCTGACCTTAGGCATTTTATTTGCAGGCATGTTTCTTTTTCAACCATAGCTTTAAGAGTTTTGAAATGCCCAAAAACTTTACTTTTCTTTTTCATAAAATACACCCAAACTTTTCTGCTATAGTCATCAATAAAAGTGACAAAATAATGATAGCCTCCAATAGATGCAGCTTTAGTAGTCCACACATCAGAGTGGATTAATTCCAATGGCTTCTTACTCTCTTGAACATATCTAAGAAATGGTTTCCTTACCTGTTTTCAAAATTGACAGGCTTCACATACCTTATGCATTTCTGCAACCTTGAATTTAGGCAATCCTGCAACAATATTTTGGGCCTACATTGATTTAAGTCGCTGTAGATTAACATGACCAATGCGTTTATGCTAGATATCAATAAGTGCAACTACACCGGTCCCATGTGCAAACATTGCTGCACTCAATTCAGGAATGTCTGCATCCAACATAAACATTCTACCCTTCTTCTTTCCTTTTGCTATCAAGCGACCTTTATTTTTCATATCCTCAACAAAGCATCCATGAGGATTAAATCTGACCTGCAAGCCTTGCTCAACCATTTGACCAACAGAAACCAGATTCTTTGTGATATTCGGGACATGAAATACATCTGACATCTATTTCTTTTTCCCATCCTGCATAGACAAAGGAATTTTTCCAATCTGCACAATAGGATGTGCAGTATCATCACCAGTCTCCACAAATCCTAGTTTTTCCATTTTCCTTGCATCCTACATCCATTCTGCATGACCTATCATGTGGTTTGACGCACCTGATTTAACATACCACACTTCATTGCTTTCTTCTGCACTTGTCACAGAATTATTCATGTGCTGCACCATAAACAAATGCTCATTTCTGTCATCACCCTGTCTACTAGAAGATGCATAATTCCCTTGTTGTAATTTTCCATTCATGATGTCATTCTGCTTTTTATAGCAGTCTTTAGCCATACGACCCATTTTACCACAGTAGTAGCATTCAACATTGCTGTTTGCATTTTGGCCTCTTTGCCATCCACCACGATCTCTTTGACTCCCCCTACCTCTAGAGTTACCATGTCCTCCTCCATAGGACTGGTTTTCTTGAGTTTGCTGCATATTCTAATTTCTACCACGGCCTCCAGATCGGCCTCCTCTACCTCTGCCTCTACCTCTTCCAGCATTTGAGTAGAAGACAATTTCTTTTGAAGTTCCTCATGAAGAAGATGCACCACCATTTCTCTGCTCCTCAGAAATTAGAAGAGCAATCAACTCCTCAAAATCAGGAAATCTTTCACGGACGAAAATGGATGTTCGAAACTGTGCATAATCCTTTCGTAGACCATTCAAGGTCACGGAAACTAAATCATCATCTTCCAATGGCGACCCAATGGAAGCAAGTGCATCTGCAATCTTCTTCACCTTCATGTGGTAGTCATTGATGCTCATACTTTCTCTTTGGACATTGTGCAACTCTTGCTTGAGCTGCATTTTCCTGGCTTGCGTATTGTGCTATACATTTTTGGTAAAGTATCCCATGCTTCCTTTGGCGTACTTGCATCCTGAATATGCACAATCATAGAGTCTGAAATACTGATAGACAGCCAGTACATAACTTTTATGGCTCTCTCATGCCATCCTTTAAATGCCTGCATTTCTTGTTGATTGGGAATATTAGGAAGAACTAGTTCTTCTTCATTTCCTGCAACAAATTCCCAATATCCTTTTCCCATAAGGAAATTCTTCATTCTAAACTTCCATGCTTGGAAGTTGTTCTTATCAAGCTTTTTAGTGACAATCTATGAAAGAGAATCAGACGCCATTATAGAACACTGTAAAAAATTTTGTCACTGTAAAAAACACAGCTTCAGCCTCACAAGGGAAAATCTACAAAACTGACGAAAGTGGTGTTTGACCACATAGTCACTTCCTAGTGACGATTTTGCATCAACAGGCAACAAGGATGATTCTGTAACTCCCAATGTCTCTGTGCATAGGCATACGATGCAATTTCTATGGTAACTTTTCACCGACCTGTAGAACAGTGGTCACACAACATAAAACAGGGCCTTTTCCTGAGTGCGTGCAGAAAACTTCCGCCTCCAAAATAGGCCCTGAAATTGCCTCAAATCAAAAAAACAGAGCAACCCAGGGCTAAAGACTTTTCCCGTAGCATATGCTGCCCTCTTGCTACACCGCAAAGGGCGTCTCAATCTGAGACAATGCACTCTTGCACTTTCTGGCTGTGCTAGACTTGCTCCCAAAACAAAAAAATGAAAGCAACATTGGTCCTCTTACCAGAACACCGTGAACTTGGTTTGCTTTCTTGACCTCCTTACCATGAACAAGGCTCTGATACCATGTCAAGATTGTGGGAGAGAAGGAAGGAGTCTCACTTATAGCTCTCTCACTTGCACAATGGGGGAATACGCACAAAGGTGGAGGATGAAAATAATTTTCCTCTTCTTAGTTGTGTAACCCAAAAAGAACTCTCATACAAAGAAATAGAAGAACCCTATATATGGGTCTCAAACCAAAATCAACTAACTAAGGTGGCATACTGACTGAACCACAAACTAGAGTAGATAAGGATAGCTGTCATCTAGCTATTATTCATGGGCGGTGTACCAACCGCATCTGCAACTAACAAGTCGGTGACATAAATGCACAATAGTCACCCTGGCATATCACGAGTGGAGCTTGATATATCAACAATTAATGCCATCAGTTCCTTTAAGCTTATTTGTTTTGGAAATTATCAATGATAAATATAGTATTCTCATTCCCCTATAGGGCATCACTTGTATGCAAGGTAAGATCAAGGGAGTGTGCATTATAGTCCCCATGACAATGAACAAATCAATCATTAGCAAAAAGAGCACCAAGAAAAGGTGAAAGAAAGCTCAACTCAAGCTTAAGAGTGATGAACTCACATCACCACCTCAAACATCTACCATCTCCAGTGTAGGGAATGCTATAGTAACACCTCAAACTACTAAATAAACCATTGCCAAAGACAAGGTATATCCTAATCCAATTCACCACCTAGCTACAACAATTGACAAGGTCAAGAAATGGGCAAATCATAACTCAAGATGAAATGCAAATGGGGAAGTTTGATGAGATCTTAAGCCTTCCAAGTATGTCCCATGCAGATAGAATAAGAGGCTTCTCTTGTTTTGATGTTAAAAGGCCACATTATATCTAAGAGACCATCAAATTGACCATTATTGCAAGTCTTGCATCGACAAAAGTTGCCATTTCCCTTTGAGCTCTACTCAAAGATATCCCATTGATTTTGTAAGAATTAAAATATTGGGTCAAAGGAACGAACCCTACTAGATTGCATCATATTCCACAAGATGCACAAAACACTTTGTGGTTTCTCTAGAAGCAAGTCTTCTCATGCTTCAATTGCCCCGTTGAAATTATCAATGACTAAGGGACAGATTTCCTCAATAAAAGTGATTGAGAAACTGTTATCTATTGATCCGGGTTTTTTACAAATCGGATTTCTACCACAAAATTTGGCCAAATCCCCTATCAAGAGCCTTACCATATCACTTTGGGTTTACTCTTCAAGCACTAGGTATGCTACATTGCTTCTCGATTATGATAACTCTAGCAAATGGGGGGAATAAGTTCTTAGGAGGGATGTCAATGTAATGGGTAAAAAGGATGGTTATCTTAGTGAAGATGAAAATGGATTACACCCAGGAATTGAGTGCATAGATTTTTCAAAGGACTAGCCTCCAACTACACATGGGTTCCACCTGCATCACTAAGATTTGGAATCTATCACCATCATTAGAGGACACCTCACCCTAGTACACAAGTCAATATCCAAATCATGGTGTTATTTGGATCTTACACAAAAGCTTACAAGCATGGACCCCTTCTGTCACATGCTTATATGTATTTACATATATGGGGGACTAAATTCAAAGCAACTTTTGGAAACCGTTTTTTATAATCTCAATAACTCCCAAGGGAAAGTGAATTTCAAGAAAATTCTCACGTTGCCAGTTGGTTTTGACCTGGTCTACAAAGTTGCATAAGAAACTTTTTTCAGATTCTTCACCAATTTGAAGTTATGAAGGCGCAGAGACTACTTGCTACATGCAATTTTCTTCTCTTTCACCACACCAACTTTCTATTCTATCCTTCTTGTAAATATATTATAATAATGTGATTTGGGCACCCACCTCTTGTAATCTAGCTCCCTTTCTCTATTTTGTCTACCACCAGCCTTCGCTTCTTGCATGATGACCAAGGTGGGGACTTGTCCCATCCACTATTCTTCATATTTTCAAAGATGCCATACATAATCTAGGATTATGTTAATCAAGAAGATTATCTTAATCTAATCCCTCATGGAAGCTATATAAAGAGCCCATGGAGAATGGGAAGGATAGATAGAGGGAATGACAATGACAAGCACATGAGAGCACTCTAGAATACCCTCATGCTAGTCCATCTCTTTGAGGTAAGCTATGAGTGAGTTCTTTTATTATGTAGCATAATGGCAAGCTTCTTCTACCTCTTCTCCTAATGGCAAGCTTCCTCTACCTCTTCTCCTCTTATCTCCGTATCTTCTCATCTTCTCATTCCATGAATACATAATGGCAAGCTTCCTCTACCTCTTATCCTCTTGTCTCCCTCCCCTCTCATCTCTCTCTCTCTCATATTCTAATATGGTGTCTAGTACATATATTCTCTCTTGTGAAGTTGTGTCTTGGTTCTTTTGATTCTCTTTGAGAAAAGGGATGTCCTAGCCCATCCTCCCTTTGGCTAGGTGGTGCCCCTGTTTAGTTCTCTTAGTGAGGATTGGAGGTTGGATGGGTAAGAGGCAACCCATTCATCATTTCAACCCTCATCTACATTCTTGATCATCCATAGGAAGTCTAGTTGTTATTATCCCAAGTAAATGGGTACGCCAAAGCCATGAATAAAGTTCTCATTAGTATATTGACCAAAACTGTCTCAACATCTCATTCAAACTAGGATCATAAGCTCATGGGAGCATTATGGGTCTATCAAAAACGCTTACAAGACTGTCAAATCCCATTTTGACTTAGGTACAAAAAAAATGCCATCATACCCATATAACTCTTAGACCCTAGCCTACATATTGCTAACCAAGAAGGATAGGAAGGCATTATAGCTTGGTAATATCACCTCAAATAACTCAAAAACTTGACTAAGATATACCTGCCAGCCATTACGCCCTGCTTATTGAGAAAACTCAACAAAAGGACTCATTTGATAAGCATGTCAAGCAATGATCCTTCAATAAGAGGGATCTTGTGTTGCTCTATTTGATTAAAGACAACAAGAAAAAGCTAAAACTTTGAGGCCTTAAATCCTTTTGTATTAATGTAATCAGCAGGATAGGGAATGTCAGGCTAGAAACACTTGATTGGCCAAAGCATTGGCCATTTTAATTGTAGCAAAATAAAGAAGTATTATCCACTTGGATACCCTTCCTATGAGCTACCCATGATGAACAATGATAGACCTTTGCTATGAATACAATAGACCTTCTATGAAAAATTTGAGCAACAACAACAACAACACATCCCTTGCACCATACTATGAACCAAATCCAACTAGCCCCATCATAAATGTTCAAGCCCTTACTATTAGAAATTTAGAAATGGAAGATGCTGTGAGGTTCCTCCTCCAATAGACTCGGAGGAGTCCTCTTGTAGTCGTCTAAAATTCATATTCATGCACATCACCATCCCGTCTCCCCATGGAAAACCTTAGAATTAGTTGAACATGGGAATCTTAGTTCTACTTCACAAGGGAAGCCTGGACAAGTCACCCCTAACAGCTATCTAACGCCCACGTAAGAAAGACCACTTTGTAATCAATCAAAGGCAGGAGTGAGGTTAAGACCGCACTTGGTTCAAAGAGAGTGAGAAACAAGGGAGAGTGTAACTCAATCCCCCTACCCATAAGATAAAATCTTAGCTCCGGCCCCCTAAAATGATGTTAAACCTAGTAACTAATCCTACCAATATCTGGAGGGTCACAATTTAATCAACTCTATCTAACGTTGGAAAGTTACTCGACTTATCAAGTCCACCCAGCCATAGGCATCCAATCATCAGGATCATAGCCTCCCACTTTCCTCGATGGGTTTGCTTAGTTTTCTAATTAGCAAAGCATACTACCACGATATTTGGACATATAAAATCAACTTCCTTTTATTACTCCATTAGACTAGGTTCGTTAAACTCAACCTTTAGCACATAACAAACAATCAAAAAATCAGATACTTTATTTCATAATAACATCTCGAACCATCACTCCATAGAGTGGTACAAAATCATCTTTCCGTAGAAAGACACCATCCAGCCTAGGATAGGACCTTCCAATCTCTCAGGATTGGGTTGTATGTGGTCGCACTCTGTCCGCAGTCAACAGGGAAATTTACTAGCTCAGAGCCCCTCTAAGCTTCCCTGATCCTCACGAGCCATCTTACATAACAAGGGCACTTACCACTTGGCCCTTTGCCCTCTTAGGTGCTCGAGTGATCAAAATCCAAAAACACCTACCTCCCTTGGGAGTGTAGGACCCCCACCCGCTGGTGAGTTTTTCCACACTCCACAGAGTGTAAGGGAGCATTAGGTTGGGGACCCCAATGTCCCAAACCACCACAATCCACAACTCATTTTGGCTGTGTAAGCCCGCAATCATAAGTGCCATAATTCATCATTCAAAAATCCAAAAATAGTCATAACCAAAGTACGGGCCTTCTCTTTAGTTCTGAAGGGTGACGCTCAAGTGTGGTATCAAGCTCTCCTGAAGGCTACAAGGGGTAATTTTGAGGATCTCAGATCACATTCATGCACAAGTACCAAGATACAAAGCCACCTGAAGATATTTGGAGACAGCTCTTAGATCTTTGCCAAATCTTACCAGGGAAGTACCAAGCATAAGAAGGCATGTTTATAAAATTATGGGATAAATGGATAGCCTCCTTAGCCGAAGGAGAAAGAGTACCTAATTGCCTTAAGAAAGATTTTTTTCTAGCCGGACTCCATCCTCTACTAAGGGAGAAGGTCAAAGGAAAGTTTCCCACATCCTATGAAGAATCAATCACTTATGCTAGGGAGAAAGATAGAAAATTGAATTATCAAGCCCAGTTGAAGGGGGGAGTTCAGCCCATGCAGGTTTTACCAACCATGCCAAGGCCTAGAGAAATAGCAGAGGCCCCACCTAAACCGGAGATGCCACAGCAAGAGCTCCTACAATGCATTACTAATCAACTTGAAAGCCTTTTGTTGAATTTAGTGCAAGGAGTACGGCCCCCTCCCCTCATAAATGAAGATAATCGAGGTCCAAGGAGACAATAAAGAGAGGTATGTTTGCTATAATTGTGGGGAGACTGGCCATGGTATGTACTTTTGCCCTCATCCGAGGCGTTTTCCACGAAATGGGTTTCAACCAAGAAGGAGAGGACAACAAGTGACACCACCTAGGAAGCGGCTTGTTCCACCAAATCTAGGGCCTCCACCACCAATTCAAGATCTCCAGCATCCCTAACCACTTGCAAAGGTGCCACCCTTGCCTATCCAGCCGCCAAAGAGTCGTGATGTCAGGATGATCAGTTTGGATGAGAGTGATGTCAAAGGGAATGCCAAAGTAGCTGTAATATTTCCACAACGAAATATTAACGACTCTAGATCGTGCATAAAAGCGATCCAAAGTAATCTCCCACAACAAAAAAAACTTTGGGCTAAGTGCTCTATCCTGCTGCACTAATAAACACCAGTCCGCATTATGCATAAGAGACCGTGGCTAAAAAAACCGTAGCCCACACAGGAACACCCCCTCATGGGACAAAAAAGATAATGAATTAATTGCAAAAAAAATTTAAACTCCCTCCCCTTGAGCCATTGCATGGCGGGGAGAGGGAGTATGTGTGGAATAGGTGCTATGGAGGGGCATGGGGGAGGAAAGCATGCACCCTGCCACTTGTGTGGCCACCCCCCCGCCTTCCTCCCATATAAACCCCCCTCCCAAGCTTGGGAGGGGATCGTGCTGCCCACCGTGAGGAGCTACCCGCCGCCGCTAGTCTGGTGCCGCCATCCTCGCAGGTTGCTGCCGCCCTCGTCGCCATCATCATCATCATTATCATCACCCTCATCGCCACCTTCATCATCGTCATCCTCATCATCTTCTCCATCTCATGTCATCTCCCTGTTTCCAGAAGCTTGAGAAGCTTCTAATGAAGCTTCTCTAGGCCAAGTTCACCCATGCTTCCTGGTTTTTTTTTAAAACCGTGTCTTGCAAGGCCTGTGTCCTACGCAAAGAAAGAGGTTTCGGCAATAGCAACTCCAAATCTCATAAGGGAGCCAAGGAAGAATCGTCGAGTCGAAGATTACCTCGTCAATGGCCCCTGAGCAAAAGTCGAGAGGAGCGCACGCGTGAGCTTCCACTCAAAGTACAAGAGTAGACAACGCCTCGATATCGAATGCCCAGGTTCCAAATAATATTTCCGCATGGAAAGGATGCATAAAGCATGTTTTAATTCATGTAGGGGAGCTTAAATGCATCATAAAATTTATGTACTCACTCAATTTACAAAGTGTAGTTGCATGACAAATACTTGCATTTTCTTGCACTTCCATGGTCAAGGGTAGTCGCATGTTTGAACGTGGGATGCATAACTTAAAGATGAAATTGTGCTAAGACCGTGTCCTTGTTGGATCTCGCAAAGGATAGGGCATAAAACACATAACGCACTTATTTAATAAATTTCTAGTTGTGTCTCGTGATTAAGGTAATCATAGATGGCCATTAAAGGATGTCCAAATAGTTGCAATGCATGGAAAGGATTTATGAACTTTGCAAATCGCATGCGTTGATAGTTACATTCTAGGTTGGGTTAAGAGCTAAAGGAAGGATTAAATCAATGATGGATTCATGGCATCTGAGCATGAAAGAATGATACACCCATGCATAAAGTTCTTTTATCAAAGTTCAAATTTGGAAAAGATGCATCCTCATTAAAATACTAAAGCTTGAATTCGATGCATAAAACGTAGGGTTTATAAGAATAGCTCTGGATGTCAAATCAATATCGCATAGGGCAAGGAAAAGAAAGATCACTATAGATCCTATAGCTGCATAAAGGCAAAAGGTCTATGGTCTTGAAAATTACATATTCGCATGGAATGATACATCTCATATATCTTGCACTTACTTACATCTTTTAGGGAAAGTATTTGCATCTCCAAGGGAAAAGATCACCTTTAATCATAAGAGAATGAGATCAATTAGGTAAATCACATGTAATTGTGTAACTCACATGAAATGCATAAAGGCGTAAATAGTTAGCATACAACGAATACCTCAATGTGTTGGGTTTGGTTAGGTTATGTTAAAATTCTGCCTAGTATCGCACTTAGGATGCTGATTTAATGTTTTCAATCTTAAAAGTCCTAATAACATTCTCAAAATGTTAGTATTATCAAATCGTCCACGCAAGAATGATCTAGGGATCCTAGGGCCAAATGCTAAACCTCCACAAGAATTTAGGGATCCTAGGGTCAAAACGTTTATCGGTCTAGTAAGGTCAAGGTTTTGGATTGGGTCAATAGGACTCCCAAGCCCTATAACTTGATCAAAGGTATTCTTGATCAAGAAATACCATACGAAGAAAGATATAATCCCCAGAAGTCAGATACTGATATCGATCTCGTGCTACTAGTTGCAACGTCGTATGATCTTGTGTCTAAATCACAAAATAATATTGCTACTCCTTAGACCAAGTTTGGCGAGTTCTAATTACAAGTCTAATTTTCTAGAAGATGAGTAGTCATCTTGCCCACTTCACTCTTCCTTGGGACTGATTTGCCAAGCTAGGGTAGTTACGAATTGCCAAGAAAGCAGTTGACCAACCAAGTTAGGACAACGGGGTTGTCTAGGATTTATTGACCATAATTTAGGGAGACCTAAAATAGTGACAATTTGGGTCAACAGGGTATAAATCCTAACCCAAGGAAAAAGGGTAAACAAGCAAGTCAGCTTACGAAACCCTTGGGAATCTTTCCAAGTCGTGATTGATCCCGGATCGAATGCTGGAAGCATTTGGGGAGAATGAATCACACCTTAGCAGTTTGCCGTACAAACGACCACTAGAATGCTTGTGATTATACACTTAGGTGTATTGTTTGTACTTCTTTGCTCAAGGAAATAATTCAGGAAAAACAACTAATGCTTCAGGTTAAAAGCCTGGCGGGAGAGGCAATACCAGTTACCTCCGACTGTCTACCTAACCCTATCCAAGGAGGTTGTTAGCCGCGCCGGGTACATGGACCGAACCCGCCGTGAGAGGTGTCTCTGTGGGTGCTACTTGGAGCAGGAGGATGCTTGGGTGCCAGGAGAGGCTCTGGCCGTAAATTCCTTGCCTCCAGATCTTGCACAAGAGGCCAATGTGACTCGAGATGGGATCTTGAGGCCCACATACTAGTCAATGGGCAGAACTTGGAATAGCAATCCCTGAGGATTATTGGAATAGCCTTTGGGCAGGTTATTTGATGTATTCCAAAGACTATGATAAATAAAGATCAAATGTTGAAAATGAACTTGCTTGACATTGTTTTTCTGTGTCAGTGCTTAAGTTACGTGAAGGAACCAGTGTTTAATTGGTTAATTAAGGAAGCTATTTTTGCTTGTCAAACTAAATGTGGTAGGTAATTAGATAACTAAGCAACTTGAGGAAAGTGCGGTGGACGAGACTCTGGGTCCGTCCTACAAAAGGGTTGTCCCAGTTGGCCGGGAACTTTTCTCAAAGGAATTGACAGGGAGGTAACAATGACCTAGAATCTATAGAGCTAGAGTCCCAATTTATGTTGTTTTAGGGGAACGGAATGGGACTATGCCTTACGCACAGAGAGGTGGAGCTTCGCATCCCTCTCGTTTCCCATTCCCCTTGAACCAAGTGCAGTATAAATCCACTTCGACCCTAATGTTTCTATGCAAGGTAGTTCGTCTAGGGCTCGACGCTAGCTACCTCCTAGGAACTTGACTATTAGGAAAACACTGATTCAGGTTGGTCCTAAGTGGGAATGAGTGGAATGCTTCTGCTTCATGGCAGACTTGGGAGGACCTAGATCGCAAACCCCGTGACATTCCTTGTGAGTGTCGGCGGCGCTTTCTAGACTCTCTTCCCGATGGGCTACTAAGACATGTCCTACAAGTGGACTGGGGGACACGTTACAGTTGGTATCAGAGCGAACCAATGGGATCTAATATTTACAAGAAAACTTAATGAGAGAAAGTAGAGCAAAGTTGCCGTTAAGAACATTTCCTTACTTATTTATCGATGCTGGCTTGCAGAGTTGAGAAGCATGGAACAAATTCTTAGTGTTTCAGGTTATGTTTATGTCTGCAATGCGTACTTTGGATTATCAACGGAGGCTAGGTATGATGAATATTCTAGATGGCATCTACAATCCTTTACCCCTGTATCTAGAACGGAGATGGATGGGTGAATCAGGAATATATTACATAGCGGCCCACCGACTTGCGTACCTTCAAATCAACTTGAAGAGAATCAAGTGGATGGAGGATTTAAAGATCGTGAAGCTGTTCATCTTTGTCGAGGCTCAACAAAACGCAATCCTACATGTCGGCGGGTTGAAAGGTCAAGCAGAACAAGTATGTGTACAAGGAAAAGACTCGAATAATCCCTGCTGACAGAATCAAGGTGTTGGGACGTTATGAGAAGAACGGGTATCAAAGGAAGGGATATCCCAAGCTTCCTATGACCTATCAATTCCTGAAAATCCATGACCCCTCTCCATATTATTACTCAGTTCTCGTAGCCGAATGTAATACAATCCTATTCTCCCCAAACTGATGTGCCAATCAACTTGTTCTACCTTCTCCTCGTCGCCATCATCATCATCATCATCATCATCACCCTCATTGCCATATCTTCATCATCGTCATCCTCATCATCTTCTCCATCTCATGTCACCTCCCTGTTTCCAGAAGCTTGAGAAGCTTCTAATGAAGCTTCTCTAGGCCAAGTTCACCCGTGCCTCCCGATTTTTTTTAAAAACCGTGCCTTGCAAGGCCTGTGTCCTATTCAGAGAAAGAGGTTTTGGCAATAGCAACTCTGAATCTCGTAAGGGAGCCAAGGAAGAATCGCCGAGTCGAAGATTACCTCGTCAATGGCCCTAAGCAAAAGTCGAGAGGAGCCCACGTGGGAGCTTCCACCCAAAGTATGAGAGTGGACAACGCCCCGATATCGAATGCCCAGGTTCCAAATAATATTTCTGCATGGAAAGGATGAATAAAGTATGTTTTAATTCATGTAGGGGAACTTAAATGCATCGTAAAATTTATGTACCCACTCGATTTACAAAGTGTAGTTGCATGACAAATACTTGCATTTGCTTGCACTTCCATGGTCAAGGGTAGTCGCATGTTTGAAAGTGGGATGCATAACTTAAAGATGAAATTGTGCTAAGACCGCATCCTTGTTGCATCTCGCAAAGGATAGGGCATATAACACATAACACACTCATGTAATAAATTCCTGGTTGTGTCTCGTGATTAAGGTAATCGTAGACGGCCATTAAAGGATGTCCGAATAATTGCAATGCATGGAAAGGATTTATGAACTTTGCAAATCGCATGCGTTGATAGTTACATTCTAGGTTGGGTTAAGAGCTAAAGGAAGGATTAAATCAATGATGGATTCATGGCATCTGAGCATGAAAGAATGATACACCCATGCATAAAGTTCTTTTATCAAAGTTCAAAATTGGAAAAGATGCATCCTCATTAAAATACTAAAGCTTGAATTTGATGCATAAAATGTAGGGTTTATAAGAATAGCTCTAGATGTCAATCAATATCGCATAGGGCAAGGAAAAGAAAGATCACTATAGATCCTATAGCTGGATAAAGGCAAAAGGTCTATGGTCTTGAAAATTACATATTCGCATGGAATGATACATCTCATATATCTTGCACTTACTTACATCTTTTAGGGAAAGTATTTGCATCTCCAAGGGAAAAGATCACCTTTAATCGTAAGAGAATGAGATCAATTAGGTAAATCACATGAAATTGTGTAACTCACATGAAATGCATAAAGGCGTAAATAGTTAGCATACGACGAACACCTCAATGTGCTGGGTTTGGTTAGGTTATGTTAAAATTCTGTCTAGTATCGCACTTAGAATGCTGATTTAATATTTTCAATCTTAAAAGTCCTACTAACATTCTCAAAATGTTAGGATTATCAAATCGGCCATGCAAGAATGATCTAGGGATCTCACCCTAAGGATCAGTTGACCAAATACTAAACCTCCACAAGAATTTAGGGATCCTAGGGCCAAAACATTTATCGGCATAGTAAGGTCAAGGTTTTGGATTGGGTCAATAGGACTCTCAAGCCCTATAACTTGATCAAAGGTATTCTTGATCAAGAAATACCGTACAAAGAAAGATATAATCCCCACAAGTCAGATACTGACATCTATCTCGTGCTACTAGCTACAACATCGTATGATCTTGTGTCTAAATCACAAAATAATATTGCTACTCCTTAGACCAAGTTTGGCGAGTTCTAATTACAAGTCTAATTTTCTAGAAGATGACTAGTCATCCTACCACTTCACTCTTCCTTGGGACTAATTTGGCAAGCTAGGGAAGTTACGAATTGCCAAGAAAGCAGTTGACCAACCAAGTTAGGACAACAGGGTTGTCTAGGATTTATTGACCATAATTTAGGGAGACCTAAAATAGTGACAATTTGGGTTAATAGGGTATAAACCCTAACCCAAGGAAAAAGGATAAACAAGAAACTTAGCTTACGAAACCCTTGGGGATCTTTCCAAGTCGCGATTGATCCTGGATCGAATGCTGGAAGCATTCGGGGAGAAGGAATCACACCTTAGCAGTTGGCCATACAAACGACCACTGGAATGGTCGTAATTGTATACTTAGGTGCACTGTTTGTACTTCTTTGCTCAAGGAAGTAATTTAGGAAAAACAACTAATGCTTCAGGTCAAAATCCTGGAGGGAGAGACAGTTCCAGTTACCTCCAACGACTGTCTGCCTGACCCTATCCACGGGAGGTTGTTAGACGCACCGGGTACGTGGACCGAACCCGCCACGAGAGGTCTCTCCGTGGGTGCTACTTGGAGCAGGAGGATGCTTGGGTGCCAGGGGAGACTTTGGCCATAAATTCCTTGCCTTCGGATCCTGCACAAGAGGCCGACATGACTCGAGATGGGATATCGAGGCCCGCATACTAGTCAACGGGCGGAACTTGGAATAGCGATCCATGAGGATTGATGGAATAGCCTTTGGGTAGGTTATTTGATGTATTCCAAAAACTATGATAAATAAAGATCAAGTGTTGAAAAGGAACTTGCTTGACATTGTTTTTCTGTGTTAATGGTTAAGTTACATGAAGGAACCAATGTTTAATTGGTTAATTAAGAAAGCTGTTTTTGCTTGTCAAACTAAATGTGGTAGGTAATTAGATAACTAAGCAACGCGAGGAAAGTGCAGTGGACAAGACTCTGGGTCCGTCCTACAGAAGGGTGGTCCCAGTTGGCCGGGAACTTTTCTCAAAGGAATTGACAGCGAGGTAACAATGACCTAGAATCTATAGAGCTAGAGTCCCGATTTATGTTGTTTTAGGGGAACGGAATCCCTCTCATTTCCCATTCTCCTTGAACCAAGTTCATTATAAATCCATTTTGACCCTGATGTTTCTACACAAAGTAGTTCGTCTAGGGCTCGACGCTAGCTACCTCTTAGGAACTTGACTATTAGGAAAACCCTGATTCAGGTCAGTCCTAAGTGGGAACGGGCGGAATGCTTCCGCTTCGTGGCAGAATCGGGAGGACCGAGATCGCAAACTCCTTTACCAACACTTACAACCATGATAGACAGTGATAAAAATCTATTTCATTCATGTAGGCATAGCCCTTTTTGAGTACATTTATTTTGGGAAGGTAGAACAAGCTAACTGGCACATCAGTTTGGGGAGAATAGGATTGTATTACATTCGGCTACAGGAACTGAGTAATAATATGAAGAGGGGTCATGGATTTTCAGGAATCGATACGTCATAGGAAGCTTGGGATATCCCTTCCTTTGATACCCATTCTTCTCATAACGTCCCAGCACCTTGATTCTGTTGGCAGGGATTATTCGAGTCACTTCCTCGTACACATACTTGTTCTGCTTGACCTTCCAACTGTCGACATGTAGGGTTGCGTTTGCGTGAGCCTCGACAAAGATGAAGAGTTTCATGATCTTTAAATCCTCCATCCACTTGATTCTCTTCAAGTTGTCTTGAAGGTACACAAGTCGGTGGGCCGCTATGTAATATATTCTTGATTCACCCATCCATCTCCGTTCCACGTACAAGGGTGAAGGATTGTAGATGCAGTCCAGAATATTCATCATACCTAGCCTCTGTTGATAATCCGAAGCACGCATTGCAGACATAAACATAACCTGGAACACCAAGAATTTGTTCCATGCTTCGCGACTCTGCAAGCCAGCATCGATAAGTAAGGAAATGTTCTTAACGACAACTTTGCTCTACTTTCCCTCATTAAGTTTTCTTGTAAATATTAGATCCCATTGGTTGGCTCTGATTCCAACTTTTGTCAAAGAAATACGTAGTTTTCTTAGATTGATAGGATGGTACAGGGTCTTTATCAAAAACTATGATTTGATTGCAACACCTCTGACTGATCTACTAAAGGAGCAAGTATCGATTGTATGGTCACCTGCTGAACACTTCAGCTTTGACAAACTAAAGCAAAGCTTGGTATCAGCACCCATCCTAAAAATCCCTAATCTTAGTAAGGAGTTTGAAGTGATAAGTGATTCTAATGCACTTGCCTTAGGATGTGTGCTCATGCAAGAAGGTCACCCCGTAGCATACTCTTCAAGGAAACTGAAGAGTCATGAAAGGAACTATGCTACCCACGATTTGGAGCTATTAGTTGTCATCCATGCTCACAAACTTTGGAGACACTACTTGCTGGGTAACAGATTTACCTTAGTGACAGACCACAAGAGTCTTAAATGGATTTTCACCTAGAATGAGCTCAATATGAGGCAACGTTGATGGATTGAAGTACTGGAAGAATATGACTTTGAAATCAAATACTGGCCTGGAAAGGAGAATGTAGTTGCCAATGCACTTAGTCGCAAGGCATTTCTGAATTCTCTGATTTTGCAAGATCCATCAACAGCAAGATCTCTAGCTACAAAGGTATCCATGGCAAACAACCCCATTCTTGAGCTAGCTAGAGAAGAGGCATGTCATGACCCAACCTATCAGAAATTGCTAAGGGAGATCCCCATCAAAGATCAAGATCCGAAGCTACAAACAAAGTATCAAGAATTCTCTATCAATAGTGGACTTGCCTACTATAGGACGAGATTATGTATCTCGACAAGCCAATCACTCAAGCAGAAGATACTTTGGGAAGCCCATGACTCCCCTTTCTCACGACATCCTGGCTATGCCAAGACCCTTAATGAAGTTAGGAAGAGCTATTATTGGGATAGGCTCAAAGGTGAGGTTCTCAAATATGTCAGGGAATGTTTGTCTTGTCAATGCATTAAGGCCAAACATGTCAAAATGCCAGGGAAATTGCAACCACTTGACATTCCCCAAGTGAAATGGGAATTCATTAGTATGGACTTTGTTGTTGGCCTGCCCCATGTTCAGGGAGGATACAAATCCATTATGGTCATGGTAGATATGCTCACCAAGATTTCACATCTTATCCCTGTTAAGACAAACTATAAAGCCTTAGACATCACAAGACTATTCATCAAGGAAATATTCAAACTGCATGGGTTACCCAGAAGAATCATTAGTGAACATGACTCTCTCTTCACCTCACTCTTCTGGAGGGCTATCTTCGAGGCCATTGGGACTCAACTCTGTTTCAGTACAGCTTACCATCCCCAAACCAATGGTCAAACGGAACGAGTCAACCAAGTCATTGAGGATATGCTTAGGGCATACTGTTGTCGCGAACCCAAAAAGTGGATTCAATATTTTCCACTGGTTGAGTTTGCCTACAATGATTCTTACCAACAAAGCATTCTGATGACCCCTTTTTCAAGCATTGTATGGGCACGATTCTCGTAGTCCTTTAAGCTTTTGGGACCAACCTTGAGGGTTGAAGCTTCAAAGAAAATGCTGGAAGACATGGATGACCAAATCAAATCAATAAGACACGACATACAAGCCACCAAGGACAGATAGAAGGCTTATGCAGACTTGAAATATCAAGATAGATCCTTCATTGAAGGTGATATGGTCTTCATTCACGTATGTCCAAAGAAGAGTTCCCTATCCTTGGGTGAATGCAAAAAGCTAAGTCCAAGGTATTGTTGACAGACTGCAACCCCCTAAAAACCTAAAAGTTCATAATGTATTCCATATCAGTCTATTGAAAAAGTATGTGCCTAACCCTAGTCATGTGCTTGATTATCAACAAGTTGTAATGCAGAGCAGTTAAGGAGTCCTTGAGCTACGACCTGATAGAATCTTAGATGTCAGGGAGAGGCATTTGAGGTCAAGGACCTTGAGAGAATACCTCGTCCAAGTGGAAAGATTATCCCAAAGAGGATGCCACTTGGCTGGATGAAAGAACTCTCAACCAACAATACCCCCAGATCTTCTCGAGATGAAGACATCTCGATTCCTCTAAGGGGGAGAGAATGTAATATTTCCACAATGAAATATTAAAGGACTTAGATCCCGCGCAAAAGAAACTCAAAGTAATCTCCCGCAACAAAAAAACTTTGGGCTAAGTGCTCCATCCGCATGCATCAACAGACACCAACCCCACATCATGTATAGGAAGCCATGGCTCAAAATCCATAGTCCACCGTGGGAACACCCCTTCAAGGGAAAAAGGATAAAGGATTATTTGTATTTTTTTTTTGAAAACTCCCTCCCCTTCAGTCGTTACATGGCGGGGAGAGGGAGTATGAGCTGGAGTTGTGGAGGGGCATGGGGAGGAGGGCATGCACCCTGCCACTTGCGTGGCCACCCCCCCACCTTCCTCTCATATAAACCCCCCTCCCAAGCTTGGTGGGGGGGCATTGATCGTGCTAATGCTGCCCTCCGTGAGGAGCTGCCCGCCGTCGTCCAATTATTGCTATCGACGCGCTGCCAGGTTGCTGTCGCCCCTCGTCGCCTTCATCATCATCATCATCATCTCCACCCATCACGTTTCCACATCATCCTTGTAATCTAGAAGCTTGAGAAGCTTCTATTGAAGCTTCTCTAAGCCAAGTTTACCCGCGTCTCCCGGGGTTTCTATGTTGGGGTAAAGGCGCCTCCGCCGTGCCGCCCCGTGTATTACTACACTGATAGTTCCCGCCACTGCACACTGCAGGTGGCAGGCGCCCGTCATGTCACTTTATTCTTTACATTCATTTTAGTGACTAGTAAATAAAGGAATGCCCGGTCACACATTGTGACTGTTGGAGTTCCCATTTCTTGTCTCTCTCTTTCTTGCTCTTGCTCTCCCGCCATAGCACGCGTGCAAGCTTCGATCCCTCTCACCTTTCAACTGGTATCAGAGCTTGGCTTCCTCTTGCTCAAGCTCCACTCATGCTTCTCTACCTTCACATCGACTCCCTTCACGCATTGGATCTCCATCCCGGCAACCATATCCGATCTCCCCGAGATCCCGTCACTCCCGGGCTTCTCAAGCACCTTCTCGGCCTATTGAGGCACCTTCAAGGCATTGGTACTGAGGTATTTGATCATTCTTTTAGGGTTTTATTTCAGTGTATAGGTTGCAAACAACAAGGGCAGCCATGGCTTCAAACCCTTGAAGCTTATTCCCCTCATATTGTGCCTTACACTTATCAAGGCTCAAAGAGGCTTGTCATAGGCCTTTGATAGGCCCTTCTTAAGCCCCCCATTACCCCCTTTCAGCCCATGTGGAGCAGCAGCAAGTTCAACACCAGCAGGGCAGATTGCACCATTTTTTTCCAGGCTGTTAGCACTCGTCTACTTCAGCTCCACACTTGGCCATTGCTTCTTGCTCTCTACCTTGATCAAGAGGGCTATTAGACTTCATGTTTGATGTCATTCAAGCTTTGGGTATTGATCTTGATCATTCAGAGATGATTTCTTCAAATTTGGGACTGTCATAAACTGTCATAACAGGCTGAAAACAAGGCAGCACCATTGGCATTAGCATTTGTTGCTTACACTCCATTCCGGTTGTGTTATTTGATACCCGTATGCGGTCTACTTGATGCCCGAATGCCCTTGGGAATGTATGCACATGATTATGCCATGAATTTGGCCTGAAATATTGGCTGATTTGGGACTGTCATTTACTATTATAAAGTGCTGGAAACAGGGCAACCACACTTGGCATTGGCATTTGATGCTTATACTCTACTCCGGTTACCTTATTTGATGCCCGTATGCGGCCTACATGATGCCTAGTGCCTTGGGAATGTATGCACATGATTATGCCATGATTTTGGCCTAAAATATTGGCTGAAATTTCTCAATTTTGACAGTCAAACTTGGCTGTAATAACAGTGGGCTGAATGTACTTTGGATGCTTTGTCACTTACCTATTGGTATCGGATGTATGCTTTGGGATTTGCCATCATGTATCTGACATTTGGGGACGACTTTGAGCTCATGTTTGAATCTATGGAATGTATTTTCTATATGCATAAGCTCCATCTTAATTGGTATTCACTGGCATTTGGACCGACTTGGCATGCTCTTAGACTGCTTATGCCTCATGTCTATGCTTGACAGTTAGGCTTCATACATTACATGCTTTGGTTCGTGATATATGCCGCTTGGTTCGTCTATGCTTTACTGACATTGGGAGCTTTGCCTTGGATGTATTTGAGCATTTTCGACTCAGTTTGATCATTTGCTTGGTTGCTTCCATCAGTTGCTTCATGTATGTCATGCTCTTGGGATGCGTATGACGCATTGACTTGGTCACTTGTCACTGGTACTTTGTCTTGGGTTGCTTGATCCCTTGAGCTCATTTGTACGCCTTTTGTGCCAGTGGGAGCATCTTGCATGCTTACTTGACCTTGAGCAGGGATTACATGCTATTGGAGCAGTTACATGTATTGGAGCAGTCTATGTCATTGAGCAGTTATAGATGTATTGAGACTTTGGGATTATACTCCAACAATTGGATGTTGCATTGAGTATATGTCTTGGTTCACATGATGCTTATGAGATGAGTCTCAGTTTTGGATCCGCTTTCCTTTGAGCAGACCCCTATTTCTGTCAGGTTTTGGCAGTTGCAGGTACATTTTGCCTGGATTGTCTGGGGGTGTGCCTCTTACTGGCAGATGCTATTTGACATATCTCGGTGTTATGCTCATGTATTTTCACTGTCATTTGGCTTTGCTTTGTCCTCTTTATGCTGGCTTTGGACCTAGCATTGTTTAGTTGACATTAGATCCAGTTTTGGGACAGTTTGCTCTCATTATTGCAATTCTGAAATTTATTACAACAAGCATTTATTGGTGGACTGAGCAGTATTTTTTATGCTGAAATATCCTAATTTGGTGTATCGCACCTAGTACTAAGTGGGTAGGATCTTTTGGCACACTTTTCTCGTCATTTGGAGCTCATTTCAGCGGATTTTGAGCATTTTTTGCAGTAAAATAGCCAGCACATTTACATTTTCTGTGCATTTCCAGCCTGCATTATGGCATCCTCTTCAACTGATAATGCCATATTTAACATCACCAAGTTGGATGGTACCAACTACTCTTATTGGAAGAGTCAAATTTAGCAGGTCTTGGTGCAGAAATCTCAAATTAAGCCACTTCGGTTGAGCAGGGAGCAGCCTGAAACTATGGACAATGACAATGGCTTGAACTTGATGAGCTATGCAAGTCCACGATTGTATTGTCTCTCACTGAACAAGTACATTATAATGTATTTGAGGAAGCACAGAGTGCATGGGATCTATGGAATAAGATCAAGAATTTTTATGATAAGAAAAGTCCGGCGAGTTAGATGTACTGGTTGAAGCAGCTTATGGATCTGCACATGAAGGATAATGTGACTATGTCTGCTCACTTGAGCCAGTTCCATGCTATACTGAAGAACCTGACTTCGCAGGATATCACCTTTGGAGAGGAAGTAACTCCTCTTTTCTTGCTTGGGACTCTGAATGAGTCATGGGATGTATTCTGCACTGCCCTATGTGCCTCTAGTGCTACTCTGAAATTGAATGATGTTGAGAGTGCTCTTCTGTAGGAAGAGGTTAATCGCAAAAACTTGGATACCTCTCGTGTTTCACACGCTTTGACAGTTAGAGGCAGGAATGACAAGAATGATCATGGTCATGTCCATGGCCGTGACTCACAGAAGGGTCGGTCTAAATCTCGTGGAAAGTCGCGTGGGCGCGACGCTAATGTCACTTGTCATCATTGTGGGAAAAAGGGCCATATCAGACCATAGTGTCATGAGTTGCGCAATGAGAAGCGCAAGGATAAGGGGAAAGAGAAAGTGCAGGAGAAGTCCTCTGATCGCAGCATAGTACCTGCGAAGTCCAGCGTCAAGATTGAAGAAATTAATGTCACACAGACCGAGGATTCCGATGGTAGTGTGAGTTCATACTTGCAGCTAGTTCTTCTGATGCCTCACACTTGACTGAGACACCTAGTATGTATGCACAGTGCTGGTTATTGGATTCAGGTGCATCCTTCCATGTGATGCCTTACCGTGAGTGGTTTCACTCTTACCCTACTGTATCTAGATCAGTCAGACTTGGAGATGACAGGTCTCTTGATATTGTGGGCTATGGAGATATTCAGTTGTAGTTTTCCATTGGCAGTTCCTTTTTGCTCAGGGATTGTACGTCATGTACCTGCGCTTACGCGCAGTTTTATGTTTGTAGGACAGTTGGATGATGCAGGGTTTCATGTCTGTTTTGGGGATTCTACTTGGAAGATTACCAGAGGCAGACTTATGCTTGCTAGAGGCGCCAAGGCTGGCAGCCTCTATCCTCTTGTTGTATTTGGGTCTTCTGTAGACCATATTTTGGCAGTGGGCTCTATCCCACATGTATCACTTTGGCATGCCCATTTGGGGCATATGTCTTTGAAGGGAATGAAAATGTTATCTGGTTTGCAGTATCTTCCGCCTTTGGACTATGCACGTTTTGACTCGTGTGATCATTGTCTTTATGGTAAGCAAAATAGGTCTACGCATAAGAAATTGGGTAGGCCATGCATGAGTGAGCCCTTGGCTTTGGTGCATTTACATGTTTGTGGGCCCATGCCGTGTATGTCTATGGGTGGCGCGAAGTACTTTGTTACCTTCATTGATGATTTTTCTAGGAAGTGTGGGCTTATCCCATAAAGCAAAAGTCTGATGTCTTGGCAGTCTTTCAGCGTTGGCTTGCTCTTGTTGAGAACCAGACTGGGTATAGCCTGAAATGCCTTAGGACTGACAATGGGGGAGAATATGTCTCACGTGCTTTTGAGCAATTTTGTGATAACAAGGGTATTAAGCGTCAGTTGACCGCCCCTTACACCCCCGCCCAGAATGGTTTGGCTAAGCGCATGAACAGGACTATTCAGGAGTGTGTCCACTCTAAGCTTAGCCATGTAGGCCTACCACAGAGCTTTTGGGCTGAGGCAATTAGTACGGCAGTGCATGTCATAAACCGATTGCCTTCTAGTGGATTGGATTTCCAGGTTGCAGAGGAAGTTTGGGTTGGTAAGCCACCCTCTTATGAGCATCTCCGTGTCTTTGGATGTGAGGCATTCTGTCATGTGCCCAAGGACAAGAGGAGTAAGTTGGATCCAAAGAGCATTAAATGCATCTTTCTTGGTTATGGTGATTCAGGAGAGATCGGCTATCGCCTATGGGATCCGCAGGTGCGAAAAATGGTACACAGCCATGATGTAGTCTTCCATGAAGACAAGATGCATAGGCAGCCTGAGAAGGTGGTTGAGTTCCGCAGAGTGATCTTTCAGGAGGAGCCTAGAGCTCCTGCACAGCTAGTTGGACAGCATACAGCTGCAGCAAATGCTCATGGTCACGGTGTTGGACAGGCAGCTGGGCAGGCAGTAGAGCCAACAGTGAGACGATCTGCTAGAGACAGACGTCCACCTGATAGATTTCAACCCTCTATGCATTATATTTTGGTTACAGATGCAGGAGAGCCTTTCACTTATGATGAGGCTATGCGCAGGGGTGATAGTCACTCTTGGGAGAGGGCTATGCAGTCTGAGATTGACTCCTTGCATAAAAATGAGACTTGGGATTTGGTTGCCTTGCCTAAGGGCAAGAAGGCTTTGCCATGCAAGTGGGTGTACAAGCTGAAAAGTACCCTTGGACACCCCAAGCCGGCATACAAGGCTAGATTGGTAGCAAAGGGTTTTAAGCAGGAGCATGGTGTAGACTTTGATGAGGTCTTTTCTCCTGTGGTTAAGATGACCACCCTATGCTTGGTCTTGGCTTTGGTTGCTCAGCTTGACAGATCTATATCAGATGGATGTCAAGACGGCTTTCTTACATGGGGACTTGCATGATGAGATCTATATGGAGCAGCCTAAGGGCTTTGCAGAACCTGGCAGGGAGCACCTAGTGTACAAGTTGAAGAAAAGTCTTTATGGCTTGAAGCAGGCACCTAGGGAATGGTATCATAAGTTTGATGTGTTTATGCAATCACAGGGCTACAGCAGGAGTGCTATGGATCTGTGTCTTTACACGAAGAAAGCCCGTGATGGTTCATTGCTTATTTTGGTACTCTATGTGGATGATATGCTGATAAAGCAGGGGAAAGCTCATGATGAGCTAGATGCTCTTAAATCTCAACTGAAGAAGAGCTTTGAGATGAAGGATTTGGGACAGGCCTCTCACATACTTGGTATGCGCATTAGACACGACAGACATCAGGGACTCCTCTACTTGTCACAGAGGGAGTATATTCATAAAGTCCTTGAGCGCTTCCGCATGCAGGATGTAAAGCCTATTGGCTGTCCATTGCCTTCTTATGTGAAGTTATCACATGGCCGATTGTTCGTAGATAGATGAGCAGAGGGCCGAGATGGCCCAGATCCCTTATGCTTCAGCCGTGGGCAGTTTGATGTATGCCATGATAGCCACTCGTCCAGATATTGCCTTTGCAGTTGGTGTTGTGGCACGCTATATGGCTACACATGGCAAGAAACATTGGGATGCTGTGAAGGGTATCATGAGGTACTTGAAGGGCACAACAGATATGTGTATTTGCTATGGCAGCTAGGATACAGGGGTGGTGGGGTACACTGACTCCGATTATACAAGACATGCAGATAGTAGGAAGTCCACTTCTGGCTATGTATTCACCTATGCTGGAGGTGCTGTCTCTTGGATGTCCAGGGTTCAGAAGTGTACAGCTTTGTCTACCACGGAGGCCGAGTATGTTGCAGCCACTGAGGCTTGCAAGGAGGCCATATGGCTAGGCCATCTAGTTGTTGACCTTGGGATTGATGCTATACCTACACTGCATTTGGATTCTATGAGTGCCATTTAGTTGGCTAATAATCCGGTCTTCCATGCGAAGATGAAACACATTGAGGTGAGGTATCACTTCATACGTGGTGTCGTGGAGGACAATTCTATTGACCTTGTCAAGATCTCCACTGACGAGAATCCTGCAAATTTGCTCATGAAAAGCCTCACTACTGAGCGCTTTGCCTTCCTCAGGAGATTGATGGGCATTGGATGAGATGTTGCCTTTCCTCATCCCTTGTACCTATGTACAATTGTACTATCTTTTTCTTTTCTTTTCTCTCTCACTGGGGCAGATTTGCCTTAAGTGGGAGGTTGTTGGGGTAAAGGCGCCTCCGTCGTGCCACCCCGTGTATTACTACACTGACAGTACCCACCACTGCACACTACAGGTGGTGGGCGCTCATCACGTCACTTTATTCTTTACATTCATTTTAGTGACTAGTAAATAAAAGAAGGCCCGGTCACACATTGTGACTATTGGAGTTCCCATTTCTTGTCTCTCTCTTTCATGCTCTTGCTCTCCCGCCATAGCTCGCGTGCAAGCTTCGATCCTTCTCACCTTTCAACTGGTATCAGAGCTTGGCTTCCTCTTGCTCAAGCTCAACTCGGTGCTTCTCTACCTTCGCATCGTCTCCCTTCACGCATTGGATCTCCATCCCAGCAGCCATATCCGATCTCCCCGAGATCCCGTCACTCCCCGGCTTCCCGAGCACCTTCCTGGCCTATTGAGGCACCTTCAAGGCATTGGTACTGAGGTATTTGATCATTCTTTCAGGGTTTTATTTTAGTCTATAGGTTGCAAATAGCAAGGGCAGCCATGACTTCAAATCCTTGAAGCTTATTCGCCTCATATTGTGCCCTACACTTATCAAGGCTCAAAGAGGCTTGTCATAGGCCTTTGATAGGCCCTTCTTAAGCCCCCCATTACCCCCTTTCAGCCCATGTGGAGCAGCAGCAAGCTCAACACCAATAGGGTAGATTGCGCCTTTTTTTTCCAAGCTGTTAGCACTCGTCTACTTCAGCTCCACACTTGGCCATTGCTTCTTGCTCTCTACCTTGATCAAGAGGGCTATTAGACTTCATGTTTGATGTCATTCAGGATTTGGGCATTGGTCTTGATCATTCGGGGCTGATTTCTTTAGATTTGGGACTATCATAATAGGTTGAAAATAGGGCACCACCATTCGCATTAGCATTTGTTGCTTACACTCCATTCCGGTTGTGCTATTTGATACCCGTATGCGGTCTACTTGATGCCCGAATGCCTTGGGAATGTATGCACATGATTATGCCATGATTTTGACCTGAAATATTGGCTGATTTGGGACTGTCATTTACTATTATACAGTGCTGGAAACAGGGCAGCCACACTTGGCATTGGCATTTGATGCTTATACTCTACTCCGATTACCTTATTTGATGCCCGTATGCGGCCTACATGATTCCTAGTGCCTTGGGAATGTATACACATGATTATGTCATGATTTTGGCCTGAAATATTGGCTGAAATTTCTCAGTTTTGACAGTCAAACTTGGCTGTAATAATAGTGGGCTGAAGGTACTTCGGATGCTTTGTCACTTACCTATTGATACCGGATGTATGCTTTGGGATTTGCCATCATGTATCTAACATTTGGGGACGACTTTGAGCTCATGTTTGAATCTATGGAATGTCTCACCTTTCATTCTAAACCGTGCTCCCCAAGGCCTATTTTCCATGCCACGAGGGAAATCTCGGGCAGTAGGGAGTTTTGGAAATCAGATAAAGGGCAAGGAGAGTTCACTGAGTTGAAATCTGCTACATCAATGGCTCCTAAGAAAAAGTCAAGAGGAGCACACATGGGAGCTTCCACCCAAAGTATGAGAGTGGATAACACCCTGATTTTGAATGCCTAGGTTCTGAAAATTAATTCCGCATGGAAAGGATGCACAAAGCATGTTTTAATTCACATAGGAAATTTAAAAGCATTGGAAAATTTATATACTCACTCGATTTACAAGTTTAGTTGCATGTCGAGTACTTGCATTTGCTTGCACTTCTGTGGTCAAGGATAGTTTCATCTCTGAATGTATGATGCATAAGTTAAATTATGGAATTGTGCAAAGGCATCCTTGTTGCATCATGCAAAGGACAGGGCATATAACACATAACACACTTATGTAATAAATTCTTGGATGTGACTCGTGTATAAGAAAATTGTAGATAAACATTAAATGATGCCTAAATAGTTGCAACGAAAGGAAAAGATTTATGAACTTTGATATTATGCAATTCACATGCAATGTTAGTTACATTTTAGGTTGCGATAAGCGGTAGAAAAAAGATTAAATCAATGATGTATTCATTTGGCATCTGGTCATAAAAGAATGATGCATCCATGCATAGAGTTCTTTTATCAAAGTTTGAAATTGGAAAAGATGCATCCTCATTAAATTACTAAAGCTTGAATTTGATGCATAAGATGTAGGGTTTAGATCCTATAGTTGCATAAAGGCAAAAGGTCTATAGTCTTGAAATTGCATATCCACATGGAATGATACATATCATGCATCTTGCAGTTACCTACATCTTTTAGGGAAAGTGCTTGCAAGTTTAGAAGAAAGTATTTGCATCTCTAAGGGAAAGATCACCTTTAATCGTAAGACAATCAGATCAATTAGGTAGATCTCATGTAATCGTGTAACTCACATGAGATTCATAAAGGCGTGAATAATTAGCATACGACGAACACCTCAATGTGCTGGGTTAGATTAAGTTATGTTAAAATTTTGCCTAGTATCGCACTTAGGATGCCGATCTAATATTTCTGATCTTAAAGATCCTACCCACATTCTCGAAAGTTAGGATTATTTTAAGCGCCATGCAAGAATGATCTAGGGTTCTCTCCCTAAGGATCAGTTGACCAAATACTAAACCTCCGCAAGAATTTAGGAACCCTAGGGCCAAAACATTATCGTCCTAGTAGGGTTAGGGTTTAGATTGGGTCAATAGGACTCCCAAACCCTATATCTTGATTAAAAGTATTCGTGATCAAGAAATACCGTACGAAGAAAGATATAATCCCCACAAGTTAGGTATTGACACCTATCTCGTGCAACAAACTTTAACGTCATATGCTCTTACGTCTAAATCACAAAATAGAACCTCTACTCCTTAGACGAGTTTGGCAAGTTCTAATTACAAGTCTAATTTCTAGACATTGAGTAGTCATCTTGATTCAACACTCTTCCTTGAAGACTGATTTGTCAAGCCAGGGTATTAATGAATTGCCAAGAAAGCAATTCACCAACCAAGTTAGGGCGACAAGGTTGCCCAAGATTTATTAACTATAATATAAGGAAACCTAAGGTAGTGACAATTTGGGTCAATAGGGTATAAACCCTAAACCAAGGAGAAAAGGGTAAACAATTAACTCAACTTACGAAACCCTTGGGATCTTGCCAAGCCACGATTGATCCAGGATCGAATGCAGGAAGCATTCGGGGAGAAGAAATCACACCTTAGCAGTCGGCCATACAAACGACCACTGAAATGCTTGTGATTGTACACTTAGGTGCACTATTGGTACTTCTTTGCTCAAGGAACTAATTCAGGAAAAAAAACTAATGCTTCAGGTTAAAATCT
The DNA here is from genome assembly GCF_053477565.2 of Lygodium microphyllum. NCBI lineage: Eukaryota > Viridiplantae > Streptophyta > Polypodiopsida > Schizaeales > Lygodiaceae > Lygodium > Lygodium microphyllum. The sequence goes on from NC_141163.1 coordinate 75,462,392, forward strand.
TGGAGGGAGAGGCAGTACCAGTTACCTCCAACTGTCTGCCTGACCCTATCCATGGGGGTTGTTAGACGCACCAGGTACGTGGACCGAACTCGCTATGAGAGGTCTCTCCGTGGGTGCTACTTGGAGCAAGAGGATGCTTGGGTGCTAGGGAAACTCTGGCCGTAAATTCCTTGCCTTCGGATCCTACACAAGAGGCCGACATGACTCGAGATGGGATCTCGAGGCCCTCATAGTAGTCAACGGGCAGAACTTGGAATAGTGATCCCTGAGGATTACTAGAATAGTCTTCGGGCAGGTTATTTGATGTATTCCAAAGACTATGATAAATAAAGATCAAATGTTGAAAATGAACTTGCTTGACATTGTTTTTCTATGTTAGTGCTTAAGTTGCTTGAAGGAACCAGTGTTTAATTGGTTAATTAAGGAAGTTGTTTTTGCTTGTCAAACTAAATGTGGTAGGTAATTAGATAACTGAGAAACCCAAGGAAAGTGCGGTGGAGGTGACTCTAGGTCTGTCCTATGGAAGGGTGGTCCTGGTTGACCGAGAACTTTTCTCAAAGGAATTGACAGCAAGGTAACAATGACCTAGAATCTATAGAGCTAGAGTCCCAACTTATGTTGTTTTAGGGAAACGGAATGGGACTATGCCTTATAGGCAGAGAGGTCAAGCTTCGCATCCCTCTCGTTTCCCATTCTCCTTGAACCAAGTGCAGTATAAATCTGCTTCGACCCTGATGTTTCTACGCAAATTAGCTCATCTAGGGCTCAATGCTAGCTACCTCTTAGGAACTTGACTATTAGGAAAACCCTGATTCAGGTCGGTCCTAAGGGGGAGAGAATGTAATATTTCTACAACAAAATATTAAAGGACCTAGATCCCATGCAAAAGCGACTCAAAGTAATCTCCTGCAACAAAAAAAATTTGGGCTAAGTGCTCCATTTGTGTGCATCAACAAACACCAGCCCCGTGTCGTGTATAGGAAGCCGTGGCTCAAAATCCATAGTCCACCATGGGAACACCCCTTCAAGGGAAAAAGGATAAAGGATTATTTGCAAATTTTTCTAAAACTCCCTCTCCTTCAGCCGCTGCATGGTGGGGAGAGGGAGTATGAGCTGGAGTTGTGGAGGGGCATGGTGCTACTACCGATGCCGTCACCTTCACCATCATCATCATCATCGTCGTCGTCGTCGTCGTCATTGTCGTCATCGTCGTCATCCTCTCCATCATCATCCCAATCATCTCCACCCATCATGTCTCCACGTCATCCTTGTTATCCAGAAGCTTGAGAAGCTTCTATTGAAGCTTCTCTAGACCCAGTTCACCCGCAGAGTTGGATTGCTTAGTTTGTGTTCCCCAAGATTAAATTCCCGTGCCGCGAGGGAGATCTCAGCGGGCAGTAGGCAATTACTGAAATCAAAAAATGGGACCAAGGAGAGTTTGTTGAAGTCGAAAACTATTTCGTCAATGGCTCCTAAGCAAAAGTCGAGAGGAGCGCAAGCAGGAGCTTCCACCCAAAGTACGAGAGTGGACAACGCCCTGAATTTGAATGCCCAGGTTTCGAAAAATATTTATGCATGGAAAGGATGCATTAAGCATGTTTTAATTCTTGTAGGGAAATTTAAATACATTGGAAAATGTATATATTCATTCGATTTACAAAGTTTAGTTGCATGTCGCATACTTGCATTTCCTTGCACTTCCATGGTCAAGGGTAGTTGGATTTTTGAACATGTGATACATAAGTTAAAAGATGAAATTGTGCAAAAGTGTCCTTGTTGCATCACGCAAAGGACAGGGCATACAACGCATAACACACTTATGTAATAATTTCCTAGTTGTGACTCTTGTATAAGATAATCGTAGATGGCCATTAAATGATGTCCGAATAGTTGCAATGCATAGAAAGGATTTATGTACTTTGCAAACTGCATGCGATGATAGTTACATTCTAGGTTGGGTTAAGTGCTAAAGAAAAGATTAAAACAATAATGGATTCATGGAATTTGATCATGAAAGAATGATACACCCATGCATGGATCTCTTTTATCAAAGTTTGAATTTGGAAAAAAAAATGCATCTTCATTAAAATACTAAAACTTTGAATTCAATGCATCAACGTAGGTTTATAAGAGTTAGCTCTGATACCAACTGTAACGTGTCCCCTTGTCCACTTGTAGGACACGTCTTAGCACCCCAAGGAATTTCATAGGGTTTGCGACCTAGGTCTTCCCGAGTCTGCAACGAAGGGGAAGCACCTGGCCATTCCCACTTAGGACCGACCTGAATCAGGGTTTCCTAATAGTCAAGTTCCTAGGAGGTAGCTAGCATCGAGCCCCAAATGAACTACTTTGCGTATAAACATCAGGGTTGAAGTTAGTCGAGCCCCAAATGAGAGAGATACAAAGCTCGACCTCTCTGCCCGTAAGGCATAGTCCCATTCCGTTCCCCTAAAACAGCATAAATCGAGACTCTAGCTCTATAGATTCTAGGTCATTGTTACCTCGCTGTCAATTCCTTTGAGAAAAGTTCCCGGACAACCAGGACCACCCTTCCATAGGACGGATCCAGAGTCACATCCACTGTACTTTCCTCGGGTTGCTTAGTTATCTAATTACCTACCACATTTAGTTTGACAAGAAAAAATAGCTTCCTTAATTAACCAATTAAACATTGGTTCCTTCACGTAACTTAAGCACTGACACAAAAAAACAATGTCAAGCAAGTTCCTTTTCTACATTTGATCTTTATTTATCATATTCTTTGGAATACATCAAATAACCTGCCCAAAGGCTATTCTAGCAATCCTCAGGGATCGCTAATTTCAAGTTTCACCCGTTGACTAGTATACGGGCCTCGAGATCCCATCTCGAGTCACATTGGCCTCTTGTGCAGGATCCAGAGGCAAGGGATTTATGGTCAGAGCCTCCCCTAGCACCGAAGCGTCCTCCTGCTCCAAGTAGCGCCCACGGAGAGACCTCTTGCGACAGGTTCGGTCCATGTACCTGGCGCGGCTAACAACCCTCTTGGATAGGGTCACGCAGATAGTCAGAGGTAACTAGTACTGCCTCTCCCTCCAGGCTTTTAACCTGAAGCATTAGTTGTTTTTCCTGAATTAGTTCCTTGAGCAAAGAAGTACAAACAGTGCACCTAAGTGTACAATCACGAGCATTCTAGTGGTCGTTTGTACGGCCAACTGCTAAGGTGTGATTCCTTCTCCCCGAATGCTTCCAGCATTCGGTCTTGGATCAATCGCGACTTGGCAAGATCCCAAGGGTTTCGTAATCTGAGTTGCTTGTTTACCCTTCTCTCCTTGGATTAGGGTTTATACCTTGTTGACCCAAATTGTTTCTACCTTAGGTTTCCTTAAATTATAGATAATAAATCCTGGGCAACCTCGTCTCCCTAACTTGGTTGGTCAATTGCTTTTCTTGGTAATTCATTACTACCCTGGCTTGGCAAATTAGTTCCAAGAAAAAGTGAAGTAGTCTAGACTCTCTTCCCGATGGGCTGCTAAGACATGTCCTACAAGTGGATAGGGGGACACGTTACAGTAGCAAAGGTTGAAGCAATGCCGGTGAAGAAAGCCCATAGAATTGAGAGGATGGAGCCTACACCACCAAAAGAGGTTGAAAATATGGAAGAGGAGGTAGAGTCTTCAAAGGCTACAAAGACACGCAGTAGTAAAAAGAGGAGGGCTCGCTCACGCCAACACATTGAGCCAGATGATTTTTCCTTGGGTAAAGGTACTAGAGCTTATGATTTGCTTGTTGATGTGAGGGATCAAGGGCCAAAATTTTCATGGCCACAATTACTACATCTATCTCCAACAGTGCGGTGACAATGGTCAAAGATGGTAATCATTAGACCCATGAAGAATAGACATGTGAATGCAATCCAAGCTAAAAAAATGAAAGATATTGTGCCTCTAGTGGAAGCCGAAATCAATGGGCAAAGAGTATCAAAGACTTATGTGGATGGAGGTGCAGAGATTTGTATCATGATGAAAAAGTTGATGCATTGTTTGGGATTAGAGGTAAATGAAACTATTGAATTTGGGGCCAAATGGCTAACAATGTAGTAGTAAATTGTTTGGGAGTTATAAAGGAAGTCAAGGTAAAGGTGTGTGGAGTGCAATTGGAGCTTGACATGTATGTGATGCAGTGAAGGGGAAAGGCTATCCACTCATTCTTGGGTGACCATGGATAATGGGAAGAATGAAAGCCTGACAAGATTGGGAGACAGGGGCTTTAGAGCTAAGGCCACAAAAGGGGCTACAGAAAAAATGGAAGAGTACTATCTACAACATGAAGGAGAGCTGACAGGAGGATCTTGTGTTAGAGACCACCGCTAATGAATGGAGTTCCAGCGAGGGTTGGTCAAGTATGACAGAGGGAGAATCTTCTAATGAGGAGGAAGAAAGCTCTCTAGAAGTGATGGGGATTACATTAAAAGGGCCTTCTAGTAGTGAAATTCCACATCAGCTTCCAAAGGTCGAGAAGGAGGGTTTAGAAAAAATGTTGGCTAAGGATCTATCAGTTGAGGAGAAGGAAGCCTACATGGAAGTGGTGATAAAACACTGCACTTTTTATTTCTGATTATGAACACACCACATGTGTGATAGCAGTACAACATCACATTAATATAAAAGAGGGAGCAAGGCCAGTGGTGCAGTGACTACGACGGTTGGGAGTAGTTCAACAAAACGCTTTACTCATTGAGGTGTAGTGACTTTTGAAGGCAGCTTTCATCTATCCAATAGGGGACTCAGAGTGGGTTTCACCTGTAGTGGTAACACCCAAGAAGAATGAAAAATGGAGGATTTGTGTGGATTACAAGCCGCTAAATGCTGCAACAAAGAGAGATCACTTTCCTCTTCCCTTTCAGGATGAAATACTCAACGAGGTGACCGGGCATGAGAGATACACTATTTGTGATGGGTATTCAGGTTATTTCCAGATCTGAATAGCTGAGGAGGATCAACAAAACACCACCTTCATCACACCTTGCGGGTGTTTTGCTTACAAAGTAATGCCATTTGGATTAACAAATGCCCTGGCTACCTTCCAGTGATTCATGAATTATGTCTTTGAGCCATATTTTGGGAAATCCATCAGGGTATTTATTGATGATTTTTGTATTTATAGTTCTAAGGCTCTACATCTAGGGAAGGTGGATGAAGGTTTCAACTGCCTCGCATAAATGGGGGGGCAGCTAAACCATGAGAAGTGTCGTATTGGTGAAAGTAGTGTAACTTTGTTAGGGCATGTCGTAAGTGAGAGGGGCATTGAAGCGAATCCGAACAAAGTTAAGGCCCTATTGGCGGTGCCATCACCATCTTCTGTGAAGCAACTAACTTTGAGGGGAGTGGCAAAAATATTCTTTTGGAATGAATATTTAAGTTATTTACTAACTGCAATGTTAACTATGTCGATAAGCATATCCATCCATCATTGGTAGATTCATGAGTAATCACAACATTTAGTCCCGAAGAAGTGCAATTAGAAACTAGTCAAATCAAACACATAGCACCTTACTACTCTTTAGTTTACTAAGCAACCAAATCCACAAGAAGTCACATGTCAACTCCACCATTCTAAAAGGTGAGAAGGATCGAAGCTTTCACGCGAGCTATGGCGGGAGAGCAAGAGCAAGATAAGAGAGAGACAAGAAATGGGAACTCCAACAGTCACAATGTGTGACCGAGCCTTCCTTTATTCAAACTGTCACTAAAAGAATAAAGAATAAAGTGACGTGACGGGCGCCCGCCACCTGCAGTGTGCAGTGGCGGGTACTGTCAGTGTAGTAATACACGGGGCAGCATGGCGGAGGCGCCTTTACCCCCAACAACCTCCCACTTAAAGGTGAATCTGCCCTAGTGAGAGAGAAAAGAAAAAAGAAAAGACAGTACAAATGTACATAGGTACAAGGGATGAGGAAAGGCGACATCTCATCCAACACCCATCAACCTCCTGAGGAAGGCAAAGCGCTCAGTAGTGAGGCTCTTCGTGAGTAGATCTGCAGGATTCTCGTCAGTGGAGATCTTGAAAAGGTCAACAGATTTGTCCTCCACGACACCACGTATGAAGTGATACCTCACCTCAATGAGTTTCGTCTTCGCATGGAAGACCGGATTCTTAGCCAACTGAATGGCACTCATAGAATCCGAATGCAGTGTAGGTGTAGCATCAATCCCAAGGTCAGCAATTAGACGGCCTAACCATATGGCCTCCTTGCAAGCCTCAGTGGCTGCAACATACTCAGCCTCAGTGGTAGACAAAGCTGTACACTTCTGAACCCTGGACATCCAAGAGACAGCCCCTCCATCATAGGTGAATACATAGCCAGAAGTGGACTTCCTACTATCTGCATGTCCTGCATAATCGGAGTCAGTGTACCCCATGACCCCTGTATCCTGGCTGCCATAGCAAATACACATATCTGCTGTGCCCTTCAGGTACCTCATGATACCCTTCATGGCATCCCAATGTCTGCTGCCAGGTGTAGCCATATAGCGTGCCACACACCAACTGCATGCGCAATATCTGGACGAGTGGCTATCATGGCATACATCAAACTGCCCACAACTGAAGCATAAGGGATCTTGGCCATCTCGGCCCTCTGCTCATCTGTCTGCGGACAATCGGCCTGTGATACCTTCACATAAGAAGGTAATGGACAGCCAATAGGCTTTACGTCCTGCATGCGGAAGCGCTCAAGGACCTTATGAATGTACTCCCGCTGTGAGAGATACAAAAGCCCCTGATGCCTATCGCGCTTAATGCGCATCCCAAGTATATGTGAGGCCTGTCCCAAATCCTTCATCTCAAAGCTCTTCTTCATGTGAGATTTAAGAGCATCTAGCTCATCATGAGCTTTCCCTGCTATCAACATATCATCAACATAGAGTACCAAAATAAGCAAACTGCCATCACGGGCTTTCTTCGTGTAAAGACACGGATCCATAGCACTCCTGCTATAGCCCTATGACTGCATAAAGGCATCAAACTTATGATACCATTCCCTAGATGCCTGCTTCAAGCCATACAAGCTCTTCTTCAACTTGCACACTAGGTGCTCCCTACCAGGTTCTGCAAAGCCCTTAGGCTGATCCATATAGATCTCATCATGCAAGTCCCCATGTAGAAAAACGGTCTTGACATCCATCTGATATAGATCTAAGTCAAGCTGTGCAACCAAAGCCAAGACTAAGCACAGGGTGGTCATCTTAACCACAGGAGAGAAGACCTCATCAAAGTCCACACCATGTTCCTGCTTAAAACCCTTTGCTACCAATCTAGCCTTGTATGCCGGCTTGGGGTGTCCAGGGGTACTTTTCAGCTTGTACACCCACTTGCATGGCAAAGCCTTCTTGCCCTTAGGCAAGGCAACCAAATCCCAAGTCTCATTCTTATGCAGGGAGTCTATCTCAGACTACATAGCCCTCTCCCAGGAGTGACTGTCACCCCTGCGCATAGCCTCATCATAAGTGAAAGGCTCTCCTGCATCTGTAACCAAAACATAATGCATAGAGGGCTGAAATGTGTCAGGTGGATGTCTGTCTCTAGCAGACCGTCTCACCGCAGGCTCTGCTGCCTGTCTAACTGCCTGTCCAACACCCTGGCCCTGTGGAGGAACTGCTGCAGGCTGTACTACTGGCTGTGCTGGAGCTCTAGGCTCCTCCTGAAAGATCACTCTGCGGATCTCAACCACCTTCTCAGGCTGCCTATGCATCTTGTCTTCATGGAAGATGACATCATGGCTGCGTACTATTTTCCGCGCTTGCGGATCCCATAGGCTATTGATAGCCCATCTCTCCTGACTCACCATAGCTAAGGAATATGCATTTAATGCTCTTTGGATCCAATTTACTCCTCTTGTCCTTGGGCACATGGCAGAATGCCTCACATCCAAAGACACGGAGATGCGCATAAGAGGGTGGCTTACCAGCCCAAACTTCCTCTGCAACCTGGAAATCCAATCCATTGGAAGGCGATCGGTTTATGACATGCACTTCCGTACTAACTGCCTCAGCCCAAAAACTCTAGGGTAGGCCTACATGGCTAAGCATAGAGCGCACATGCTCCTGAATAGTCCTGTTCATGCGCTCAGCTAAACCATTTTGGGGTGGGGTATAAGGGGCGGTCAACTGACGCTTAATACCCCTGTCATCACAAAACTACTCAAAAGCATGCGAGACATATTCTCCCCCATTATCTGTCCTAAGGCATTTCAGCCTATACCCAGTCTGGTTCTCAACAAGAGAAAGGCATCTCTGAAAAACTGCCAAGACATCGGACTTCTGCTTTATGGGATAAGCCCACACTTTCCTAGAAAAATCATCAATGAAGGTAACGAAGTACTTCGCGCCACCCATAGACATGCAAGGCATAGGCCCACAAACATTGGAATGCACCAATGCCAAGGGCTCACTCATGCGTGGCCTACCCGATTTCTTATGTGTAGACCTATTCTGCTTACCATAAAGACAATGATCACACGAGTCAAAACATGCATAATCCAAAGGCGGAAGATACTGCAAACCAGATAACATTTTCATTCCCTTTAAAGACATATGCCCCAAACGGGCATGCCAAAGTGATACATGTGGGATAGAGCCCACTGCCAAAACATGGTCTACAGAAGACCCAGATACAACAAGAGGATAGAGGCTGCCAGCCTTGGCGCCTCTAGCAAGCACAAGTCTGCCTTTGGTGATCTTCCAGGCAGAATCCCCAAAACAGACATGAAACCCTACATCATCCAACTGTCTTGCAGACATAAGACTACGCGTAAGCCCAGGTACATGACGTACATCCCTTAGCAAAAAGAAACTGCCAGTGAAAAACTGCAACTGAATATCTCCATAGCCCACAATATCAAGAGACCTGTCATCTCCAAGTCTGACTGATCCAGATACAGTACGGTAAGAGTGAAACCACTCACGGTAAGGCGTCACATGGAAGGACGCACCTGAATCCAATAACCAGCACTATGCATACATACTAGGTGTCTCAGTCAAGTGTGAAGCATCAGAAGAACTAGTTGCAAGTATAAACTCATCACCACCATTGGACTCCTCAGTCTGTGTGACATTAATTTCCTCAATCTTGACGCTGGACTTCGTAGGTACTATGCTGCAATCAGAGAACTTCTCCTGCACTTTATCTTTCCCCTTATCCTTGCGCTTCTCATTGCGCAACTCATGACACTGTGGTCTAATATGGCCCTTTTTCCCACAATGATGACAAGTGACATTTGCATTGCACCCACGCGACTTACTATGCGACTTGCCACCACGAGATGTAGACCGACCCTTTTGCGAGTCACGGCCTCGGCCATTACCACAGTCATACCTGTCATTCCTGCCTCTAACTGTCAAAGCATGACTACCACGAGAGACATCCAAGTTTTTGCGATTCACCTCTTCCTGAAGAAGAGCACTCTCAACATCTGCCAATTTTAGAGTAGCACTAGAGGCACATAGGGCAGTGCGGAATACATCCCATGAATCATTCAGAGTCCCAAGCAAGAAAAGACGAGTTACTTCCTCTCCAAAGGTGATATCCTGCGAAGTCAGGTTCTTCAGTATAGCATGGAATTGGCTTAAGTGAGCAGACATAGTCGCATTATCCTTCATGCGCAAATCCATAAGCTGCTTCAACCAGTACATCTGACTTGCCGGACTTTTCTTATCATAAAGATTTTTTATCTTATTCCATAGATCCCATGCACTCTGTGCTTCCTCAAATACATTATAATGTACCTGTTCAGTGAGAGACAATACAATCGTGGACTTGCATAGCTCATCAAGTTCAAGCCAGTCGTCATTGTCCATAGTTTCAGGCTGCTCCCCACTCAACCGAAGTGGCTTAATCTGAGATTTCTGCACCAAGACCTACCAAATTTGACTCTTCCAGTAAGAGTACTTGGTACCATCCAACTTTGTAATGTTAAAGATGGCACTATCATGTGAAGATGACGCCATTATGCAGGCTAGAAATGCCCAAATAGTCCAAAAACTGCTTGCCGTTTTACTGTAGAAACTGCCCAAAAATGACCAAAACGGGGTCCAAAGGGCGAGCAAAGTGTGCCAAAAGTTGCTGCCCACTTAGTACTAGGTGCGGTACACCAAATCAGGATATTTCAGCATGAAAAGTACACCTCAGTTCACCAATAATTGCTTGCTGTAATAAATTGCAGGTATGCAATCTAGAGAGCAAACTATCCCAAAATAGGATCCAATGTCAAGCAAACAATGCTAGGTCCAAAGCCGGCATGAAATGGACATAAGCAAGGCCAATGACAATGAAAAGAACATGAGCTCAACACCGAAGCATGTCAAAATAACATCTGCCAGTGAAAGGCACACCCCCAGACACTCTAGGCAAAGTGTTCCTGTAACTACCAAAACCTGGCACAAATAGGTGTCTTCTCAAAGAGAAAGATCCAAATATGAGACTCAGCTCATAAGCATCCTGTGAACCAAGAGTACATCAATGCATATCCATAAAGATCGGAGTATGATCCCAAAGTCTCAATGCGTATGTAGCTGCTCAAGACATAAACTGCTCCAAATACATGTAAGTGCTCCAATAGCATGCAACTGTCAAAGGTCAAGCAAGCATGTAAAATGCTCCCACTGGTACAAAGCGAGCTCAGAATCTCAAATAACCCAAGAGAAAGCACCAGTGATAAGTGACCCTGTCAATGCATCAAGTGCATCCAAGAGAGCATGACATACATGAAGCACCGGTCGTATTAACCATGAAGCAATACATAAGCCCAAATAAGCTCTCGGTCAACTCAATGACATCCAAATAGCAACCAAGATCAGTGATCAAGTAAGCTGGGAATGCTCAAATACATCCAAATCCAAGCTCCAAATGTCGATATGGCATACACGAACCAAATAGCATGTAATGCAAAAGCCTAACTATCAAGCAGAGACATGAGGCATAGGCGGTCCACGAGCATGCCAAGTCGGTCCAAATGCCAGTGAAGATGGCGCTAATGCGAAGTTCAAAAGAATCCCATAATCGCATACATATGCTCCAAGTCGTCCCCAAATGTCAGAGACATCATGCCAAAGCTCAAAGCATACATCCGGTATCGGTAGGTAAGTGCCAAAGCCTGTAAAGTACCTTCAGCCCACTGTTATTCCAGCATGTATTTACTGTTCTAAACAGTAGATTTCAGCCCCGAATTCAAGCCAAAATCATGGTCAAACCAAATGCATACATCCCCAATACATCTGGGTAGGAAGTAGACCGCATACGGGCATCAAATAAGGTAACCGGAGTAGAGTATAAGCATCAAATGCCAATGCCAAGTGTGGCTGCCCTGTTTCCAGCACTGTATAACAGTAAATAACAGTCCCAAATCAGCCAATATTTCAAGCCAAAATCATGGCATAATCATGTGCATACATTCCCAAGGCACTAGGCATCATGTAGACCGCATACGGGCATCTAATAGCACAACCGGAATGGAGTATAAGCAACAAATGCTAATGCCAATGGTGCTGCCCTGTTTTCAGCCTGTTATGACAATTTATGACAGTCCCAAATCTGAAGAAATCAGCCCTGAATAATCAAGACCAATGCCCAAAGCTTGAATGACATCAAACATGAAGTCTATAGCCCTCTTGATCAAGGTAGAGAGCAAGAAGCAATGGCCAAGTGTGGAGTTGAAGTAGATGAGTGCTCACAGCCTGGAAAAAAATGATGCAATCTGCCATGTTGGTGCTAAACTTATTGCTGCTCCACATGGGCTGAAAAGGGGGTAATGGGGGGCTCAAGAAGGGCCTATCAAAGGCCTATGACAAGCCTCTTTGAGCCTTGATAGGTGTAAGGCACAATATGAGGGGAATAAGCTTCAAGGGTTTGAAGCCATGGCTGCCCTTGCTGTTTGCAACCTGTAGACTGAAATAAAACCCTGAAAGAATGATCAAATACCTTAGTATCAATGCCTTGAAGGTGTCTCAATAGGCTGGGAAGGTGCTCGGGAAGCCGGGGAGTGACGGGAGCTTGGGGAGATCGGATATGGCTGCCGGGATGGAGACCCAATGCATGAAGCGAGTCGATGCGAAGGTCGGGAAGCATCGAGTCGAGCTCAAGCAAGAGAATGCCAAGCTCTGATACCAGTTGAAAGGTGAGAAGGATCGAAGCTTGCACGCGAGCTATGGCGGGAGAGCAAGAGCAAGAAAAGAGAGAGACAAGAAATGGGAACTCCAACAGTCACAATGTGTGACCGGGCCTTCCTTTATTCAAACTGTCACTAAAAGAATAAAGAATAAAGTGACGTGACAGGTGCCCGCCAACTGCAGTGTGCTGTGGCGGGTACTGTCAATGTAGTAATACACGGGGCGGCATGGCGGAGGCGCCTTTACCCCCAACACATTCAAAGGAAGTGGATATCCAAAACCTCATTCTACAACTCTCCATAATGCAATCCAATGAAGCAAAGACATGCTCATTAATGTCAAGAGTCCCATAGTCATGCACATAATAGCTTGATGGGTCCCAAAGTCCCTTCTTACACTATAAGGGTATAATGAAAGCTATTGCATACACCGGCTACCAAAATTATCCATAATTGTGTGCATGGCTACTCACCATATATAGAACACTACAACTACTCTTGTGATACCCCCTAAAACAAAAAAACCTATCACTAACACTATCCCTCCTAAAATTGGCCCCGATTGAGCCTTCATACAATACTCCTACTTAGGAAAAAGGTCAATTGATGCCTTCCAGTGGCCACTCCTTCACCTATTGATTCCCTAGTCAATACGATCTCTCAATCCTCTAAAATGGGCATCATTGTTGATGGCACAACCTCATCTATTGCCAAGTGTTATCAAGAGCACAAACTTAAGGCAATAGGTCGAATAATACTTGAGTAACCCTAGTTGACATTTCCCATTGCCTTAGACCCACCCATAGTCATGACACCCCCAATGGACCCACCAAATTTAACCAAGTTTGACATAGGGAGTCAATGGAGTAGTCAATAGTTGAAAATGAAGATCTACAGTAGCAGGAGGCATATATGGCCATGTTTGAGAACTTACAAGCTTAGCCACAAAGGGTAATATAGTATCTTGTTTCCCCTAAGTTCCTACCATAAAAAGAGGAATAAAACCATCAAGAGAGAGTGCAACAATACCAAGAGAAACAAGAGACCAGCCCTACTGTAAACTTTGACTTCAAGGTGAATGAGGAGAGTAGGTTTTAGGAAGCAACTCCCATTATACACCATATGGCTGCTCATGTGAATAGTTGAAAACATTTCTACAAATGTAATGTCCCCCCGTACTCCCCCCCCCCCCCCCCCGTGCCTTCCCCATGAGAACCCCCCCAAAGAAATTTTTTAATTTTTTTACCTCCCTCTCTCTCCCCCTGCCGTGAGCATGGCGGGGAGAGAGAGATAGAGGGAGTGAGCTGTGTGATGGGGGGCATGCAGCCCCCAAAGGTGGTGGGTGGCACCATCTTGCCACCTCCCCCTCCACTTATAAAGCTCCCCCCCTCCCTCCTTGAGGGACACTGAGCATCCCCTGGATTCGCAGAAGCTTCGCCCCCCTCTCTGTCGGCAATAGCAACAGCAGCGCCCCTCGTGGGCCTAGAGAAGTGCCTCCCCCTCCTCCCTCGACGATAGGCAGCGACCCCCCTTCTACGTCAAACTGAGAATCCCCCACCCCCTCCCCTGGGGCATGACATCAACACCCCCCCCCCCCCCATTCGTTCAATAGATGCGCCCCTCCCCCGTGAACAGTGTGAAGAGAAGGAGAAGAGGAGGGAGAAGAGAAGGAGAAGAGGAGGGAGAAGAGAAGAAGTGAAGGAAGGAGAGGGAGAGAAGAAGAGAAGTAATGAGAGAAAAGGAGAAGAGGGAGAAGAGGAGGGAGAAGAGAAGGAGAAGAAGAAGGAGAAGAGGAGGGAGGAGAGAAGGGGAGAAGAAGTGAAGGAACGAGAGGGAGAGAAGGAGAGAAGAAGTTAAGGAAGGAGAGGAGAGAAGAAGAGAAGTAGTGAGAGAGAAGGAGAAGAGGGAAAAGAGGAGGGAGAAGAGAAGAAGTAGAAGAAGAAGAGGAGAGGGAGAGAAAAAGACAAGGAGAGGAAGAAAAGAGAGGGAGTAGAGGAAGAGAAGAAGAGAAAAAAAGAAGAAGAGAAGTAGTGAGAGAGAAGGAGAAGAAGAAGAGAAGAAGGAGAAGAAGAGAGAAAGAAGTAGAAGAGGAAGAGGAGAGAGAGAGAAAAGAAGAGGAAAAGAAGGAAAAGAGAGAGTGAGAGTGAGAGTTGGTGTGTAGCCTCGAGGAGTCGCATTCGTGAAGCCAGCCTTTTGGCGAAGGACCCCCATCTAACAACCCTTCCTACCCGAGCCTATCATCCTGAAATCCGTCAAGGTCCGGATTGTCCAATCTCCGCGCGGCAAATGGCTCCTAAGAAGAAAGTCACGGGAAGCGTAGGTGCCAAAGCTACCATTGGTACAGGTAATGCGGGATAGGCAAGCGGAGTGACCAACATGACGAATGCCCCTACGATCACAAATCAAACCCAGGTTCTTTAAGCTTTGTAATTAATTACATTTTATTTCTCGTGAAAGAAATGAAGGGGTTAGCTATGTGCATGGAACAAGGACGAGTCGTAGGATTTTTGTTTGCTCTAAGTGCTAGGTCGCATGTGTGAAATGGTAGAGTATGGAGTTTGCATAAGTTATATGCATGAAATGATAGCTTTTACACACATAAAATGATAAGGTTTTTGCATTATTTCACATAAAATAATAGCTTTTAAACTAGTTCAGTGCATGAATAGTCATTTAGAATTCATGTTTTGCAATCATGATTTAAAGAAACACATGGAATGTTAGTTTCCATTCATAAGATACATTTGCACCGTTGGAAAGAAACCTAGACTTTCATATACTCCCTTATCAAAAACATGCAATAGCATCCTAAGATTGTAAACCAATTTTTCATACGCAAGGATGATAGAGTACATTAAAGTAACAGTTAGATCATGCACATGTCGATATATGTTAACTTGCACACTCAATGGGATGGCATGATAAACATTGTTAGAACAATAGATCTAAAAGAAATTCTGTTTAGAGATCCTTGTCCAAACTCTAGCCGATAGGTGAAGATTGGATCACCTATGGCTAATTAGGTTGGAATCTCTTTAATGTACTCTTGGTGATGTGCTAGCAATATGGGTTAACACTTGGTGACCTGTGATATCAGATAGCTACTCTAGGAATTGGGTTGATCTTCTACCCTAAATAGGTGGCCAGGATTAATGAAGGTCAAGATGAAATCACTTAGTTCATTTAAAGGAACTTGTTAAATCAACCTTGCGAAGCCCTAACCCAAGGGGGAGAGCAAACTTTATGGTAGTTGATTCATGCTAAGCATGTTTCTTGGAACTGTTGAAATGGTTTTAACGAAGCCTGATCTTGTTAAAGACAGATTGTTGACCCAAGTTATGCTTGGTTGTTTGAAAAGGTTGTAAAAGTGTTTCGATACATCCAAGTTAAATTCTGGTTGTGCATGCAATGGGATTGCGATGCCTTGAAGCAAGAAGTTGTGCATTCAACTGTTTCTTGATGTGGTTTTGGATGCTAATCCAAGTTGTTTGTGATTGATGATTGCATGGTCGGGTCTGAGATGACTGATTGCCGTGGAAACAAAAGGGATGTTTTCCCTAATAAATGTTATTAATTTGGTTGCTTCAGCTATGGTTGATTTCCTAAAGGGATAATTAAGGAAGGATGGCACTAGCTACCCCCCCCCCCCCCCATGAACCACCAAACCCTAACCAAGGAGGTTATGAATCCATACTGGGAATGTGGACCGTACCTGCCGCGAGAGGTCTCTATGTGGAAATTACTTGGCATGAGAGGATGCTTGGGTGCCAGTGGGGGCTCTGGCCGTAAATCCCAATGCCTCCGGGCCCTACACAAGTGTTCTGCATGACTCAAGATGGGATCTCGAGGCCTTAATACTAGTTACAAGGCAGAATCTTGGTAGGATAAACCTTCCAATTTTGTTTCCGGGAGACGGAAGGATTTTTCTACGAAGGAAGAAAGGAACACTTAATTCTCCTATATGGGCGGGAGACAAACATTAATCTGAAGATAAGTTAAGGAAGTGTTTGATCTTGTTTTATCTTGTCTTCGTGTCTGTGCCCTAAATTACGTAAAGGAACCTGTGACTAACGGGTTAATTAAGGAAGATGCTTTTATGTGTCAAACATAACATGGTAGGTAATTAGATAACTAAAACCACCCCCGAGGGAAGCGTGGTGGATGTGACCAATGGGTCTATCCTACGAAAGGGTGGTCTCAGTTAGTCGAGAGCTTTCCTCAAAGGAAATGTTAGGAAAAAGTCGGTCTATGACCTTAGACAATGTTAGTTAGGAACCCGGACTTCAGGTCGATCCTAGTGGGAACGGCCGGATAAGTTCCATTGTGGGGAAAACTCGAGATACCCTAGTTGGCAAACCCCGTTTCATTCCTTGAGAGTGTCGGGCGGCGTCTTCTAGATATATCTCTCAATGGACTGCTAACACATGTCCCGCAATTTGAGGAGCAGGCACGTTACAACAAAGTTTCTAGATCCCTTAAATATTGAAGCTTATCAAAATTCATGCAAGATTCATGGAAGCAAGGCGAGGAACTAGAAACTGAATTCAGTCTAGTGAAGCATGGCCAGGACTACAAAAATGGTGATACCTCTTCTAGAAGGCAATAAGATGGCCTTGAAAGCCTTCATCTATTCCCAAAAGGAGAAGCGAACATATGTGGCTTTTTTGTCCCTACCCAAGAAGGCATGGCCAAGATTATCAAGAACAAAACCATACTAGGTATAATTTCTCAATGATCCCCCCAATATTAGAGCAATCCATGTCGATAGAATTTACCTATTCTAGTCAATTGACTTGATCCTATCCTTTGCGTATTTCACTAGAGAGTTTGCTCATTACCCAGACTTTTTCTTCATCACCATCTATAACAATCTCCACTTCCTCATCAAGCTCCTCCAACAACCAATAACCACCTTATGAACATGGACTACCCCCATTCTTTTTTTACATCAACACTAGAATTGATCGAGTGGCAATGGTTCTACTTTACCCCTATGCCATGTAATTGCCAACCCATTGTACCTAGTTACAAGAGGACATGGTGGACAACAAATTTTCCATGTGTATGCACCAATTTTACCTAATGACATCATTGTAGTTATTAGAGCATGTCAAGTAGTACCTTCCTAGCAAGGGTTGTCTCTAGCACATATGGAGGCTACTACCTGAGTGATCTATTCTTCTCCTATATCTACTCATTTGTTGCATGTTTATTTATTCCAAAAAAAAAGAAAAAGAAAAGAAAGCATATGCACATTCAACTGCACCTAGGGCGAAAGCCTAGCCCCTTCTCCACATCACAACCTCAAGGCACATCAAGGGCAGGACATTCCAAGCTTGCTTGGATGACCTATCACCCTAAGTATAGCACTTGCATGAGCACATAGTCATTGCACAAGTAGATAGACATAGGAAGAGCAGAAGTGATAAATAGGTACCATGAGTATATAAGAACTTAGCATTTTTGTAATTTTTTTTTGGAGAGTTTTTGTGAGAGTTTCTCTTGGACAAGAATGTTTTTGAGATATAAATACTCTTTCTTTTCCTATATGGGGTGCATTGGGATATAAGTATAACCATGTTGTCATCCAATAGACCTAAATCAAGCCCCATATCTTTAGGTGTATCTACAATTTTTGCAGATAAAGACAAAGAGAAGAAGAAAGTGTCCAATGATAATGATTATCAGAACCCAAAAAGGGCCCGGCATTGACTCTCTAGGCACTAACCAAGCCTCTCTACACTCAAAGAACACACCCTCTCGAACTCGCGACCAGGCGCATCTAAGGGACACATTGCTCTAACTTTTGTCATAAATTATGTGTTTGTTTTGGATTGTAATCCAACAATTAAGCCTTCCCCACACTCCTTAGAGGGATTCCCTACACATATCGGTGTAAAACACCATGTAAGCATAGACAGAGGAGACACCCCTCGGTTGAATGTCATACTCCAATGCAGCTCTCCTACACCTCGAGGATTGGTCCCTCGATGCGTTGCTAACACAAATAGCACATACGTCACAAAATTCACTCTTGTATTCAAAAGTTCTAGGAGATACAGATATTTTCCTCACTAAATAGTCCCCAAGGAAAGCGATCGTCTAAACCTACAGCTTAGGATATCTCATATGCTCAATGTAGGTCATATGCATGAATATAGTTGCAATGCATCCACTAATGGTACCATGAGTTACGTGCAATGAAATTGTGTATGAACCATAGTGCTCAATCATTTTATCATTTAGAAATCAACATTGTGAGGTGCAAAGACATTTCTTTCAATGATTTTAATCTACACGTAATGTTGCGTTGCTAAGGGTCAACACCACAAAGCATTCTCATGCTGCTAGACCTTCTTAAACTTGAACCATAAACGTCCCATATGCCATGCATCAACAAAAGATCAGAATTTAGAATCTTATCAACAATTAGTCACCCTTAAAACCAGTCTTTCTCCCTACTGCTTAGGTTGTGTATGCGTTGATAGGTGTAGGAAGCATTTTTTATGTGTTTTTCTTTATAAAAGCAATAAAGACTCCACTTTAACACAAAGACAATGTTGAACTAAAACTCATCCCTCATGCTCTAGCCATGTCACACATCTACACACATAAATCTTATTTTTCCTTATTGGGGAATATGAGAATTTTCCATAACTTTGGGACACGTGGTCAAATCTTTGGATTTGTCATAACTTGTACACTATAACTCCAAATTGAGCGCTCTATAGCTCAATAAATTCCATTTTTCAAGTGCTTTCCTATGATAGGTCACATCATATGGTTTTGAGAAACTTATAGGCATGTTATCCAGGTGCCACCTTTTTATTATTCAAAAAATGGAAATTGGGAGATTCTCAAACTCACTAATATTGTGCTATTTTTTAAATACAAACAACTTATTTTTTATCTATTTTTTCTTATTTATTTATACATAAATTATTACATTTTCTAATTTTTTGGTTTGGACTGCTCATGTGTACTGAGAATTAATTTTATGTCATTTTTTATTCCACACAAACCCCGTAAACACCACAAAAATCCTAAAATTGGCAATTTTTCTTAAAACCATGTAGTCGTGGGTTTTGTAGGTTTATGTATAAATTATTATGTGACTAAATTTTCTTATTTTCTTTAGCATCTCTGATAAATTGTAGTATTAACAACCAAAGACAAAAATTTTCAAACAATTTTAACCAAAATCTATTATAAAACAAGTAAAACAATCGCTTACACATAAAAACACACTTGTTCAGACTCGTATTTCAAGGTTGGGAGGCTACTGACGCTCTTTCTTGGCGATTAGTGCTCTTCTATAGACCAATCTACGATCCTTTGCACTCCAGCACCATCAGCATCTTTCATCCAACCCCACCCCCTTCTCTCATAGAATCAAGCATATGAACGGGCAGCAAGAGGAGAGAGGAAGGCTAAGAAATCAGAATTTAATTTCCTTGATCATATTTCACATGCTTATAGTCTAAATCTTGCTCTTGGCATGTAGATCAGGCTTCCATCTCTCTCTATCTTGATTGGGGGTGTATTGAAGAGGCGCAAATCCATCCAAAAATGGGGCGCAAAACAAAAAAGCCCCATCCTCCTATCAGGCAAGAATTTGCATGTTTTTTTTTCATGTACATTTCATTTCATGTCATTTATTAAATGTCCACTTTGAAAAAACCACTTTCACACTACTCCACGAGGGTTTTCATCCTATTTGGAGGGGCAAACGTGTTGAGAATGTAAGCATGTGAACTCTCCTTATGCTAGAGAGGATAAGGGTAGCTAAGTGTGAATGGTCCTGAGGGAAAGGAAAAACCCTAACCCTAGCCAGTTGGGGCTATATAAAGAGCCTAGGGGTCTACATCAACCTTTGAGTGAGAGTGACCCAAGTTGTACTTTCATGAGCAACTGAATAAGCAAGACTTGTTCTTGTACTTGTGAGCTCTTCTCTCCCTCTTGTGCACACTTCAATATTTGCTTCCACTCTAATTTTCCACATGGTATTAGAGCCATCTCTGATCCTTGAGCTTCCCTCGGCCTCTTTACACACCTAAGTGCACAAGAAGAAATTTTTCCCTCTCATTTACCTTCTTTTCCACCATAGCCAGCTTGACCCACCTCTGGGTAGAGCAAAGAAGAGCATTTCATCTCCCGATTCCTTTTCAAGATCTTCTCTCCAACTCACAGTGCTTCAATTGGCGCATTAAAGGCAAGGATTAGGTGACATGGAGGGCATCATTACTCAATTCCCAAAAATCGGCGCAATTTTGGAAACATGAAGTTCCAGAGCATGGTGTGACCTGCAGGTGATGCAATCTTCCCAACTATCATAGGGCTATTGTAGCCCCTATAGTGGATCATCTTCACCTAAGAGGGTTTTCACTAATTCCTCTTCTACTGGCTGTTGTGACCAAAACCCTAACTATGAGTTTTTTGAAACCCATAGCCAAGAAGCTTCAAGCTTCCTATTTTCCGCTTTTTTCAATCTGTGAATCATTAACAGTGATTATAATCATTGAAGCACATGCTATAAAGTGTATTCCTGATTTCTAAATAGCTTTAATACTTGAAGACATCATAAGCTCACCGAGAAGCCTGTTCTCAACACCGGTAATGAGTCAAGTATCTCACCAAGCTTAACAAGGTAAATACCTAAACATCTCAATCTTGAGATGAGTGCTTCTAAGCACTCAAAAGGCATTTAGTGACATTAGTACTACTGCCTTATGTTGAAACATGAATATTGATGTGATTGAGATCTCCGAGGACTCTTGACCAAGTGTCAAAGTCATTAATGGACCTTGCTCAACAACCAAATTTTCGTGCACTAAACCACAAGGTGGGGAGGAGCCAAAAGCCCAATCAAAGTTCACCTCATTGAAACCTAGGAAAATAATAAAACTTAAATCAAGGGTTGTCTAAAGGATAGGACACCTTGAAATATTACATATGTATGATTTCCAACCTTTTTTATCCTTATAGTTTTAAAGTTGGTTATCATTTGTAGGGCTATCAATTCTGTTATTTGGTTAGTACTTGGCCACATGTAAAGGACTAGGCATTACCATTGCCTAGGGCAATAGGTAAGACCTTCCTATTATGGCCATGGCTTATACAGATGTAAGGTGTCAAATCTGCAAGTTCAATGGAAAAGATTTCCATCCCTGGCAAGTCCTGGTGAAATATAAAATGATGAAATAGAGCTAATGGCCCTTCATAAAAGGGATCAAAGTTATTGATCCGTCAAATCCCATAGATATAGAAGACGATGAAAGAGCTCATGCCATCATCATGCTTCATTTGGATGAATCCCTAATTCATCATATTGACCAACTCTCCATTGCCAAGGAGAAATGGGATGAGCTTGAAAGGCTCTATGGTGCTACAAAGAAGAACTCCAATATTTTTTTAAAGATTGAATTTTTTATATTGGAGTATAAATAAGGAGAAGACCTCAGTAAGTTTATTTCACATATGAAGGGGCTCTTGACTATTTGGCCTCCGTTCAAGCACCAATTCATGATGAAGATGCCATTTCCATCCTTTTGAAGGTTGTAAAGAAGGTCTTTCCAACCCTTGTTACTACCCTTACCAATATCCCGAATCCAACTTTGGCAAGTACCATCCAGTCATGTCTGAATGAAGAGAAGAGGAACCCTAATGAAGGCACTTTACCATTTACTTCCCATGAGCAAGTGTTAGTCCATATAGTTTCTACAAAGTGCTCCTTCTATCATAAAAAATTGTATATTGTAAGTAATTGCTAGAAAAAGTACCCAGAAAAGATGAAGTGCAATAAATGCAAAAAGACTGGGCATATCACCAGTAAGTCTCCTAGTGTTCCTGAACCACCTAAGGAATTGGAGGCTAACTTTTCCTCCCAATCCACTGTAAGAATGTGAACTCTCCTTATGCTGGAGGGGATAAGGGTAGCTGAATGTGAATGGTCTTGAGGGAAAGGGGAAACCCTAACCCTAGCCAATTGGGGCTATATAAACAACCCAAGGGTCTACATCAACCTTTGAGTGAGAGTAACCCAAGTTGTACTTTCATGAGTAACTGAATAAGAAATACTTGTTCTTGTACTTGTGAGCTCTTCTCTCCCTCTTGTGCACTCTTCAATCTTTGCTTCCACTCTAATTTACACATCAACCTTTGAGTGAAAATGACTCAAATTTTACTTTCATGCTTCCACTCTAATTTTCCACACATCAACCTTTGAGTGAGTGTGACCCAAATTTTACTTTCATGAGCAGTAAAGATTGAAGTGTGCACAAGAGGGAGAGAAGAGCTCACAAGTACAAGAACAAGTCTTGCTTATTCAATTTCTCATGAAAGTACAACTTGGGTGACTCTCACTCAAAGGTTGATGTAAACCCCTAGGCTCTTCATATAGCCCCAATTGGCTAGGGTTAGGATTTTCCCTTTCCCTTAGGACCATTCACACTTAACTACGCCTATCCCCTCTAGCATAAGGAGAGTTCACATGCTTACATTCTCAACAAAACGGACTCGGAATTGTGATCGGAATGGACGGCTAACTTCATGACATTGAAATCTATAAACCTTGACTCTATCACAAACTTTCAAATCTTGAATCACATAGCTTCTTTAGAGCACTAAACCTTGCAAGGATTAAATGGGGGGACCAAAAAACCTTGTGCACACGACCATGGAGCATGGAGCTTGGAGCTTGAGGATCGAGCTCACTTGAAGCTTACACTTGGATCATGGAGCTACTAGAGTCCTTGAAAGGAGGAGGTAACTTGATCAGTCATAGAGGTAAGCTCACTACATCTGTAGATCCGATAGTGCATATGGCTATGTGAGAAGGTAGCCATTGCACTTGGCTCAAAATGCTTGAAACAATAAGCAATCCGTGGGTCTTGGCAGTCAAGCATGAGCTCCCGCATTTTGATTCCATTATTCCCAAGACCAACGAATTCAATCTTTGAGTGCTTATGTGCTTCCAATCAAGCGACGATGTAGGAGTTAAACTCAAAAATGGCACTTCATTTTAGGTAGGAAGCAAGGGAATCGGAAGCCGTTCAATCTTTTTTGTGGATTACTTTAGGCATAGGAAGCTTTCCATGCATTGGTTGAATAAGAGTTTTGTGTTTTGTATCAAATTTGAGACACTAAGGTTTGGCAAATAAGAAAAAATAAGGAAATGAGGAAATCACCTACCATCTAAATGCCCCAACCCCAGATCAAGGCCTTGTGCCAATTGTGGAAGATTCACACATGATGCCATGCATTGTCAATTTCCAAGATGGTTGCCTTACTAGCAACCTTACATGCAGCCATACTATCTAGGGGTTAGACAACCATATTTCAGAAGGGGACCCCCTTTGGCACTCCCTTGCACCCAATGATTCAAAGCCAGCCACGCCAAGGATAGATATCAATCCTACAGGAATCCCTAGACCTCCTACACCTATTATTACCCATCCACCAAGCAAAGCTCTAGTGCACTTTGTGGAGGAACCCCTAGAGAAAGATTCTGATTTGAATCCTTATATTTCTTACGACGAAGAAGGCAACCCAAAATTTATAGACTATAGACCCGTGCCTATCATGGCCTTAGGTAGAGGAAGAGGTAGAGGCCTAGGAGGAACTTTGAACCATGGACCCATAGCATGTTGGACATGTGGTCACTCATCCAAGGCATATCTCATCTTCCTACAATGAAAAGGAGCAAAGAAATAGAGAGAAGACTGATTTGAGGTGCCTCGAATGTAGAATCACACATCTATTCGCTGATTGCCCCAGGCGAAAGCCCTACAATAACTCGGTAATTGTACCATCTATGCCACTCGGGCTCTTTTTTCTCAAGTCACATTACAATGGTGCCACACCTATACCCCTAAAAGTCATGACACGAGCTCAAACAAAGTAGGAGGCTAGTATTTCACTAACTGGGCATATCAACTTGGATGAATCCTCCATAGGGAAGAAGAATCAATGATGGAGGAAAAAGAGAATCGAGGCAAAATAATGCTAAAAATCGAGAGTGAAACCACATTAACTAAATGTAAGAAAGTTATAGAAACCAAAATAGAAACATCCACTCCTAAGATGAGAGCGAAGGGAAGTGCTAAGGTTGGAGAGTACTGTTACCCCAACCAACAACTGAAGGTTGTAGATAAGGTCAAGGAGTGGACAAAAGAAGCGCAGGCTCACCTCGAAGATGTTGAACCTATAGTTGAGGAAGAGATTGAGGAACTCTCAACCATGAGTCCACCAATCTCACCCACATATTTGAGGGCAAGAGAGACAACACCACCACCTAAGTCATTGCTTAGGCAAAGAAAGATGACCAGGAATACACAAATAGTTCAAGAACATTGGCAAGAAGCCCATGAAGCTAAGGAGGAAAAGAGGGATGGCAGCTTGCTAGCAACACTCATAACAACTCCTGTGAAAGTGTCATTGGGAGAACTACTTAGGAAAAACCCCGAATTTTGGCAAGAATTGTAGCTATGGGTAGAACACATAGTATACCATAAACCGCAAGACTTTCCAAACCACGATGCCATGGCACACCTACCCAACCTAAAACTAAATCCCATGTCTAAGTCCCCACAAATAAATGCCTTTTTGGGAGGGCACTGAGATGCATGCAATCTTACCTATCATTGCCTTATGAGATACTACACGAAAGTGGATAGTGGACACGGGAAAAGGGGTTAGCATACTTAGTCATGCAGTCTTGCAAACTTGGGAAAATCCACTAGTGGAATCTACAAGGTTCAATGTCACCCTAGCAAATGGAATGAAGGTTAGACCCATTGGAGTCCTAAAGGATTGGCCACTAAAGATAGTGGGAATCCAATTCTCAGTGAACTTCATAGGCAAGAAGGGAGTGGATTATGATATCTTTCTAGAAAGGCCATGGATGAGAAATGCGAGAGTAATAGAGGATTGGAGTAATGGCCTAATATTCTTGGGCAATACATCTAAAGTAGTTTGAGTAGAAATGGACACTTGGAAAACCTCACCCATGGATTTAGATGCAATCTTTAATGTACTAAAGGGGGACTCAAAAGCAAGAAGTGATTATGGGCCTCTAACAAAGTGCATTCCTTGCCCTAAGGATGAGCAAGATTGGATGCGCATGTTGGCAACCATTGACCTCCCATTCTCACAGGAAGAGGACAAATACATGTAAGTTGTAGACTCCACTGGTAGCTCTAAGAGTGCCATCACTTCTAAGTTTCCCATAGTACTTGTGTGCATGATGGCCGAAATTCCCATGGGCCAACCTATCATGTCCCAACAAACAAACTTGAACTTCATGGAATCCTCGAGCACTTGTCAAGAAAGATGACCAGCAACCCAGTTGCCAACTTGAAGTCCCTCAAGGATCTTATGGAAATCAGGGATGGCAATGGACCAAGATGAAAAACCTAAATTTGTCATATAATTTGGCCCTCATGACAAGTGAGACTCCATCTGAGAGTAGGAACCCTACAAGCAACCTATAGACCCAGTCTGAAAATTTTGATGATGAGTACAAGGATTGTTGCTCCACTAGTGAGAAGAGCAAGGAGGAAGTACAAACCATAGAATATGATTTGGAATGAAGGATAATTGAACAAATCAAGGCAGACTCTAAACCCTAAGAGATAAACATGTTTTGAGTGAGCAAAGGAGTGACCAAGGTAGACTGTGATCAAGCTTGGCTAGAGTGTCTTGAGGTGGTAAATCATGAGCAAGTAGGACTATCTTGCCCTTGCCTCCCACCACTATTTGGAGTTGAGACAGTTTCAAAGTTGCGAGCACCATGGGAGATAGCTTCTTCCAATGAGGAGGGTGAGTACAATTTTGAGTCAGAGGCAAGCTCCGATAGTGACTCAAGATACCTCAACCACCTGGGACTTGGAATACCAAGGGGGACTTGCCAATCCACCTAAGGCATAGGAAGGTAAAGGAAGAAAAAAGAAGGCAGCCACAACCGATAAAAGTTGAATGGCAGAAGAAACCCCAGGACCTACCCAAGCGCTTCACAAGGTATAAAAAGGGTAATAGAATAGTGATGTTTGTAGGAGCCAAACAGAAAGGGCAAGCAAGTGAACCCATTGAAGGACTAGCCAAGGTTAAGGAGGTCAACTTGGTGAGAGGGGAGCACAAGGCTTGACACATGTACATAGCTAACGACCTAACCGAGAAGGAAGAGCATGATCTCATAAATCTCCTAAGGGAGTTCACTAATGTGTTTGCATGTTCTTTAGATGAACTGAAGGAAATAGATCCAAGTATCATGACTCATAATATTCCCATGATCCTCGACGCAGCACCAATCAAGCAACGGCCATATGTAATGAATCCTAAGCATGCACATGCCCTAAAGGAGGAGATTGATAAGCTATTGAAGGCAAGATTCATTTACAAGATAAAGCATACAGACTGGGTATCACCCATAGTCACAATCATGAAGAAGAATGGGAAGATTCGAGTGTGTGTAAACTATAAGAAGGTCAACACAACCACCAAGTGAGATAATTACCTGCTGCCATACACAAAACACATGCTAGAGAGAGTGGAAAGAAAGGAAACCTACATCTTTCTAGATGGCTTCTCATGCTATAACCAAGTGCAAGTCCATCTAGATGATAGGCCCAAGATGGCATTCACCACCGAATGGGGGGTGTTTGCCTACATAGTCATGCCATTTGGATTAACTAATGCTCCTACTACTTTCTCATGTGTGCCATTTTCAAGGACATGCTTAGGAAATGGCTAACTGGGAAGAGCACTTGGAAATATTGCGAATAGTCTTTGAATGGTGTAGGCACTACAGTCTCTCATTGAACCCCTTGAAGTGCCATTTTGGGTAAAGCACGGTTGCATTTTAGGGCACGTCATGTCAAAGAATAGGATAGCCACAGACTTTTCTAAAGTCAAGGGGATTGTAGATCTTCCCCCTCTGACCAACTTTAATGGAGTTGAATGTTTCTTAGGCCACATAGGATACTACTAATGGTTTGTACTGAACTATGCATTGATTTCTAGACCTTTGGACAAGTTATCGTGTGGACCCAAGAATGTCAAAATGCCTATGAAAGGCTTAAAGAGGCTCTAACTTCAACTCGTATCTCACGAGCCCCAAATTGGTCAATCATGTTTCACGTGCACATTGATGCATCAAGATTTGTTGTGGGAACAGTGTTATGCCAACCCGGCAAATATAACCTAGACTATCCAATGAGTTTTGCTAGCAGACAGCTCACGATGAAGATGGAAATAAACTACTCCACAATAGAGAGAGAAGTGTTAGCCATGGTGTTCACCGTAAAGAAGTTCAAACACTATCTTCTAGTAGCAAGACCCTTCACCTTCTTTGTGGACCATCATGAATTGCCTTATCTTGTGGATAAACCTTGCACAATGGGACACATTGCTCAATGGTTACTTGTGCTCTTGGAATTTGACTCCTTTGTGGTTGTACACAAGGGCAAACAACATTATATTGGTAGATCATACATCCCGCATACCCACAAGAGAGGCCGTTATGACAAGGAATCAATGGCGACATACCGTATATACACCTTTTAGAAATGTCCAGTGAATGAGCTTTGTTTAGAGAAAACTTCATGCCATATTGGGCAGATGACATAGTCCACATACTTGAGAACAGACTACTAGAATGACTAATAGAGAAAGCTAGATTAAAAATACTCATCTTAAATATCCAACCATATCAGTTGACTGCAAGCCAATTGTATTGGATGGCAAGGAGACTCTTCTAAAGTCAAGGTGATTGTAGATCTTCCCCCTCTAACCAACTTTAATGGAGTTGAATGTTTCTTAGGCCACATAGGATACTACTAATGGTTTGTACTGAACTATGCATTGATTGCTAGACCTTTAATAGTAATTGCGTGGACCCAAGAATGTCAAAATGCCTATGAAAGGCTTAAAAAGGCTCTAACTTCAGCTCCGATCTTACGAGCCCCAAATTGGTCAATCATGTTTCACGTGCACATGATGCATCAAGATTTGTTGTGGGAGCAGTGTTGTGCCAACCCGGAAAATATAACCTAGACTATCCAATGAGTTTTGCTAGTAGACAGCTCACGATGAAGACGGAAATAAACTACTCCACAACAGAGAGAGAAGTGTTAGCCATGGTGTTCACCATAAAGAAGTTCAAACACTATCTTCTAGTAGCAAGACCCTTCACCTTCTTTGTGGACCATCATGAATTGCCTTATCTTGTGAATAAACCTTGCACAAAGGGACAGATTGCTCAATGGTTACTTGTGCTCTTGGAATTTGACTCCTTTGTGGTTGTACACAAGGGCAAACAACATTATATTGGTAGATCATATATCCCACATACCCACAAGAGAGGTAACTATGACAAGGAATTAGTGACGACCTACTAGATGCACACCTTTTAAAAATGTCCAGTGAATGAGCTTTGTTTAGAGAAAAATTCATGCCATATTGGGCAGATGACATAGTCCACATACTTGAGAACGGACTAGTAGAATGACTAATAGAGAAAGCTAGATTAAAAAGACTCATCTTGAAGATCCAACCATATCAGTTGACTACAAGCCAATTGTATTGGGTGGCATGGACTATTAAGGAGATATGTTTGTAAGCACAAAATGTATGACATACTCAAGGAAGCACATAGAGGAATAATTGGAGGGCACTTTAGCAAGGACACTACCACACGCAAGGTGCTCCAGTTCCAATTGTGGTGGCCAACATTATTCCGTGATGCAGCTAAGTTTGTAAAGCATTGCAATGAGTGCCAACAAACTAAAGTACCTACTCATAAAAGGACAAAATGGAGTTGACCCTAGTGATTGCATGCCAATCATTTGAGAAGTGGGGAATCGATTTCATTGGCCTTTTTAGTCATGCAGCTCAATAATCTCAAGCCAAATACATCATTGTTGCCATAGACAATCTCACCAAGTGGACAGAAGCTCAAGCAACTCGCAAAAATGATGGAAGGAATACAACCAAATTTCTTTGGGAGCAAGTAATCTCATGATTTAGCTGCCCCATAGAGTTGGTTAGTGACCAAGTCACACATTTTATCAATGAAGTGATCACTCACTTGTTATCCACCTTCTTTAATAATCCATAAAAAGTGCTCTCTATACTATCCACAAGCCAATGGTCAAGCCGAATCTACAAACAAGATCTTGGTGGGTATTCTAATGAAGGTCATCTTTGCCTCACATAGTGACTGGGATAACAAGCTTATGGTAGCTTTATGGGCATATCAAATAGCATACAAAACAGCCACAAGACAGACTCCATTCAAGCTGACCTATGGAACTGAAGCTATCTAGTGGTATTCTTTGTTCCAAGATTGAGAATAGTATCCCAAGAATGATGGGAGGGCCAAGAAGCATGGAAAAAAGCTATAGGAGCTAGAATGCATATCTCAAACCCATCTCATTGAAACCCACACTCTAATTTGTGAAAAAGCATGCCGCAAGAGTTGGTTTGACAAATATGTCAAGCAAAAAGACTTTGGGCAAGAAGATTTAGTCTTGTTATACTCTATCAAAGCAATCAAAAAATGAATTTTAAGGGATTGGGACCCTTCAAGGTTTGTAGTACTGTCAATAGAATGGGGAATGTGGAACTAGAAACCCTAGAGGGATAGGGTATAGGTTTCTTCAACAAAAGCCGCATCAAAATGTACTATCCCCCATCACATCCACTTCATTAACCTCCGATAATGGACCCACCATTGAATGTGAGGGTTGCGACCATCACAAAGCTTGAGGATATGGATGAGGAAGCAGTAGCACCAACCTACCTTGCAGATCATCGTGACCTCCCAAATGATATGCACTCTTGATGTGCTAATTGACAAGGGAGCCGATACCAATATCTTAATGCATGAACACTGGACCGCATTGGATCAACCCCAATTGCAATTAGCCAATATGAAATTGATCCCATTCAAGGGGAAATCCTACCACTCTTAGGAAAATGCAAATTGATGGTTTCTATCAAGACTAAGAGTCTACCCCTCATCTTCTACATGCTACCCAACAAGAAAAGTGTTGGCAAGGAAACCCTAGTGGAAAGAGCATTCAAAAAACATATTCATTGCAATGTAGACTACAACTTGGAGACTACACCTCATCTTCTACATGCTACCCAACAAGAAAAGTGTTGGCAAGGAAACCCTAGTGGGAAGAGCATTCAAAAAACATATTCATTGCAATGTAGACTACAACTTGGAGTGCATGCACCTTACCATCGGGCATGTTAGAATTGTAACGGCTTTCAGGAAGAGCACCGCAGTTATCCCAAAACTTGTAGTGCTATCAATAGCTAAACCTAGTGTCCACCCTAAGGAGGGGAGTGATACATTCCGATGTGCTTCCATGGTACCTATCTAGTTGCATCAAGAAACCAAGGTCCACACTCGCGTGGGTTCCTAAGCATAAACCACAGTCTCACAATCGTTAAACATTGAAAATGTTTAGTTTCCATGCCTCGCGCTCTAGGCCTAAATGGTGGACTTGGAACTCCCATAATGCACATGTGACTAAGCAGCGTTGGGTTCCAAAAGCCCTACTACGAGCCCAAGGATACTATGAGGGTAACAATCACTATGGTGGTTGCCCAAAATCTTGAATGCTAAGTGGAATCCTCAATCTCAAGCCCCACAAACTAAGCTTCCACAATATCAATCAAAAAAAGGAAGAACATAACTAAAATGGAGGGTGCTCAATGGTTGAGTGCTCGAATGGTCTATTGACCCAAAGTTCAACAAAGAATCCATGAGCAACCAAACAAGGCCCTACCTAAAGGCCCTAAGCTAATTACCAAGAACCTCAAACTTGCACATCAATTACGTTGCAAATCTCACAATCCAAGCATGCCACACCACTGAGAATCTTCTAGTTCTTGAAGTGGAATCCAATATGGTCATGGCCACAGGGGATAGTTTGGCCATATGCATCTAATGACCGGCTAGATTTAACTTTCACATTGTTTGCTAAAAGTTATGAGCATTTAGACCTAGGTCTACTTGACGAGCCTATAGCACATGAGGTACATTCCCTACCGTGTTCTCGAGAAGAGTACGAATTTATCTATATTAAAAATTTTGCTATTTCAAATGAGATGATTGGTGATAAAATCTCATGAGAAATTACAAAAGACAACATTTGATCACATCTTATCAAAAAGGAAAAATTGCCATGCCACTCCAAGAAATCTCTAAACCCAACAACTAGTGGAATCTGAATCTAATTTCATACGTAAAGTGGTATAATTTTTGCCTTTCATGGGCTGGCCCCCACCTCATTTAGATAGTTGACCATAACTAGGAATCAACTATTAGAAGACAATGTCATGCTTCACCCATGCTTGGATAAGATTCTAATGGAGGAAGAACTCCACACTGCAAGTCAACTCAACTCAGGTAACCTCTTGACTGATATATTGACTTACATCGCACAAGTAAGTATTTGGCCATAAGATTTGGACTGTTATGCGACTCTTGAATATAACCCCAAGTTCCCATGCAAAGTTTGCAGTAACTAGTTGCTTTATATGACAATGCACCCTTTGATCATGGTTTGTGCCATGTCTGTCTCATGTAGGAAATTCAATAATTATGGGAAGCTTTGTGTAACGTGCCCGCCTATCGACTGTCCAAGCACGTTTTAGTGGTCCATCAAGAAACGATTCTAGGAGTGGTCGCCCTGCACTCCCATGGAATGCTTTGGGGTTTGTCGCCTAGGTTTTTCCGAGTCCGTCTTGCAACGGAATGTTCACGGCCAAACCACTAGTATCGACATGAAATCTGGGTTCCTAAGGTCAAGGTCTCTTGACAGCATTCTAGCATTGAG
Organism: Lygodium microphyllum; assembly: GCF_053477565.2. NCBI lineage: Eukaryota > Viridiplantae > Streptophyta > Polypodiopsida > Schizaeales > Lygodiaceae > Lygodium > Lygodium microphyllum. Next base: position 75,494,384 of record NC_141163.1, read on the forward strand.
TTTTGAACATCCTATTTTATGTAGAGATACTCAATCTAAAGCAGATCCATACTGCACTTGGTTCAAAGAGAATGGGAAACGAGAGGGATGCACCGCTCAACCTCTCTGCCCATAGGGCATAGTCCCATTTCGGTCCCCTAAAACGGCATGAATTGGGTTTCAACTTAACAATACCTAAAGTCATCCAACTATAAATCCTTGTGAGAAGCCTCTCGGTTCTTTGGGACCACCCAGCGTTGTAGGACGAACCCATCGGGGGATTTCGTCCACCTGCTTCCCTTGATAGCTTTAGTTTTCTAATTAGATCCTACCACATTTATATGCAACATTTAAAATCAGCTTCATTAATTAAGCCTTTCTTAACTTATCGTTAAGTTAATCTTTGTCTCCTACCCATACATGAGAATTATGTATCCCTTTTGTCCAACAGAAGTACCTGATCCAAATCACATGGCATTGAAATTTCCATCCTTTATCTAGAATAGGATCTTCCAATATCCTAGACGTTGGGCTCACGTGGATCTCCAACTCCATTCTGGACAGGCAAGGGGTTTCCAGAGCTCCACCTAACCCACAAGTAGTCTAGGAGTGAGATGCCATTTCCGTGGCTGGCCTTTTCACCACTCGACCATCGGCGTGTGAATCGAGCAGTACCCTCTCGGGATAATCTGCGGTGAGATCTTGGAGATGATCCATGCGTGTAAAATATCCTTCATTAATTAATCCAATTAAAATTTAAGCACAATCAAAGCAATCAGTCCTAATATCATCTTCTAGGAAAACATTCCTTTATCCCATGGAAACTTGTCATTACAGACCCCTGCCATGCATTTGCCATCAACACAAGCCTTGGAATATTTATCCAAATCACAATGCAACAATCCCTTGATTGAAAGAAAAACATTTAGGGTGTTGTTCAATCAACCATCAAAACTAATTGTATTTTTTCCAAACAATACAATAATAGACGTGATAATAATTCCATTGCATGTTCGCTCTCCCCCTTGGGGCCAAAGAGTAGAATTTACTTAATATTCCCTCCTTTAGCCTAAGGCATATGCTAAAGGTTCCAATACTATACATGACATAAGTCCTATCATTCCAATGTAAATTAATCAATCTAGCAAGAGCATTTATGCCTCTTCTCTAAGTGAAATTTATCTTTTAGCATTTCCATACTATGCAAGATTTTATCTTGGCTTTATCTTCCTTTCTCCTAAGGCAAGGAGTCGTATGTCATCGATGTAAAGTTCACATAATCTCTCCCATGTATGTACAATCTTTATGCATTTGTGAACCTTAAACAATATTATCCTCGGTAAAGATGAATCAAAGACTCATCGATGCTTAATACTTTAGTGTCCCATATGTCGCTTATGCTATGCATGGATTCATCGCATAGCAACTAGATGCAATTTAACTCCCTTTGATACAAGCACTTCACAAACTTCATCTTTGAATATTTGAGATGCGATTTATCCTTTTCAATTACATATTCTAGCATCACAAGGTACGGAGCCGATGTATCACTTGCGAGCATTAAAAAAAGCATCTATCAATTTGAAAATACATTACTTACGACCGGTTCCGCAATTGGATTAACAGTGATGCCTTCGCCCGAAGCTTCATTGCTAGTTGTAGGATTGCCATCCGCATGCGACATTATTTGCTTGGAGGCCATCGTCCACAGGTAGACTCGATAGATTAAGAAGGTGGAATAGATTCAAGATGAGAGAGCGTAAGAGAAGATGGTTAAATCGAGGATCGAGATAGAGGGAAATTGTGCAACCTCTCGGGGTAACTCTTCTCTCTCTCTCTCTCTCTCTCTCTCTCTCTCTCTCTCTCTCTCTCTCTCTCTCTCTCTCAATATCTTGGAGGGGTATCCTCTCTCTCTCTCTCCCTCTCTCTTGCAGCCTTTCGGGGTCTCCTTATGCTCTCTTGTGCCTCCCCATGCCTCATATTTATAATGAATCAGAGAGGAGGGGATAAGGCTGAGAACAAGAGTGGAGGGGCTCTTAGAAGACTCGGTGATCTGATGCTCAGATCATAAATCCGATGGTTGCATTGGCTCCAAAAGGGGGGGGACGGGGGGGTAAAACCCCAAGTCGCTTGGTTGGAAATCTTTTGGATCACTTATTCTTCCTCTCCATGTTCGAAGTGCTATCTACTGCGCCTGTAGACTGCGATCACAGCGTAAGCAATTTCGCTAGTCACTTTTCTTTTTATAAAATCTCCAAAACTAACTAAGACGTCAGTTGTCTTTTCTTTTAAATGACTTTCAGTTCTATCTTGTTAGGATAATATCTAAAATATAAATTTTTTTTCCCAAAAATCTAATATTTTTGGACCATCCAAACTATACACATTAATACTAGTGATTAATATGGCTCATAAGTCCCGTTCACATTGTACTTTTCGTGACGGGTGGCTACAGTCCTTATCAATCTAAGAAAAGTGTCGGATTTACAACTCTCAATTTTTTAAAATATATTTTTAATTAAATAAAAATTATTAGCTATTAATGTTAGTTAGTTTTTACCTTAGTTAGTCTTTAGTTAGTAATCTTACTAACTTATTAATTGATTAACTAACTTTCGAACTAACCAACTAACTTTTATTGCGTGGAAATATTACACTTTGATCCTCATGATATGAGAGTTTTGCTTCCACCTAGCTCCTCTTTCCCTCCATGCATATAATACTCCTCATTTTATGTTGATGACTGAAGGCCAGTTGCACTCTATTTATTGCAAATTCTTCTTTCTCCTCAAATTTGTAGTTCAATGTTGCTCTATAATCATGTTGGTTCATAGAAAATCATCATGTCCATCAGATGCTATCCTATTCCCTAAATCACATTCAAATGATCACTATGGTAGAATTCCCCTATATAGACACTCCAGTCCTGTCGTCCAGAGATGACACTTTGTAACACAAAATTCACTAGCCTTCTTCTTGATGAAGAATCCCATCAACTTAGCACCTTAGCTCATGCTCACCATCCTCCCCCTTTTTCTAAATTAGATAATCTCCTTTCACATAATGGTGTTCTCTTCCCCCTCCGCCTAAAATCCAAGTCCTCCTTTTCTGACCTCTTATTGTGTTCCTAAAAAATCTAGCACCCCCAAAAACCATTCATGATGCCATTCAAATCTAAATTGGCCAAAAAGCACGACTGAAATTTTCCATCACATGCAGCAAAAGCACGATTGCTTCCCAAAGCATACTTTCTTCCTTCCTTCTCTAGCTTGTAAATCCCTTTTTTGCACCTAGGAACTACTTGGTCCCTTGTATGACCCGAGTTCTACTTGGGACACCTATAAAAGCTAGCTATAGGTGGATTTGATCTTGGTGACGTGTAGATGCGTTGGATGAGCCAGCACATGAAATTGTAATTTTTCTCCTGTATGGGTGGGAGAACACACATTATGGAATATAATCAATGAATTTATTTTATTATGATTATATATCCGTGAGTAAATTATGTAAATGAACAACTATGCATAAAATGATTTTAATGAAGCTATTTTTATATGTTTCACATAATATGGTAGGTAATTAGATAACTAAGAACTTCCAAAGAGGGAAGCAGGTGGATGGATTCCCAACAAATCCACTCCTATGGCAGGGTTGTCTTGGTTAGCTGAGAGGTTTCCCCAAAAACAAACGCTAGAAAGAAACTCTAGGAAGGGCCAATTCGTTGACTTACTTAGGGTTTGGTCTCAGAACCCAAATGGTAAATTATCTTAGGGGAAAGGTACGACAGCTGTGCCAGAGTACTGCGAGGGATTTCATAAATCCTTAGTCTGCTACTGGAAAAAAGTGTTGTACTCCATGAACCAAGGGTAATGGCAGTCGTTCCTTCCAGACAAGAAGCCTCTCGAAAGACACCTCTATATGTGAGCTAGTTGTTGATAGAGCTGACTATTAGATTAATTAGGAACCTTTAGGTCGGTCCTCTATGGGTAACAGCGGGACGCTTCCCTTGCGGGGTAGATCTAGGGTTAACCAACCAAAAAAAATCATTCTAGTTAGAGGACGGCTGGAAGGTAAACTCTGGGCGACTACTAAAACGTTACTCATCATGTAATCAAAGGGGGGTATGTTACAAATTCACCAATCTCCCTTTGATTCATTACAACAAGCAAAACATGAGTTGCATAAGCCTCTTCATATGCATTGAGAAAATCTGGATATGTAATTGCTATCTCCTTCACTACATGCTCTTCCAAGGCATCCCTGGACTCTCTGGCTAGCCAATGCATCAATAGTCTCTATAATCTCTATTTACTTTTTTGCATCACATAAAACAAGAGCTTCATTGGTTTTCTCAAAAGCACTTGGCAAATCTACATATGCATTGTCCATCTCATCCACTTTTGGACCATTCAAGGCATCATCTGCATGGGTACTAAAAGCATCAATAGTATCTATATAGACATCATTTGGATGGTGACTCAATACATCACTAGTCTCTGCATAGGCATCTGCTGCATAAGTACTCAAAATCTTAGTAGGCTCATCAGAAATGTCTAGGACAAGGTTACCCTCAGTCTCAGTAGCAAGTAGTGAAATCTGGCCAAAATCTTGTGCCTCTTCTATAAGTTCATCATCCTCTGACTACATTTGCATGCTTAGTGTTAGATATGATCAATGCCCCACCCTCATTAGGTGCTACCAATGATCCATGGTGCTCAAAGTTGTAAGGCCCCCATTATGAGGAGAAGCCAAATGTGAGCCTGGACATTGGTTGAGTCCTGACTTGTATATCAAATGAGGTCTATGTGACCGGATGGCAAAAAGGTGACTGTTGTGGGTCTAATCTTTGGGTTAGATAGAGTGGTTAAGCTGGTAGCAACTCAAGGCACATTGCATCGAGTTGCGGTGTAAGGGAGTTAAAAGGGGCCCCTATTGTGGGGTCCGGGGGCCGCGGAAGCGGCCCCTGGCTGGGGGGTCCCAGGGGGGCCAGCGGCCCTCCTGGCGGGGGTCCGGGGGCAGTGCCCCCGGCCCGATGGTAAAGGGAATATTCCCTGGAATATTCCTTGGCCGACTAGTGGAGGCTCATATGGTAGGTCGGCCGACCTAACGACCTTCGCGGGCTATAAAAGCTAAACCCCTTCGTAGCCATCTCTTACTCATCTTTCACCCAGTCAGAGTTGTTGTTCCAGCTAGCCTTAAGCTCTTGACCTATCTTCTGTCTAGATTGCCATCTAAGCTTCACACAGTGGAAGCGCACGGGTGGACAGAGCCATCTTTGTATCAGTTGTTTGGAGTTAAAGAATTTACTGATTCTCCTCTTATCTATTGTGTACTCTCTATCTCTTTCTCAGATTCTATTCGCTGCGCCGTGTAATATTTTACATAGTATCAGAGCCCAGGGGGCTCTAGAGATCAGAGAGCGTGCAAGAGGCAAAGGCTTCAACAGCAAAGAGAAACGATGTCGACTCCAGGAAGCGGTTCTGGCGCATCAGGAAGCAGTGCAGGAGGTGGTGCTGCTGTACCGGCTATTCAAACACTGAGGATTCGTCCACCAACCTTCAGCGAAGGCAAGTTAGATGGTACAAACTACACCTTGTGGAAGTTCAAAATTACAACTATCCTTGATTCTTATGAGCTTCTGGAGACTGTGCTAGGGACTGACGCAGAACCACAGCCTACCCCCGACCCATCAAATCCTAGTGTGATGATTCCTCCGAATGCAGATCTTCTACGAGCTTGGAAACGAAGGAATGCAGATGCATTGTGTGCCTTAGTTACAAGCTGTTCTGACAGTGTTTTGACTCTGATTCAGCATACAACCAAAGCATCAGAGGCTTGGAATGTACTAAGGAGTCAGTACGAAACGCGAAACCAAACAAGGATTCAAAACTTGGAGAATCAACTAGCAGCGGAGAAGTTTGCTGAAGGAGAGACGGGTGAAGCATTCATCACTCGGATTAAGAATCTGCGCGACCAGATGGCTGGCGCTAGGATACAAAAGACTAGCGAAGAGCTAGCTCGGAGGTGTCTTCGGATTTGTCCACAAAAGTTTGATGGACTAGTAACTACCCTTAATACTCAGGTGAGACCTCAAGCTTTGACTTTTGAGGAGTTTTGTGCATTATTAATGGAGGAGGAGTTGAGGCTGAAAGCCCGAGAAGGAAGCAACAATGGAGATGTTGCATTCTCTGCCAATGCAAAAGGAAAAGGTGTTTCCTCCACCAAAAATGATGGTGACAAAAAGAAGAAGGGCGGCAAGAAGAAGTTTCAAGGAGAGTGCTTCTACTGTAAGAAGAAATGACATGCAATTGCAGATTGTCGTGTCAAGAAGGCAGATGAAAAGAATGGTACCCTTAAAAGTAAAGGGAAAGAGACAGCCAATACGGCTGAAGCAGAGTTGGAATTATTCATGGCGACCATTGAGGAAGTGTGCTCCTCGTCGCAAGAAGAATCTACCACTGACTCTTGGGTGTTGGATAGTGGGGCCTCCCGTCACATGACCAACAAGAAAGGTCTATACAGTTCTATGCAGCCTCTACAAGAATCCATCACTGTGATGGTTGGAAATGATGCTAAATGCCCTGCTGCAGGCACAGGTACTATTTCTTTTGTTGCTGCAAATGGTGAAGTCAAAAAGCTTTCAAATGTGTTGTATGTTCCCGAAATCAGGAGAAAACTCTTATCAGTTGCTGCCATAACTGATCTTGGTCATGAAGTGAGGTTTAAGAAGACAAGTGCAGAAATTATTGATAGGTTGGCACAATTGTTGGAAAAGGAGAAAGAAGGAACAACCTGTATGAGCTAAGTGCTCTTACAGCCACCGCTGGAGTGGGCACAAGTAAGCTTTGGCATGAAAGGTTTGGACACATCGGATTTGCAGTATTGAAGGAGATGCAAAAGCAAGGTATGGTTGCTCACCTACCTACAATAAATGAATTGAAGGAACCATGTGAAGCTTGTATGATGGGCAAGCAACAAAGAAAGGCATTTCCACAAGAAAGCAAGAATAGAGCACAGGCTCCTCTAGAGTTGGTGCATGCTGACTTGTGTGGTAAGATGCCTACACAGGCCTTGGGGGGATCTTCTTATTTTATGTTGATTGTCGACGACTACAGTAGGAAGATGTGGGTGTACTTCCTTCATGATAAGGCTCAAGCTTTTGGTAAGTTTAAAGAATGGCTAATACTTGTTGATAATGAAACAGGGAAAAGTGTGAAGAAATTTAGAACAGATGGTGGTGGTGAGTTCAACTCAAAGGAGTTTGAAGGCTTTTGCAAGAGCAAAGGGATCAAGCGTCAATTAACGACGCCTCACACACCTCAGCAGAACGGTGTTGTGGAACGCAGGAATCGTACCATTGTGGAGATGGCAAGATGCATTCTAAAGGGCAAGGGATTGCCTAACCATTTTTGGGCTGAAGCTGTTAATACTGCAGTCTACATTCTAAATCGGAGCTATACAAAGGCTCTCAAGGGAAAAACACCTCATGAGGCTTACACTGGTAAGAAACCATCTGTCTCACATTTCAGAATTTTTGGATGTGAATGTTATGCACATGTTCCAGATGAGAAGAGAAACAAGTTACAACCAAAAAGCAGAAAATGTATCTTCTTGGGTTATAGTGATGAGTAGAAGGCTTACAAATTATATGACCAAGAGGCAAAGAAGATCATCGCGAGCCGTGATGTGGTGTTCAAGGAGGAGCCGCATATAGTGGAGGAGGAGAAGGAAAGTTATTCCACTTTATCATCAAGCGAAGAAGTAGTCCACTATGAACCTGTCCCGAGAGCTATCCCTATCCTTAAGGAGGAGGAAGCATCATCTTCAGATGATGAGGAAAAAGTTCACCAAACCTGACATCACCCCACCGGAAAAGCCATTGCCGCGCTGGGTGAAGTAGCTCTATGACCACAATAATCCTATGCCTGCATCTGTTGAGGAGAAGGTAGATGGACCAAGGAGGTCTCAGAGAATAGAGGAGCCAAGGAGGGCTTCTGCTCACATAGTCAATATGGCCTTGATGGTTAAGATTATGAGAGAAGTAAAGGAGCCAATTGACTTAGAAGAAGCACTTGCAGATCCATCATGGAAGGCTGCTATGCAGGCAGAGTATGACAGCATAATGAAGAATGACACTTGGGAGCTAGTGGATCGACCAGCAAAGCAGAAGGTTATTGGCACCAAGTGGATCTGGAAGGTAAAGTACAAGGCTGATGGTACCTTAGAAAAGTACAAAGCTAGACTGGTTGCCCAAGGATTTTCACAAGTTGAAGGGTTTGATTTTCAAGAGTCATTTGCCCCAACTGCCAGAATGACCACTATTCGCACGGTACTTGCAGTGGCTACCCATAAGAAGTGGCCAGTGTACCAAATGGATGTTAAGTCAGCGTTCTTAAATGCTGACCTCAAGGAGGAGGTGTACGTGGCTCAGCCACCAGGGTTTGAGGCCCCCCATTCTGAGAACAAAGTGTGTAAACTGAAGAAGGCATTGTATGGGCTTAAACAAGCCCCCAGAGCATGGTACCAGCGGATAGATAGGTTCTTTTTAAACCTAAACTTCAAAAGATGTGCCTCAGATGCTAACTTGTATGTTTATAGGGATGGTAAAAAGTCTGTAGTGATTGTCCTATATGTGGACGACCTTCTTATTACAAGTGACTATGAAGATATGATCAACCAAACTCGAAAGGCTTTGAGCTCTGAGTTTGAAATGACAGACTTAGGCTTGCTGCACTATTGTTTGGGGATTGAAGTCTGGCAAGAACCAGGAAAGATCTTCATCTCTCAAAAGAAGTATGCATGGGAGATCTTGAAGGCATTTGGCATGACCGAGTGCAAGGAGATAGCTACACCTATGGAGGTGAATGCAAAGTTATCCGTCGAGGATACATCAGCATTAGCAGACATTGGGAGGTATAGGAGGTTGGTCGGCAGTCTGATCTACTTGTGTAACACCAGACCAGATATCAGTTTTGCTGTTGGTGTTTTGAGCAGGTTCTCAAACAAACCTCATGAGAGTCATTGGAAGGCTGGGATGCGGGTGCTCAGATACTTGAAGAAAACTCTTGACTATGGTATCACATACAGTTTCGGAACTTCTCTTGTGGGGAACTGTGACTCAGATTGGGCAGGAGACATTGATTCCAGGAAGTCAGTTTCTGGTTATTGTTTCTCTTTGGGTTCAAGAATGTTCTCTTGGATTAGTAAGAAGCAACCAACAGTGGCATTGTCTTCTACCGAAGCAGAGTACAAGGCAGCTTGTTTTGCTGCATGTGAGGCCGTATGGTTGAGAAGGATTCTATGGCATATGGAGTGCAGGATGAAGAACCAACTGTGTTGAGATGTGACAATCAAAGTTGCATCGCCATTGCCAAAAATCCAGTGTTTCATGCACGCACCAAACATATAGAGATCCAGTATCACTATGTGCGTGATTTGATGGAGGATGGGATATGGAACTGGTCTACTGTCCAACAGAGGAGAATGGAGCAGACATCTTCACCAAAGCACTTACGAAGGATCTGCTTCAAGTTCATCTTCAGAGACTCGGCATTGGGCCGAGGAGATAGTTCACCTATGGGTGGACATTGAGGGGGGGTGTTAGATATGATCAATGCCCCACCCTCATTAGGTGCTACCAATGATCCATGATGCTCAAAGTTGTAAGGCCCCCATTATGAGGAGAAGCCAAATGTGAGCCCGGACATTGGTTGAGTCCTAACTTGTATATCAGATGAGGTCTATAGTGACCGGATGGCAAAAAGGTGACTGTTGTGGGTCTTATCTTTGGGTTAGACAAAGTGGTTAAGCTGGTAGCAACTCGAGGCGCATTGCATCGAGTTGGAGTGTAAGGGAGTTAAAAGGGGCCCCTACCGATGGTAAAGGGAATATTCCCTGGAATATTTATTCCCTGGAATATTCCCTGGCCGACTAGTGGAGGCTCATATGGTAGGTCGGTCAGCAGGCCGACCTAACGACCTTCGCGGGCTATAAAAGCTAAACCCCTTCGTAGCCATCTCTTACTCATCTTTCACCCAGTCAGAGTTGTTGTTCCAGCTAGCCTTAAGCTCTTCACCTATCTTCTGTCTAGATCGCCATCTAAGCTTCACACAGTGGAAGCGCACGGGTGGACAGAGCCATCTTTGTATCAGTTGTTTGGAGTTAAAGAATTTACTGATTCTCCTCTTATCTGTTGTGTACTCTCTATCTCTTTCTCAGATTCTGTTCGCTGCGCCGTGTAATATTTTACACTTAGTTCCTCCTCTTTCCACATCTGAAATGCCTCCTCTATCTATCTTCTTACTTTTTCCTCTTCCCACCTCCTTTGTTCTTTCTCTTCTTATTTCACCAGTTGTTGAGATTATATGTTGCAATGAGCACCGGTTGTTGATAATTATATGTTGCAACGAGCCTCCTGCATACACCCCCAAGTTTCTTCCCCAATTTGTAATTGAGATACCTCAGCTCAATCAGCTATATACTAGAATCCACCACTTGCTATATCTTTTGTGCACAAAGCATATTGACATCCATAGAACCTTTCTATTTCACTAGGTTCTTATATGTAGCAATGAGCTTTTGATAGACATCCAAAAATTGCTTCCCAACTACATCATCAATATACCTAAGCTAAAGCAGTTGTATAATGTAATCCAGGACCTATTTTAGCTCATGTTAAGAAAGCATATTTGCATTTTCATCCATACCTAACTCTTCATCCCAACCTTCACATCAGATTTATCAAAGATGTGGTGTTGCATGCTTGATGGTTAGAAGGCAGAGGTCTTGTGAAGTAGGCACAACAATGTAAGAGCTTGTACTTATGTAAAATAAGAAAAAGATAGAAGCATACTATCACTTAGGAGTGGTCACAACTAATCCCAAATTTTACTTAGCCCTCCACTTCTTTCAAGAAAACTATTGCTCATGACTTATCATAAGTAGGCCTATACATCACATCAAGTCATCAAGAATTTTTATGGCATGAGATAGAATCCAAATATATATATATAGCTTTCTTCTCATAAAGCTTTTTTCCATCTAACATCAGATAGTTCTTGCAAGTTCAACAAGTGAAAGAAGTAGTCTCTGTAGTCAAGGTAAGTTGATGTGGGGTTGGCATCCATGATACATGATGTTTTGTACTTTAAACTCCTTCTATGGCCATACTCTTTAAAAGCATTGTATTAACTTCAAGGGATTCAACACCCTTCACTCCACATGACTCCACCTAGTTCCAAGTATGGAAAGATCTAGCTCCAGCTAATCAAACCATCATCCAAGTTTGAAAGACTTAGCCTTTGGATTCTTGAGATTAGTGAGAAAGAGAGTGTAGGAGCATTTCTTGATTTCATTCACAATGAGGTAAGGAGAGAGTGAAAATTTGTAGTTAGATGTTCATAAGATAATGATGGGAGCCAAGTTATCCATGAATATTTTCTAACTAAATGCTTAATTCTCTGTTATAACAGCTTGTTAACTTAGCTTCAATGCAATTCAACATCTCCTTTTATCGTATTAAACTAGGAGAAGAAGCCTACGCTGATAACTGGAAGATAAAATATATGTTAAAGTGATATTATTTTGTAGTGACAATTTTGTGGTCATATTGACTCCTTCATCGCCATGCACATCCTCTTTAGATAGCTATTAGCTTCATCTCTCTACATGATGGCTTGCCTTCCACCTTTCCATCCATTATGACATCACGTTTCATAATTCCCTGCTAATAATCCATTGCCATGACTCCATCTAGATTTGTAGATAGTAGCATAGTGGCATGAGTACCTACAAACACCATACTACACCAAAGCTTACTTAACACTCTATAACACAAATACTACATAGAATAGCTGCCAAAATTTTCCTTTTCTTGAGAAAGACACTCATTCCATACATGCATCTCTATCAACAAACTTAAACCTACTACTTCATCGTACGGATAACCATAATGCCACAAGAAATTGCAAGAAAATCATCTCTCTAGAAATGGCACTAACTTTTTTTCCCTACCATAGTACAAGGGCCCTGCTGTAATTACAAATTTGCAAACAAGCAATTGGAATCCATCTATATTAACTACATCACCTATTTGACACTAAATATATCCACCCTCTGTCATGATTCTCCTGGCTTCCTCACTTGACATATGGTGTTGGAGCTTACTCCCCCCCAAAGCAAAGCATAAGCACCCTCCTTTTTCTAGTGCTACCTTCTTTTGGGCTAATAATAGCATTTTCCTTTTCATAAATCTTGGTGCCATGCATCCACTCCACAAGATTTTGGTTTCCTAAAGCATACATTGTACCCCTCATTAGTACTCTTCCCTCTCTTAAGCCCCATGCCACATACACCTTAGCTTGACATATGCATGGTGAGTTTATCTTCTCCCTAAATAATCCTGCTCCAAGCATGATGAACTCTAAGTCTTTATATGCAAACATTTGATAGTACCTTATGACTTGGAATGCATTAGTTTTTGTGAACTTAGTTGTACTTCTACACTAGAAACTTGATATCCATCCCTTTTTCTCCTCAAACAACTATTAGTACCTTAATGTGCTATGGTTAGAGGGTTCCACCACTAAACACAAAATCCGCAGGACAACATGCATCATGGCAAGGATCCAAAAGGACCAAAAGGCATCAAGGCTAACTCATAACTCATAGCCCAAAAGATATCTATGAGTGGGGCAAGGCCAAATGATTCCTAAGTAACATGACTGGAATGTCATCAATGCTAAAATGGGAGCTTTTGAAATATCTATGTCAATGTAGCATGAACTCAGAAAGAAATCCCAACATTAGGAATGCTTGAACCAAAATCTGGCAATTCTTTGATAAGATTGTGTCCCTCATGTTGAAACCCTAAAAAAATCCTTCAACACGATCAGAATTCCATCAAGTAGTTGATTTCACAAAATCGACATGAGGGGAGACGAACATCACCCATTACATGGTACCAAATTGATTTCCCTCATTGTAATTTATTTTCTGAGCATAATTTGGTGTTGTAAATCTAATGTTAATATAGCCCATACTTTTTCAACATATATTGTACACCCACGATTCATACTATTTGGACAACTATGGGTCCTTGGAAATATGGAGCGTACAAGGAATGGAGAAGTCGCATTATCATGCTCGTGGCCCCTATTTTAAGAATACTTGCATTGGAGGAGGTCAATAGAAAACCAGCTACCTTGTTGAAATGTTTATTTTTTCCTATAGATGCACATTCGGTGTCTCAATCACATTAGAAAATGCAAGGGGAACTACTCTTTCAAAATCTATTAGAAATGAAATACAAGCTCGCAACAACAATGGAAGATGGCAGACTAGTAATGCAGCAAATACACATGCTACATGCCATAATAGAAGATGACATGCAAAACTGCATGACACCATCCACTTCCTAGGCAAAACCAAAAGCTCCCACCATGTCACAAATGAGAATTTCCAAACTTGTTATACCATGAAGGCTCACCTTTAGCCTCTACAAAGTCATACATCAACCACAAGGAAGGTTGTGCCCAAAAAGTACAAGGGGAAAAGGATATAAGAGGACGATGATGATGACACCTCTACTAAGGATAAAACATACAATCCAATTAAAAAGAGTGGAGATGAGGAGCACAAAGGTCAACAAAAAGAATATAAGGAGCATGAAGATGAATGGCATCAAGATCAAGTGGAGGGTCCTACTACTAAGGAAATGACAAGTGGATGTAAGGCACACTGCTAGAGGCCCTGCAAGAGGTAGTAGAGGCGTAGTAAGTTTTTTTGAGGATGCATATCTAAGCACAATACATGCAAAGCATGTGACCCTCATGCATAGGATATGCAATCATCTAGGAGGATTAGAGGGAAACAAGACTAAAGTCCTCGTATTTGTAAATTTTTTGTGATAAACCCAGCTTGTAATCCATTTGTGGAGCCGTTTGTTTTTACTTCAATGAAATGTAATTCTTTTTTATTGTACATATTCTTTTGCATATGTTAGTGAGTGTTTAGTAATGTGTATTTCAACTTACACCAACCGAATGTACCTAATGATTCTCATGTTTCTCCAATGATAATTGATGCAAAGGTACATATGAATAAATATTTTTTCTTTCATGATTGGAGCACTATTTTCCACTCGGAGAGCACAAATTGCACTATCAGTGGGGGTCTAGGGTATATTGGGCAAAAACCCCCACCACCAGATTGAATTTAGGTCAAGGCATACAATTGTAAGAAGCTAGGAAGAGTAGTGGTTTAGTGTGAAAATAATAGTAATACCATGTCATATTAACATAGGTATACAAACTTCCATGTAATTTTTCTCATCTTTTGAAACATTAATACATTACTATCTCTCTCCTCATTACCTTTCTCACAGCTTCAATAGCTTCTTACCTCTTTATGTCTTTCTCTCTCCATTTGTAATCTTTCACTCTCCTTGTCACTCTCTTTCTCTCCCTTCTGCACTTCTCTCTCTTATGCAGTCTTATCTCTCCTCTTTCTCTCTCTCTCGTTCACTTCTTGAAAAGTGGTATCAAAGCATTGGCCTTTGATCCATTTTTCTTCTATTTCAGGCCAATTTTTCACCATAAAAACCAATTTCAGACAAGTATTGCAGGTACTAGACATGGACAGTGACTAGTAGTGGCTTGGAGGACATCTACAGTTAGATAAAAACTATATCCAAAGATCTTTGGGACGACAGATATGGCAATGGAAGGCCAAAATAGCACGTTGTCATCAAACTTTCATACAAATTTTGGAGGTATTTGGCAAAATAGGGCTAATTGGACTAGGAGAAGACTTAAACCTTATTTACTTTTTGATTGGAGCTTCTCTCTCTCTCTCTCTCTCTTCCAAGCTTTTGGCTAAAGCTTCCATGGTGGCTACCAAGAAATCCATCAATCTTTCTCTCCAGTGACATCTTTTTCCTGTTAGACCATGGGTCAATGATTCTTCAATTCTTGTACATCAGATAGAGTACATATGTCAAACAGTTGATGTAGTGATTGGGCCAGGAAGCAGCCCGAAAAATATGCCAAAAAATGTGTTGAATTCCTGTAGTATTTCTCAACTCCATTGCCAACTCAATCAACTCCGTGATGGATTGCATGATCATTGGACTCCTATTGGGCCTTTTTCGTCAGCAAGAACAAGCCTTAAAGGTCATTAATCTTCATATTTTTTTCTTTGAAACCCTAGAATACAAGAGGGCTATAATGTCCCCATTACTAGTTTATTTTAATGTGTGTATACATTCCAAAGAAAATTGATTTATGTTGAACATTTTTAAAAAATAAATCTAATTATGAAACTAACTCTCGTTATGAATATAATTGTTATTATTAATGAGGTATTATATACCAGTTCATGGAAGGAAGACTTGGGAGACCCTCCCAAGACTAGCTTATTAAGACTATGTTTGTAGTATAAAACAACGAAAAGAACTAGCCTAGTGGATAGTCACTTGGCAGCTAAGTGCACTTAGGTGACAACACTGCCGAGATGGGTGACTTCTCCAGAAGATTTTCCTACAAGCTAGTGGAAGCTTCTCATGCATAGCCAACTACGCCAAAACGAAGCCTTTGCAGCCCAGTGCCAAGTATGCCAAGGCCATGCTGCCTTGGTCACTGCCTTAGTCGTGAGCATTGGAGTGATGCCGCCCAACAATGAGACATGCGGTGCTTGCCCATATATTCATTAAATTGGTATCCTCGCGCTAAAAAAATGGAGCCCCTCCCTGACGTCGTAAAAAATGCTAAAAGAAAGTGTTCCCTCTTTATCATTGATGACGCCATCAAAAATGCTAAAAAGAAAATGCCATCCTTTTATCCCCCCCTCCCCCCCCCCCCCCCCCCGGTTACTATATAAATAGGGGTAGAGCGTCACTTCAAAAATACACACAGACACAACAACGACCCGTGCAGAAGACTTTGTGCTAGTTGATGCAATGAAGCTCTATTGCAACCAGTCAAACCTCTCTCTCTCTCCACACCTATGCAAGAATGCTACTCGAATCCATCAGCTATATCCATGGCTCCCAAGAGACGTCAAGATGCTGAGGGAGGTCATATTTAGTACATAAAAGAAGGATTGCTTTTTAAGCTATTGATACTATAACTTCCTAATGAGGGATAAGCTAGTCTATTACATAGATTACGATAAGTTAAAACATACTTAAATTTACAAAAACATGTTAGTGTTACAATTGCTTTTTAGGGAGGAACACGGAAATTGATGGAGGGGATAGATTCCATGCATCACATACATTGTTAAAAATGTTTTATGGTTATGACTACTTTTGGATTTATGAATGATGAGTTATGGCTCTTATGATTCCGGGCTTACACAGCCGCGGACGAGTTATGGATTATGGTGGTTTGGGACATTGGGATCCCCAACCCAATGCTCCCTAACACTCTACGAAGTGTGGAAAAACTCACCTGTGGGTGGGGATCCTATGCTCTCAAGGGAGATAGGTGTTTTTTCTTTTTGATCACTTGAGCACCTGAGAGGGCAAAGGGATGAGTGGTAAGTGCCCATGTTATGTAGGATGGATATGGAGGCTCAGGGAGCTCTGAGCCAATAAATTCCCTATTGACCGCGGTGGAGTGTGATCACATATATCCCAATCTTGAGGGATTAGAAGGTCCTATTCTAGGCTAGACAGTTTCTTTCTGCAGAAATATAATTTTGTACCACTCTGCAGAGTGATGATTCTGCATGTTATTATGAAATAAAGTATCTGATTTTTCGAATTGTTTTTTGTGTACTAAATATTGAGTTTAACGAACCCAGTTTAACAAAGTAATAAAAGGAAGATGATTTTATATATCCAAACAGTGTGGTAGTATGCTTTGCTAATTAAAAACTAAGCAAACCCCATCGAGGAAAGTGGGAGGCTTCGATCCTGACGATTGGACGCCTATGGCTAGGTGGATTTGATAAGTCGTATAACTTTTCAACATTAGATAGAGCTGATTAAATCGTGACCCTCCCAATATTGGTAGGATTAGTTACTAGGTTTAACACCGTTTTAGGGGGCTGAAGCTGAGATTTTACCTTATGGGTAGGGGGATCGAGTTACACTCTCCCCCATCTCTCACTCTCTTTGAACCAAGTGTGGTGTTAACCTCACTCCTACCTTTGATTGATTACAAAGTGGTCTTTCTTAGGTGGGCGTTAGATTGTTGTTAGGGGTGACTTGTCCACACTTCCCTTGTGAAATAGAACTGAGATTTCCTTAACAACAATCTAACGCCCACCTAACAAATGAATTTCAGTCGACTATTAAGAGGACTCCTTCGAGCATGTTGGAGGAGGCACCTCATAAGGGCAGCCATAGCTTTAGACATGGAATCTTTAATTTCTTCAATCTTTGGCCCTCCCAACCTCCAAAGCCTCTCTACCATCATTTTGAAGCAGAATGGACTCCAAGATTGAAGACATTGCAATGATTTCAGCATACTGCGGATCTTGAAGCTCATGTTGAAGGTTTATTTTGGGGCTTTTCTTCAAGATGCTTGAATCTTTGACATTCAAGTGTTCAAGCAAGCCCAAGACATTGATTCGTCATGGATTCAACCATATTTGAGTTTATATGGGCTGATCTTATGGATTTTTCAAGCTTTATGATGAATTCATAGTGGATTATGGAGGGGTTTTCAAATATTTGGATTGAACATGGCATCAATCATCTTCTTCAAGCTTAATCAACGTATTCCACTTGCTTAATCTCTGAAATCTCTCAATAATCCACTTGCTTTAGCTTTTCCACTTGTTGATGAAAGATCATTGGTCAATTAATTATCTGAATTGATCAATAAATTAGAGATTAGTACTCTTTCTATTATTCAAAGCCTATTACATTGAATCTCAACATTCATTTCAATCTTGTTTTATCATGGATATCATTTACAATGTTTTGATGCATAACCTTGATTTGATTGGGTAATTTCTTTTACCCAAGTTTGAAATATTGTAAAGGGTAAGCACTAGCAATCACAATGAGTCACTAAATTGCATTGGTAAGACCCTCTTCCCATCAATTTTGTCAAAATTTTCATCCTCTTGCATTTCATGAAAAGAGCTAAATTGATATTTCAGTAATGCATCTCATGTTGATTGATTAGAGTAATATGATATTGCCAGGTTGATATTCCCACTGAGGAAAAAGGTGGATGACGAGGGAGATAGTGAGACAAAAGAGAGGTGACCCTCCCTCACTATTAAAGATCCCAAAGGGGTGCAACCAATCAACCCAGGGGGAACTTTGACCACCTCCTGGTGATTTGGAGCTCGTGTAGGGAGCCTGTCCTGCCGTTTTATCCCTCACACAGGTATGTCGAGTGGAGTATTGAAGATTAAAGCACTTTCAAAGACTCAAGTATCTTCAAGAGAAAAATAGGATAAAACATGGGATTTTCAAGATACTGTAAGGTATATACAAGTCATTACAAGTATCATCTTCATTGCTGAAGTACAAGCGCAACTACTACAAGGTTCCCATAGGTCCTATTCAGCCTTCTACATGGTTTGGTACCCATTTCGGACCGCCATTTTACTCTTACAGGTGAAAACAAGGTACTTACAGGTTTAAATAGGATGGAGGTCTAGACAAACCAAACGTAGAGATTGAATTGCGGAAATTTTTGTCCTAAACTTGTTATAATTTCCTATAATTCATCTTAAATATAATATTTTCTATTTGAATTGAATTAAAAAGTTTGGGAATCGGAGTTTTCTAGCTCAAGTTATTGCCAATTTTTTGACAGGAGGTATTGTAGGACTGCACTACTATGGCAGGTCATAAAGACAAAAATAAGGCTCAGGATGAGTATGCATAACAAATTAGAGATTCCATGCTAGATAATACACCTCAAGAGGGCCCTAAAGAGTCTCAAGTGTATGGAGAAATTAGTGTACTTAATAATACTATGAGTGAACATGAGAATAGGCATGCTCAAAGGCATAAGGAGCTATTATCTAGAGTAGAGCAAATGGTATTGTCTACTAGTCAAACGAAGTCTTCCATTGAGAAGTTGGTGGATTCCACCATCCAAACAAAGGCTTCAATTGACAAGTTAGTAGAATCTAATGCTCAAATAATGGCTCAATTCTACCAATGGATACAATTGCAAATGGGAACCAAGGAAGCTAAGGAGAAAGCTCATTCAAACAATGAATCCTTAGTGCCACTTCATCCACCTAACCAAAATGGTCAAGGTCATGGTATCATTGGACAAAGAGGTATTCCAAATAGTCAATATAAAGTAGGTGAGACTTCACAAAGGCATGATGACTATTTGGGCAGTTTGAATATGGTGCTAATTCTCAAGCTTTTGGATTGAATACCCAACTTCCTAAAGGTCCTCTACCAAAAATGGGAAGGTTTTGTACTAGTTCTCATCCACCTATTGGGAGAGTTCCATATTATTTTGGGGGTTCCATGCCTACTACTCATGAGAAGTCTATTTTGGGACGGCAATCCTTTTATGAAAGAGAGCTGAAGGATAAGATCATCTAGGCAAAGTACAATGGTCAATCGTATTCACCATCCGATTTAGAGGAATGGATTTTAAAATTGGAATCTTACTTTGATATATTTCCTAGAACTGATGATATGAAGATTCATTTTACATCCTTGTATTTGGAGGGATTTGTGTATACTTGGTGGAGATACATTAAGAAGGAGAACATACTTGTTGAGAATCTCATTCAAGACACTTATAGATGAGATCTTTGATTATCCTCTTGAAAAAGAGAAATTGACAGGGAGATGGTATGGATTAGAGCAAAGAGGCCTAAGTGTACAACAGTATACAAACCAATTCCTCAATCTTACCATGTATGTAGAGAGCATTAGTGATTGATGAAGCTAAGCTCCACAAGTATATGTATGGCTTTAGAGCAGTCTTTATTAGCTGATGTTATGGTGTAAAACCCTACCAATCACTTTAAAGCTATTGAGTTTGCAGAGCACTATGGAAGGAAATATAGAAGGGAGTCTCCATTTTAGCCTAGTTATGGATAGCCAATGACATTTTTAAAATAGGGAGAAGTTGGCAATGTTTATGGCAGCAATCATGCCCCAAGTGAAAGCTTAAGAGTGCCAACTTATCCATCATTCAATGCTTCAAGATCTCAAAGCAATTTCAAGACACCAAACAGTCCAAAAGTAGATTTCAAATAAGGAGATAGCAAGTCTAAATCTATTTCAGTCAATATGAATCCAAAGTCTATTCCTATGGACCTCTACAAAGAAAGAAAAGAAATAGGATTATGCTTCAAATGTGGTGAAAAGTATACAGCTAATCATGCCACAAAGTGTGTACACAAAAATGCAAAAGCCAAGGCTCATAATATGTTAGTCTTTGAGGATTCTGAAGATGACATTGATGAGGCCAATACATTTGTACCTATTGCTAAAAATGGAGATCTTGAGGAAGAAGTTGGCCAAGAGTATTTTTATGATCCTGCCAACACTTTTCATTTTGATCCAGGTTGGAGTGTTCCTTTCGATTCGGGAGAAACTTATGATGAGCCACTTGTTGTCACTAGTTGTTGCGTTTCCATGTATGCTTGGATAAGTTCTAAGATCCCTAACACACTTCGTATGAAGGGTAATATTCACGCGAAGGATGTGTTAATTCTAATAGATAGTTGCAATACACACACTTTTGTGAATAAGTCCATTTTGGATAAGCCAAATTGTCTTCCCACTGACTTTTATAGCAGCCCATAAGAGTTTAGGTAGCCAATGGTGAAGAATAAATTAGCATTCAAATATGCCCATAGATTTCTTTGCAACTGGCTGAAAATTTTGAAGAAAAAGTAAACTTAATAACCTTGGAAATGGGGCCCATAGATATTGTACTTGGTTGTGATTGGTTGATGATATTGGGCAAAATTTCTATGAATTTCTCACACCCATATATGGAGTTTATCTTTGATGAACTCATCCATTTACAGGGGATTCCTAGTAAATCAAATTTTCAGCTTATCATCATTCAACGGATAAAAATTGAGTACAAGAAGCGCTCACAAATTTTTATTTTGCACTTGAATAAAGAGGTTGAAGATCAGTCCACAAATTCAGCAAGTCGTCCAACTTTGAAAGCTCTTCTTGAGGAGTACAGGGATTGGTTTGAAGTGCCTACTTCATTGCCTCCCAAGAGAGTAGTAGATCATCCAATTGATTTGGAGCCCAACTTAAAGCCAATTAATAAGCCACCTTATAGATTATCTTAGTGTGAGCATGAAGAAGTAGCCAAGTAAATCAAGGAGCTTCTTGAAATAGGATTCATTAAACCTAATTCTTCACCTTATGCATCTCTGGTCTTGTTAGTTAAAAAGAAAGATGGATATTCTAGGATGTGTATTGATTACAGGGATATTAACAAGATCACAATGAAAAGAATAGGTACCCAATACCTAGAATTGATTATTTGCTTGATGAACTCAAGGGGACCAGATTCTTTATATGAATATTAACTTGAGGTTAGGGTATCATTAGATCGTATGCAAGAGGGTGATGAAATCAAGACTATGTTTAGGACTAATCGAGGGCTCTACCATTTCTTAGTGATGCCATTTGGGCTTACAAATGCTCCAATTACCTTCCAGAGTCTAATGAACAATATTTTTCAACCTTTTCTCTTTTAGTTTGTCCTAGTCTTCTTTGATGATATTTTGATTCACAGTAAGACCCTTTAGAACCATTTATCACACATCATGAAGGTTTTTTATGTATTGAGGCATCATAAACTCTTTACTAAGGAGAAGAAATGCTCTTTCATACAAACTAAACTAGAATACTTGGGACATATTGTCAGTGAAAAAGGGATCCATGCTAACCACAAGAAGGTGCAGTGTGTTAAAGATTGGCCAACAACTACTGCCACTACTTCACTTAGAGGGTTTCTTAGTCTATCTTTATTTTATAGCTGATTCATCAAGCATTATGTGGCTATTGCGACTCCTTTGACTGATAGGTTGAAGAAAGAATATGCTCAAATATAGACCATAGTAGATCCATCCTGGACTGCAATCTTTCCACTTTATGTTGGAACAAAGGACACAAGATAGCCTGTCTCTGGAGAACTGCCAACTCCTGCTTTGAGAGAGAAGGGATCAGTGGAACATTAGGGCTTAGAGGAACAGACCGTGACTGTGTCAGTTGGTCTTGCAACTACTTGACTTGGGAAGCTTGTGATTCCATTGTGTCATGAGTAGTCTATAAGGCTGAGAGTTTTGCATCGAAAAGAGTTTGAAACTCTTGAGCTTCTTTAGACATTTTCTCCTTCTCCTCTGAGATTTTAGTGACCTCTGATTGAGCTTCTATTAACTGAATCTGCAAAGAAGATATCTCTTCTCTTTGGGTCTCAATCATTTGGGTTTGTTGCTCCATCTTCTTAAATAGATCTGCTAGTGTGTCTTTAGCAAAGGCTAACTCTGATGTTGCCTTATGCAACTAGTCTTTGGACTGCATCAGTTCTTCATAAAAGGAAGCATACAGCTGTTGAACACAAGCTGTCCAACTGAAAGTTCAATCGAACTCTGGATGTCTTTATAGAGGAATGGAATGGCGTCTCCTGACACTAGACTATTCAATGAAGGGACTGATATGTCCAAGGAACCCTCTCTATGTGCTCTGAACATGTTGTTACATGTAAGATAAGTAGGGAGGTCACTGTCGGATGTAGCAGGAATTGTAACTGAAGGAAGAAGTGAAGGAGTTTTATCTGCCACACGCTTCAAACGCTTTCGTTGAATGACCAGTGAAGGAGGGAAATCGAGATCCTCTATATCAATAGGTTCTGACTCTTCTGAAGGTGGTGGAGGAGGTACTAGATCAGATGGAGGAGGAGGTAGCACACCCTTCTTTAAGCCTAAGTATGTCAAGAAAGCATACAGGTAGGATCCATATGTGACGTTTGTGACATTTCCCCTGGTTACTTTGACGAAATGTTGATCCATCTTTGTAAGTAGGTAAGTGCTTCAATCAATAGCCACTCCTTTTAACACCATCCTGGAAGCTGTAAAATAGCTCTTTGGACAAGTAATGGGATGGTGTTTTGGCAGGCATAAACCTGTCTTGGAGAAACTGGCAAACCAACTTCCACACAGGATCAGTGATCATGGAAAAAGAGACTCCTAAAGTGTTGATTACTTTCTTGACATCCAAAATTTCCTTGGTCTGCTTCTGTAACAGCTTGAAAATCTCATCTTTGAAGAATAGTTGTATAGCTGTAACAAAAGGCTCTCCTTTGTAGGGAAGAGACAAAGCCTTCCCTAACCCTCGGGGTGTCAATGTCATGGAAGCACCATGGACCAGTCCCGACTTCTTGCTGTATGAGGCAAGGAACTCATCACACAAGGATGGATCATCTAGAATCAAGAGAAATGAAGCAGCCACGAAAGTCACAAGTCCGGCTTTCGCGATGGGCTCAAAAGTTAGTAGGGAAGAGTAATCCCTACTTACCAACGGGACATACTGGATAGAAGGAGGAGTGTGAGGCACCATTTAGATGGGAAACACACACACCACAACACAGACAGTCACAAAGAATGCTTGCAAAACAACCAAAGGGCTATAAAAAATGAATCATTCAAAAAGAATGACACACATGCATAGATGTAACTAACCAATTTACCACCCCAAACAACCCACATCCTAGAAAAAATTCAGCATGACCTCTACATATATGCGATCGGAAACTTCATGCGATGCAACAAACAGACACCCAAAACCTCGTATTAGGCAAGAAAGAAGAAGAAACTACAAACCGTACATGTAATCATAACATGTAGACAAATCAGAATACCATAAAAATGTAAATCAAGACCTGACCATAACCTTGACCACCATCAGTGTCAACTAAAATACATTTACGCGCCCATCCCACGAAGCGTGTTTATTAAAAGGAGGAAAAAGTACAGTGAGGGGGATTATTTTAATGAAGGGTTCATTTTAAGAAATTATTAATAATGGGTGACATTTTATTAGGTTATAAACCTTAATAAGAAAACGGCAGTTCCTTCTTAAAATTTTAATTACAAATTATTATAGTGAAACGGTGCTTTAGCGAAACCCGGACTACGATTCCCAGACTCTAAATGCAAATTCTTTAATTAAAAATTAATAGTCATGTGGAGCGTTTTTTTACTAGCGTGTGCTTTTTTGTGACGGTTGGTTTATTTTTATTAAAAATTAAGGTGCCTCTTAAGCGCACGTAGCGCGTGCAAAGTGAATGGTTGGTTGATATTTAAATTATTAAATTGTGTGTTTAGCGCGAATGCGTGTGGAAAAGGTAGGTGAAAAATATTTTATTTTAGCAATTAATTGTGGTTAAGGGGGTAATGAAAATAAATAAAGCTCACAAAATAAATACATGGTAGGGGTGTGTATGCAATGGACTGAAGTTGCACGGAGTAGTCCCCCAAAAGCAATGAATCCAGTCAAACAAAATCAAAGACCACTCATTGAACAAAAAATAAAACACCTTAGTGTTTTTTTTATTTTTATTTTATTTTATTTTTTGATTTTTTTGTATGTTAGGTGTATTTTTTCTATGTTTATTGTTTGGTTTGGGTAATTTGTTTTATTATTTTGACTTTTTTGTATTTTATTGTGTGTGTTTTTTTAATAATAATTAAATCAGGATATATAACACATGGATATGTTATGAAGTGGAAGAATGAAATTTCAGCCATTTAGGAAGTGTCCACAATTAATATTAATGCAGCCATGATTTTCAAATGATTTGTAGGATTTAAAATGAATTTTTATGATGGGTAGTATTAAAATTAGGGTTTTTTTTCTTCAGAAAATATTTTTGCCTTTAATGAAAATATTTTTAATTGAGAAATTAGTGGAAAAAGGGCCAAGGGATTTGTGGAACTTTTTGGAATTTTTTTGAATTTATTTCTCTATTTTTACTAAATTTTAAGAAATTTTGCCCATTTTTCAAGTAATTTTGAATGAATTTTCAGATTGTATATTTTTTGTAAATTTTTTTATTTTAATTTCCACCTTAAAAATATTCCAAACAATTGTAGAGATATTGGTAAATTTTCAAAACAAAAAATCTATAATTTTTTTTTATTTTAAATGAATTTTTGGAATCAACTAAATCAATTAAATGAGGTAAATCAGGGTAGTTGGTTAAGTGAGGTCAAGTCAGGTCAATTAAGTCAGGTTAGTCTAGGTAGGTCACTTAAGTCAGGATAAGTCAAGTCTGGTCTGGTTAGGTTAGTCAGGGTTGATTAGGTTAGTCTGAGTTAGTCTAGTCTAGGGAGTTTAGGTAAGTTAGGTTAGTCTAGTTTAGTTAGTCTAGTCAGGGTAGTCAGTCAAGTCCTAACTAGATGTGGTTAGACTAACTAACCAGGGTTAGTTAGGGTGGTAGTCAACTAACCATGGTTCAGTTAGTGGGGTGTAAACTAACTAGGGGTTAAGTTAGTAGGGTGAACTAACTGGGGTAAGGTTAGGGGTCAACTAACCCTAGGGAGGTTAGTGGGTAGGGAACTAAGCTTAGTTAGGTTAGTGATACTAACTATAGTTAGGTTAGGGGGTACTAACTCTAGTTAGGTTAGTGGGGAGGGGTCAACTAACTAGGGGTGAGTTAGTAGAGGGTTGATTAACCAAGGGTTAGGTTAAGGGTTGACTTAACTGTAGTTAAGTAAAAACTAACCGTAGTTAATGAATAGGTTAACTAAGCGTGGTTAAGGAAAAACTAACTGGAGGTGGTTTAAGACTAACTAGGAGGTGGTGGGTGGTGGAGGTGGTGGGTGGGGGAGGGAGGAGGAGGAGGAGGAGGAGGAAAAAGAGAGGTCGTGGGGTAGAGGCACACGCGGGCAGCTGAGGGTAGGGCTGGTGGCGAAGGTGGAGGCGCAGGCGGGTGGCCGAGGGGAGGGCTAGTGGCGGAGGTGGAGGCGCAGCAGGCACCGAGGAGAGGGCTGGTGGCGGAGGTAGAGGCGCAGGCGGGCGTCCAACGAGCGAGAGGCGGCCGTCCAACGTTCAACTGCAGGGGGAGAGAAGAAGGATGAGGAGGAGGAGAAGAAAAAGAAAGGGGAGGAGGAGAAAGGAAGGAGGAAGGGAAGGAGAAGGAAGAGGGGGAGAAGGGAGAAGAAAGGAAGGAGGAAGGGGAGGAGAAGCGGTTCGCAATCGGCACATGTAAGTTTTTTTTCTTTCTTTCTTTCTTTCTTTCTTTCTTCTTCTTTTTCTTTTTCCTGTTTTCTTCTTTTGTTGATTTCTTTTTCTTTTGTTTCTTCTTGTGGTTTGTTTTTTTTTCATTTTTTGTTTCCTTCTTTTTTTTGCTTTTTTTTATGGTTATATTTGTTTTTTTTTTTAATGGAAAACAAATACATAATAATAAAAAAGAAAACTAGAGGAACAAGAAACAAACCAATTTGCAATGACGGGGTAAAACGGGCAGGGATGGTGACACGCAAGCCACGAACGCCAGGGGGTGTCCCGAGGTGCGTAAAACCAAAAACAAGCGCATTCATGAGCGAGGTGAGAAACACGGTTAACAAGAAAAATGAAGAAAAATTAATAAAAGCCTACCCATTCGTCGGATCAAAAATCCATAAAAATTAAAAACATGCAGGGAGACGAGGAAAAATGATGGAAACATGCAGCACCGGGTCCGAGGCAAAATCAGGGTGGTCACATGGAAAAAACGCAAAAAACAAACCCGAAAACACCTACGAGTATTAATATCAAAAAATCCACGCATCGAAACGAAGTGCGGAAAGAAGGAAAAGTGTGCAGAATAAGGTTTCCGACAACCTTATCACCACAAAACATAGATTTGAGCGAGATAGGATGCGTTCACATGGGAAAAACCCCAAAAATGGGCCCGAAAATGAACTCAAAAATTTATACGGGAAAAATCGTACGCCGGAATAGAGGACAATAAAAAGAAAAAATGTCTGAAAGAAAGGGATTCACAGGGTTGGTGCATGAAAACTCACTTTGGGGGAAATTAGGAGAGGTTCACGTGGAAAAAACACAAAAAATGAATCAAAAAACACTCGAAAAAATTAATAACTAAAAATTCGACAGTCAAAAGAGGGAGGAAGAAAAAGTAAAAAGTGGGAAAAATGTTGGCAAGACACGGACATCAAATTAAAATAGAATTCCGATGAAAATAGGACATATTCACATGGAAAAATGTGAAAAATAAGCACGAAAAAGGCTCGAAAATCCGTAAAAATTAATAACGGATCAACCGTGCATCGGAATGATACGGAGTAAAAATGAAAAATGTCAGGGAGAAGGGGTAGGACAAGGTTGGTGCATTAGACCGGGGTTCTAAAGCAATAAAGATACGTTCACATGGAAATCCGTCTATTTTACGGTAATTGTTTTAAAAATTAATAACTTGAGAATCGTCTATCGGACTAAGGGTTGATAAAAAGGAAAAATAGGCAATTCAAAGGGACAAACAGGGTTGTAAGGTTGGATTGGGATTCCGGTGAACGTAGGGTCTGTTCGTATGAAAGAAGCGCAAAACTAAGAATAAGGGAAAACGGTCAAGAAACAACACCGAGGATAGGGTAAAATAGAACGGAAGGGTGGGGAAGGAACCCCATTAGGGTAAAATGAAATCATGGCATAGATGCACGATCAGAACAGGGTATATGCATGGGGGTATGCAACATAGACGCGCAGGGGCGCATCTCCACACTTAAAACCTTAACAGGAAGGGTAAATCGAACAACAAGGACCTGGTACCTCACATCAGACCAACCACAACGTCCCCACACTTAAGACATGACCGGTACTGTGAAACAGAAGATGTAGGGTTAGAAAAACTTGGCCCATATTGCCGAGGAGGAATGTCGACTATCGAGGTTGCGTCTGGTGTCGTCGTCGGCTGGAGCTAACAAGGTGTCTTCATAGCACATGTCCGTCGTCCCTTGTAGTAGGGACCACGCGGCAGCACCCAAGAAGGTAGCTAGTTGAAGGAATCACAAGAAATTCGTCGATGGAGAGGAATATGGCACTCAACTCACGATCACTCAAATGGATTGAAAGAGCAGTCACTCGCCCCATGACTAACATCACTTGAGGAAATAATGATGAAAACCCAGAGCTCACACCCGGTTTAGGAATCAACAAGGGAATGGTGCGAAGAGAGTATGCTAAGGTGCACAATTGATGGTGCATCAGTGCGTCCAACCCGTCTGGCATAGGTGCAAGGAGAAAGGCCAGGGAGCCTTGTAGTGCAGTCAGTGTATAGAGCAGAGTGATGTGTCATGTGCTGATGGTAGAGACCCTCCCTGTGGGTGCATAGGGAAACGAGAACGTACTTGACTCCAAGGGTCGTAACGTCCCTCAATCCTCACCTCTCAATAATTGATTGAAGAACATCAGTCACACTCAGCCCACCCTCTGTCTCACACTCCATTGATAGATACAGAGGGCAACCCATTCCTAAAACCCATTGATGTAATCCTCATGGTCACTTGTGCAGAGGTTGTCTGCCTTGTGCGCAATTGATGGTGCAACTGTGCATCCCACCCTGTGCCGGCATACAGTGCAAGAAGAAAGGCCAGGGAGCCTTATAGTGCAGTGCACAGAAACAGATCGTGCTTGTGCATTGAGAGGCCCATCCCCTGCGTGCAACACTCCGTTCACACATCTTCACCTCTCATTTGATTTGAAGGGAAAGACTGGTCACTCCCCCACCCTCTGTCTCACTCTCGGATAGATACAGAGGACAGCCCATGCTCACATCCCCATCCTGTTAGGATGAAAGCTCGCATCACTCAAGGGGTTGGTGATGAAGATCATGTCAGCTATTGTTGTCATGAGGACCTTGAAGACGAGGCGTACCCAGGGAGGTAGCCAACAAGTCCCATACTTCAATGACTTGTAAGAAGAGTCGTCTGTTAAGAAGGGCAGACGGACTGGTATTGTGGAGGTAGCGCACCAAGGGAGGTGGCTTCAAATTACTTGCTAAAGAGGTTCTGCTGGTGAGTCAACTAGCCTGAACTGCAGGGTGTTGCCACCTTTCCCACAGTCAGCTTCCCCCCCAAGGGTGTTTCCACCTTTTCTTGGAACGAGGCCTGCTATGACAGGGAATTTCTTCCTTTTCTCGCATAACAATTTTGTTGTGTTTTTTTTCTTTTTTTTTCTTTTTCTTTTCCTTATTTTTATTTGTTTTTCTTTTCTTTTCTTTTCTTCTCTTTTCTTTTCTTCTCTTTTCTTTCGGTAAAAAAGAGAATTGTAGAAATACCATATGTCAGGACCAACCTCGCCACCGTTGTTGGATCAGACGAGAAGAGAACAAGGTTGGGTTGAGATGTTTCTGCAAGGGGGTAGTAGAACGAGACCGCCTCATGAGGAGAATCATAATGGCTATCATAAGCATGACAAGAAGGAAAGTGCGATGCCCAAAAGGGTAGGGATAGGTCGAATGTGAGTGTCAAGATCCCCAAGGAGGAAAGTACATCTTCAGGAGATAACCATTGATCAGGAAAGGATCATTAGAGGCATCAACGGTCTATACCTGAACAGAGCCATTAGGATTGACAGCAAGTACCTTGTACGAGCCCATCCACCATTGTTGAAGCTTGCCAGGAAACTTGCCAAATCTCGAATCATAGGCTAGAACAAGATCACCTTCTTTGAACTCCTTGTGCTTGATGAAACTGTCATGATAGGCCTTGCGTCGTGCTTGAGCAGTTTCCATGCACTGTAAGGCCATCCGTCGTATCTTATCCAAGCATTCCAAGTGTAGAAGACGGCATTGTAGTGACTCATTATCTCCCAAGCGTTCTTTAACTGCCACTCGCAAAGAGGGCAATTCCAGCTCAACAGGGAAGACGGCTTCTGTACCATACACTAGCTGGAAAGGGGTCTGTCCTGTAGCTTCCTTATGGGAGGTTCTGTACGCCCAGAGGGCCTCTGTAAGTCGATCGTCCCAATCGCGACGATGTGCGGCAATTTTTCTTGTCAGAATCGAGTAGAGAATGTGATTGGTGACTTCAACTTGGCCATTGGCTTTGGGGTAATAAGGAGTGGACTTACGATGGCGAATCTTATATAGCTTTGTCAACTCCTCCATGATTTTGTTAAGGAAATGAGTACCTATGTCACTTACCAGCTCGAGGGGACTGCCAAAACGGGTGATAATGTTCTCCTACATGAACAGGGCTACGCTATTACCATCATCCCGCTTTAGAGCTTTAGCTTCACACCACTTTGTGACATAATCCATACATATTAAGATGTATCTGTTCTACTTCCGTCTAGTAGGTGGATCAATGGGACCCACAAAATCAATCCCCCACTTCTCGAACACCTTTAGGGGAAGAATGGGTTGTAGTGGCATGGCATTTGTTTTAGTGGGTTTCCCCATTCGTTGACAAGCATAGTAATCATATGCATCCTTGTGGAGGGTCAGCCACCAGTATCCTGCTAACAAAGCCTTCTTGGCTGTCGCTTCTCCTGCAAAGTGTCCACCACATGGTTTGTCATAGCATGCTTTCAATACTATGCCGATTTCATCCCCTGCAACACATCTTCGTAGTACTTCATCTTTGCCTCGCTTGTACAGTGCACTGCCTAGCAAGGTGTAGGGGGCTGATTCTAACAGAAGCTTCTTGTTCTCACGGCTTGAGATGCCAGGAGGATACTGTTGAGTTGCCAGAAGGTTGGCTATGCCTGCGTACCAGGGAATAAGTGTTTCAACTAGAAACAAGGAAGCATTAGGAAGGTCTGGATCATCCTGTTCCTCTTCTTCTGTTTGAGGGATCCGTGATAGATGATCAGCCAGGACATGGGAACGGCCAGGTTTAGTGACTACTTCGAAATCAAACTCCTGGAATAGGAGTAACCATCTCATCATTCGTCCTTTAACATTTTCTTTGTTGATCAGGAAGGACAGGGCTTCATGATCCACATAGAGCTTGAAATGCGTTGATAATAGATAGTATCGAAACTTCTCTAGTGCAAACACCATTGCCAAGCACTCAAGCTCTATCACTATATAGTTCCGTTCCCTTTCAGTGACCTTTTGGCTTGCATAATATATTGGTTAATCTAATTTAGAAGGGCCCTTTTGACATAGGACAGCACCTAGCCCTTTGACTGATGCATCTGTGTTGTGCACATGGAACTCCTTCGTCCAATCAGGAGGTTGTAAAATAGGTGCTTGGACAAGGCACTGTTTTAGGATATTAAAGGCCTCCTCACAATCCTCAATCCAAAGGAAGTCAGCTTCTTTCCTTAGGAGCTTGTGCAGAGGGGCTGCCTTAGTTGCAAAATGTGCAATAAATCTTCTGTAGTAGCCCACATTGCCAAGAAATCCTCTCAATTGCTTGAGGTTTGTTGGTGCTGTTAAGGCGCCAATCTTCTCAATCTTTGCCGGGTCTCTTGCAATCCCTTGTGTAGAGACAATATGGCCCAAAAGAACTCCTGAGGAGATGCCAAAGACACATTTGTCGGGATTGAGAGAAATCCCATACTCGCGGCATCTGTCAAAACATTGCTCTAGGTGTCCCCAGTGCTCAGGGATCAAACTATAGACACAGAAGTCATCAAGATACACCTCAATGAAATTGTGTAGATGATTCTGGAAGGCAGCCATCATTACTCGTTGGAAAGTCTCAGGAGCATTACAGAGCCCAAATGGCATCACTCTATAATTCTGTGGTGAAGGTTATTTTAGATTGGTCCTCTTCTACGATTTGGACTTGGTTATATCCGCTGAATCCATCCAAGAGGGAATATAGCTCATGGCCTGCCACTGTGTCCAATAGTTGGTTTGTAAAAGGAATAGAAAAATGATCCTTCTTCGTCTTCGAATTGAGCTTTCGAAATTTGACACATATTCGAAGTTTCCCATTCTTCTTGGGTACTACCACAATGGGCGAAACCCATTCACTATTAGCCACGGGATAAATGAACTCTGCTTCAAGAAGTTTCAATAATTCGACCTTCACCAGAGCGGAGTAATTAGGATTCATATGCCTTTGTCTTTGTCTTACAGGTTTGGCATCAGGCTCTAGATCAATGTGATGTTGGCATACTATGGGATCAATCCCCTTTAGGTCTTTATATGACCAAGCAAACACATCTAACTTCTCCTTTAGTAGATCTCACAGGACCACTAGTTCTTCTTCTAGAAGATTGAGACCCACTTTCAGGTGACGTTCAGTATTGTGAGTATCCAAGAACATTATTTGTCTTTCACCTTCAACTTCGCGGATAAATGTCCCATGGATTGCTTCTGGGTAGAGGTCTGACTCTTTCAAGAGAGTATTATCCTCGTCTAGTGTTCCACTAGAACCAGTGTTCTCCTTCTGTACAAATGACTCATTCGTCTGTTTAGGTTGTCGGAAGGGTATCAGAGCTTCGTCTGCTTCTGTGTGAGTAGTGATTTCTTCATGACTCAAGGATTCATTTTTCGAGGATGCATCCAGGAATGTCACATAGCATGGACCTTCTAGAGACCGTGGCTCTAAGGGATTTGGCTTATGTTGGCAGGGGGCATCATCATCATCTTTTCTCTGGACTGAATAATTAGGACGACAAGAGCCGCCAGTGAACTTAGTTTTTATGCTTTTAATCCATTGCTTATGTAGATTCTGCATACTTTGTGGTCCATTGATCAACCCAAATGGAACCATAGTCATTCCATCCCACACCCTGAGATCTTCGGCCTCTGAGGTCTATGTAGGGACATCAACAAGATCATCCTCTATCAGAGGAAATTCTTCATCTGCACTTTTATAACCTGCTTTATTTTCTTCCTCATCATTTTCATCCTCTTCCTCTGGAGGCTCTGTCTCTGCTTCTGTAGAGGCTCTATAGGAGAAGAACATATCTTCTGCCTTTGCATCTGCTTCTGCTTTGGTCACAACTTCTGACTCTGCTTCTGCCTCTGTCTCTGGCTTTGTATCTGTTACTGTCTTTGTGAGTGTCTCTGTATCCGCTCTGTCTCTATTCTGTATCCGCTCTATATCTGCTCTGCCTCTGTACTGTCTCTGCTATGTAACTGTACTGTCTCTGTACTGTCTCTGCTCTATAACTGTGACTGTCATGTAATAGGGAGAACAGTACATCCATGCTTCTATTTCACTGTCAGAGGTGATTTCAGAAGTTAATTCTAGTTGAGGCAAGAAGTATTCTCCCATGAACAAGGATTTTACTTCCCTTGGCAGTTGGCTTACAGTGCCCACTGTTAGGGATTGTGCCTATGTTTTCTTAGGAAAGATCTGCTTAACAGCCTCTTCATCTCCTGATGTACCATCTGTTACCTCATTAGAGGAGTCAATTATGACTTTGATGGATGTGGATCCATTGCCTTTTTGCGATCCATACAGCTTTAACACCGCTTTGTTGGGTCCTCTGCCTAGGGTTAGGGTTCCTTTGAACCAGTCCGTCCTGGCTCTTACTTCAAAAAGCCAAGGTCTTCCCAACAGCAAAGGGTATGAGGTCCCATAAGAATTTGGTTTGACCACCAGGTATGCCAGCCAATAGTCTCTTCCTGCAAGGGTTGTTTTTACATATGGGAGGATACCTAATGGTTTGATTTGGTCTGCCAATCTGATAAGCCACTATGTAGGTTGAATTCCTTGTAACCCTAAGTCCTTCATTGTGACATCTGTCATTATGTTTATTGATGAGCCTCCATCAATCAATGCATCTGAAATAAAGCATCCTTCTATCCATACACTGATCACTGGGGTTATAGGATCTAGGAAGGCGTTAGCCACATCGACTTCCTCTACAAGCTCTGGGGCCTTATTGGTCTTGGTCGCTGTTGAAGGAGCAATCCTTAGTCCACGTCTTCTTGTCAATATGCTTTTGAATTTCTTTCGACAGCTGGGAGACAACATCAGCAACTGTCGAAATGTTAAGTTTGGTTTAAAAGTGTCTAGGTCTTTAACCAAGTCATAATCTTTGATAGGATCCACAGGATTCTCCAACTGGCTGGGGAATGGGGCTACACCCATTTTCATCTTTCCTTTTTCTTCTAATAATTGTAGCATCGGCACTTCTTCTATTTCTAGAGGTGCTTCTGTATCATCCATCTCTTGGACCTATGGTCCTGTCTCTGGGACTATCTTTGTAACTCTCTGTGGTACTACAGTGCTCTGTACTACACTGTTCTGTTCTGTACTGCTCTGTCCCTCTGTTGGTAGGTTGAACTTCACAGTCTTGGCAAGAGAGTTATTTTCATTCTGAACAACTAGTTCCTTCTTCTTGGTGCGTGTAACAACAGCAACTTCCAACTCTACCAAACTGGAGGCAGGCTCTTGTACCTTCTGTTGGCTATCAGTGGCATTGTCCTTTACAGGGGCTGGACTTGGATAATCCTTTGCAGTGTGGCCTTCTCCTTTGCATCGGCTGCATAAGGGCTTGTAATCCACTGATCTTCTAGGGTTTGGACAATTCGGGGAGATATATCCCTTTTCTCCACACCTATAACATTCCACCTCTGATCTCTCAGAGTGTCGTCCTCTGTAACTTTGAGAGGGAAACCTCCTCGGACTGAAATTAGGACCAAATTCCCTAGGCTTTGGTCCAATATCCTGTGTTGTCATTTTGGATTCTAGCAAGTTGAATCTTGCATTTTCATCCTTCTGTCTTCATTCATGCATCTCTTTTAGAGAGCAAATATCCTCTATATGGTTCTTCTGCAAACAGTAGGAACAGAAGGCTCCATGAATGGTTGGTTTTCGAGTACATTCAGTGACTAAATTTCCCGCTTGATGACACTTTCTACACCATGTATTAGAGCACATCACATCTTTTCTAACTCCCGCAGGAGTGGATATATTGGCAGTATTCACCTTTAGCATCTGTAGCTGCTCTATAATCACATCCAAAAGCTCTTTCTTGATACTTGCAACTGAGTTGGATAAGTAATCCTTCAGATTTTCACCTCCTAAAGTGCTTGTAGTGGGATTTTGGGAAGCATCTGTAATTATTGCATACATTGGTTGGGTCGATCTAGAAGGTCCTCTGTTCTAGTTCTAATTCAGAGCCCCTGTTGAGACTTGGGGTTGTTGATTCCAGTTAGTAGGATTCCACTGTTGTTGAGTCACCATTAGAGGAACTATTTGAGGCCATTGTTGCTGTGGTTGAACCATCATTTGAGGCACTGTCGTCTGCGGTGAACACACTGGATTAGGTGCATTATACTACGGCACTGTTTGCATCTAGGGATAGGGGTAGGGAACTGTCCTTGGGACTGCATTTGGTGGGTATACCATTCCTGGCATGGGAGGAGGTAAGACTCCTCTTCCTGGAGTCATT
Source organism: Lygodium microphyllum (assembly GCF_053477565.2). Classification (NCBI taxonomy): domain Eukaryota; kingdom Viridiplantae; phylum Streptophyta; class Polypodiopsida; order Schizaeales; family Lygodiaceae; genus Lygodium; species Lygodium microphyllum. The sequence goes on from NC_141163.1 coordinate 75,529,647, forward strand.
GACAGCCTTGCTTCAACTTCGTCATACAATCTTGCACCTTCCACTGTAACTTGTAGATTGACTAGTCTTCTCAATTCTATAAACTTGCGAACTTCTGGTTGTAGGCCTCTAGGGAACACTCCTTTTTGGATTCCTTTGTGCAAATGATGGTTAGTCCATCTCTTCAGGATGGATTCCATTCGTGAGACATAAGCTTCTACTCTTTATCCAGAGGACTGACTTAGGTTCATGAACTCCTCTCGCATCCGCTCTTCAAAACCTTTACGCCTGAATTTAGTGAGGAAGGCCAACTTTAGGTCGTCCCATGTGCCAAAAGTTCCTGCTGCTTGTCTCTCATACCACTGAAACGCCGCGCCCTTGAAAGTGGCAGGGAAGATTGCTAACCAATGCTCAAGGGTTCTCGCATTGTTAGTAGCCACACATGCTATCATAAATTCTACTACATGAAGATCAGGGTCTTCATTGTACTCTCCCTTAAAAACTCGCAATGGGACTATATTTGTTGGCATGTCATCAATATTTCCAAGATGAATCTGACTAGGAAGGGGACCTTGAATCGCCATAGGGACTTCTGTAAAGAGTGCTTTTAGGGCGTCAAAGGAGGCTTCTGTTGCAAGCTAGTTCTCAGCTTTGATTTTTGCCTTCTCTCTTCTCACGTACCTCTGGACTCGTTCTAATGCTTGCCTCTTTATTGCATCATTCATCAGGGGGTTGGCTTCAACCAGTTGGTCTGGACTCAATAGGATAGTATCAGAGAGGGCTTCAGTCTCTAGAGGATTCTCTGGCCAATATCTCCTCTACTTCCTTCTTTTCAACATCTCTGAATTCAGCTTTCAAACCACTACAGAGGGGGAGATATTCCATTTTGAAAGTATCAAAACTCATTTTTCTTAAGATCGTTGTTGCATCATTATAATAATGCCAGCTTCTGAGGGTTTCAACAATGTATGTTGTGAAAAACACTCTGTGTACCAACTTCTAGTGGGTTGCTAATTGGACAAACAGAAGATTGTTAGTGCACTAAGCATCCCATGTATCTTGCTGTTGAGCATCCACAAACAAATTCCAACTCTTTTCCTTCTTGTTCTCGTGAACCTCTACAGACCAAGACTCCTGAAGCTTCTTCACAATCTCCCACTTGATGATGCCTGGAAACTTCTCAATGAATCCCAAATCTTCCATGGATGGTCATTCTCTCTTTTTCTGCTCTTTAGTTTGTTCCCAAACAGTTTGTCACCAAGATGCAGGTTTCTGTGCTTCAACAAGAAGAGGAAACAGTCCACCACATAGAGCATGCATCATGATGGTGATATGTTTCCACCATTGTGGGATGAACTTCTTGTGGAAAGTGGCTTTGATTTGAGAATTTCCAACTCTTTAGTGGAATAAGAAACTTTGCAAACTTCCATTGAATTCTCCTCTTCTTGACAATGCCATTTCTTTCATTTTCAGCCTCTTCTAATGCTTGTTGATGGCAAGTTTCCCCGGTTGCGCACCAAAAACATGGAGCCCCAAGGGGAACACCAAGGAAAAGGGAATTCTCTTGCAAGAAAATATATCTTGTAACATCAACAAGCTTTTATTTCATTCTTTTGATGCCAAAACAAAGAAAACAGCAAATCTTCACGCAGCATCATAGTAGATTTCTCCCACGGATTTGATAGAATCAACCATAATCTTCAACGTCTTCATAGAATCCATCAATATAACAAAGAACACAAACTATGGCTATGGTTGTGGAAGGAAGGAGGTTGTGGAAAGATTTTATGGATGGATTAGTGGAATGGAAAATAAAAATGCCAAAAGAAACAGTAGTTCTCAGAGAAACACACCAAGAAAAGCTTTTTTTGGACTATGTATAACATGAAATGAGTTTTGCTTCTTTTTTTTTGGGGGGGGGGGGGGGGGACGCGCGCTACAAAGGAGTGGAGATAGGGAGACAAGCCTAGTTTCGCTAGGCCCAAGGGGAGAAAGGGAGTGGATAAAATGTGCACACCACCCCCTCTCCCATTGTTCCACCTCAAATCTCTTGTCATTTAGGAGAATTATTAACTTTTAAGCTAGAGGGCCCTTTTTGAGTCCATATTTCCCCTAATGCAAACAAAGCCCTACCTATCAACTAAGAGGGACAGTATTAATGAAGAGCTAAGTTGTGTGCTTTTGTATCTCTCTCTTTCTTGTCATTATGAAGTTGTATCACGTATATTCCAAATAACTTCCATCATTTTATATTAGAGATAGTGACAAGCTAGGTTGGTGGTCCAATGGTGGTAAGCGGCCAATAATGTATTCAATAAGCTAGGCCTTGTGTGAAATGACATAGGGAAAGGGCAACATACAAGGAGACAAGGGTCAAGATTATACCTGCAAGAAGGGTGGAAACTCACCTAGATCCTAACAAGAATGATTTTACTGCTTTTCATGCATGATCCTTGCATAGTGCCATTCTTTAAATAAAGATTAATGATTACACATTTAGAAAAAATAATATTTTTTGTGGCTAATAGTCACCGTTTGGATATTTTACCAAAAAGTAATATTGGGTTAATAGGTTCAATAAATTTCTTGAGAAACACGTCACCAAATTTGAAAACTTTTCTAGAAATTGTATAAGATTGACTAAAGTTTTTACATATATTCCATATCATTTCCTAAGGATAAAGCGCTTTCTTTTATGTATTTTGTGTAAATATTTTCCACAAGAGTTATGAGTTTCCAATGTGTCAAGATTTTAAAATGTTCAAATCATCCATGAGTATTTGAGAGAGTGGTGTGTGCACTCTTGTACCTACTTATACATGAGGGAAGGCATTGTGAAACTCTTGCCCATGGTGAGAATGAGAGGTCTAATACTTGAGTGCATAATCAATGCATAATGAGAATAGGGCATGTAAAGCTCTAATATTTAACCATTACATAAGGTATGATACTACTATTACTTTTTTGACAAGGATGAAAAAAAATACACACATTCTTGGGTCACCTTAATTTTGAAAAAAGTTGCATTTGTAATAATGTAGAACAGTAAGGTGGTCTCTAGCTACCAATGCACCTATTGCAATTACATGTGCCATTTATGGATGAAGCTTTCTTGTCTCATGATGTCATCAACTACAATTCATAAATTACAAAACTCTAAAATCTTCTATAAGGACCTAAAGAATAGTTGGGATCACTTCATGTTCATCCCATTACAAACCTTTTACTCCAAATTGGAAGTTGCGAAGACACCAATAATGCATCTAAAGTGTTTGTAACTCATTGTTATAGCTTTTTAGAATCCTTTCTGATTTTATTATTCCATATTATAATGATATTCTAAAGATGAGCTTCCACCATGTTGTACTTTAAATATTGAAGACAAAATCTCATAAAATCTCAAAAAAAGTATTAGCATGCTATTGATTGGAGACTTCTAAAAAAATACTCAAAGTTCTAAAATTGTGTAATTTTATTAGTACTTGGCCATTGATGCTCATCAAGTCAAAATCTAGAGCATGTTTGTCATCATGTATTTGTAAACTAGTCATCAAGATCTTTTGTTTTTATGCATTGTTACTTTTGAGCTATAACAAAGTCTTTACAGTTGTATAATTGGTACTTTTGTAGAATTGAGTACTAGCATGTAGAATGCATGTGAGTTTCTCTAGGGTTAGTTTTAAATTTTCCTTATCCAAAATCTTACTAAACTAAAGTGTGATTTTTCATGACAATACATCATGAAATCTTTTATCTTTTGGTCCATGGAGGAAAGTGATGGTGCTTATTGAACATTTTTCAGTAAATTTGTAAGTTCATTTTTGTGTTGGATAAGTAAAACTAATAGCATTTTATCAATACTAGCAACTATGTGCTTATATTGTCAAGTGATAGCTTTTGATGTTCCTTTTATACAAAACCACTTCAAACAAACATATCCAATCGATTGAAAATGAAAAGGATCGACCATCTCAATAATGACATGAAGCCATCTCAATAAAGACATGAAGAGTTGTATTTTTTCATAGGTTTTTAATTTTAGAATATCATTTTTTAGTCTAAAAATCAACTATGAAAATCTAGAATATGAAATTCAAAAATAGATAGACAGTTGCATCCTCTCTACATGTGCTCTATTATTATACACATGATAAGTCATTTGCAAAGGAGAATTATATTATTACTTTGACCACTTTCCACTCCCCTTAGTCAAGGTCTACATGGCTAGAGTCTAAATGCAAACATGAGGATGTAGTTTCACTTTTGCATAGCATGCCCCTTTAGTAATGAGTTATTATTAGACCTCTTTATTCTCTTGCAAACCCTTAGCTAACTAATAGAAATAGAAAAAAATTCATATTCCTATTTTAAAACGTTCATAATGGTCATTCAATGGAAATAGCATTCTAATCACATAGTCCACACAATTTATGCAAATAAGTATAAAATTCCTAAGCTCGGTCAATGCAAAACAAATGGGTAATTTGAAGTTTGTAATTATGGTTAAATACAAAGTAATCCATAATAGGATTTGGAGTTTAAGCTTGAACAACAAGTTCTATGGTTGAAAAAACAATGGGAAACAATAAAGGAGGAGTGGTCAAGCCTAAAGAGAGGGATATTGGCCATACTAAGAGGTCTCAAACTCAAATCACAAGCTCTTAAAGTTGTCTTTTTAAGTTGAAAAAACATTAGGTTTTGATGGGGTTATTAGATACTCCCCTAATTAGGTTCCTTCGTTGCAAGAGACAATGTCTCTTAAACACCCTCCTTTTGAGCTAGCTTTGTAGATATCCTTAATAATAAATCTCCCATTTTGAAAAAATAAGGCAACATCCTTGTAAGAGGTTCGTCCAATCTTTGAAAAAGAACAAAACAAAATATGCACTTATTGCCACATGTGTGAAAACCTAGAGTAGTGTTACAAAATTTAGAAAATAAATAGAACTCAATAGATGCTTCAAAATCTAGAAAATGTCTAGACAATATAACCGAATAACAAATGTTAATGATGTGAGATGTTAACCCTAGTGCAAAAAAAAGCAAGAAGAAAATTAAAAATACGCAAGACAAAGCAGAAAAAGGTGACTTGACTGAAGAAATAGGAGGAAAAAAATGCCAAAAGCGCAAGGACAACCTTAAAAGTTCAGGGCAAGTGCAAAAGAGGAAAGGTGCATTTTAAATGCAAAGGCACATCGTAAATTTTTGTAAGAGACTGCTAGGCTCCCTCCTGTGCAATATGTAAATATAGATGGGCATGGGTTAATGCACAATGCAAATAGGAAGGAAATAGGAAAAGAAGACCTAAGCTTTGAGTTCATGTGCTCTCTGAATCGAGCAGCATTGAAGTAGGGTTTGCCCCCGAACCAATGCTTGAGACAAGTAGGAAGCAAGGGAGTTGAAGAGGTATTCAATAATTTTTTCCAGTAAGTTTTTCTAGTTTTTTGGATTTAGGTAAGTAGGTTGGATTAGTCTAAGTGGTTGCTTGTGATTTGGATGCATTTAGGTAAGGAAAATTTAGGAAAATTAGAGAAACAAAAAGTAGGGTTACTGTTGTAAATAGGGCACAACATGAAGAAAAAGGGGGATTCAATCCATTGGGAGAGGAAAGAGAGAAGAAGGGGAGTGGAAGACTAGAGAACAAGGGGTTTAGGAGGTAGGAAAGAGCAAAGAGGAGCTCATTTCTGCATTCAGAGAGAGAGAGAGAGAGAGAGAGAGAGAGAGAGAGAGAGAGAGAGAGAGAGAGAGAGAGAGAGAGAGAGAGAGAGAGAGAGAGAGATGGATAGGTTTGTTGCAAGATAGCTGTGAAGTAACCAAAGCTTCAATTCGTACAATTGAGCACATTCAGAGGCTACATGTGAGTTGTTTTGATTGTTGACCCCTTATTGTTTGATTCTAGAGCTTGTCATAGACTAGAGGAAGCATCGAGAGTGATACACTAGATTTACATTGAGTTTGAGTCCATTTTTGCAAACATGTTTGGGGACCATTCGATTCCTAGAATCAATGGTCTAACTGCCTCAAAGTCGTCTGATTTTAAAATCAAACACAATTAGATCATCCAATCAAATCAGTCTAGAATCGAATAGTCCAAAATCGAACAACCAATTCTGGGAATCGAGCGAATAACCTGCAAATTGGATGGAAAAACTGAACATCAAATTCTAACAAACTTTGACCTCACTAGACCCTGTAAAGGCCATAAGCCCTAGATGTAGGAAACCCTAGTAGATCCTCAAGTGAGTGAATGGTGAAATAGAGCTAATTGACTCGAGAGTTGAGACCCAACAGTCTAGGAGCGACTGTGGACATTGACCATACCCCAATAGAGATCCAAACAAACAACCTGAATCTGCTACCCTTCAAACCATGCTTCAAACATATAGCAAGGACCTAGAGTGGACCACTACGAGGCCACTTGCACAAACGAGCTAGCACTAGCTGAAATCGATTAAAGGGAGTGTGATCTACATTGATTGTGATTGAATTCACACATTTTACCACATAATTACTTGGACTGTGCCAAAAAATCTAAAAGCATGATTTCTCACTATGCACACATTGAGGAGCACCCCACTAGCATCTGAGTGCATGTAACATTAAGGATTGTTTTGAATAATAAGGAATTCACGTGATAAGGTAAGCTAAATGAACCCACTAGTAGGAGGAGACCCCTAGACATTGAATAGTGGCCAAGGATCCCAATCATTGAATACTGAGAGACTTGAATCGTCGAGCCACTTAGGGAGCAACAGAAAGAAGCACAATTAGGGACACAGCTCTACCTAGCTTGATCAATATGATCAATGCCCTAGATGCTCAAGAAGTCAAAAATATGTCAAGAAGCAGCACCAACCCAAAAAATGATGAGCTTGACTTGGCAGGTTTCCTAGTTGACATCTAGCTCACAACTGATTGACCAATATGACTTGCAAACCAAAATGGAGCATCATGGTAGACCATCCAAGGACATCATAGCCAATCAAGAGGAATAGAGAAGGTTGGCAAGGAAAGCGTTGCTAAGCATAGCCGCCAATCACCAAGAGCAACAAGCTCAGAATCTAAGATAAGACATAGAAATGCATGAAGTCAAACACATCTTAGTGCTTGCCAACTAAAATAGAACAGGACCAAAAGCTGAGAGGGAGAGAGCACTAGAATCCGATCTTACGATGAGTGAGATTCTTATGAAATGACTCTTAGACAACATGGCTGCAGAGTAGAGTGGAGCAACCCTGGTAACTTTGTTGCTAGCAGAACTAGGAATCACCCCGAATTCTAGGAGCCAAACCAATATACCTTTGGTTGCTAAGCGAATCGACAAGTATCAGCCTGACAATGATCCATATAGCTTTGTGGAGTAGTTTGAGCAAGTATGCGAGACTAACTGCCTTGCGCACGCTTGCTCAATACGCACAAGCTTTCAGACTTTGCCTAGGATACAAAGGATGGATGTGGTACACTAGTCTAGACAATGACCAAACACAATGAATTGAATAACCTCAAAAGTCTCTTCATCAAGAGATTATCTGAGGTGGGATACTCTAACAACCTCATTGTTATGTTAATGAACATCAATCTGAAAAGGACAAGGAGGATATTTGAGACTATGTCACCCATGTGCAGAGTATCTTAAAGAGAATACAAAACCTAACGAACAAGTGGTCTCCACTATGTTATATATAGGATCAGAAGAGCAAAGAGATTTACAAGGCCTTAGTGAGCAACTCAATCCTGCAAAGGGATGTGCTAGCTCGGATCTTCAAAGAAGCCATACGAGTGGATGAACTACTCAAGGAGAGGAACTTGAGACCCGCAACTTGAGACAACACTGTCTCCAGAACCTCAGAAAGGGCTACGACCATTGGTGAAAGATCTAACCAAAGCACCCAAGACAAGGGAAAGAGTGTCAACTAGATCTAGGAATTGGCGAGCATGAAGCTAGAGTTGGCTAGGCTGCAAAAGAGTTGATGAGAAGACTTGCACAACCTCACATGCAATGCATGCATTGTGGGAGGAAATCACCTTCCGGTCAAGTGTATGGATTTGAGATCCAGATCCTATGCCAATTGTGGTAGGTTTGTCCATGATGCAATGCATTGCCGATTATCGAGATGGTTGCCATATCCACAGACATACAATCTGCCTTAATACCTAGGGAATAGACTGCCACATTACAGAAGGGGATCTCCACTAGCTCTCCCAACACCCAATTATTCAAAGCCAATTGTCCTCCCTAGGATGGACATCAACCCCACGACGATACCTAGACCACATAAACCTATCATGATCCATCCATCAAGGGACGCTCCTATACATTACGTAGAGGAGACGAATGAGGATGAAGCATACATAAATCCTTATGTCTCATACAACGAAGAGGGCAAACCCATCTTGATAGATTTTAGACTAGTAGTACCGGTGATGGCATTGGGCAGGGGAAGAGGTAAAGGTCCAGGAGGGCAGAACCAAGAACCCGGACTTGTGGTCACCTAGGAAACATCTCATCTCGACGCCCCAAAAGGGAGCAATCCAATCAAGACAAGATGGACATGAGATGCCCTAAGTGTGGGATCACACACTTGTATGCCTAGTGCCTTAGACGGAAACCTTCTACTAGTTTGGCTACCACACCGTCCATACCATTGGGAGTGTTTGGAGTTGAGACACTTGATGCAAAGCCACACCAATTTTGTTGAATGTCATGACCCAAGCACATGCAAATCACGCTGATATTTCATTACTCGGACCTAGCAACCTCGATGCAGCTTCAATAGGGAAGAAAAACCATAGAAGAAGGAAAAAGAGGGTTGAGACAAAGATTATGCTTAAGATAGATAGTGCCAGCACATTACCAAAAGGGAAGCAGGTCCAAAAGTAGAGACATCTGCTTCTAAGATAGTAGAAAATGGAAGTACCAAGGTTGGAGCATATCCCGATCTGAGGCACCAATTAGAAGTGGTTGATAAGGTCAAGGAATGGGTGAGAGAATCCCAAGTGTACCTAAAGGATGTGGAACCCATCATGAAAGATGAGATCAATGAGCTATCTAGCATGAGCACACCAGTCTTGCCTACTCGATTAAGATCAAGAGACACATTCGCATTCGACATAGTACTACATAAACAGAGCCTAGATGCCACATGTGGGTAGACTGCCCAAGATCATTTGCAAAAGTGTGTAGAGCCTAACGAAAAGTGGGTGGTTGGCAACTTGCTCTACAACATTGATACCGGCCCCCGTGACTCTACCTTTGGGAGAACTGCTTAAGCAAAATCTAACACTATGGCAAGGGAGTGGGTAGAATGACATTACGAGCTTGGAGTGATTGACTTGCTTGACCATGACACAGTAACACACATACCAATCTTAACCTTGAACTCAATGCCCAAGTCTTTGCACGCGAAAGAATTTTGATAAGATGCATGCAATCTTGGATGTCAATGCATTAGGAGATGCTACAAGAAAGGGAATTGTAGATATGGGATTTAGAGTTAGTTTTTTCAGCCATGCATCCTACAGGCTAGGGGTAACCCACCCATGGAGACCGCAAGGTTTAATGTCACGCTTAATAGAATGAAGGTCCGATTAGTGGGAGTATTGATGAAGAACTAGCTCTTGAAGATAGCAGGAGTCCAGTTCTCAGTGAACTTCATAGTCATGAAGAGAGTGGACTACAACATCCTACTAGGTTGATCCTAGACGCAAAATGCACAAGTGATAGAAGATTGGGGCAAGGATCTCATATTCTTACGCAATAGATTGGAAGCCATGACTGTCAAGATGGATACTTTGAAGACCACTCCAATCGACCCAGATGCCATCTCTGCTATGTTGCAAGGAGACTCACAAGTCAGCAAATCCTATGGGCCACTAACAAAGTATATCCATTGCCCCGAGGACAAGTGAGATTGGATGCATGTGCTGGCCACCATCGATCTGTCATTCTCTGATGAAGAGGAGGATTATGAATAGGCTACTTTAGGGCAGTCGGTGAGTCCTAAAAAGTCACATAATCTCAACTACCATCAAATATTAGGATCCCACCATCAATGCCACTCTGCATGATGGTTAGGAGTTCTAGCAATCAACCAATGCCACTATCTTTAAGATAGAGGATGGGTATGAGAAAGGAGTGGCACCTGCATACACTTGCATATCAGCCACACTAGTCACATGACATATGTCTTTGATGAGCTATCTCTGAAAGGAGGTGAATTCAAGAAATAAGCACACTACAATGTCAACTATGACTCGCAGAGTGCATTCACCTTGCCATTTGCAATGTTGGGATACTAATAGCTTTTAGCAAAAGGAGAAACATGGCTCCATCACAGCCTTCTACAATACCACTGGTAGAGGAACCAAGTGCAAGGTCTAAGGAGAGAGGTCGTAACTTGTCCCACCTTGCGAAGCCAAACCACCTACCACACCCAAGACCACTGAGCAACAGCTCAAATGGATGCCCAGACGCTAACTGCAACCATCTAGAAAAAAAAATATGCAAACTCATAACCATGAAACATCACGCCCCATGCCTAGGAGACAAAACTAGCGATACAAAAATAGACGAACAATCAAGCCGCGATGGGTACCGAAGACCTATTGCACACTCAAGGCTACTGCAAAGACAACAACTAGATTTGGGTGCCCAAGACTACGAGTGGCACGCGTGCCCCTCAATCCAAGTGTTGCAACCCATCTCCACAAAAGGGTAATCCAACCAGAAATGAGAAACCAATTGACTCAACAAGAGCCAAATCCATAGAGCCTCACAATAGTTCTATCGACCAAAATAGCAGCCCACTACATCCAAACTTACTCAACCTAACACTTCTACCATTCCAATTGCTACACAAGCATAGAATAGTACATCAACTTAGTGGCAAGGCCAATCCATCTCACAAGTGGCTAATAGACACCCCATTAAACCACTCATGAGGTAGGCATCAGTAGTTGAGTTATTCAGCTCTAACCACAAACCCTAGCCACCTGCAAGCCTCAAACCCTCCTATACGTGTAGATATATCCTTTCCTTGGCCTCGAACCTCGCCATGAACACAAGGGATGACCTCATCATCTACATCATATGATTGGATGCCACATTCACCACTCTAGCCACCTAGGAGCTATGAATGGCTGGACTTAGGCCTCCTTGATAAGACATTAGCAATGGAAGTATGCTCCTTACCATGCACTTGGGAGGAATATGAGTTCATGTTCATCAAGATCATGAGGTAGCCGAGGAATTGATCACCAATGAGATCTCTTAAGAGCAAGCTTGCAAACAACCGACTAATCACATCAAATAACAAGAGTAAAGTCTATGCAACAAGCTAGGAGCTAGAAGAGATGACAAAGCTAGCCAACTCTAGCTCTTCCTTTCTCCCAAAATGGTATGCTCTGCATCTCCAATGGGAACAAGAGGGCTGCCAAATTATGACCAACCCCAAGTAGAGGCATGCAATCAAAACCACTGAGTACGACCCTACCTATGTGGCTCCTACCTCATTCTCAGAGTCTTGGCCATCATGCACAAACAAACTTTAGAGGAATATGTTATGCCCCATACCTATTTGGATTGACTCCTAACTAAGAAAGAACTACACATTACTAGTAGGATGAACTCTAGAGACTTTCTGATCGATGTCCTAACCTACATTAGACATGTAGGCATTAGACCTCATGACATGGATTGTCACGCCCACTTGGAGTATAATCCAAACTTCTACAATTGGCTCATAATTAAGTAAAGCACCACAAGCAAGTGCTTCACTCCCTTAACCCTTTATCCTCCAATCCTAGGAAAAATTTTCATCATTCTCGAGGGGAGGGGATAAGGTGGAAAAGAAAACATGACTTGAACTTCACAACTTCAAACCGAATTTCAAAAGCAAAAAAGGTTCAAAAGCAAAAAAATGATAAATAAATGAAACTTGTACTTGAAGAAAAGCTTTAATGGAATTTGTGCTTGGAATGTGTGGATTGCTTGAAGTATAAAAAGTTACCATTCCTTTACTAGAACATCACACCATTCCATAATGTTTAATCTTAAACTTTTTCTTTTTTGCAAAAAGTACTCTCAAAGGAGCTAATTGTAAGTTTTTGTGCCATAACAAGAACTCGAGATGGCAAGCCAACTCCAATTCTTAGAGGAAGAGCACAACAAGTACCAATTGGCCACTAAAACGCAAGTCTACAACCAACTAAAGTACCGTAATATCAAGAATTTGGGAGAGTTGGTGAAAAAGGAAGCCACAATGAGACAAATAGTCATCCAGTGCAATCTCCATAGATACATAGAGAAGGTTGGCCAGAAGATTGACCACAACAGGTGCACGAAATTCCTTAGGACTTGCCATGTCTAAAGGAATAGTAGCATAATGACCATCAGGCAAGGAAAAACCTCTAGAAGGGTGGAAGTTTCCCTTAATCCAAAAATTGTGGAAAAGGCACTAGGATTATCGGAGAAGTGGGAGAAGAGGCCAAAAAGGGATGTGTACGGGATGCTAAGGATGGACAAAAAGAAGGTTTACGCTAATGAAAAAATGAACCCAGCTAATATTCCAGACCCTACAATTCAACTACAGACTAAAATGGTCCACACCCTTTTCTCAAGCCAGAAATATAATGCTCTTATGAATAGAATAGGCATACCATTGTTGGAGAGCCTTGCAACCAATGCCTTGGATGAGGTAAATTGGAATGCCTACATCCAAAAGACAATACAGGCATCGGCAAAGGTACTAGCAATAGCACCAAGGGTGGTAGAAGGGGAGTCTCCGGCTACCACAGCGGAGTCTGAAAAAAAACATGCCTCCAACGTTTCGACTCTAGGATTTGGTGGAGTGTTAACTGCCATCATTCAGGAAGCTCTAGGGAAGGTGCAAATACAATTAGTAGAGGAGACCTCAGAGCTGTCACCAATCCAAGAGGAGCATTGCTTTCCCACCCCAGCAAGCCCAACCATCTCACTTTCAACAGGAGAACAAGGGGAAGATAAAGTTCACAAGGAACAACAGGACAACAGAGAGAGAGTTACTAATGAAAAGGAGAATGACCAACTATCTCAAGAGCAAGAAGCCTCGAGTGAGAGGACAGTCAGTGAACAGTAAGGGTCAAAATTTTCAAGCCAAGGGGAGAGGAAAAAGATCACTCTCAAAATCCCCATAAGAAGAACACAATCCACCAAGGAAAATAGAGAGCTGTAAAGAGTGGAGGAGGAATCAAAGAGACTAAAAGAAGAGTGTAGGAAAAGGCAAGAAGAGGAGGAAGAATGACTAAGGTAGCAGCAGGAGGAGAAGATTGCTCTAACAAAAACAGGATCAAAGATTTAACTTACAAGCTGGTCCATTCTGAGAGTAAACACCTCCTAGTGCTGAAAGCAAATCTGCAATTGTCAAGACAGGAATGCTAGAGCAATAATGCACATTCTTAAGCACAACATTGAATCTCACGCAGTCGAGAGGAAGAGACATTAGAACAACTAAAAAGAAAACTATAGCTAACAAGGAGGGCACTGTAACATGGACTCCATGCCACAGCACCCAAGCCTAGACCGCCGACTTGGGAGTAGAGGAGCAATGTGCTCACCTAGTCTCAATTGGCTTAACCACATAGAAACTCTCAGCAAATGCAGCCACCTCAACACACGAGCCACTAGAGCTAGTCTAGGAAGAAGGGCCTAATTTCAATCAAATCAAAAATAGAAAGAATGAGTGTAGGAACCAAGCCCCCCTTTGTGGGGCCACAAGTACAATCAAAAGAGCAAAGGGCTCATGCCAAGCCATACATTCCTTGGCAAATATCTTAGACCCCCTCGAAATGTAACTACTAAAAAGCATCAGGATGATGTCTAGCATGCTCTCTCCCAATGTATCTTTTTTTAAAAAAGGAAAAAGAAAAAGAAAAGAGAAAACAGAGAAAAGACTCATACAAAGCAAAAGGAAAGGAACAAATAGCTTTCCCATGTAATATCATAGTGCCACAAACACTGCACCCAGGGATTCTCAATTTAGATGTGTCTGATGGCCTCAATCGACCAACTCTGTGCCTAACTCCCTAGCCCTATTCCCTATCCCCCCACTTCACACTTAGGGCACATCAAGGGCAAGACACACCTAGAGATTTTGCGCTCACCTATGGTTAGACCGGTCCCCCTAAGTCACACTCACATCACCTCCCCTATACACAAACTGGGTCCTCAACTGTGGCACAACACCACAGGCTTCCCTGAGGTTCCAACCCAGCTCCCAGTTTCACTAGAATAGACACTCCACACTGCACATTAAGGCATACTCCCCAAGTAGTGCACTCTCTTTTTCTTTTTCATGTACACTCAACAACTATGATCAACCACCGACATCAAAGGCCCCCATTACCCACTCAAATCTATCCTCAACCTCTGTAATCTCTCATCCAATTTTATGATGCTTCTTCTCCCCATCCAATCTTCACAAAGCCCCATCACCAATCCACATGGCAAACCTTCAACCACCCAAGCTCTCATAAACAAGTACCTGCAAGGGCCATGGGAATGACACTCCGCTAGGAGAGGGGTAATGTTAACCCTAGTGTAAAGAAAGAAAAAATAAAATTAAAAAGACATAGGACAAAGGGAAAAAAGGTGGCCCGACTGAAGAAATAGGAGGAAAAAAAGGTCAAAAGCGCAAGGACAACCTTAAAATTTCAAGGCAAGTGCAAAAGAGGAAAGGTGCATTTTAAATGCAAAGGTGTACCATAAATTTTGTAAGAGAGCACCAGGCTCCCTCTTGTGCAATTTGTAAATGTAGACAGGCATGGGTAAAGGCACAATGCAAATAGGAAGGGAATAGAAAAATAGGACCAAGGCTAAAATGGTCAAGTATGTAAAAAAGGGATGGATGCCCAAAGGGGATTATGGTTTTGTATAAAAGGCAAAAAGTAAATGAAGAATTTCATTCTTGTGTATGGCCAAAACTAGCTTTCTTCTTCTTCTTCTTCTTCTTCTTCTTCTTCTTCTTCTTCTTCTTGCTTGTTTGCTTGCTTGCTTGCTTGAGCTTGTGCACGAGAGAGAGTGAGTGTGTGTGAGAGAGTGAGAGATCGAGTGTGTGATAGTGAAGGACCATGGTGGAGAAGCTCTCCATCTTCTCCTCTCTTCTCTTGTCTTGTCTAGTGCATGGCATGGAGCATGGAGCTTGGAGCTTGGAGCTTGAGGATCGATCTTGCACCTTGGATGGTGTAGCTACCGGAGTGTTTGAGGGAGAAGGAAACTCAATCAATCATGGAGGTAAACTCACTATACTCATAAGTGTGAGATCATGTACGGATATGTGAGAGGTATCCATTACACTTGGCTTGAAATGCTTGAAGCAATAAGCAATCTGTGGGTCTTGGGGGCCGAGTGAGAAGCTCCCACATGAGAAAACAAACCTTGGATTTATGGGTTTTACTATCATGAACACTAACGTGCCTTGACGATCATACTTTCCAAAATCAAAGCATACACTAAAGATGCTTACCAATGTTTATAAAAGTTTCACATATGAAAAAAATCAAGAGAGCTCAAAATAATGACCTTGTCATTGTGATCTTCAACCATAAGTGGTGCTTAGTTCATCATCTCATGCCAATTGCTTTTTGAAGGTAACATAATCATTCCATAATCACTAAACACAGCTAAGACTACAGTCATAAATCACTCCTAAGAACCAATATTAGAGTCATTGAAGGACAAAACACTACAAGGTACACTACAAAAATCATCAAGTTGTATATCAAGTATTTTGGCAAGAACCATCCCCTTTCAAACATCATATTAGTAGTCCCCTATTTAATCAAGAGAAGTAGAAAGTAGTCTTCATGATAGTCCCCTAGCTAATCAAGCAGCTAGAAGAAATCTAGCTTGGTTTTGAGTAAACACATTGCCCCTATCATGGTTGAATTTGTCACCATCAACGACAACCCTTCTACTAGTTCCATCCATCTAAGAAGGCACTCTCTATATGATGCTCCTCCATGCTATATAGCCACTAGTGATCTTCTTTTAACATCTTCCTTAATAGTGAAAGAAATCCCATTTAAAACATCCATGCTCACCTTTAAAATCTATTTATATTGCATCAATTCCTCAATGCTACTCTTTCAAGTTATCCTAGCTAATAGTGAATGGCCTCACAATTTTTTTGGCATAATGTACAAGGTATCCAACTAGTGGATTCAAAGTGAAATATTGAAGAGCACAAGTATGTTAAATGGAGTCATGCATATTGAATGGATTTAAATTGTCAAAGCTCAAAGGATTAATGGCAAATGTTGCTCAAGTTGATTGGTTGTCCATCAAAACTATCTACAATGGTTGACTTGATAGAGCAAAAATACATTTGTAAGAAATGGAAAGCTATAACTTTTTAGGATAAGGTGAGCAATTTCAAAGAAGTACTCTTGTCGTTTTGGACTCCTCGTCAACATGTAACGAGAGGAGAGCTTCATGGGCTTCATACATGGTTCAATTGGCACAATATCATTGGGAGCTATGTTTCTTTCCAACAATGAGAACTTGTTGTTTATACCAACTATGAACTTACCAAAAGTAAAGCACTCAATCATGTAGACAACACATGGCCATTCCAA
Organism: Lygodium microphyllum; assembly: GCF_053477565.2. Classification (NCBI taxonomy): domain Eukaryota; kingdom Viridiplantae; phylum Streptophyta; class Polypodiopsida; order Schizaeales; family Lygodiaceae; genus Lygodium; species Lygodium microphyllum. The sequence goes on from NC_141163.1 coordinate 75,546,237, forward strand.
CCATATATTACTTAATGAGACATGTAGTGCAAATCTTGCCACTGCCATCTTGCAAATTTTACACTATAAGGCATTCATGAAAGCAAGCATCTTGGCACATGACCATCATTGTAGAGGCTAAAGAAAGACTCATGAGAGGAGATTGTGGACGAAGTTCTATTTACATATATTAAAATATAGAGCTCAAGATGTATAAGCTAGATCTTGAGGAAAGAAGTATAAGGAAGAAATGAGGCATTGTTAGTTCAAGAGCCATGTTGGCAATAGACACGGACTATTCTACTCTTACAATAAGGAGGGTGGTTGAGAAGTAACCATGTCTATCACATATGCAAGAAGGATGCCCACTTTGCAAGTTGTTAAAAAATCGTAGTGTTTGTTGAGGGGTTGAGTATCCACTCTCCTTTACACACTAGAGAGCACAAATCTCAATATGTATATATTGAAGCGGTAAACTCCCCATCCACTTTTAATGTATACTCTCTCTCTCTCTCTCTCTCTCTCTCTCTCTCTCTCTCTCTCTCTCTCTCTCTCTCTCTCTCTCTCTCTCTCTCTCTCTCTCTCTCTCTCTCTCTCTCTCAAGTGATGGACAAGGTGTACTTTTGCCCATGCAACCAATCAAAACGTTTATATTTTCAAATAGTGTATGTGATTTGGATGTGTAAAGATATTGCACCCATGTCTACATACTTTTTCAAAAAAATGCATACTCACATTATTATACTTTATTTATGGAGCTTTCTTTAATTTGGCCATTAGTCAATATATAACCACCCTAACACATTGACAATTTGGAACCATCTCAAAGTGTACTTACTACAAGTACAAGATCGTATAAGCTTTCATCCTAGTTTTCTTATAAATCATAATAATAAGCATCTACACTTTGTGATTGCAAACCAAACTTTTTTCCATTTATATTCATAGGTTAATTAAAGTCTGTTCAATCTTGTTGACTAGCATTGTAGTTATTTGCCTTTTTTTTGCTAGTTTTGAGAGGAGAATTGACTCATAATCCCATTTTCATGCAATGGTCTTCAAATCCAAATGTTATTCTTCCTCATAATACAATAACAAGAGTTAACCAAAAAATTGAGAGGACAACTAATGAGGCAACAAAGTAAGAGAAGCAAGATTGCATGATAAGAGAATGGGTACAATCTTCCCCCATGCATGAATACTCATTTTCTCATGCACATATTAAGTGCAATTTATTTATTTGATTTTTGTGCTTCAAATTTGTAAAAAGAATCATTTTGCTTTCCTTTCTTGAACTACTTTCTTTTTCTAAGAACCAATAAGGCCTATCTAATTATTTCCAAGGCTTCAAACCTTACAAAAATAATTGTCTTGCCATAAGGTCATAATAACAAGGTCAGAGGAGTAATGAATAAGTCTTCATATGTATAAATAATGAGTGCATTGATGAAAACTTATCTCACATAATATTGGAACTTAAAAAATAAATCCTTGCACCAAATGCACACCAACAATAGATACAAAATCATTGCATCTATGTTACTCTGGCAACTAATAATCGACTCACAAGAAGCACAAATGCATAAAATACATTGCCTATCCTAGCAAATATGGCTAGTGCTACATGTATACATGCACAACAATTCGCTATTATGCAATCAATTAAAAAATAATCATTAAAGTTACAAAATAAATCCATTAAATAGCATCCTCCTTTCACAAAAATAAAGTTAAACTAAACATCGTAACATTGCCTTGGGGTTTAAAATGTAATGTTTTCAATTGTTTCAAAAACCAAAAAAAAAAAGAATCCTAATACACAGAAATAAAAAGAAATCAATATGTCCTTCCTTAAGCAACAAATATTATGAGCCAAAAACTACAAACTGCGATACTTAGAACCAAAAAGGAAATCAATATGTGTTGACTCAAGTGGCATTTCCTTTTATGTGTTGACTCAAGTGGCAAATTTGCACATCGACTAAATGACAATAAGCATATGTGGATTCTCCCAAGCATTGCCTCATGTGGCAAATCTGTGTTTGACTCAAATTTTGATGTGATTTGTGAGTGGTATGCTAATATCAAATAATCATAAGTATGATCAAGCTAAGACTTCTGAATCCATTGGGACTCCTCAATAAGATGACTTTTATACTTTTCAACCAAGGTATGTGATACTTTGCCTGTGTGGATAATGGCCTTGTAATGGTCAAGGATAACTCCAAGTACTAAACTTTTGTATCATCCTCAAGTAATGGACAATTATATGTAGCTGGTATGGTAGGAAAAGCTCCCTTAAAAGGGTTTCAATAAGCTAATATATGGTGAATTATGGATTTGCCAATGAGATGAGATGCCTAGCCAAAATGCATTTTCATTAATCTTATGAACAATATGAAATGTTTCAAAATACATTGGAGAATATACTCCTTGGATACGTTTTAGTGATTTTAATCTTCTCTTCTCAATACAAACATATACTAAATCATTTTCTTTAAATCCTATAGCCTTACACTTTCGATTAGCTTAAGCAGCATATTCGAGCTAAGTTTTTTTTTTTTGTCGATGCCCTCTTCTAAAATCTTAATATGGTCTTGTTAAAGCATTAGTTATTAGAACATCCATAGCTATGGTAGCATAAGAATAGGTGTTTCCTTACCATAAATATCTCAAAAGGTGTTCTACTAGTAGCTGAATGTGAGTAATGAAACATGTCCTAAATCTTAACCGCAATTGCAACATCTCCACTTTTAATTATCAATTGTAGGTAGAAATCTATTAGGAGGCTCATCAATCATTTTACTAGAGTCTCATCAACAAGCTTGACTTAGAAAACAATAATCTATCAATCTATCAACAACACTTCCTCTTACATTGATAGGAAGCTCAAAGGTAGAGCAAACTAGGCCATGTCTACGTATATGCATGTGTGCGTGCACATGCACCCACGCACACACACACACACAAAGTTTTCACATGAAAAGATAAATTTTCTCATAATGGGCCACTTGAAGGTAGCACGAGCACACATGTGCGTGCACACACAGAATTCACATGAAAAGGTAAATTTTCTCACATTGGGCCGCCTAAGGTAGGACGTGTGTGTGTGTGTGTGTGTGTGTGTGTGTGTGTGTGTGTGTGTGTGTGTGTGTGTGTGTGTGTGTGTGTGTGTGTGTGTGTGTGTGTGTGTGTGTGTGTGTGTGTGTGTGTGTGTGTGTGTGTGTGTGTGTGTGTGTGTGTGTGTGTGTGTGTGTGTGTGTGTGTGTGATGGCATTGCATTTACTCCTAATAGGTATTTACTACAAAGTATGATGCTTTGGTAAATGATAGTTCAATTCATTGATCCCATTCCCACATACACATGCACTTGACAAGCTCATGTACACTAGATAACTATGAGGAGGCATATGGTGTTGACAATTTAAAAACCCTTTAGTAAATAAATGTAAATGCTCAATAAATACTCTTTGTTAATATATATATATATACAACCATGTATACGTATGTAAATATGTACCTACACACACACACACACATGTATGTGATACGTACATACATGTGTGTGTGTGTGTGTGTGTGTGTGTGTGTTGGGCTTAAATCTAGGATGCATGGCTTGAGGATCTACACATGCATGAAGCTCATGAGAAGTGGTGCTCGAGTCATGAGTGCCATGGTGTGTTGCTTGTGGGCTCATATATGCATGCTTGGGATGGGTTCAAATATGCATGATTACACTCCCTCCCTCTAATGTGAGACTATGAATTGAGGGATCAAGGCAATAGGAAGAGACAGCACATGCTTGCTTCTCCTAGGCCCAAGAGATATCCATCGTATGTTGTGACATTTAACATAGTCCTCGTTATGGTCCATCTTCTCAATCTATATCCAACTTTGCACATGTGGATTTTGATGTGTCAAATAGTGGGGCATGTTAGTTGGATGTGGAGATGTTGAAATCTAATAGAATGAGTACATCTCTTATGCTAGGAAACTCTACAATGTCAACAAAGTGAGAGTTATGGCCACTCGTACAAGGAAAGGGGCTTTGTGTGTACTAGTAATGTGTCTTTTATCTATTATAAAAGATCATGCATACACCTATTTGCTATAATATGCATGTCTAATGACCCACATCTATAAATGTGTTGAGTTTGTAAATTAGACACACTAATAAAGGAAAATATAAATGCCAAGATAGATATTGTTTTTCTATTATTAGAAAAAAACAAGGAACTACTGATTGCAAAATTGGAGCTTCATTACACATAAGCACCTCAAGCATTATTTAATACAAGAAGCACATCATAATAGATTCACAATCTTAATATAATTCAACAAAAAGATTGGCCAAGCAATGTCATTTTTTGCTTATAATATTTGTAGGTGTGTATACAAATCTCATAGTAGGATCTTGGCCTAGATTACAAAAGGGGATAACTAAACCTCTAGTGTTTTTCTTTGTACAAAAAAGCAACACTGGAGCTATATTGCCTCATGTACTCCAAGAGTCCTCCTCAAATCTAGTGATGTTGGGTGTAGCAACCTTGTTGAGTTCAACCTCATCAAACCTAGTCGCCTCCTACCCCTCTTCATCGCCATGCACAAATATGTGAGATATTGTGCATACTAGCATTAAGAAAAAGGTCTCTATGCTTATGATAATAAATGGCTTAACATATTGTAACTTACCACCATGTATTTTTGTTCTCATGATGCAATAATATTGTTGCTCAATGACTATTCCCTCCATATAGGAGTGCTCCCACATATCTTTCCTATTATGTTAGTGATTATATAATGCCTTTGAGGAAGTTTCCCAAAAGATCAATATGTAAAATAACAATATTGCAAGTCTTAGAAGAAAGCAACAACAATATAAAAAGTACATAAGCTTAATGAATAGATTAGATACTAAAAACTCATCCTTCCACCATACAATATGCCCACTCATCCATAGTGTGATTATCGATACTAGTCCATTTGGATTCATCATGCCTTTGTGTGTTGTGACATGACTAGACACCACTTCCAATGCATAGTTCTTGGCTTGCTTCCACTCCCCCTTGTAAGTAATTCTAGGTTGACCTTATGGAGGAAGTCTTCACTCTACCCTTCTCTTTTCTACCTTGTTTTGCCTCTTCAATAAGGATCTCTTGTTGGCAAGGATATAGTTTATCTTACTTATTCCCATTTATTAGTAAACCTATATTCATCCAAATTTGTAAACCTCATGTGCACAATCTCTAAGCAAACTTGACTTTTAATTTTTAAGGTGCACAAAAAATCCTTATACTTTATACTTTGCACATACTTTGGAGTGGAGGTAGCTCATAATCTCCCTCCCACAAGTGCCCTCAAACATGATACACACGTCATTCAAGTCATAATATGTTTTACTCCCTTGAGGAGGTGGTGTTGCCACTAAAGAGTTGCTCTCACCCAAAACACCCTCGCGCATCCTATGCCGCCTACAACTATGCTTAGTTTAGCACATGCCTACCATAATCGAGCCTACACTCAGCCTATGTCTATGCCTACACCTACCCTATTACCTATGCTATGCTAGCCTAACATCTAATCCTAAGCCTACCACTACACCTACGACAACTTATGCCTATGCCTACACTTAAAGCCAAATCCTAGCCTACTTTCTACCACTATAAGTTTGTGCTACACATAACACATTATGCTGGGCACTTGTTTTTTTTCTTCTATTATTTGCAAAAATTATCTATAGATCCATCTATTAGCACATCAAAATACACAACAAGACAAACACCCTATCAAACGTGCCTATAGAAGTCTTTTTTCATAAAACCTTCAAAAGAAGAGCTTCCAACTCTCGAGCAAGAAAGGTAAGCAAAACAAAATAAGAAGTTATCACTCTTAAAAAAGAATACAAGCATGCAAGCAAAGATCTAATAGCATGAGAAAACACCCAAGAAGAAGAGAGGAATTGCTACTATGGCTCAAGGAATGGACTCTCCTCAAATCCTTAGTGGTCTCATGCACTTCTTTGCTTGCAAATGCCTATCTCTTTCCTTTACTCTCCTTTCTCTACCTTGCTTTACTTTCTCCCTACTATTCTTTGTTGTTCAATTGAGAAAAATAGCATGACTGGAACACATTTTGAATGATAGATCATCAATTGTGACTATAGGAGTGCATTTAAGTGTGACTCCATGATAGTGGCAAGGCACATATAAACACACTAATAACCATGTGGATGGACATGCCTATAAAGATATGTGCATCTATGGTTTCATTTTTATGTAGTGCCATCTCCTACCATGACTAGGTCAAAATGGTATAGTACAATGTACAAACCCTTGGGTCTCTCCATCTTAACTCTATTTAATGTGTTTGGCCTTCTTACATTGTTTCACTCCTTATTATTCTTTGGAGCTTCCCTTTGTACGAGATGGGGATTTCACCATAGGCTTGTAGTTCTCCTTTGGTTCATGTTTATGGATAGCATGTTGACTCCCATTTATATCCCAACACTGTAAAAAGTGTGCTTTTTTTACCTTGATTGAACTACAATAACAATGTTCTCAAGGAAGTAAGGTTTACTATAAAATGAATTGCAAAAATTTTCAAGAAAGCCTTTCAAATCTAAAAGGAAGGTTCAAAACTTTGAACTTCTCTCAAAATTTTAGCCACAAAATTTACAAATATGTGTCATTAAAGTTAAGAACCCCTCTACATTTTTTAGTTCGAGGTTACTATATCTACAATGAAAAATGTTTCTTGTGAACATTGTATAAGATGTTTGCTTTCTTGAACTTGGGTGGACATTATGTTGACTCCCATCTATATCCCAACTTTTTATGATACATGTGTACACCTCATTCACAATTCTCTCATCCGTGTAAATGGTCTTCATTTGCTCCTTAATCAAACTCAAATCATCATTAACAATAGCTAGATTTTTCCACTTCCCAATGGTATGCGTGTTTTTAGTTTCTCATACTCTCTTAAAGAGTAGCAATTCTAACCTTTAGCTCAAAGATTGTGCTTGCCACATTCGATCTCTATCTCTATTCATATCTCACTTAGTCAAGTAGCCACTTTTATGCTTGATGCGTCTCCTCCTTGTTCTCATTCTATTTCATTTTCATAAAAGTTTGGAATGCGTGCAACAATTGCACTCAACATCTCTTTGACCCACATGGGTATCTTCTCAATGTTGCCATCTTGGTTCTTTCATATTTCCCACATCTCTTTGACCCCCATGACTATTTTCTCAATGCTGCCATCTTAGCTTCTTCTTATATACTTCCTTCATGACTTTCATATTTCCCACATCTCTTTGACCCCCATGACTATTTTCTCAATGCTGCCATCTTAGCTTCTTCTTATATACTTCCTTCATGACTAGCATATGCTAATTCAAACATTTAGGTCACTAATCTTATCAGCATTGCTCCAAATTGTGGTAAACTTTCTCTTATTTCACTCCAAGTTTGCTATAGAGTGACCTTTGTGAGATGTGTGCATGCGCCCACGAGTGATGTAAGTAAGTTCATGAGTTCTTTAATCATAGAAATTGCAACGAAAATGCAATTCAGAAAATTCGATATGTTTTGCAAGGATAAGAGTTTAATTTGCAAAGTAAGGGGAGAGAGAGAGATTATAGGCCTTTGTAGATTTCGAAAAAGGGTGATCAAATTCAGTCTTTTGAGCACAAATATAAGTTTAGAACCCACCTCAATAGGGTCAGTCTAAGAGCTAGGGACTGAAGTCGAGGAAGATGAGTAAAGCCCTAGAGAGACCTGACAGTGCACCCAACCAGGCGGTTCAATCCCATGTTTGTCTTTTGTCAACATTTCCACATCACCACCTAGATCAGAAGGCCCTGCAGACCCCGATCGGAAAAAGTATATCAATATAACGCAGTCCAATTTCCTCTGCTGATCCACTTCCTTTTTCGAAGTGAATTTAGCCAACGAACAGGGTGATGACTGCAGGAGACACAGTGTGCCTCTGCAAACACCCATCACCAAGCAACAGAAAATTTGCATTCAGTCGCAGGTTCCTGACATTCTTCAAGGTATACTCTCTCGGACAAAAAAATCTAGCATGTCAAAAGCATTCATCCAGATTATAAGGTGCCTTTGACGAGTAAATAGTTTTTATTGACCTACCTGAATGAAGGAATTGTGGCTGTTTGCAGAGCCAATGCTTTACCTCTCAAGTAAGAGAAGGCTCATACAAGGGCCTTAGTTCTTTAAGTAAGAGAAAGCTCATACTAAGACACCAATCCGTTTTAAGTGTAGGCTTCGATGTTTGTAACAAAGCCTTCTGAAATGGTAAATAGGAAAAAAAGAATTGGCATCTCTTTGAGATTCAAAAGACTCGAGGGAATGCACTTGAAAGGATTGTTAGTTCTTTTGACTGGGGCACAGACCCCTCCTGGGTTACCTAAATGGGACCATCATTTTGCCTTCTTATTTGGGAGCATTGTCACAGACTTGGCATCACCATTGTCATGAAACCAGCTGAGGGAGATTACGTGTTAGACAAGGCATGCTGCTGTTACTTTCGTAGCTATCTAGACAAAGCTTGCCACATAGAAGGGGCCACCAACAAAAGTTGCATTTGACAAACTTCCATGTCAGTCAGCTGATGAACTTCTCCTTCAAAATATACACCTTCAGTATTATGCAAAGAGCTTTCATAAATGGTCAATCATCCAAAAACAAGCACACAACTGCACAGTCATCCATCCTTGCAAGTGCACGTTTGGATCTCCATGCAAGCACAGCAGACTCGACTACAGCTCTTGCAGCATAGGACTTTACTGCTGTTGAACCCACTATCTTCACAACTTGCTCGTTGCTTAGAACATCCCATACCTGCATAACACAGAGAACCAATGCTTAGAAAATCAGATACCAGATAACTTTGCCAGAGCTTGAACTGGCCATTTGACAAGGAATGGAATTTGTTGGCATTTATAGTGTCTCACCCCATCAGTCGCAAGTACAACAAACTTATCCTTCTTTGTCAGACGTCGATACACGACTTCAGGTTCTGATATTACACCATAGCTCTTTAGACAGTAGTCACCCAATGCTCTAGCCATTGCCAAACCAGGTGTATTCTGATGTGGTAGCCAGACCCTGTGGACCGCTGGCTCATTTTGCAAGGCAAACACTCGACCTTTACAACGTCGAATTCGATCAGCTTCCCCTGATCAAGCATCAGAAAGTCACTTGAGCAAAAAGCAGCTATGAAGATCTACCAAGCACATGCCATGAACTGAGTAGTTTATCAATCCAAATGTTACTGCTATGCTTACTCTGCAGATTTGGCTTCAAATCCACAGTAAGTTGTAATGCTAAAAGGGTGCCATCATCGGCCCTTGTACCCAGAACAGCCCGAGAATCACCAACATTTCCAACAATCAGGTCCTTACCCTGCAGATCAAAAAGAACAAAAATCTAGATGTATCAAACATAGGGTGACAGTGGTCACATGTAAATAGATGATTGCACATGTAAGCAACACACCAGCTTTCCATGCTTCTTACATGTTTGACAAGGGTCACAGCGGTAGTGCCACTAGAAACACAATCAACTTGCTCATCATTAAGAAGGTCCCTATCCATTACTTTATACGCTGTTACAATTGCCTCTCTCCACGCAGTAGCAATGCCCAAAGAGTCACTCTGAGTTTGAACAAGACAATCTGTTTCACTGTCATCTGAAGATGATATAGAGTCTTCAGCAGCATGCTTCAAGTACTGCCAGCAGGATGCCAAGGTCTGAGGAAGCATGTCACGCACATTCCTAGCGACAAAGTGTCCATCTGGACCATGGCCATCAAATACGCCACAGAAAATGGTATTTTGTTGACAGGCAAAATTCTGTAAAAGAGGATAATGAACCATGAGCAACTACTTCAATAGCGTGCACAGTAGACAGACTGCCTCAACCCAAACTAAGCTGCTCTAATGGACAACCATCGTATACTCATTACCGTAAGAACCCATGCAATCTACATGAACAGAAATCATGGAGATAGACCGAGAGAATCACATAACACTTGGAATGTCGTTAAGATGTCTGACCTCCCAAACAATCATGGCATCCTGATTAAACCTTTTCAGACCCTGTCGAGTAAAAAGGGAAGCCACATTGGTCCTGCCATTCACAGAGAGTATATATTGAGGGTGCACGCCTTCGTGTAAGACTCCAGCTCCATCCAATCCGTGCTCCCCCTGCTTTCCCTTGATCACACAAAGTTCGTCTTCGTGTGGCATGCAGGCATGTTTGGGGCAAGATTTAGCAACGCAGGAGGTAGGGCTGGAGCAGCTACGGCGGCGACACTTGGATGATGTTGCGGGCTTGAGAACATCAAATTTGACATTGACAGGGAAGATGAGAGGCCAGTTTTCAAGTCTCATAAAGAGGCAGAAGAGCGCGCGTTTCCAGAAAACCTTCCATGGTACCACAATCAGGCTCAGGCAGTCCATATTTCTGATCAGCGTCTGATCCGGTTAGCAGGCAATGCAGGGAATGTCTACCGAAACCGCTCGAAATTATCCCAAGTGGCTGAACTCAGCTAATTTTCACACCTAGGTGCTTACCATTGATCTGTTGCTCTATCCAGCATACCTGGCAAAAGCTCCTTCTCAAAGGTCAGAAATCGGAGGAAGATGTGATAAGGAAGAGATTTAAGGGCTAGCTATGGAGTTCTGGTCACACAATAAAGAGCTCTCTCAAAATGCGGAGCTGGAATGGAGCTGCAAAAGGAGCTTTGAGATATTCCGAGGAAACAGATTTGAGCTGGCGATGGAGTTCTGGGGTGAAAACAAGATATGGAAGGGCTCTCTCTCTCTCTCTCTCTCTCTCTCAAGATTGAACCTTGAAGTAAAGAAGAAGAAGAAGATGACGAAGAAGGAGGAAGGAGGAGAAAGAGAAGGGAATAATGATAATATTAATAAGAAATGAATTTACTCATTAGAAGTACTGATAATCTTAATTTATTGATGGTAATGGTAATTATAAATTGGATTCGACTAAAAAGCTAGCGTACTGGCCACCGACCGGGGTTTGTGTCTGAATGGATTTTGGGCGAGACAGGAAAATCTGAGAGCGAGAAAGGCGATGGATTACTAGATATTTTTTAATGCAGAAGACAAATGCATCAGGGATTCCGGTCCCCGGATCTCTTTAAAAATGTCAAATGCCTGCTCTCTCAGAATAAAGTAAGCTCGCTCCATTTTTCAACGTCAAAAGCTTGGAATAAATAAAGATCTATTTTTTAAATAAGAGTGCTGCCACACGCTTAGTTTGTATTTGCATCCAGACGCAAAGGTGGTTATATATTTAGTGAGTGAGAAATAAAAAAGCCATGTCACACGTTACAAATTTTACTTATTTGACATGTAAAAGGTTCAGTAAGTCTGCGCGTGACCTCACTATAATAGATTGTTAGACAACTTCACCTCCACTTCGAAAGGAAAGCGAACTCTCTCTCTTTCCCCTCTTCGCTCTCTTTTTTTGTTATCAAGTGGCTACTCGAATAGTAAGCTGTCTCTCTCTTCTTTTGTTATCAAGTGGCTACTCGAATAGTAAGCCATTGGTTTTAGCAACCTCTGCTAACTCATGTTCAAATCTCCCTTTTTTATTCCTATATAAGATGATCATGATTCATGTGGATGTAGGAATTAAGACCATGTGGTCACCATAAGTGTAACTTTACCAACCAATCTACATCTCATTTGATCTCTCTCTCTCTTATATCTTCCTTCTTCTTCTTTTTAATGAAGACCTGAAATATTAAAAAGGTAAGTATGCACAATTGGGTATCCTGCCCCTATCTATCAACCACATGACTTATAAGCCTCACAATGCTACTCTGACTTACAAACCAAAAACTTATACAACCGAACTTGGTGGACCTATTCTAATTGGATGAAATGAGGTGAGCTCGTTTGTTCATTTGTCTAAGGTGCAGCTTGAGATCTATTATCAGTATCCAGCATAGCCTGGGTGGCTTGAGGGTTACTAGCCATTTGCCATGTTGTGTTATCCATTGTAGAGGGGGCTCCCAGTGGCCCGTGAAATTGTTGACGGTGAACCCCAATCCAGCAAGGTAGAGTAGACATTAGCAGGAATCCTAATGGTGTAGTCCCTATTGGTAGCTATATTTATAATGCTCCAGAACAGTTCAACAATCTCTCTCTTGATTTTAGCTTCTGTTTCCTCTTTCGAGCATCTGGTACCTGAATGTTTGATGTAGGTCTGCACATCATGCGTCGCTAGTTTCCGAGCATTTCTATGAACCTGCCAACAATTATCCACTTTAAATTGAGGGAGCCAATCAACATTTTTACCATTAAATACTTTTTCATTGCATACAAGCCATATTGACCAAAGAAAAATTCCACATATCAAGGTCCACAAGGAGGGGGAGAGGCCATTTGTTTCCCCCATGAGGATTTCTTTCCATATCAATTTATGTGGATGAGCGGGGTGTTGAGATATCGAGCTCCACTCGTGATACGCCAGGGTGACCGTTGTGTATTTATGTCACCGACTTGTCAGTTGTGTAGATGCGGTTGGTACACCGCTCATGAATAATAGCTAGATGACAGCTATCCTTATCTACTCTAGTTCGTGGCTCAGTTTGTATGCCACCTTAGTTAGTTGAGTTTGGTTTGAGACCCATATATAGGGTTCTTCTATTTCTTTGTATGAGAGTTCTTTTGGCTTACACAACTAAGAAGAGGAAAACTGTTTTCAGCCTCCACCCTTGTGTGTATTCCCCCATTGTGCAAGCAAGAAAGCTTCAAGTGAGATTCCTTCCTTCTCTCCCACAATCTTGACATGGTATCAGAGCCTTGTTCGTGGTAAGGAGCTCAAGAAAGCAAGCCAAGCTCGCGGTGTTCTGGTAAGAGGAGCAGTGTTGCTTTCATTTTCTGTTTTGGGAGCAGATCTCTGCAGGTAGCACAGTCGGAAAGTGCAGGAGTGCATTGTCTCAGGTTGAGACGCCCTTCGCGCGGTGAAGCAAGAGGGTAGTATATGCTGTGGGATTGGGCTTTAGCCCTGGGTGACCTTGTTTTTTTTATTTGAGGCCATTTCGGGGCCTGTTTTGGATGCGAAAGTTTTCTGCACGCACTCAGGAAAAGGCTCAGTTTTATACTGTGCAATCACTATTCTACAGGTCGGTGAAAAGTTACTATAGAAATTGCATTGTATGCTTGTGCGCAGAGACATTGGGAGTTACAAAATCATCCCTGTTGCCTGTTGATGCAAAATCATCACTAGGAAGTGACTGTGTGGTCAAATACCACTTTCGCCAGTTTTGCAGATTTGCCCTTGTGAGGGTGAAGTTGTGTTTTTTGCAGTGACAGAATTTTTTACAATGTTCTGTAATGGCGTCTGATTCTCTTTCACAGATTGTCACTGAAAAGCTTGACAAGAACAACTTCCAAGCATGGAAGTTTAGAATGACGAATTTCCTTATGGGAAAAGAATATTGGGAATTTGTTGCAGGAAATGAAAAAGAACCAGTTCTTCCTGATGTTCCCAATCAACAGCAAATGCAGGCATTTAAAGCATGGCATGAGAGAGCCAGGAAAGTTATGTATTGGCTGTCTATCAACATTTCAGACTCTATGATTGTGCATATTCAGGATGCAAGTACGCCAAAGGAGGCATGGGATACTTTGTCAAAAATGTATAGCACAAATATGCAAGCCATGAAAATGCAGCTCAAGCAAGAGTTGCATAATGTGCAAAGAGAAAATATGAGCATCAATGACTACCACATGAAGGTGAAGAAGATTGCAGATGCACTTGCTTCCATTGGGTTGCCAGTGGAAGATGATGATTTAGTTTCTATGACCTTACATGGTCTAGGAAAGGATTATGCACAGTTCCGAACATCCATTTCCGTCTGTGAAAGATTTTCTGATTTTGAGGAGTTGATTGCTCTTCTAATTTCTGAGGAGCAGAGAAATGGTGGTGCATCTTCTTCAGGAGGAACTTCAAAAGAAGCTGTCTTCTACTCAAATGTTGGAAGAGGTAGAGGCAGAGGTAGAGGAGGCCGATTTGGAGGCCGTGGTAGAAATCAGAATATGCAGCAAACTCAAGAAAACCAGTCCTATGGAGGAGGACGTGGTAACTCTAGAGGCAGGGGGAGCCAAAGAGGTCGTGGTGGATGGCAAAGAGGCCAAAATGCAAACAGTAATGTTGAATGCTACTACTGTGGTAAAATGGGTCATATGGCTAAAGACTGCTATAAAAAGCAGAATGGCATCATGAATGGAAAACTGCAACAAGGGAATTATGCATCTTCTAGTAGACAGGGTGATGAAATGAGCATTTGTTTATGGTGCAGTACATGAACAATTCTGTGACAAGGGTAGAAGAAAGCAATGATGTATGGTATGTTGACTCAGGTGCATCAAACCACATGACATGTCATGCAGAATGGATGGAGGATGCAAGGAAAATGGAAAAACCAGGATTTGTGGAGACTGGTGATGATACTGCACATCCTATTGTGCAGATTGGAAAAAATCCTTTGTCTATGCAGGATGGGAAAAAGAAATACCTGTCCGATGTATTTCATGTCCCAAATATCACTAAGAATCTGGTTTCTGTTGGTCAAGTGGTTGAGCAGGGCTTGCAAGTCAAATTTAATCCTCATGGATGCTTTGTTGAGGATATGAAAAATAAAGGTCGCTTGATAGCAAAAGGAAAGAAGAAGGGCAGAATGTTTACGTTGGATGCAAACATGCCTGAATTGAGTGCAGCAATGTTTGCACATGGGACCGGTGTAGTTGCAGATATTGATATCTGGCATAAACGCATTGGTCATGTTAATGTACAGCGACTTAAATCAATGCAAGCCCAAAATATTATTGCAGGATTGCCCAAATTCAAGGTTGCAGAAATGCATAAGGTATGTGAAGCCTGTCAGTTTGGAAAACAGGCAAGGAAACCATTTCCTAGACATGTTCAAGAGAGTAAGAAGCCATTGAAATTAATCCACTCTGATGTGTGGACTACTAAAGCTACATCTCTTGGAGGCTGTCATTATTTTGTTACTTTTATTGATGACTATAGCAGAAAATTTTGGGTGTATTTTATGAAAAAGAAAAGTGAAGTTTTTGGGCACTTCAAAACTCTTAAAGCTATGGTTGAAAAAGAAACAGGCATGCAAATAAAATGCCTAAGGTCAGATGGAGGGGGAGAGTACCTCTCAAATGAGTTTGCAAGGTTTCTGCAGGAGCATGGCATAAAGCAGCAATATTCATGCAGTCATAACCCACAACAAAATGGAATTGCAGAAAGGAAAAACAGGCATATTGGAGAGGTATCTCGTGCCATGCTCAATGAAAAAGACCTGCCAGATTTTTATTGGGCCGAAGCAGTTGCTACAGCAGTCTACATAATGAACAGGACTCCCACTGCAGCAATACATGGGATGACTCCAAAGGAGAGGTATACTGGTAGGAAACCAGATATTTCTCATTTGAAAATTTTTGGTTGCATTGCCTATGTGCATGTGCCAGATGAGTTGAGATCCAAGTTGGATCCAAAAGCTGAGAAGTGCATCTTTATTGGTTACTCTCTGCAAAGCAAAAAGGGTATAGATGCTATAACCCTTCTACTCGTAAGTTTACAGTGAGCAGAGATGTTGTTTTTTATGAGATGAGTAGCTGGTATAAACCAGTAAATGTGATTGATAATGTAGATGCACAAAATGGTAATGCTGCACAGGATTCACATCAACAGCCACAAGATATTAGTGGACCTGGAGCGTCCTCTAGCAGTGGTTCACATTCTTCGCCATGGACAGGCAGATTGAGATCAGGAGAATCTTCTCAAAGCAATGCAGATAGTGGTATTCAGGTATCACGAAAAGGAAAAGAGAAGGTAGATCAGCCCATGTTGGATGTGAATGCAGGTCACTCTTATGTGGATGGTGAATCCAATGGTTCAGAACAGAGCATTGATGATGAGTTGGGTATTCCTTCTATTGTTACACCTGGAGTAAGGAAGACCAGGGATGTTTTGAGAGCACCTGGGAGTGAACCTACTTTGCGCAGGTCTACCAGAGCTAGGTATCCTGTGGATAGGCTGAAATATGATGGATTTACAGCCATTCACTATGCATATATGGTCAAAGTGATACAGGAACCAGAACCCACTTCTTTTGAGCAAGCCATGGGAAAAGAAAAATGGGAGAAAGCCATGGATGAAGAAATGGATGCCTTGGAAGCAAATGCTACATGGAAATTGGTACCTTTGCCTAAAGGTAAGAATGCAATTGGCTATAAGTGGGTTTATAAGGTGAAGCACAATGCAGATGGTTCTGTGAACAGATACAAGGCAAGATTAGTAGTCAAGGGGTATGCACAAACATATGGCATTGACTAAACCGCGTTTGGATGCGGCTAGACGCATACTCGGGTATGTGAAGTCCACATTGCAGTATGGACTACTTTATGAGACTGGGGTTCAGATACAGTTGCATGGATACACTGATGCTGATTGGGCTGGTAGTATTTCTGATAGAAGATCTACTAGTGGATATGTGTTCTCCTTTGGGAGTGCTGCAGACACTTGGAGCAGCAAGAAACAGCCTATAGTTGCCTTGTCGAGCACAGAGGCTGAGTACAGGGGTGTAGCAATGGCTACATGTGAGGTAGCTTAGTTGCATAAGCTACTTTATGATATGCATCAGGCCAGTTGTCATTTATTGTGACAACATGAGTAGTATACACTTGGCAAATAACCCAGTCTATCATGCTAGACCAAAGCACATTGAGGTGCATTATCACTATGTGCGAGAGAGGGTTTTACTAGGTCTTATTGATCTAGTTTATGTCAGCACAGAGGATCAGGTAGCTGACTTATTCACGAAGGCATTGGGTGCAGAGAAGCTGCGCAAGTTCAGAGACCTGCTTGGTGTGCAGGAATTGGGATTGAGCTCGAGGGGGAGTGTTGAGATATCGAGCTCCACTCGTGATACGCCAGGGTGACCGTTGTGTATTTATGTCACCGACTTGTCAGTTGTGCAGATGCAGTTGGTACACCGCTCATGAATAATAGCTAGATGACAGCTATCCTTATCTACTCTAGTTTGTGGCTCCGTTTGTATGCCACCTTAGTTAGTTGAGTTTGGTTTGAGACCCATATATAGGGTTCTTCTATTTCTTTGTATGAGAGTTCTTTTGGCTTACACAACTAAGAAGAGGAAAACTGTTTTCAGCCTCCACCCTTGTGTGTGTTCCCCCATTGTGCAAGCAAGAAAGCTTCAAGTGAGACTCCTTCCTTCTCTCCCACAATCTTGACACGGGGGAGATGAACTCTTGTAACCAATTGACATAACACCTGTTACCTAGGCATAAAATAAAGAGGTGCACGATGGTTTCTTTATCCCTCTTGCATCGTGGACAAAGGCCATTGCCTATTCTGATACGTTCTGCTTTGGCTTGGGTCCAGACCACCTTATGGAGTATGATCCATAGTAGATGAGAGATCTTCGGGGGGAGATAGGGATCCATATTTGTTGAAAACGGTATTCCCATTTACAGTTGTTCCAGTTAAGAAGCCATCTCTAATTGAGGGCAGTGATCAGTTTGCTATTGTCCATGGGTAAGTGAGAGATGACTTACCCATCTCTGATTGAGGTCCAAGGTCCAAGGTCTCAAGGGCAGTGATCAGTTTTCTATTTATAGTTGAAAACTTCTCCTTCTAGGATTATTTAGCAACCGGCATCCAAGATCCATTGAGGAGGGGCTTGGATAAGAGTCCTGACTCCCATTTTGGTATGATTGATTTTGGAGCCTGAGGCTAAACAGAATAGGTCCAGGCAATTCCAAAAGGTGAGGATGGACTCTGCATCATTATTGAGTGTGACATTAGTGTCATTTGCAAGTAGGTTAAGTATCATTTCTTTTTTATTAGGTAGTTTGATGCCCCTAATTTTACCTTGAAGTCTAAAGTGCTCTAAGAGCCAGCTTAATCCATCTGCCGCTATGGCAACGAGGAGAGGTGCTAAAGGGCATCCTTGCTGGATGGACCTTCGCAAATGGAATGACTCCGTTAATACACCATCAACTGAAATGGCTGTGGTAGCATTCCCAAGTAGGGTAGAGACAAAATTGGCATACTTCCTGCCTAAGCCCATGTCTAGTAAGGATTGTAGTGTATAATCCCACTCTAGCCTATCATAGGCCTTATCGAAATCTATCTTGAGAAACACAAAGTCCTAATGTTGTTTCTCTGCGTATTCCATTCCTTTCCACAAGTTGATGATAGCATCCAATATATAGCAGCCCTTAATAAAGTCTTTTTGCTCCTTTCGTTTCCAAGCTTGTAGGTGGTGTACTAGTCTCCTTGCCAAGGCCTTGGCGAAGGCCTTGTATGCAGAGTTGAGACAAGTTATGGGCCGCCAGTTGCTCAGTTGCTCCTTGGATCCCTTCTTATGAATTAGCTTAACCACCACTTGGTTAATTGTGAGAAAGAGTGCCCCATAATGTACTGCTTCAGCCCATACCTCCATAAGGGGCTTAACCAAGAGGTTTTTGAATTCTTGAAAGAATTCGTTGAGAAGTCCATCAAGGCTCGAGGATCTCCCCTTAGCTAAAGAATTAATCGAGTCTACTATCTCAAGCCCCGCTGAAAGGTACGTGTCCAAAATTGGTATTAATTTGGGTGGGACAACCCTCTTTTTGTACCAAGAAATCATAGGTTTGGTAGTTGTCTACTCTAATGTAGGTTTGTTTGTTTTCCCAAAAAGATCGAAAAAATGGATAAAAGTGACCATTAGGTTTTCTACTTGGCCTGAGGCAAAGGTGCCATTAGGTTTTTCAAGCAAGGGAAGCCTCTCGCTGGCCTGCTTGGCCTTTAGGATACTGAAATTTATTTTAGTTGGTCTATCCGTGTGGTCTGTCCACCAATCTCTAAACAAAAGGTGTAATCTCTTGGCTTCTAAAGCCTCTTCTAAGGGCCAGCCTTCTAGAGAGAAGTAGATGCTAAAGGTGGGGTTCCCCCCATTAGTTATTCTATCTTCTACGTAACAGATTTCCTGATATAATTTTGCTCGCCGCTCTTGCCTTACCCTTGTTTGTGTTTGTTTTTCCCTACTCAAAAGTTTTTGGGTTTCTTTGATGGCAGTTGCCCAGGCTTGGGCCAAGATGCCTGTCGATGGGAAATGATTGGACCATATGGTTTCGATTCCCTTACGAGCATGATGGTATTTAAAGATTTCAAGGTTCACGTGGAACCTGCCCACTCTATTTGAGGCAGATGACGCTAGTGAGAAGGACAAGATCACTGGTTTATGATCCAACATTGCTATGGTGTGTGAACTAGTTTGGGCATAGTCAACAAAGGATGTGAGGATAGCTGTAGAGACATAACACCTATCTAGACGAGCTTTCCTCGTATATGGTGGGCTTTGGTTGTTAGACCAAGTAAAGCCCCCTGTTTGGCCAATATTACCAGACCACGAAACCCCACAAGTCCATTCCATTCTAGCAACTCAACACCCCCTATTATGTTACCTTTACTTTCAAGGCAATCTTGAATATGTTCCACCATGTTGAAATCCCCTGCAAGTATCATAGGGAAGGGGATGGATTTTAGGGATTTCCAGGTGGTGATCCTATCTCTAGGGGAGAAGGGGGCATAGATTGACGTGACCACCCAGTCTTATTGTCCTTGGAAAACTACCGATACCCAAGCATGGGCAGTGTCCTTAAGTACCACTTTAATGAGATGGGATAATTTTCCTGAAATCCCTATGGCTGCACCACCACCTCCACCCAGATGGTCTGTAAATATCCAGTGAAATTGGCATGAAAGAATCTCTAGATTTTTAGCAAGATGGGGACCAACCACCTTCACTTCCTATAAATAGACTACATCAGGTTTGATATTTTCCTGAAAGAGCTAAGTCTTGATGATTCGGGCCGGATTGGGGTCTGTAAGCCCTTTATAGTTGAAGTTAATTATCTTGAGTTTGTCTATCATTAATTTTGGTTATTTTTAGAGTTGGAGCCTTTAGCCTTGGGTCCCTTACTTGTTGGCAGGGGGCTAGTGTTTCCTGCATTCATGGTAGATAATCTTCTTTTATTGATTCCAGCACTTCTAGAGCTCGAATTGGATGGGGGGGAGGGCAGAGTGCCCGTTTCTGCAAGTTGAGGGCAGGTGGGGAGGGACTCCTCCTCTACCATTGACCTCTCATTATCTGAACCCCCCTCAACTAATGTTTCCTTCATTTTAGTTGCATCTAAGTCATTAATTTCTTTTTCAAATTCATCTACCTGCATGAGTGTTTCCTGAAAAATTTGTGCTCCATCAACAAAGTCATCCTCATGGTCAGATTCTATCTCGATGGTTTTCCCTGGCCCATTAGCATCGTGGATTGTATCACCACAATTTTCAAGCAAGGCCGTGAATCTATTCAGAGAGTTAAACTTAATGTTATTAACCTTTTTTCCTATTTGAGCCTTTTGATTCTTATTCTTATTAACATGTTTCCTGTTCTGCACTCTCTGGAATCCTTCCTCATCTCCATGTGTTGGGGGGGGGGGGTCCTTCACCTCCTCTTTCTTATGTTCTTTGACCCATTCAGGATAGTCCCTAATAAAGTGTCCCTGTTTCATGCATTTGAAGCAAGAATTAGGGAGGTTTTTATTAATGACTGGTTGCGTACGAATGGGCTGACCCTTCGAATTCCTGATTATTATCTTGTCCTTAAGCTTCTTACTGATATCCACTTCCACTAAAATCTAGGGATGCCACCTCAAATTGATATGAGAGGAAGGTCTCTGCCCTAATACTTTACCTAGTGGGCCTACTATCGAGCCTAGCAGGGAGTGGAAGGGGTTAAGTAAATTCGGGAGCTCAATCCAGATAGGCACTTTTGTAGGCTTGGGGTCATTTGGATCAAAATCTATGGACAATTTGAATAAGGTTAGTGGAGCATTATGCAACATCCATTGACCGTGCCATAGAACAGAGACCGTCATGTCTCTCATCTTGAACAGAAAAATGAAATAGTTATTGGATAGATATCTAGTAGATACAACCTTGTATCCCAGGTTGCCCTAGTGCTCTCTAATCCAAGATCTCAGGACCTCGATTGGAGGTTGCAGGCCATGGCAGAGGCCAATAAGGGCAGGGTAGTAGTACGGGAAAAAAATACGATCTATTACTTCATATTTTAGGGTAATAGAGCACATACCTTCCTCTTCTTGGTTTGGGGAGGAGTTCTTACGTTCATTTTGTGACATGGGTGTTTCCTCTTCAAACCTTGTTTTGGAGTGTACTGCTTCAGGGTGGGAGTGTACCATTTCGGCGGCAAAGCTTGCACTATGTGTTCCCATCTACAGAGAAGAGCTTCCTTGCATGCAAGAGAAATGGGGTGTTCCATGGCTAGCCAATGTCGAAGTACCTGCAAGATGTGAGCCAAAGGTGAGATCCTGAGGCATTCCTCCAGAACTAACATGTTGAGAGATGTTAAATAGTAGGTTGACATGTGCAAATGGTGAAGAGAAGTGGGGTGAGCCTTGCATCATTTGCTATAGATGGGACGGCCCCTGTGATGATATTCGTCCTGGCTCGAGTGTGGGATGGATTCTAGATGGTAGTAGATCTTCATTCATGAAAAGTTGAGGTGATGGGCCATGATTGATCGAAGCATGGCTCGTCACCAAAGGAGGAGTAAGAGAAGGGGGAATCCCTACGGGAGGAGGTAGCATCTCGACCACACCCCTAGAGGTGTTGGCCGAGGCGTCCAAAGGATGCAGGAAGGGTTGCATGCCCTCCACCTGGAAGTGGGAACTGTTAGTTCCTGCCTAGAGGCAGCGGGAAAACGATCACACCCGTCATGTCGGATGAGACCAAAGTTAAAGGCTTTTCCTTGATTTGGATGTCGGACCTAGATCTGCATTTGGACGTTTAGCTTGTTTCTGACGTCGAACCTAGAACCGCATTCAAGCGTCAAACCTATACAAAGTTTCGCATTCCGATGTCGGACCTCCGTAAATCTTTTTTACCATCCTTCTTTTTCTTTTTTTTTTCTTCTTCTCCTCCTCCTCTCTCTCTCCATCCATATATATATATATATATATATATATATATGGATGGAGAGCTCCCCCTCTACCTAAGCTCTTTACCACGCTCTACCTCATCTCCATGCCACTACCTCTCCCCCACAATTATGTGCTACTTTGCAACCTTTCTGCCTCCTCGTGTCCACCCCAATGCTCTTCCCCACTGCTCCTAACTTGCTGCACTCCTAACTTGCACCCATTTCTCCATGCTTCTACCTTGCCACCCACTACCATGAGTCATGCTTCGATATGAGAGAGAGAGAGAGAGAGAGAGAGAGAGAGAGAGAGAGAGAGAGAGAGAGAGAGAGAGAGAGAGAGAGAGAGAGAGAGAGAGAGAGAGAGAGAGAGAGAGAGTGTGTGTGTGTGTGTGTGTGTGTGTGTGTGTGACTCTATGTGTTTTGGGGGGGAGCAGAGCACGTTATGTGAGCCTCCGACATACTGTTGCTACATTGTGTGGAGAGAGAGAGAGAGAGAGAGAGAGAGAGAGAGAGAGAGAGAGAGAGAGAGAGAGAGAGAGAGAGAGAGAGAGAGAGAGAGAGAGAGAGAGAGAGAGAGAGAGAGAAGGCCTAAGCCTTTGTGAAGACCAAGTGACCTACTCTTGCTTTGCCTTCTAGTGTTCCCACAAATCTATGACTCACTCCCCTACCACACTAACTCTATTCAAGCAATTCTATTATCTTGCTGCTCCCCAACTCTTATGCTACCCCACTCACTTGGCTATTCCAGAGAGAGAGAGAGAGAGAGAGAGAGAGAGAGATCTACGAGGGAAAAACACACAAATAACTCCATGTGGGAAAGAAGGAGGGAGAGGGAGAGGGAGAGGGAGAGAGATGTTATAGAAAGGGAGAGGGACCTCTCACTTTCAAACCCTTAGGGGCCTATCTATCATGTCAAGGTAGGAGGAAATGACTCATAAGCTTTTTTCGCTTTAGTGTGAATGTTGAGAGTTTAGGGTATGTTACAAGTTCAGTAGATCTCTTGAGGTTTCGAAAGCCTCTTGGATATTTGAGAGTTTTTGAAGCCACAATCTAAATTAAAAAATGTATAGATGTGAGTCCTATTAGGGTAAAGGTTCCAATTAAAAAATGGATATCCATTTTCCTTTAGCGTTAAACAAAATATATTTATATTGAGAATATATATAACCTTATAATAAGCAATATTCTCTCAAGCTTAAGCAATTTACAACCTTATGAAAAGTATTCTGGTTCTAATAAAGTGGCTCTCAAGTGTTGGAGCTACAACAAGAATGGAGATTGCACAAAGATGGAGAAAGAGAGAGAGGAAGGGAGAGAAAAGATACTATATTTGTGGTGGCTTCAATAGCTCTCTTGCAAGCAACATTGTATTATCTTATCACTCCAAGAATAAAGAATAAGTTTGTACATATATAGTTAGGGTTAGTGAGTAAGATGGGTGGCCAGCCACATTGATATTTTCCCTAACAACCTCCCTAAAGGCCAATGTGCCCTTAAGGGAGACAAAGAATGAGAGAATGTGTTAGGTATAATACATGTGAGTTACCCTCACCCAATGCCCATCAACTTCCTATAGTATGTGAACTTTTTCGAGAGTAGACTCTTGGTGAGAAAGCCTATAGGATTATCATCAATATGCACTTTGATAAGCTCAAATCTCTTATCCTCAAGCACTTGATAAATGAACTGATACCTCACTTCTATATGCTTGGTTTTCATATAAAACATAGAATTCTTTGCCAGCATGATGGCACTCTAACTATTATTGTGTAGCAATGAAATATCTTCATCAAGACCCAAGTCTCCCACTAGACGACTAGGCCATATGGCTTCTTTGCATGCTTCTGTGGCTGCAATATGCTCAATTTAAGTGGTAATAATGCCATGCATTTGTGCAAGCGAGACATCCATGAGATTGCACCACCATACAAGGTAAAAACATATCTTGTGGTGGTTGATTTTCTATTATCAACACTCCCTAGATAGTTTGCATCGATGTATCCAAGTACATCATTGCTACTTCTCCCAAAGCATATGCACATATCTCTTGTACTACTCAAGAACCCCAAGTTTCCTTTCACAGCTTCCCAATGCTTCTTGCCAGGATTTGACATGTTGCTCACTACTCCCACTACAAATGCAATGTCCAAGTGAGTGGCAATCATAGCTATTAAAGGTGACAGCAATTAGCAGCCTTTAAAGCTAAGAGCTGCCAACAACACATTAAGGAGCCAATGGGTGTAAAAGCAATAAAGACTACCTAGCACAACACATGGGCGAAGAGAATGTCCCCTTGCAGGCAACGGCCTATATAAAGGAAGGGAGTGAATCATTGTTGTCATTGTTTGAGCATATGCATAGCTCTAAAAGTCAAGTATCAAAGGATCCTCTTGCTCCATGCCATATCCTTCTCCAGACTTTTTTGCTCTAAAGGTTACGTATCAAAGGGTCCCTAAGTATTGTATTGATTTTTACTTCAGTAATATATTTTGGATTAATTCTTGGGTACATTTGGTTTTTGATCTCTATGCTATGAATATCTATTGCTTTGCAACCTAGGCGTTGAATATCGAAAGTGATGTTAGTGTCCTTATGTGTTAGTTTTGAATGCCATCAATAGTCACAACTCCACCTTTACTTCTGATTCCAATGGCATACCAACCTAGCATATCCTTCTCAAAGTTCTCTGGATCTTCGAATGAAGCTCCAGATGCTTTTATTCGATAGTTTGATGTGGCATACACAATCAATTACCCTCGTCAGGTTAAGGAATCCCACAAGGTCATTGTATTTGATCCTCAATGTGTGAAAAAAGGCTACAACCTAGCTAGTGGTAGAACATGGCTCATGATCATGGAATAAAGCATTAACTACCTTATGTATCCAATTCTAACCTAAGACTGAACAGATGCGTAAACACTTGAAAGACTCTACCACTTAACAAATCACTCCAAGTGTATATCTCCAAGTTGAAAATACTAAATAGCTGTATTAATCCAAATGCTTAGCCAAAAGATGAAATGCTGAATATCCTTTATGGTTAAGGTTTCAATAAATCTATAAACAAGTCAATTTATAAAACCTTGACCATAAAAGATATTCAACATTTCCTTGTTTTATTGACTTGTTTTATAAGAAAGCTCTCAAGTTAGAGCAGTTCCTTTCAAAAGAGAAGTTAGGAAAAGGAAAGAAATCTAGTAAGTCTACCACAAAACATCAAAATGATGCCAGCAGTGAATCAACTTCTGATTTTGATATGGAAGCAAAATATAGTAGTATGGAATCTAATCTTGATGAGAAGGACAAAAAAAATTAATATAAGAGTAAGAAAAAAAATAAAGGAAAGAAAACAATAAAAAACACCAAGAGAATGAGGTCAAAAACCTTTGGTGCACATAGTGCAATGATCCCGAGCACATTCAAGTGAAATGCGGCTTGAACCAAAGATGGTGCAACATTTGTAATAGGGCTAGTACTGCTTGTACAATGGCAAGTACCAGATGGCCCATCTTGGAGGATGGCAACGGAGCAAATACTTTCAACCAATGGGCCAACCTCCCAACTAATGCAGTTCCTACCTCATCCATGGTATACACCAACCAAGACTACCAACAATCTATTGGGGATAAAGGCACCTATGTATAGTCACCCATGTATTAGTTACATTGAGAATACCCGCACACTTGTACACTGTAGGTGGCAGATGCCCACCACTATCACTTCATTCTTTATTCTTTCAATGACATTTGAATACAGTGTCATGCTTTATGTACATAGTCAATGCTTAGTGGACTGATCTGATATTACTTTTGGGTTGGCACCTATCTCTATCACAATGTTCTCAGTAATGTACACATCTTGGTTGGTTATGTATTGAGATTTCGTTACATTGCTCAATCCATTGTGCGTTTGGTTAGTGTCTTCTATTATCCACGAGGCCCACTCTATGCATGATGGTTATGCCTATGGGATATATCTTAGTCTAACACATTGATCCTTTGACAATTCTCATTACCAGTCACATATTCACTCATTGCTAGTTGGAGTTGTTCCATGGTAGTTGAAGTTTGTCTCATATTAATGATTTTCCCTCTTTTTCATTGACCTCTTATTGATTTACTTCATTTTCAGCATGTTGTAATTGCAATTTACTGCTAGCTATTAAAAGGCCCAAATCAAGCAAGTTTTAGTGCAGAAAATGCAGGTTAGGCCTTTGAAACATAAAGGTGTCAAGGGCAAACTTATTGATGTAGAGGATTGGGCTGAATTATATGAACTACGTAAATCCACCATCATATTATCCCTATCTAAGTAGGTGTTCTATAATGTTAGTCTTTGATGGGTAGTTCACATAGAAATTATGAGAAAAGATTTGTAATATCTATGACAAATAGAGCCCCACTTCTTAGATATATTGATTGAAGCAACTCATATAGCTTCTCATGAAGGAGGGCACTTCTATGCCAGTCCACTTAAATGAGTTTCATTTTATTATTAGTCATTTGTCTTCATAGGGATTGAATTCAAGGGCACTCTTCTTCTCTTGTTCCTCTTAGTTACACCGCTTGAATCATGGGATACCTTTCATATTGCTTTGTGTGCCAACATACCTAGTAATGGGTTACAATTGTAGGATGTAGAGGGTGCAATTTTGATTGAAGAGGTTAACAAAAAGAATGTTGATTCTTCATGCACCTCTCATGCTTTGATAGTAGATGCAATAATAGTAAGAGCAATAATGACTGCCATGGGAGAGACTCTCAGTAGTCTCACTCTCCATCACGTGGATAGTCTCGTAGTAAGTCATATGGTCGTAAGTCCTCATTGATTTGTCATTACTATGGGAAAGCAGGGCATATTTGGCCACAATGCCATAAGCTGTGTGAGGACAAGCACAAAGAAAAAGGTAAGGGTAAAGTACATGTCCAAAATGATGATCGTAGCATTGTCCCTAGCAAGTCCAGTGTTAAGATTGAAGAGATTGTGCAAACTGATTTTGATGATGATTTCATACTTGTAGGTTCTTCTCTTGATACTTCACAGTTGATTGATGCTTTTGCAAGATGTACTTAATGTTAGGTCTGATAGATTAAAGGGCTTCCTTTCATGTGACCCCTTATAGAGAGTGGTTTCACTCATATTGCAGTTTGACTGGATTTGTCCATTTGGCTAATGACCTAGCACTCGAGATAGTGGATTTTGCATGTGATAACCCAATCCGAAAAAATCCTACATGGATGCCATTTTGTGACCCATAGGCCCTTCTATGTCAGTCCACCACTCAGTGGTAGAATGGACTGCAAGCAAACCAACGCCCATCAAACATTCAACCTTAAGCTTTAATCCAGAGGTTCAACCCAGAAATCGACATGGTAGCTCAAAGCAAGTATTGTCTACTTAGCATGTCCCACCCATCTGTGGAATGTAGTAGTTTGCAAAGACTCATTCCCACCTAGCATAGAAAAACCCAAACCCCAACTTGATTATAAATCCGGAGTGTGTGAAGGCACAATGACTAATACACCTAACATAGGGAAAAAACAAACAAGTTATGCGAGAAGATTCATAACCAAGTGCAGAGAATAATTAGGGAAGTGGCCTTGGAATTCAAAAAGGCAAGCAACCAAAAGCTCATCTTCGCAAAAAGAAAAGTACAAATCCGGATGCCAACTTTGTTAGAATATCAAGCTCTCGTTACTCTTCAGTCATTCTATCTTTTTGTGTGTGACCGACATTAGCTGGATACAATTGTACACATGTGTGACATTCAATAAGTCGGTGTAGTCAGTGACTTAACCACAGTTAGTCTTGGTTAGTCATACCTATGTGTGTACGTCTCTTTCAGTTAGTATGATGGAAGAATAATAGAAAAAGAACAACAATGAGCTGAGGCTCATCTTCCACTCCACACACACTCTCTCTCCCCCTCTCTTCCAACATGGTACCAGAGCTTGAACGCTTGAAGCCTAAAGGCTTGGCAGTGGCCATTTAACATCAAGACATCAGATCTGAAGAAAACATCATCAAAGGAGACTGTGCCTATAGCCTGTGTTTTGTAGAAGTTATATCTTGCTACAAAAATGGTTTTTGGAGAAATGACTCGCGATTCTTGATTGTTTTGACGTAGTCTACAAATTTGTAAAAGAAAGTTTTTTCAAATTCCTCACAGATTTTGAGATATTCAGACATGTGCAGAATGGTTGTTTACTGCAATAAACAGCAGGTGATTCCAAGGCACTGGCGGATTTCATCCTAACAATGTATATGACCTTATTATCATGAATTTGAGCATGATATTGGAGTGTTAAATGCTTAGTTTTGGAGCTTATTTGCAGGCTGGAAACAATGGTTTTGTCTTAAATTTGGAAACAATATACCTACAGGGTTGAAGTATCTATGATGTTTATTTGCTACTCACAAATGCTTGGATCATATCACTTGAGTGGTAGATGATTTTTGGGATATTGTGAGTGTTAAAAGCTCAAAGTGGATTGATTTTTTGTTGGTTATACCAGGGTATTGACTAGTTATTGTCTATAGGAAGGATACCTATCATCTTCACTTGACATACATGCAATATATTCTAACCGATTGGACATGTATCAACTCTTGCATAGAGTGGCAACTGAATGAGATGTTTTGGGGCTGTTTTGAGGTCTAAATAATCTTGTTTTAATAGAGAAAATACTACTACTTATAGCAGTGGGCTAGTTGTATTTGGTACTGCTACTTGCATACAGTATAAACATTGATACATGTATGGACATAGTTTATTGCTGGGATGTTTTGCCACTACCATAGAATGTTTTGAACTGATTTGAGCTTGGTTTATGCTTAGTTGACTGTGTTTTTTCATTGTTGGAATATAGTTTACAGCAAGCAGGTTGTCAGGAAAACTATCCTAAATTGCAGGAAACTATCCTAAATAGCAAAAAACTGGTCCTGAACTGTAAGAAAAGGAGTCAGATACTTACAAGCTGTATACATCACTGAATACCTAAGCTATAACTATGGAAAATGCTCAGGGCACTGACAATATCACTCAAATTTTAGGAGAAAAGCTGGACAACAAAAATTTTACTTTTTGAAAGTTTGAGAGCGGAATTTAGGTGACGGGAAGTGCTTAAAAATAGCTAAAAATTATGAATATCAAGGGAAAAATATTCAATGTCAAAGGCGGCAGCTCGATCTAGGACGATTTTAAGCGTCAAAGTGCTTTAAAGGTGCTCGAGCGACACTTGTTGATTTTTCATAATTTTTCAGACAATCGTGCGGGTTGACACGAGCTATTGGCCAATACGGGATGCCAAGTCGGACGTCCAGGATTTTTCAGAGCTCAATTCGGAGTCCGGACGGGAAAATGGCCACAAAATGGTCAAGATATGAAAAGGTGGACACTTGGGAGGCCAAATTTGAGCATGCCTTTTCAGTTTGGACCCTCCCACCCAAAATTTCATGCACCTCTTGATCAAAAAACGTGGAGAGAGAAGGAAGACATGGCGTGATCAAGAAATGGCGCATTTTTAGCTCTCTCTCCTCTCTCATCATGATTGTGGGCTGTGAGTATCCCATGGAACAGACATTGGGGCTGATCTTCTCCTTCTTGGCCGATCTTATCGCCGCCCTTCGCCCGTAGAATGGTGGACTGAATGAAGAGAACCAGATCTAGTCTTTCTCTCTCCTCCCTCTCTCTCTTCTAAGAGGGAATTCATGTGGGAAGAAGAAGGAAGAAGAAAGAATGATGGAGGCTTGTCCGGCATGGATCGGATTGCTCCACGGGCTGGAAATGGTGATTGGTGATTGTGCTGGACATGAAGTGCTACTGATTTTCAGATTTGCAGCCATGGACATGAAACCCGAAACACGCAAATAAGCAGTAATTCAATTTTTTCAAAGGAAATTTGAGATTTCATGGCTTTTGATTGATAAAATGTTGTTCATGTGGGCTAAAATTTTTTTATGTTGCTGTTTTCCATGAGTACTTGCTGATCATAATAAAAAAATCAGAAAAATATGCATCTTGTGGCTCAAAATAATACACTAAAACACGTAAAATATGGAAAATCAAGGAAAAATGATGTTTTTTGGGCATAAAAATGGAAAAATGAATAGGAACACTAACTAAATTCTCATTTTGCTGCAAGAAGGAACTAAGGGCCACAGCCCATAACCTATTTTGAATTTTTGGTAATAAAATAATGCAAAACATAAGGGAAAATACAAGGAAAATAGAGAAAAATCACTAAAAATAGGAGAAAAATGCATTTTGGATGCGGAAAATTAATGAAAATTAAGAGCAATGTTTGTGGGGACTGAAGCATGAGGATTTGCCTCAGTTCAACCCCACCTTCTTGTTCTAGTGTGTTTTTTTCGCTTTCTACACATAAAATGATGGCAAAATACCCTATAAATCTATACAACAATGCAACATTTAATTGATGGGAGGGTAGAGTGGTCAAAGTGTGTCTAAATGTGGAGTAAAATGATGAAAAGATTGCTGTTTTTATTTGCATGCCATATAGGTCGGTGAATAATTATAAAATAAGGGCATAGTAGCACGAGGGTTCCCTCGGTGCTAGGTTCGTGCAACGCCGCATAAGAACGGTAGTTGAAAATCATTGAAAGGATGTTTTCCTCATGTGCACAATATCGATTTCATAATTGTTTGAGCACTTGGCATCCACAATATGCATAAATCATGGAAATATTTAAAGGTATCAGAAATCCTGGATGCACAGCAATTGTTTTCATTAGGACATTGATCCACGTTGAGTGAGAGACAGGGCACCCTAAGCCATAGGCTAGTCGTGGGGTCTAGGGAAAAGAGAAGTAAGGACAATGGTACATTCCTGTATACGATTAAATGGTACCTTGAGTGGATTTTGTGCGAAATGTTTATATGTTGAGCGACGCATCAAGGGGCCAATCCCCAAGGTGTAGGAGAGTCGCAGAGGGGTGGCGACACTTAGCCGTTGGAGGACCCCCTATGTCTGTGCTTCGTGCCATTAGGCAATGTGTAAGGGACTCCCTCTGAGGAGTAGTGGGTGAGAGAAGAGTGGACTACAAACAACATATTACAAACGCAATGTTTAGGAAGGCAGAGATTTTGGATCTAGTGGTCTTGGGGCCACAAGTAGTAAGTTAGGAGAAGGTGGAAGCTCTAGTGCTCCCCTTTCTGCCATAAGCCAGTCTACATCAAGTACGGGAGGTGTAACCCCACCGTCCCCTATTCCTAGTGCAAATCCAATCCTCATCATGGTGCAGCCTATTGCAATTCCAGCAGGAACGACGGATTTTCCGGCTCTAGGTTACCCGCTACCCATTTTTAATTGGCTAGTTGAGGAAGATGCGGAACTCCACATTAGGGAGTTTCAAAAGCTGATGTTTAACTGTCGCATTCAAGAAGAAGGAAATTTAATGATGTTCTTCAATATGACTCTCAAAGGAAGAGCTGCTATATGGTATCATGGTTTAGAAGCCGGAACCATATTGAATATTGATTCATTTTATGGAGCTTTTCGAAGGGAGTTTGCCCCTGAAAGGGGTGGGCAATATTGGTTGCGTGTACTCAACGTGACCCGCCAAGAACCACACGAGGATATTCGTGCTTATGCGAAGAAAATAAAAGAGGTTTTCCGTAAGTTGGACACCTCTATTCCTATCCCCGTAGCTGCCCAATTGCAATATTTCCTACATGGTTTGGACTTTAATATCCAATTGCAGTTGAGTAGTGTCCCCTTGGGGGATATAGATACTGCCATTACACGAGCACAACAGGTGGAATCCCGACTACAAGTAGCCTATGCTTCTCGAGGCAATTCGAATATGGGTTTAGTATTGGGAAACAATATGGCAATGGCCAATGGCAGTAGTGGCCAAGGGATAGCAATGGCTAAACCTAATGGGAGAGGGAACATGATGTAGAATGTCCCTTTATTACCAGCTCCCCCTAGCATGTCTATGCCTACGGGCAGTCAAATGGCTCCAAATGGTGGAGGCCAGGCTGTCAATTCTAACACCATGCCTGTGGCTCAACAACTAGTGCCTAATCGAATTGTTAGGTCGATGGAACGACATGGTAATGACCAAGGCTATGAGTCGAGTGCTTCCAATGTTCTTGGCGAGGTTAAGGACATGATGAAGCATTATACCGACATGATTACGGAGCAGTATCGACAAATAGCCGTTGATGTCAACTTTCTTAAAAAACAACAAAATTTGATAGGAAGTAGATACCCAGAGGAGGGTGCACCTTCGAGGTTTAGTTGCAAATGGTGTGGTGGGCAACACTATCCAAGAAATTGCCCAAATGTTAAGTGCGACATTTGTGGAAAATCTGGCCATTTAGCAGCTACTTACTGGAGTAAGATCAGTTCCCTCCAGCGTGGTAGTCGGTAGCCAGGGCCTGTTAATCATCGTGCCCAAGGAAATGATTCCCAGCGAGAAGATGGGCCTAAACAAATACTTCAACGACCAAAGACTACAGTGGAGGAGCTACCTAGTGGTAGTGGGGTTAGTTTGATTGAGGCTGTACGCGTTAATGATGCTGAAACCTCTAATCTGCGTGCTGTTCTTACAAGAGGTCAAAAGGGTAGAGAAGCCGACAAGGATAAGCCTGTCGACGAAAACCCTAAACAAGGCGACAAAGGAACACAAGTTTTAGATCCTACCATGGAAGGGGGACCTTTGAAGCCCGTAGAAAGTAAAGCCGATAAGGAACCACCAAAGAAGAAGGTGAAAGTTAAAAAAGAGGCAATAAAGCCGGTTCAACGACCTAAAGAGCGGATGGTTTGGCGTGAAAAGCGAGCTCTATCAAACTATCATGAATTCGATTTGGCGAGCTCTCTTTGTGAAGTCAAGCCGGATGTGAATCTTTTACAGCTTATTAAGCTTTCCCCAGGAGTACGCAAGGAATTTAAAAAGATTCTACGTACCGGGTATATCGTAGAACCTTTGGGTATTGTGCGAGTTGGTGATGACTGGTTCAAGCATGCTGAGAAGCATTGCCCAAGGGTTGCAGCCTATGTCGATGGGATATTAGTAGATTATGCCATTGTCGACACGGGATCATCTGTTAACATTATGAGTTCTGAACTGATGGAAAGGTTGGGTCTTGCAATCCAGAAAGATACCTCCACAATTCTCAGAATGGCAGATGATAGTTTGAGATAGCCGGAAGGCTGCATTACTGAGGTCCATGTCACTGTTGCAAATGTAGAATGCCTGTTGGACTTTAGGGTGATTCGTTTTGCAGGCCGTCCAAGTTACCAAGAATTACTCGGACGACCTTAGATCTTGCAAGCAGACTGCCAAGTGGATATACCCACCGGTCGGCTAATATTCGGTAGAGGTGCCCAGCGTGTGGTGGTTGATGCTTATCCTGAGTCCCCGCAGAGTGAGAGAGCTCCTCTATCTTCTACAGAATTGGAGATATTAGAAGATTTATTTGCCAGTGAGACATCATCGAGTGATGAGTCCAAAGAGGGATCCACCACGGAAGACATCTATCAGATCACTTTGAATGAGCCGATAGAGGGCCAAGATCGTATAAGAGATGCAGATGTTATCGAGCTAGACCTTGGTACGCCTGATGATTCGCGGCCAATCAAATTAGGTTCTATGCTCAGCACAGCAGAAAGGGAGGACTATGTGGCCTTGATTCAGGAATTCCGTGATATCTTTGCCTGGAGTTATAATGAGTTGAGAGGCATTCCTCTTAGTCTTGCTGTTCATACAATTCCGTTGAAAGAGGGCAGTCGTCCTGTACGGCAGAAAGTAAGGCGTATGCCTTTCGAACTGAGGGA
The DNA here is from genome assembly GCF_053477565.2 of Lygodium microphyllum. NCBI lineage: Eukaryota > Viridiplantae > Streptophyta > Polypodiopsida > Schizaeales > Lygodiaceae > Lygodium > Lygodium microphyllum. Next base: position 75,580,094 of record NC_141163.1, read on the forward strand.
CGGGTTGTTTGAAGAGTTACAAAAGCTTCGAAAAGCGGGTTTGATTTTTCCTGTGCAACTCACGGAATGGTGTTCGCCGGTTGTGATAATAATCAAATCCGATTATGTGTAGACTTTAGGGAGCTGAATAAGCAGACAGTTAAGGACTACTACCTGTTGCCATTTATTGACCAGATTTTGGATCAATTAGCAGGTAGGGAGATATATTCATTTATGGATTGCTTTGCAGGATACAACCAAATGGCAATTGCAGAAGAGGACAAGTTGAAAATAACTTTTATCACTGTATTTGGTACTTTTGCGTACCATGTGATGGCCTTTGGTTTATGCAATGCGCCTGTTCGTGGCAACGAACAGCAGATAAGACATTCGGTGACATATCCCCTGAAAAGTTGAAGGTGTTTATTGATGACTTAGGGGCCGCCACCGTGAGAGGAAGGCAGTTGATTATTTTAAGAAAATGCTTCGAGCGCTGTAGACAATTTTGCATCGCCCTAAACCCACGGAAGTGTGTTTTTGGAGTACCTTATGGGCTATTGCTGGGTCATGTGGTCAGTTCGGTAGGAATTGCGACAGACCCCGAGAAGGTTAAAGTTATAGTTGCCATGGGTCCACCACGCACTCCGAAAGAAGTTCATAGCTTTCTGTCTTCGGTTGGTTACTACCGTAGATTCATCAACGCCTTAGCAGAAAGAACATTGCCGCTTACAAATTTATTGTCCTTTAGCTGTTCGTTTGTATGGGGTGACCCTTGTAAGGTAGCATTCGAGGATGTGAAACAAGAGCTAGCAAGAGCGCCCGTTTTAAAAGCACCTAAAAGAGGTGAGGTGTTCTATATATTTTCAGCAGCCACCATGTATAGTATCAGCTGCTGCTGTTTAGCCCAAATTTGGGAAGAGAAGTGGTACCACCCGATTGCTTTTGCTAGTCGAAAGCTGGGGGTATCCAAAATCAATTACACCTACATGGAGAAGTTGTGTCTAGCGATGGTCTTTGGGACCAAGAAATTCAGGCATTATATTCTCTAAGAGAAAGTCGTGCTTTATACAAAGGCGGAGGGACTTCGATTATTGATGAATAAGCTACAGCCGCCTGATCGTCTAGCAAAGTGGTTGATCAGTTTGCAGGAATTTGATTATGAAATAAGGAGTAAGCCACCGAGGTTGCAAGGCATCGTGGAATGTCTTGTGGACTTTGGGGAGCCAAAAGAATCTGTGGCTGAAGGTAGTGACATGGAGTTGTTATTTAAAATAGATACGGCATCTATTGCCTCCTGGTATGCTGCAATAACGCATTATTTATCAATAGGAGAGGCGGGATCCGAATTATCTAAAGCTGAGAGAAGGAAAATTAAGCAGCAAGCGTTAAAGTTTGCTTTGATTGCAGGTACATTATATCGGCAAGGGGTTGATGATATCTATCGCCGGTGTGTGATGCCTGACGAGGTGCCATTCATTTTGGAAGAGTGCCATGATTCTGCTTGTGGTGGCCATTTTGCTGGACGTCTTACAGCACAAAAGGCTTTAAGAGCAGGTTATTGGTGGCCTGCCATCTTCCAAGATACGTTTGCATATGTTAAGAGATGCGATATTTGCCAACGACATGATAGTTGAGAGAATAGGAAATGACCACTCACCCCTATTATGGCGATACTTCCATTTGAGAAGTGGGGAATAGACTTTGTGGGTCCTATTACTCCGTCGTCGACTACACAAAAGAGGTACATCATTGTAGCAACTGACTACTTCACAAAGTGGTCAGAAGCACGTGCAACAAGGAAAGATGATGCTAAAGAAACTGCTAGTTTCCTTTTAGAGCAGATAATATGCCGGTTTGGTCCGCCGAAAGAATTAGTGTCGGACCGCGGAACCCATTTCCTGAATAAGGTGATTAAAGGTTTGACAGAGATGTGGCAAATCAAGCATAACAAGACAACCCCATATAATCCGCAAGCCAATGGGCAAGTGGAAAGCACCAACAAGCAGCTTGTGGGCATCCTGTCCAAAATTGTGTCGGAAAAGAAACGGGATTGGGATAAAAAGTTATACGTGGCAGTGTGGGCCTATAATACGACCTTCAAACGAGCCACTGGCCATACCCCGTTCAAGTTAGTATATGGGGAGGAGTGTGTCTTGCCTTTAGAAATTGAGTTGCCGACTATTCGGTTTGCCATCAATCATTCTTTGAGCAATGAAGATGCACTTTTTGAGCGCTTGATGACACTGGCACATTTAGATGAGCTTAAGCTACAGAGCTTATTGCACCAAGAAGTGGCGAAGCGCCGAATGAAGCAGCTACACGACCTCAAAGCCAAGAAATACACCTTCAAGAAAGGACAGCTTGTTCTGTATTATGATGTACGACGTGAAATATTACCAGGCAAGCTAGAGCCCAAATGGGATGGGCCCTATAGGATCGTTAGAATAGGAAAGAATAAATCCACAGTCTTGTTAGCTGACCTTGAGGGGATAGAATTTAAAAATAAGGTTAATCTTAATAAGATTAAACCTTATTATTTCTGATTGCACTAATGCTATGACTGCCTTGCAGGTCTAGGCGAGATCGATCAAACATCTGCAAGGAAATCATGATAGAGGTTGATGGGTCATCTGATCCCTTATTTAGAACACCCATATTTAGAACAGAGGTATCATCAGGGAAAGCTCATTTGGTGGAGCAAAGGATACAAGGTGATTGAGCAAGAAGGCGGGACATTTATTTGGGAGATCAAGGTCTTCTGCCATCACTGCCTACAAATTTTGACGAGCATCCCTGTTGAATTCAATGATGATGGAGGGATGGAGCCTACAGTCCACCCGTTGAATATGTTGAATTTCGATTACCATAATTACGAGTAGAGTTCCGGATGGCAGGATATGTAAACCCTCTATGGACGTACACCTTGTACTTTGATGGGGCGTCCAAGGGTGCATGCAAACAAGGAAGTGTAGGAGTTGTCATCCGAGACCCCCGACGACACATTGTCATGAAGTTAGCTGCTTATCTCGGGGCGAATTTCACCAATAATATGGCAGAATACAAAGCCCTGATTATGGGTTTGAATATTGCAAAGAAGGGTGGTATCCGCCAGTTATTGGTGAAAGGGGATTCTCAGTTGGTTTTAAATCAACTTAATGGGACGTACATGGTACGAAACCCCATCCTTTGCATGTACCATCATACTGCCATAGCCCTGCTAGACGAATTTGATAGAGTGTCTTTTCAACTGATTCCACGGAATTGGAATCAATTTGCCGATTCATTGGCTAATTTTGCGTATGAAGAAGACCTCTTCTTTAATTGTGGCCCTTGTCTCGATATATCTATTGATGGTGAGATAGGACCTGGTCATTTGTGGGATATGCTTTCTGAACATGCCCTCTTTGGCAGACAATGGTTGATCTGGGTGATGCAGAGGGTAAGCGAGACTCATCTCCCTTTATTATCTTGGACCCATAGACTGATTCGACGACATGTGATGCGAACACCTCTTGTGATATACGCAGGAGGGATGGGTCATAATTTAATGCACCTAGTTTAGGGCTACGAGCCCTGTTCCCCTGGGAATGGTATGCTTTGATGTCTATCATAGTTGTTTCCAGGAGGATGTTATACGTAGTATTGTTTGATTTCATTAGGCCAAGAGGGCCGATTCAGTTTTGTAGTGAAGTGTTTGATTTCCTTAGGCCAAGAGGGCCATTTCCCTGTCTAGTGCGGGTGCGTTTAATCGGGTTTTTGTTTTACGTGTTGTGCTGGACAGGTTTCGTGTTCGTGGAATTTGGTGGAGCCTGGAGGAGCCTTTGTTGCGATGGAAGCTTCTTGTGGCCAATCCAGGTGATACCTCCCCTTTACGAGTACCTTTCTTTCCTATTATATGTGTATTTGTACTTGTCAAGGGGGATATATTTTTGTTGGGGACCGGCAACCAAGGCATGAAGTCCCAGGTTTAGGCTTAGTATGTTTGAGGGAGGTCGGAGTAGTCATGGCCTCCTGTAAAGACATTGTCAGGCATCGAGAGACCTATTTTAGAAGGAAGTCCTAGTGGCCCTGTTCTGCAGCCGTTCTAGGAGTTCTTGTTAGTAGTGAGGCAGTTAGAGAAGCCTTCCAGAAGATAATAATGATGATGCCAAGAAACCCTGGACATCCTAAAAGATGAATATAAATACGAAGGTGTGTAAAAAGGGGTTCTAACCCCTATCCCAAGAAAAGAAAAGAAATGAAAATATATAAGCAGTTGATCATTGCCTTGCGACGGCCTGGTAGGTTTCTGGGGACGAATCAGACCTGGGGCCGATACCTTGTCTTCCTAGGGGTGGCTTCTTGCTGGAAAAAAAAATGACAAAACAAGGAAGGTTGGAGCGAAAATAAAAGTGAGCGTTAGAAAAGGATTAAGTGTCGCCTTGGGAGGGCTTGGTAGGTTCTTGGGTGCCGAGACAGGTCCTGAGGCCGATGCCCTGTTCTCCTTGGGTCACTACGCTCAGCTCCCTCCTTTTTACATGCCCAAGTATGTTCATCCAATACAAACCCTAAAAGAAGACATGTACTGAAAGAAAATATTCTTTGATCAGGCTATAGGAGTCCTTGCCTTGTAGGAGCTCCTAGTTGTGTTGTCTTTAGTTGGTAAGTAGTACAGACTACCACTTAGGGCAACCTCTTTGATAGGTTTTTTTAGTTTGGCTGTGTTGGAGCAGCTGGTTAGTGACTCCCTTCGGATCTTCTATTAGATGATGCTAGGCCTACTCCTTGTGGATGTCATGCCTTGGTTCTGTCCAAGGGTAGGGGGAGCATTGTGCTAAGTTTTATTATATATTTGTTTTGTATCAGTTTGATGCTTCTTTGGTTGTTTATGTGCAGATATGTTCGTGGATTCGACGGGCTGAGTCACCCTATCCCGTGGTCGCCAATGAGAGCGGAATTTAGGTGATGGGAAGTACTTAAAAATAGCTAAAAATTATGAATATCAAGGGAAAAATATTCAATGTCAAAGGTGACGGCTCGATCTAGGACGATTTTAAGCGTCAAAGTGCTTTAAAGGTGCCCGAGCGACACTTGTTGATTTTTCATAATTTTTCAGACAGTCGTGCGGGTTGACACGAGCTACTGGCCAATGCGGGATGCCAAGCCGGACGTCCAGGATTTTTTAGAGCTCAATTCGGAGTCCGGACGGGAAAATGGCCACAAAATGGTCAAGATATGAAAAGGTGGACACTTGGGAGGCCAAATTTGAGCATGTCTTTTGAGTTTGGACCCTCCCACCCAAAATTTTATGCACCTCTTGATAAAAAAACGTGAAAAGAGAGAAGGAAGACATGGCGTGATCAAGAAATGGCGCATTTTTCTCTCTCTCTCCTCTCTCATCATGATTGTGGGCTGTGAGTACCCCATGGAACAGATATTGGGGCTGATCTTCTCCTTCTTGGCCGATCTTATCACCGCCCTTCACCCGTAGAATGGTGGACTGAATGAAGAGAACCAGATCTAGTCTTTCTCTCTCCTCCCTCTCTCTCTTCTAAGAGGGAATTCATGTGGGAAGAAGAAGGAAGAAGAAAGAATGATGGAGGCTTGTCCGGCATGGATCGGATTGCTCCACGGGCTGGAAATGGTGATTGGTGATTGTGCTGGACATGAAGTGCTACTGATTTTCAGATTTGCAGCCATGGACATGAAACCTGAAACACGCAAATAAGCGGTAATTCAATTTTTTCAAAGGAAATTTGAGATTTCATGGCTTTTGATTGATAAAATGTTGTTCATGTGGGCTAAAAATTGTTTATGTTGCTGTTTTCCATGAGTACTTGCTGATCATAATAAAAAAATCAGAAAAATATGCATCTTGTGGCTCAAAATAATACACTAAAACATGTAAAATATGGAAAATCAAGGAAAAATGATGTTTTTTGGGCATAAAAATGGAAAAATGAATGGGAACACCAACTAAATTCTCATTTTTCTGCAAGAAGGAACTAAGGGCCATAGCCCATAACCTATTTTGAATTTTTGGTAATAAAATAATGCAAAAATAAGGGAAAATACAAGGAAAATAGAGAAAAATCACTAAAAATAAGAGAAAAATACATTTTGGGTGCGAAAAATTAATGAAAATTAAGAGCAATGTTTGTGAATGTTTGTGGGGACTGAAGCATGAGGATTTGCCTCAGTTCAACCCCACCTTCTTGTTCTAGTGTGTTTTTCCTGTTTTCTACGCATAAAATGATGGCAAAATACCCTATAAATCTATACAACAATGCAACATTTAATCGATGGGAGGGTAGAGTGGTTAAAGTGTGTCTAAATGTGGAGTAAAATGATGAAAATATTGCTGTTTTTGTTTGCATGCCATATAGGTCGGTGAATAATTATAAAATAAGGGCCTAGTAGCACGAGGGTTCCCTCGGTGCTAGGTTCGTGCAACGCCGCATAAGAACGGTAGTTGAAAATCATTGAAAGGATGTTTTCCGCATGTGCACAATATCGATTTCATAATTTTTTGAGCACTTGGCATCCACAATATGCATAAATCATGGAAATATTTAAAGGTATCAGAAATCTTGGATGCACAGCAATTGTTTTCATTAGGACATTGACCCACATTGAGTGAGAGACAGGGCACCCTAAGCCATAGGCTAGTCGTGGGGTCTAGGGAAAAGAGAAGTAAGGACAATGGTACATTCCTGTATACGATTAAATGGTACCTTGAGTGGATTTTGTGCGAAATGTTTATATGTTGAGCGACACATCAAGGGGCCAATCCCCAAGGTGTAGGAGAGTCGCAGAGGGGTGGCGGCACTTAGCCGTTGGAGGATCCCCTATGTCTGTGCTTCGTGCCATTAGGCAATGTGTAAGGGACTCCCTCTGAGGAGTAGTGGGTGAGAGAAGAGTGGACTATAAACAACGTATTACAAACACAATGTTTAGGAAGGCAGAGATTTTGATAGACGCTCCTGGCCGCGAGGCCGAGGGGTTGTCTTGTGCGTAGTGACGAGGCCCGGCTAGTGCATGAGCCAGTGCTGGCCCGGTTTTTGGTCCATCAAAGTTCTATATGAAGAATTTTTTGGTTGGTAGAGGTTATTGGGAAAAATATGGCTAAGCTCTTTATCCAAAAGATAGTATTTTTGTAATTCTTCAATCCAATCACTATGTAGCTCAGTCATATAGTTGAAACCTTACAGGCCCACATATGAGAAAGAGAATCAGCCACTACATTGTCTTTGCCCCTCGTATGAGTGATGTCAAAATCATAGTTTTGCAATGTAGATATCCACCTACGCTTCTTAGGAGTAAGATTAAATAGAGTGAGGAAATACTTAAGGACCTTATGATCACTTTGAACTCTAAACCAGTTGCCATACAAATAATGGTGTCATTTCTTAATTGCATGCAGAAAAGGGATCATAAGCTATGGACTGAGAGAGCATGCAAGGTGTTACATTGGTTTTCCTTATGTATATCAGATGCTATGGTTATATATATTATTGGATGCAGTTTCCCAAAGGATGCATGGGACATACTCATGAAGAATTATGGAAATGTGACACATGCAAGAAAGATTTAGCTCAAGTAATAGTTCAATAACATGTCTAGGAATGGCAGAAGCATTTCGGCCTACACTACAGAGATCAAGAACATAGAGGATCAGCTTGCCACCATTGGATCTTTAGTGTCTAAGGATGATATGATTGCAGTGATATTGAATGGACTTGGCAAAGAGTATAAAGCATTTGATATGTCTATTTCTGTGAGAGTTGAATCCCCTGATTGGGATGAGCTAATTGCTTTGCTATTGCACGAGGAAGTTAAGATTGGATTGAATACAGGTTCTAGTACGTCTCAAAGTAGAGACATTGCTCTTTACTCTAGCTAATGTGGCGAGGTGGTAGAGGCCGTGGCTCTTTTCAAGGTCGAGGAGACACTCGAAATGCTTATGGACAGCATCAGTAGAATGCCTGGCATGGCACAAATACACAGGGCCAGTGTGGATCTAGCGGCTTTAGAGGTAGGGTGTAAAGAATCGCGTGCTGGGGGGATTTGCTTGAGCTGCTATGCCACACACACACTGTATACACAAGAGGAAGCTCACTCAAGAACACAAGAAGAAAGATGGAGGCCAAAACGTTTTCTTGCTGATTTTTTTTTCTTCTTCCACACACTATACAATATACACAAAGTATAGATAAGATACAACATAAAGGAAAGTGGCCTTCTAAGTCAAACAGTGCATAATCGACTACACTAATCGACTGGCGTTATATCTTTGCTAGGTGTAACAAACCAAATATAATAAGTGATAAGTTAGTGGCCATGTGAGTATCATAATGACCACCAAGGTGCTAAGTGTAGACGTGCAGACTCATCTAGCCAGGCAGTCCATCATCCATGTCCGCATGTGTTGAGCTTACCATCTCAACACAGGGGGAGATCACCCCATGGTAGAGGTGATGGATCTGGTTCATGGAAGCCAAATGATCAGTCAAACAAAGATAAGGACTATCATTACTGCAGCAGATATGGACACATTGCAAAGAATTGTTACGAGAAGTAGGGAGATGAAGGCAAAGGGCAAGCAACATGGGCACTATGAATCTTCTAGTGGTGCTCATGATGAGTAGGTTGACAAATGGTTTGCCATGCAGCATGTGTCTAAGAATGCATTTAGGTAGAAAAGAGATGAGAGATGATACATTGATTCAAGGGCTTCAAATCATATGACACCCCATGGAGAATGGTTTGATGAGATGGTTGGAGGTTCACATGGTTATGTGTGTACTAGGGATGACACCCAACATGACATTCAACACATATGAATTGTTCCGTTGTTGATGCCTAATGGCAAGAAAAAGATATTGCATGATGTACTACATGTACCTACAATAACCAAGAATCTTTTGTTAGTTGGATAGATGGCAGAACAAAATCTGCAAGTGAGATTTAATAGAGATGGATGCTTTGTTGAAGAATATGGTAATGGTTGCAAATTGATTGCTAGAGGCCGAAGAGATGGCAGAATGTTTACTCTTGATGTGTCAATTCCAGAATTGAAAGCAGCCATGTTTGCACATGATGATGGTGCTATACGGAATGTTGAGATATGGCATAAGCGGATAGGCCATGTGAATGTACAAAAGTTGAAATCTATGCAACAGAAGGAGATTGTGCTTGGACTGCCTAAGTTCAAGTATCATGACTGTGGACATGTATGCGATGCATGTCAGTTTGGAAAGCAAGCACGGTTTCCATTTATGAGACATGTACGGAATAGCTCACGACCCTTGCAGTTGGTACATTCAGATGCATGGGGTCCATCTCATAATGCTTCGTTTGTTGGTGCTCGTTACTATGTATCCTTCATTGATGATTTCAGAAGGTATAGTTGGCTTTACATACTGAAACATAAGGATGATGTGTTTGATGCATTCAAGGACTTCAAGAAGCATGATGAAACTGTAAAATTTCATGTCTTAGATCAGATAGAGGTGGAGAATATGTCTCTAATTTCTTGGACATGTACCTTGCTAAACATGGGATTGGAAGATAGTTAACTTGCAACTATACAGTGCAACAAAATGGTATCAGCAAGAACTATGCTGAATGAGAAGAGTTTGCCAAATGGTTATTGGGTTGAAGCAGTAGTGACTGCTATCTATGGGCTGAATAGAACCCCTTTAGTAGGGATTCATGATGTAACTCCATATGAGAGGTTGTATGGTCATAAGCCTGACATTTCACACTTGAAGGTATTTGGCAACATTACATATGTGCATATTCTTGATGAAAAGAGAAAGAAATTGGATCCTAAAGCTGTCAAGAGTGTGTTCCTTGGTTATGCACAAGACCGTAAAGCTTACAAGTGTTATGTGCCATCTACACATGAGACATTGATTAGTAGAGATGTTGTTTTTGATGAGCTGGCATCATGGTACGGTAATCCTATTGCAAAGGCTACTGATGCATCAACCAGCACTAGTAATGCTGAAAATTCACCTACAGTGAGCATATTTATGAGTGTTCCTACAGGTGATGGGTCACCTATAGTAAGTCCTTGGTCAAGACGCTTGCGGAGTCGTATTCCTACGTCCACTGACACGGATATATCAGTGAGGGGGAGATTGGATAAGGGAAAAGAAAAGATGCTTGAGGATGTGATAGGTCCACTTACATTAGGTTATGAGTTGTCCAACAGTGATAGCTTGGATAGTGAGTTGGGCATTCTGTCTATTATGATGCTTGGAGCAAGGCAGAGTTGTTATGTACTGCCTCATGAGAGGCAAGCTTAGAGTGAGCCACAATTACGGAGATATGAGAGAGTTAAAAAACCAGTTGACAGGTTTACATACACTAGTTATTCATCCCGCCATTATGCATATATGGCTAGTATGACAGGTTACAAAGAACCTACAAAGTTTGATGATGTAGTTACAGATGACAACTGGTTTCTACCATGGATGAGGAGTATACAACCCTTGCTAAAAACGAGACATGGGAATTGGTTGAGTTGCCTGAAGGCAAAGTCCCCATTGGCTACAAATGGGTGTACAAGGTTAAGTGCAAGTTAGATAGTTCGTAAGAACGCTATAAAGCCAGGCTGCTTGCAAAAGGGTATGCATAGCAGTATGGCCTTGACTATGAGGAGACTTTCAGTCCGATGGCTAAAACGGGCAATAGTTAGAACTATCATTGCTTTGGCAGCATGCAAAGGTTGGAAATTATGGCAAATAGACGCCAAGAATGCTTTCTTGAATGGTGATTTGGTTGAGGAAGTATATATGGAGTAGCTTAAAGGCTATGTTCACCTGGACTTTCCTACACATGTATGTAAACTGAAAAAGGCTTTATATTGACTAAAAAAAGCACCTAGATCATGGAATGCTCAGATCAGTAATTATTTACATCAACATGGATTTAGATTGGGTGATGTAGATCACAGTCTATTCATGAAGAAGATAGACCATGGATATGTGTTTCTAGTGGTTTATGTAGATGGTCTTATCATCATTGGAGATGATGAAGAGGGCATTGTTGAAATTAAATCATGTTTATAGGTTGAATTTAGAGTCAAAGACCTTGGTGAACTAAAGTATTTTCTTGGGATTGAGGTAGTCTCTACGCCTCAAGGTATATGGCTGCTACAGAAGCAGTATGCTCATGACATGTTACAGAAGTATGGTATGGCTGAATGCAAGCCTATGGAGACACCTCTTGATCAAAATGTGAAGCTACAGATTGATGTTGGGAATGACATAGAGAATGTGACCATGTATCGATAGATGGTGGGCAGCTTGATATACTTGACTTGACAGGGTTTATCAGATGGATTGAGCTTGAGGAGGAGTGTTAGAATATCAAGCTCCCGTTACTCTTCAGTCAATCTATCTTTATGTGTGTGACCGACATTAGCTGGATACAGTTGTACATGTGTGTGACATTCAATGAGTTGGTGTAGTCAGTGACTTAACCACAGTTAGTCTTGGTTAGTCATACCTATGCGTGTAAGTCTCTTTCAGTTAGTATGATGGAAGAATAATGGAAGAAGAACAACAATGAGCTGAGGCTCATCTTCCGCTCCACTTTGTCTCTCTCCCTCTCTTCCAACAAACTTCGAAAAAGCTCACAAGAAGAATCAGGAATATCATCCCAGATAGAGGCAAAGTAAGAACCTGGAGGTAGTGAAAATCAACAGAAGGAGATTAAACCCGCAATAGCATAAGGGAACATGCCAAGCACTTCGACTATTGTGGACTCATTCAAAGCATCAACTAGATGGGGATCTATCAATATTACTATTCCCTTAGGTGATGTACTAAATCGGCTTTCAAGGATCAACTCTTGAAAATGATTCAACCTAAACACCCATTATTAATTGAACTCGAAGTAGCAGCCATGATGGTCCATGCTTTTAAGGAAACAATTTAGAATATCTAGTTGTTGCAGTAGGCTCCCTATTTGATCCGACCATTCTGGTGATTCCTGTTTGGTGCAAGGACCAAATCATCCAAAACGTCCCGCTTAGAAGCTAATCAGGGCTAAATATCATCGCATTGCTGACCTACCAACAATTGGGATTGATGGATTGGGAACCGAATACCTTCCTAGTAAGGATGGCCAATCAGTGAGGTGGGCATGACCTTTGGGCATTATCAAGTCTATACTTCTAGAAATTGTCATAGTCATGTTTCCAGTTTCCCTCGCAGTCTTGAATATGGAGCATGTCGACGAAGATTACTACCTACTATTTGGAAGACCTTGGCTATGACAAGCATGAGTTAATCATAATTGAGATAAAGATAAACTAACTATCTACAGGAATCAACACAAGGTAATCATCTTCTTGACCAAATTTTCCCCATCCACCCTACACTACTGACTAGTTGTAGCTAAAGTAGTCAATATGGTTGAAGGCTTAAGTGACGATGAAGAAGAGGAGTTCCTGAAGGCTAATGTCAACTTGCAATCCTAGTGTCCCATTAATATTATCCAAATTAGTGAGAACAGTACAGGCAACCATATTTGATCAATAGATCAAATAGATTGGATTTGATTGTCACTATTTCCAAAAAGAGCAAGAAGTTATAGATATGTGTGGATTACCAGAAGCTTAATGCAGCCACAATCCTAGATCCCTTCCCTATCACTTACATGGATACCATACTAGATAAAGTATCTGGCCACAAGATTTACTCCTTTCTCAATGGTTTCAATAGATACAATCAAGTGCGCCTAGCTCCAAAAGACCAAGCTAAGAAATGTTTCATCACTACATGGGGAGTACATGTATGCACAATGATGTGGTTTGGTCTCAAGAATGCTCTAGTCTCTTTTTAGAGAGATATGCAAGAGATCTTTGGCCTTATCTCATGGATTTCATGAGGGTCTTCTTGGATGATTTCAGTGTATTTGGGAAGGCCATACTTCATTTGACACACTTCCATTTGCCTCTCTAGATGCCGAGAGGTAAGTGTAAATTTAAATCCACTCAAATGTTTATTTGTTGTTCAAGGTGATATTTTGCTAGGCCATATCATTTCGTAAAATGTTATCGTTGTCAACCCCACCAAGGTGGCAACAATTATGCAAGCTACAATATCATATTCACCATTTGGATTACTCTACTTTTTAGGCCAAATTTGGTGGCTTGGCCACCACCTATATCTTTTGACACATTTGGTTGTTCCCCTTAACAAATTGGCGTATGTGGCCAAATCTACTTACCAATGGAATGAAGAAGCTAATTTTGCATTCCAATGCCTTCAGCTATTCCTATCTAAAGCTCCTAATTTGATTATGCTAGATTGGGCAAATATCTTCCATGTATTTGTAGATGCATCTAACATTGCTTTTGGAAGTGTGGTTATGCAGTAGGATGCAAATGGATGGTTCATACCAGTGTTCTATGCTAGCACAAGATTGTCTACTGGAGAAAAATTAGAGTAATTGAAAGAAAGTGCCTTGACATGATCTACCCATCAAGAAGTTTTGGCATCATTTACTAGGATACACCTTTGTTTTTCATGTAGATAATTTAGCGCTAGTCTACCTGGTTAAGTAGCAAAATGTCACTTGGCAACTCACTCGATGGATTCTCATACTGCATAAATTTGAATACACAGCTGTACATCACCTAAAAAACCAACATGTCATTGCAAATTTCTTATCCCACCTTGATTTTAGAGAACTACCCAATTGGTATGAAAGAGGACTTCTTGGATGCCAAACTATTTACCACAACAATAGATGCACTAGACCTAGAGCCACCAAACACTGTGTGGTCGTGGTATGAGAAAGTGATAACTTTCTTGGAAATCACATCTCACCTCTAGAAGGACCAATGGAAATTATTAGCTCTATGAAGCCAATGTTTTGGCGTTGTTATGGGACAATTGTATTATTGCACTCTCTCTAAAGTTCTACAAAGAGTGGTCCTCCCTATAGAGTAGATTGCTATCTTGGAGGAAGGCAGGAATTGTTGAGATGACCACTTTGCTGCTGCTAAAGTTACAGGCTACAAAATCTAGCATGTTGGATTATGGAGGTGAACCATGCATGGTGATGTGTGCAAGCGGGTCCAGCACTATGACTCTTTTTCAAAGATTAGGCCAGCCTCCCCTCGAGCCAGAGACCGCTTGCCACTCTAACAAATCCTACCTCTAGAATCCTTCTAGAAGTGAGGATTGGGCTTCATTAGTCCTATTTTTTTGGCTATGGCATATGTAAGAAGGAAGTTTATCCTAACGACAATAGATTACTACATCAAATGGGTAGAAGCATGGACCCTATTGGACAACACCACTAAGTCAATTTGCTAGATGTCTACTTAAGGATATATTCACCAGATATGTCACTCTAATCAAACTAGCTAGATGTCTACTCAAGGATATATTCACTAGATATGTCACTCTAATCAAACTAGTTAGTGATAGAGATACACATTTTATAAATAAGGTTGCCAAGGAGTTCACATCATTCTTTTTTCTTATGCATAATAAATCTTCTCCTTACTATCTGCAAGGTAATGGATTAGTTGAGTCCACCAACAAGGTCTTGTGTAAAATATTAACCAAGTTGGTAGATCAGAATAGAAAATATTAGGACACTAAGCTTCTCGCAACACTATGGGCCTTTCAAATAAGTGGATTGATCATGTAAATATATAGCATTTGAAAAATATGTAGTGAAAACAAATTATATATGGTTTACTAAAGTTCAAAGTTGATGGGATGCATAAGGCATGTGTAGTACGTCAAGTTGAAAAGCAAGAGAGACATGCATTTTCACATGCAGAGCATCTATGCAAGAAGCCACTTGAGCTAATACATTCTAATATGTGGGCTCCTACAAAGACTTTAACTATGAGTGGTTGTAATATCTCTTTCATTAATGATCATACTTAAAAATTATGGGCTTATTTTATGTCTCTTGTAGTGATGATCATGCTTAAAAGGTATCATAAATCTTTCATTGATAGTCATACTTAAAAAGTATATGTTTATTTTGTGCATGAGAAAAGTGAGTGTTCACTTACTTTAAAAAGCTTTAAAGATCTGGTTAAGGAGACATGGTTGATATTAAATACCTAAGGTTGATAGAGGGGGAGACTATTTCACCAATAATTTTTTGGACTTTTTGCAAAAATATGGTATTCAAAGGTACTTTATGTGTAGATATACTTTACAGCAAAATGGAGTTACTCAGCAAAAAATTAGGTATATAGTAGAGCTGCATCAAGCATCAATGTTTGAAAGAGACATGCATCATTATTATTGGACTGAAGTAGTTTTGATATCGTTGTATATATCATAAATAGGACACCCACGGTTGCTACACATGGTATGACACCAAAGGAAAAGTATATAGGTAAAAAGCCAAAACTATCCCATCTAAAAATATTTGGATGTATTATTTATGTTCATATTCTTAATGATTTTCATAATAAATTGCATCCCAAATTAGAAAAATATGTATGTATCCAATATTATCTTGAGAAAAAGTGATATATATGTTATAACCCTACTACACACAAGTGGAGAGCTAATAGGGATAGTATATTTAATTAAATGAGTAGCTGGTATAGTAATGTGCAAGATATAGTTGGGGCCAATGTGAATGAGAGTGTGGGTATGTATAAAATAGGTCAATAGTCACAAACATTCAGTGGACCATAGGAGTCTCCTCATGGATCTACTGATGGACCTTGGAGTTGTAGATTACAGTCCTAGGTTACTCCCCTAGTATATATATGACTAATGTATCATTGGGTTTCTCTTAGGTCAATATGGATTTAGATGGTTCTAAGGGGCAAAGCTTGGGTGAAGAGTTTGGGATTCCATCTAATTAAGGCACATGGTGTGAGGAAGCTGCAACAAGAGGATGTTAAGGCACCTCATAGTGATCCAAATCCATGCGAGTCAACTAGAGTAAGAAAACCCATGCACCAATGATTGGTGTATGATAGCTATTCATCACTATGTATATATAGCTAAGGTTCTACTAGATTTATATCCTACTAATTTTGAGAATGCAATGTGTAATGAACATCAAGATAATGTATGGACGACGAAATGGCTACACTTAAAGCAAATGCTACATGGAATTTTGTGCCTTTACTAGAAGGCAAGGAAGTTATTGGTTGCAAATGGGTTTATAAGGTGAAACATAAGTCCAATGAATCTATTGAGAGTGCTATAAGGAAAGGCTAGTTTCCAAAGGGTATGCACAAACTCACGGCATTGATTATGAGAATGTCTTTGCTCTTGTAGTTAAAATGGCTATTATGACTACTCTCATAGTAGTGGCTACATCAAAGGGTTTGATCATGCATCAAATGGATGTTAAAAATGGCTTCTTGCATGAGGAATTGCAAGAAGAAGTTTATGTTGAGTAGCCACCTGGTCATGTGGATAACGAGTATCATGATTATGTATACAAGCCTCGTAAGGCCTTATATGGACTAAAACAAGCACCTAGGGTATGACATGATAGAATTATGAAATATCTTGCTAGCATTAGACTCCACAAAGCATAGGCTAATTACTAACTTTATGCATGTGAGAGTGATGTAGGTATTATGGTCATTACTATATATGTAGATGACTTGATTTCATGGGTGAGACTGAGATAGAGACCATTTGAAGAGTTATTTCAAGGCTAAGTATAAAATGAAGGATTTAGGAGAATTGCACTATTTTCTTAGTATAGAGATAATGAATTCTCCAAAGGTTATATAGTTCTCACAAAGACAATATGCTTTGAATATGCTAAAAAAGTATGGTATGGCTAATTCTAAGCCACTCTCAATACCTCTAGATATCAATACTATACATAGTATACATGAGGGTGATGTGATTGAGGATGTCATTATGTATAGAAAGATTGGGAAATCCTTGTTTATCTGATAATCACTAGGCTAGATCTAAACTACACAATTGGTTTTTCAGCCCTGCTTCTCTATGTGCTTAGGTTGTCATATGCATGTGCTCTTCGTTCCTTCATCTCCCTCTCCTCTTATTTACAAATGCTACTCTACTCTCAGCATTGTTCCATTGCAAAGTGACCTTTTTTGGTAGACTACTAGATTGTCGATATAGAGATAAATAGGTCATAGGTCCCTTAGGTCATCAATCCTAAGGGGTCTAGATGTGCCATTCAACAAGAAAGGCATTTGGAAAATACCAAATGTTCCCTCCCTTGCTTTGCTAGGGTGGGTATATCACAAGATATGACTAGTTGTTTAACTGCTAAACTAGTAAGCTTTGTGCCCACTCTTGGACAAGGAGACATCCTTGCCCACCATTTTACAAGGTAATGGACAAGGATATACTTTTTGCATGTGCAAGCAATTAAAATAATTGTATGTTTATTACTTTTCACTTTTTTGCAAAAGTCCTTTTGGTTTGAAAAGGTGTTACACCCATATCCACACCCAGTTTCAAAATTACACACCTACACTAGATATACATTGAGCATCTATCAATCAATGTTTAGATACCCTTAAAACTTAGCAAAATGTAATTGATAGGACAAGATCTATTATCCATGAATGACACATATTCTTAATGCTTCAAAAAAAGGATCGATTCCTAAATTTCTAGATATATTTGCACCATCTTTCTAAATAGGTTCACAATTCTCATGGTTTCCTCATTAAGGGATCCTCTATCTCCCAAGAGAACTATTTTATTGGAAACGTTGTTCGTAAAACCAAATCATTCCATCCAATTGGAAATGGTCTACACACTAGTTTGACTTAGTAGCTGCACTTCCAACATAGATAGACTATTATTTTTTCATTCCTTTTACACATCTCATATGATGGTGAGAGGAACTTTCCTTTGGAGACTAGGTCTTTAGTTGATGGATTTTACACTAAGAGTTTACATATGAATAAACTCAATTGATTCAACCTAGTTGAGGGTGTTTCTTTTTATATTATGTTATCCTCCTCTTTCAAGACCCGAGCTTGGAAAGTGGAAAAAACTTTTCCCATGAGGTTAAAGACCACAAGAAGTTTTTTTTCAAGGGCATAACAAAGTCCTTCCTTTTCTCACATGAACTGAGAGGCTTGTGTGTGGCAGTGTGAAGGTAGTTTGTAGGTGTTTATTTGCTACACTTAGTGACATAAGTAAAGTTGGGATCCCCCCAACAATCACATTATTGGAGGTCTAAAATTTTGGGGTAGAAGTCCATGGTTGTCCTTCCCTCATGCTCTTGAACAAGTAAAGGTATAGCAATGTGGCCTTCTACCAAGCCTGCCTTTTCTATTCTTAGCAGTGACCAATTCCAATGGCACTAAATGCCATTTATACCCACCATTAAAATTCCATAGAAAGTCCGAAGCATCCATACAAACACATTTTCCCTCTTGAACATTATCTACCATTGTAGTAGTTTTGATGCCCGACCAATTATCTTGAGCAACATCTACCATAAAGCCTTTGAATTCTGACAATATATGTCCATTCTTAAGCATGAATCCATTCAACATGTCCCAAAAACATACTTGTGCTCGTGAATCTTCCATTTTGAACTCACTTGTTTTACAACTGTTAATAAATCTTCAATATATGGGTCAAATACATGTGTGTCCATAATGACCCATCCTTTCATCATAGAAATATGATCTAAATACCCACTGTCAACAATGCTTCCACCACACCTTATCCTACTCATAGGATAAGACTTGAGCCAAGTCTAAAATCTTAAAAATATGTGACATGGACTCATCCTAAAATGGGTTGAGAAATAGAATGCTATGAATGAAGGGATCTAATCTCTCAACTTACATAATTTTGATCCTTTATGGAGAGTTCATTTTGTTAATCTAAATTCACATGTTTCTAGCAATCTACATTAACCTTTCATGAAATCTCAATTGGACATTTTTGGATCATGTCCAAAATTATTCTATGCTATTAGGAATTAACCATAATATTTTTCATATGATGTTTTTCTAAATCATTTTAGAGGTGTCAAAATTAGTAATATAGGTAACCTCTTGCATGGAAACTCAAACAACATGTAGTTGACATCAAATAGATGTGTTCTTGATTGGTATTTGCAATCGTCGGTGGCATATACGCTAGGTTGGTGTTGTATTGCATGGGTCTTTCCCATGAAAAGTTTTTAATCCTCTATTTTGTTGAAAATTATGTCTAGGTATCTAGCATCATATATAATTTGGCATGAGAGTGAGTCCCCCTTCATCTTTCAAATGCAATACATGTGTCAATGCAAACTTAAACATGGTAGATTTTGATAACATAGTCAAACCATTGGTTAATGAAAACCTACTACAATTTAGAACCCAAAGCTAACATGACAATCGGACATAGTAGATCAAAATTTTGGTGCTCTCTCTCTCTCTCTCTCTCTCTCTCTCTCTCTCTCTCTCTCATCATGGGGTGGTAGGCTATGATATGCACTACTAGTGCTGCTATATTCATAAGTTAATGTTAATGTGGTATATTCACCACTAACATCACTAATCATGAGAAATGATGATAATAAATAACATATAGTTCGATTCATCATAAGTACATGTTATTCCTATATGAATGTAGTTGATCACATTGTTGATTATCATGATTTAAACCATTTTTGTAAATTGAAGTCTGTCCCGCCAAAGACTTATATAAGAATTATTTCCCATTTATATAACTCACTTGTATCTTCCCATCTAGATGCATGGGTTCTCTCCTCCATTAGTAGAAAAACAACATATAATGAAACTAAACATTGTTGCAATATGGGGCACCTTGATGCTTGAAGTGTTGATCAACAACTTGATTTTGTCTAGAGGGTCTCTTTCTCATAATACAAGATCACCTTAGATACTATTACACATTTTAGGAAATGAAATTTACATGCATAAGATACATGTTTTCTTAAAATATTGGGAGAATTGTCTAGTTGGTCTCATCTCTTGAGGATTCATGCCCCCATATAAAGAGGGGATATCATGATAGTATACTTAAGTAGCTCTTGTGTCTTCTCATAAGCTTGAAAATGAGGAACCAAAATTCTTGTTTGTTAACGAATACATATGTTCCTATGAGATGCCAATACCTCACATGCTCTCACAACATTTGATGCACAACACTTTCAAAATGACACTAAACCAATGAGAGACTCTTGATTTCCTAAGCATGATTACAGTAGAAAGGTAAATTTTCTAGCATGAGAATCTATGTCCTTTCCCTTCAAGCATGTGTGGTTTGGTTTCAAACACTTGAGATTTCATTTCTGCATCCACCATCATTGAGGTTTTCTTCAAATGTGCTTAGTTAGGTTTGAATGCCTCATTATGTACATATGAGTCCAATTAGATGCAAGAGAATGTGATTAGTAGCTCATACACTATGTTTTCCCACCTCAATTTTCTCTTCAACAGTTGCAATTGGGTGCATGAGATCTTGCATGATTGCATTTTAGGGTAAAATTGTGTAATAATACATAGGTCATTGGTGCAAGGCTTGTATGCTATCGTTATCTTCATGTTTGTATGTCAATAGCACTAGAAGTAAGACCGAGTTAGTTGGCATTGTTTTTTGGTCCTATCTCCTTCTTTTGTTTTGGAGGGATATTTAAAAAGTATTGCTTGTATTGAAAGTTCTTTTTCAATCCCACATATTTTACATTATCAAGATGTCCTAGTGTGACTCAAACCATTGAAGAAATGTAAGAAGTGATACCATAAAGCCACCACCCAAAACTTGCAAATTTGTACCACATAAACGTGTTTTTAGACTAGTGGGTTGTGGATTTTCTATGATTGAAAACATTTTTTGGGTAGGAACAAACAAAGAAGTATTGCTAAAAAAACATTAGACAAATGTATTAAATTTGTACCACCTTACTATGATTTCACACATGGTGGGTAGTGTTGGACTTTTATGCTTTGACTAGGAAAGCCAAGTCTATATTTTATACTTGGTGTGATTTGCTTCTCCATCAACTATGGGCAACCCCAATCCTAGACCTTAATAATGTACTTGATGGATACCACTTCACTCATTTGATGATATAATAGATTTCAAGTATTGTGCAAAGTAGATCTTACCATGATGTTATCTTACACGGAAAATGTTGAGGAATTAATCCAAGGCAAAGAGATAGTAAAGATGAGAATAGGAATTTTAAATGAGAGTTTTTCCACTATCAAGGAAGACGATTAAGAAATCAATTACTGGTGGCTATATAACAAGAGGAAGCATCATATAGAGAGTGCCCTCTTGGATAGATGAAACTAATAAAAGGGTTGTCTTTGTTGGTGAGAAGTTCAATTGTGAGGGGGACCAATGTGATCTATTCAAATAAGGTAGAGTTTTCTTAGTTACACGACAACTACTTTCTAGTTCTCTAGATAAACTAGGGGACTATCACAAATAATGCTTCCTACTTCTCTTGATTAAATAGGGGATGATTCCTATCAAAGATAGTTGATACACATGAGGATTTTTGTGGTGCACCTTATTGTGTTCTTGTCCTTGCATGACTCTTGATATGGTTTTTAGGAGTGATTTGTGAGTCTATCTTAGTTGTGTTTAGTGATTATGTCATGATTATGTTAGTTTTAAAAGCCTTTGACATTGCCAAACACCACATATGGTTGAAGATCATAGCTAGCTCATGTCATTTTGAGCTCTCTTGAGTTGTTTCTATGAGAACTATAAAAAAATGTCACCAAACATATTTAGTGTACGCTCTAGTTTTCGAGGAATATGATTGTTGAAGCATTTGACTATGGAACTGATAATTCCAATGTGTTATGTTCTTAGATTTTGAATCATTTATCACGTTTTAGGGTAAGAGTGCCAATTGTCACTCCTTCATTACTCCTCAAATGTTCTTAGATTTTGAATCATTTATCACGATTTAGGGTAAGAGTGCCAATCATTTATTACGTTTTAGGGTAACGAAAATGATGTGCTAGTTTTTTTAAAGATTTTGAATCATTTATCACGTTTTAGGGTAAGAGTGCCAATTGTGAAATGAGTGTCAAAAAGCAAACACCTTAGGGATAGTAATGCTACAAAAAAAGGCATGCCATGTCAAAAGCACACCCCTTTGATATATTTGCCGCACTGCTCATCTGAACCCAGCCTAAGAATATCTATAAAGCTAGATCAAAAGGAGGCCATTTTCAGAGACATCACCTCTCACAACCAAGAAACATGGGCTTACCATTTTTTCAAACTTAAAAGGATGACTCTAAAAGCTTGTATTTTTGTTTACAAGATCTCCTAGTCAAGCCAATATCTCTTTCCTTAGGCATGTCACTCCTTCATTACTTGCACACCATTTTTGTTTGAAGTTCTTTCCAACCAAGATCATGTTTGAAGTTCAAACTCCAAATGATATTATCAATCACTTTGTAAATTTTCATAAGTAAAAACTTTGAGGTATCCATTTTTTTCACATTGATTGAGCATAGAAATTTTGTACTTATTTGAATACATTGTGTGAACTCTATGAAAAGAAGGCATTGTGATATTTCCATTGAATCCCCATTCTTCTAATTATTCAAAGACAGAATATAAAGTCGGTGCTATCTCTCTTTGATGAATAAGGGTTTACAAGAGAATAACATCGAGTGGTAATAACTTATTGCTAAAGGCATGCTATAACACTTTGATTTTAATACAAAGGTGATATGACATCATCATGTATGCATTTAGACTCTAGCCTTGTGGGTCTTGACTATGGGGAGTGGAAATGGTCAAAATAATAATGTACTATACCCTTGAAAATGACTTATTTGCCTACAATAATAGAGCACATGTAGAGAGGATGCAATTATCTATGGATGTTAGAGTATCATATTTCTAGATTATCTTAGCCTATCTCTAGATTCAAAAGAGATAGTTTAATAATTAAAAAGCTATGTGAAAAGTGATCTCTTTATGTTGTTATCAAGGTGATCGGTCCTTATTAAATATGCTTATTTTAGGAGGTTTTCTATGAAAGGGGACATCAAGAACTATCAACATGACAATACAATATAAGCTTCTAGAATGGAGGTATCAAGAAAATGCTATCAATTTTACTTATCCATGAAACAATAAAGGTACAAATTGACTTTTCTATGTTCAATAAGTACCATGGCTTTCTTCCATGAAGATAAACAACTAAATGAGTAATTGATTGCATAATATCTTGCCATCAACAATCACATGTTTCCTTTGGTAAGATTTTGAATAAGGCAAAACTAAAATTGACCATAGAGAAAATCACATGGATTCTACATGGTAGTATGCAATCGTACAACAATGTTAAAACTTTGATATAGCTCATAAGTGACAATCTATGACAACAAAAGACCTTCATGCTTAGTTTACAAAGACATGGCAAACACATTCTAGTTTTTTCCCTAATAAGCATGGATGATGATTGATTTTTACATAGACATGATAAACATGCTCTAGATTTTTACTTACTAAGCATGAATGGCCAATGATGTATAAAATTACATAATTTATGGTTGGCCAATGAGGTATAAAATGACATCATTTAGGGTTAATAGAGAAGTTTGTCAGAGGTCTCCTATCAATAGCATGCTGATACTTTTTATGATAATCTATCTTCAATTCTTAACATACAACATGGTGGAAGCTCATCTTTAGACCATTGCCTTTGTAAAATTCAAAAGGGTTTCTAATACTAGAGATATCACCATGAGTTACAATCATGTTAGATGCTTTATTGGTCTTTCTGCAACTTCCAATTTACAATAAAAAGTTTCTAATTGGATGAACATGCAAAGTTTCCAATTATATATTAGGTCCTTATATAAGATTTAGTAATTTTTTTCTTTATGGTTCATAGTTGGATGACATAAGAAATGTTCATCCATATATGGCATATGTAATTGTAACAAGTGCATTACTAATTAGTGATGACCACCATTCTAGATTATTAAAACTACAGACTTTCAAAAATAATCATTAGTAAGGTGACCCAAGAATGAGTTAAATTTGCTTTGATCAATGTCAAAGAAGTAATAGCAACATAATAAGTCATATAGTGATTAGATCTTATAGTTTAGCATGGTTGATTCTCATTGTGTATGGATTATGCACCCAAGTTTTAGACATCTTGTTTTGTCATCATTGGAGAGTTCCATACAATTGGTAAAAGAGAGTACATTCCACACTTTCAAATCTCCATGGATGATTTGAAGATTTCACAATCTTCACATTTTGCAAATTCGTAAATTTTTGGCAAATTCTTAGTAATACTACACAAAACACATAGAAGAAACCTCATATATCCATTTGGTGACATGTTTCTCAAAATACTTTGTGAAACATATTAAAATAAGATTACCTTTTTATTGAAATAGTCAATTGGTAAATATTAGCCACTAAATGAAATGGAGAAAATCTCTAATTTAAAGTAAATTATCTCTCTAAACATAATGATAAGAAATAAATGGAAACCATAGCCAAATGATAAGAAATAATGCCCACCAACCATAACCATGCCATATATTGATATAAAGCTAGCAACACAAATAAATTGTATTGAAGAGGCCTACTCTTGCATGACACCATTGTGCTTGGTGCTCATGATAATGCAGGCCCATGAAAGGTGGGAGGAAGAACCTCAAGCTTCACAATTGGTGAAGCTACAAATGAATGTTCCAAATGATTAAAAAATATATACAATGGCTTAGTCCCCACCTTTTATAATAAACCCTAATTGCCTTGATTTAGCATAAATAATATGCCCTAAAATAGCTACATTATAGACCATCCTTGCCCAAATAAGTTTTATCCTCAAAACTTGAAATGTGATACAAAATAGACTGAAGCTCATATTGATGGAATCCATGTCTTGAATAGTGTTTGTTTCTGATCATATGCCATAAAAGTCACTCTCCAATGAACGGAAGTAGAAGTGAAGATCCAAATTTCTAAATATTCTATGTCTATAAAAATGCTATAACTTTTGTTATATATCTCTAATTTGTGCAAATAACATGTAGACATAAAGTAGACACCATAGTATGTATCCAAAGCATAAGAGTTAACATTTGATGAAGTTATAGCAATTTGAGTTGCTACTAAAAATTATAATGAAAATGTAACGTGTTCGCTCGTCCAGTTGTGGGACACGTCTTAGCAGCCCATCGGGAAGAGAGTCTAGAAAGCACCGCCTTGCACTCGCAAGGAATGTCACAGGGTTTGTGATCTAGGTCTTCCCGAGCCTGCCCCGAGCGGAAGTGTCCGACCGTTCCCACTTAGGACTGACCTGAAGTCAGGGGTTTCTATCCTATCAGCAAAGTCTCTAGGAAGTAGCTAGCGTCTAGCTCTAGATGAACCACTTTGTGTAGGAACGACAGAGTCAAAGTGGATTTATGCTGCACTTGGTTCATGGAGAATGGGAAATGAGAGGGATGCGAAGCTCAACTTCTCTGCCCATAAGGCATAGTCCCATTCCGCTCCCCTAAAACAACATAAATCAGGATTCTAACTCTACCGACTCTAGGGCTTCACAGTTTTGTTGTCACGTCTTTTTAGAAAAGTTCCCAGCTAGCCGTGATTCCGATTTAGAAAAGTTCCCAGATACATGTTTTGTTAAAATATTGGGAGAATTCTCTAGTTGGTCTCATCTCTTGAGGATTCATGCCCCCATATAAAGAGGGGATATCATGATAGTATACTTAAGTAGCTCTTGTGTCTTCTCATAAGCTTGAAAATGAGGAACCAAAATTCTTGTTTGTTAACGAATACATATGTTCCTATGAGATGCCAATACCTCACATGCTCTCACAACATTTGATGCACAACACTTTCAAAATGACACTAAACGTCCTTTAGGTGGTCTTGGGCTTCCTTCACCCAGTCCTTCACCTTCTCGATGGCTTCGAGTTGGTGCTTCAGGTTGGGGTACTCCCTAACCTTAGCACTTTCCTTTTTAGCTATCTTTGGAGCCGATGTTTCTGCCTCTGCATGAGTGACTTTCTTTCCAATAGGTAGTGTCATGGCACTTTTGGTTTTGAGTGTGACCTTAGCATTTGGACTTTTTTCCTCCACCTCTGACTCTTCTTTTCGAATGAGGTTACGTCGAGGTTTCTAGACCTCTGACAATGATATGCTAGCCGTTCTTTGTCTACATGTGGGTCATGACATGCAATGGGATAGGCATGGTCTCCTCATCGAGTGTCTCGACACATAACAACCTCAATGGAACCGATGGCTCGTTTGTCAAACTAGAGGATGGCTTTTGTCTAGGATAGTCAACAAAGAGATGAGTGATTCCACACTCAACGCATCTTAAGTCAACCTTGTCTCTATTTTCTTGCTCCTCTCGGGGTAGCGTGAAGAAACGTGTCCTGGGTGACTGCAAGTCCAACACATGAGGCTCTTGTGTCTGCCCTCCTAAGCCTTTGCCTCTCCCTCTACCTAATGCCATCACCGGCACTAGTGGGTAGTCCATAAGGACTGCATTGCCTTCTTTGTCATATGATATGTAATGGTGTACATAAGGCTCGTGGTTGCCATTTGGCTCCTCGACGTAGTGGATTTGAGTGTCACTTAGTGGATGGGTTACGTAGGGTCCAAGTGGTCTAGGGATACCCATAGGATTTATCTCCATCCTAGGGATGGTCGGCTTAGCATTATTAGGTGATGGGAGGGCCAATGGGGTTCCCCTTCCAAAGAAGTTCGGTGGCATATTCGAAAGGTAGGGTTGACCGTAAGGCTGTGAGTACGGGAGTCTCTAAGGGGTAATCGACAATGCATGGCGTCATGGCCAAACCTACGGCAGTTAGCACAAGGTTGTGACCCCTGTATCCTGACATTGGCTGGCATGTGGTTTTTCCCACAATACATGCATTGGACATGTGGGCATGCTGGTTGTCTCAATATCTCCTATAATTTGGCTACGTCTAGCTTCATTTCTGCTAGTTCTTACCTTGAATCAGTGACCTTCCCTTTATTCTGAGCACTCGAGCCTGATCTCTTGGTTGGTATTGAAGCTTTCTCAAAATTTCTAGCACTAGACTCTTCTTGATTAGAGCTCCTAGAGCTTCTCTCCTTGAGTTGGTTGTCCACTCTAATAGCTTCCTCAAAGACCCTTGCCATCGTGTCTACTGATCAGTGGACTTGGATAGTGCTTGGGATTTACAGTTATGGCCGTCTTGCTTCTCTATTGTATGGCATCTATGCTATTTGGGCTGCTATTGCCTGTGTATATCAGGGAGCAGTTGATTTTTATGGCCACCCATGTATGCACATGGTTTGTTGCTATGTATTTTACAGAGCCTCTTACCTGGATGCTTTTACATAGATATTTGGGCTTTTATTGGAGCTTGATTATTACATGTTTATTTACCACCTAGCTGGGCATGTATGTCAGTACATGGTATGAGACACTGCAAAGTTATGTATACTCCTATGTTTCGAGGATGCTTGTGCATGTATGGCTCTGAGGCATGCTTATGATTTTATGGCTGCAAGCTATAGTGGTTGGATATGTCATGGTTTTTTCTGCTAGGCTTGTTTGTGTGGAAGCTTTTGCATCCGTGGTTGATGCCTTTGTGTTCTCCCCTTCTAGTTTGGATGAGTCCCCTTTGCAGTATGCTATGACGACTTCCAGCTCTTCTAGTCATGCAGACAATCCTCTTGATGAGATTGTTCTCTCTGATGAGATTTCCCCTGATTCTTTGAGCTCCTTGGATGTATTGGATAGCCCTACTCATGCTATTATAGAGCAGTTGTCCTCTTCTACAAGTTTTACAGGTTTTGTTTGCTTTCATTGTGGAAAGACAAGGAATGTGAAGTGTAAATGCTTCAAGTGGATTAGAGAGCATAAAAGATTGTGCCACACTAGACATGAGAGCAGAGTCAGTGATATAGTAGGTGAGACCACTGTTGATAGTGGTATGGTGCACGTAGTTACCCATGATGATGTAGCTATGCCTAGACTCCTGGCATCGTGTTACCCTACAGATTACTTGCTCAGTGATACGGCCTATACCTTTGATTGGCTTTTAGATAGTATGGCATCTTGTCATGTTACTCTGCATAGAGCTTGGTTCTCTTCTTATAAGGAAGTTGACAGATGTATTTCTTTGGGCCTTGAGCAGGATTGTCATGTTATTGGTACAGGGGATATACACTTGGCTTTGCCAAAGGGGTCTTCTCTTATGCTTCGTGATGTCTTGCATATACCTACGCTTAGTAAGAACCTGATCTCTATCAGTTAGTTGCATGGTGCAAGATATTATGTCTCTCTTGGGGATACTTCATGGAAAATCCA
Organism: Lygodium microphyllum; assembly: GCF_053477565.2. Lineage (NCBI taxonomy): Eukaryota > Viridiplantae > Streptophyta > Polypodiopsida > Schizaeales > Lygodiaceae > Lygodium > Lygodium microphyllum. The sequence continues at coordinate 75,608,345 of NC_141163.1, forward strand.
TCGTGGTTGCTTGGTATTGGCCAGAGGTGCTAGATATGGCAGTGATTATGTAGTGCATGTCTCTCATGTGGGAGATTCTATGGTTGCAATTACGTAGATACCACATGCATTGTTATGGCATTGTCACCTAGGCCATGTATGACACACTGAGATGGATGCTTTATGTGATATGGCCTTATTGCTTGCTCTTCCCCATGATACTTGCCCTCATTTTACTCATGGTCCGTGCAGAGCCTCCTTGGCTTATGGCGATTGTGTGAGGCATGCTCCTCTAGATCTAGTCCATGTTGTAGTATATGGACCTATGCCTTCCCAGTCACTTAGTGGAGCGTCATATTTTGTGACCTTCATGGATCATGCTACCCACCGTGTTTGGGCTTACCCTTTGGTATGGATTGAGGATGTTGTTACTACGCTTGACAGGTTTATGGATTTTGCTGGTAGCAGGCCTAGATGCTTGCAAATGGGTTATGAGAGTCATGCTATCTCTCCCAGCTTACAGATCTCTTGACAACAATATGGCATTGATTTCTTATGCCCATGGTATTATGGGATTGCTCATGGCATGTGCTTGACTTTACATGCAAAGGTTGCTTCTATGCTTACCACAGCTAGGTTGTCTTATGGCTTTTGGGTTGAGACCCTTATGACAGCAGTCTACTTGGTTAATCAGATGTCGTGTTTCTCTTTGGATGTTATTACTCTGCATGAGGCATGGAGTGGCATGAGACCCTCCTATAATCACTTGAGGATGTTTGGCTGCCATGCATCTGTCAGTATGCCACATGAGCCTATGTCACACAAATGCATACTCCTTGGTTATGGAGATGGTGACTTTATGGCTTATAAGTTTTGGGATTTATATGCCTAGTAGGTTCTACGCAGCCGTCATGCTGTCTGTTATGAGATGCAGACACCTCTTAGGCCTCTTGATGCTTGTTCAGTGCACTTTATGGTTGATTCTACAGCCATATGTCAATCTTCCAATTTCTTGAGGCCGCATACTGTCTTGAGATCCCATTTGACTTGTGTCCAGGATGTTGGCCCTCTTTTAATGATTGATATTGGAGAGTCTATATGATCTCCACTGTCTTTTATGCAATGCACTGATGCTATGCGCCACTCTGATGCTTTATAGCAGTGCACTTATGAATTGTGTTGCTTGCTTCATGGGAAGCAATCATGGATTTCTCTATTGTCTAGAGCTATGGGATCGCTTATCTCCTAGATGTCATGGACTCAGGGATGCTTGACTCTTATTGTGAGGAGGTTCCTGCCACTTATTGCACAACTCACTTTCCGATTGGGCGTTGGGTGAGATGTCATGATTCCTCACCCTGTCTCTTTTCTTTTCTTTTGTTTTTTTAACTCCTTGGCCCATTGGCCTTTTAGTGGGAGGTTGTTGGGGTAAAAGGCCCTTGGGCTGCCCGTGTATAGTGACCGCCCATATTTTTTATTCATATATATATGAAAGTGCAATAAGACTGTCATAACATTGTTGACATCACCTACATTGTGTGTGCTCTTCTCTCCCGCATCTCCTGCATCCCTTTCAAGGAATCCATATCTAGGCATTACCCTCATAATAGCCTTGTGCTTACAATAGGGTATTGGGAACCCATCACGGCTTGACCATACATTGATGTCTATAGTTGCGTCTTGATACCCTAAGGCGTGAGGTGGGGTTCTTAGCCTTGCGGGGTTATGGGCGTCTGCCCCTAGGTGGTGGTTGTTGCCGTTTAGGCATCCATTGAAGCTTTGGATCATGGGATTTAGCTTTGGTTTCAGTGATTTGCTGGTCTTGAGGCTTGGTGGGTTGTGATGAAGCACCACCCCCCTCCTTAGACTTGGCAGCATGTTTCTTTATCGTTGGCTTTGTGGACTTGGAAGGAGCCACGCAACTCATGCTAAAAGTTGTAACTATGCGGACGTTGCCTATGGCTAGGTGGATACGTTGCGACTTGTAGTCGACATTACAATGAGCTTGCTTCTTAAAGGTTCGTATCCTAACAACAACTCCATGCTTGCATCTTTAGTGTTGGGCAACACATAGAAAATCATTGGCATGTTTTTAGGATTGATAGAAATTGTAGCTTTGCACTTTCCCAAGAGTGCGTATGATCGGGCCCATATGGGTTGAGCTTAGCGTTAGTGATCTCTGTAACTGTGGTTTGCAAATTTGGATCCAATGATCATGAGTTAAGACATTAAAATTTTCTCCCTCATCGATCAATGCATTGATGGTGCATGTGTGCTTGGCAATGATTGCTATGCTTAGGTAAGCTGCTTCTACAGCTTTCTCATCCTCATCGTCCATCTTCAAGGATAGTGGCTACTCGTACTTTGACAAGGGATGCTAGCATTGGAGGCTCATGCACTGGGTGCATGGGAGGGAAGTAATTCTTTATGTAGCTGCCATTGAAGAAGCCTATGCCCTCACCTTCTAGGGTTTCAAGTTCTATGTTGCCAGTTTGCGACTAATGGTTCAAACTCTGAAAGGACCTAGCCCTCAAAATTTCATTTTCTGTTTATGTCCATTGCTTGACTGCAACAATACTAAGTCATTGTGTTCAAGGACTTGCTGCTTGATATGCTTGTCAAACCATCTTTTGCATCTTTCCTTCTTGCATATTAGTGCATGGGTGGCTAGAAGCCAAGTTTTTGATAAGCGTTCAAGCTCAACTAGGTGTTCCATCCATGCCTCCTTCCCATCCCATCTCTCTTGAAGGGCTCTGCTCAGGCTAGGACGAAGAACTCTAAGGGTATAATTGCCTCAGTTCCATAGGTCAAACTAAAGGGAGTCTGACCCGCAGCCAACAGATCTTGAGGAGGAGAGAAAGCTAGCACGCAAAGCTCTGTAAGGCATAGTCGCATACAACCAGGATCAACAGACTAGGATCTTACACTAGGGCATGGAAATGCAAGAGATCTAGAGAGTGCTAGCCCTAGCAAGTAGAAATCGGACGGAGAGTGAGAGAGCGCTAGAAGGAGACCTCATACTGAGTGAGCTCCTAAAAAAAGTGGCTGCTGGATAATACGACAACGGAGTAGAATGCTGCAACATTAGCAACATTGCTATTGGCAGGGCTAGGAGTTAGCCAAGGCTCTAAGAGCCAGTAAAAAATTCCTATGGTAGCAAAGCAGCTGGACAAATACCGATTGGTGGTTGTACAACTTTGTGGAGCAGTTCGAGCATGTCTCTACGAGGCCAACGGCCTCACTAATCTCACTCAATGCTCGCAACCTTTTGGTCTGTGCTTAGGCAACAAGGGTAGGACCTAGTATATGAGTCTAGCACCTACTGAGTGAGCCAATTTCAATGGCCTGAAAAGACTCTTCATTAAGAGATTTTTCGAACTAGGATACTTCGATAACCTACTAGTGGGACTCATGAACATCAAGTAGAGAGAGAAAGAGGACATCCGAGATTATGTAACCCATGTGAGGAGCCTCTTCAAGAGAATCCCTATGGGTGAGAGACCAACCGAAAGAGTGGTGTCCATAGTATTCATTAACAAAATACAAAGTGAAGAGTTCTACAAAGCCTTGGTAGGCAACTCTCAAATGCAAACGAGCAATCACAGCTCAATAGGCAACTGCCAAAACAAGGGAGCAATTCACTGCTCAATACTTGTAAGTGATCCAAGTAATAGCCAAGATCTGTAATCAGAGCATCAAATCCCATATAGCATCCAAGGTCATAATGAAAAAAACCAAGTCGTAATGGAAAAAGCCAAGTCAATGTTCAACTGCTCAAGTGAATACTCAAATGAATGTCGAGACGAGCTCAAACAACTACCATCCATAGCCAAAGCATAAAGCATTTACCAAGACATCATAACCCGTATTGGGTAGCCTAGGCATAAACCATGTCATAGATGAAATGCCAGCTACAAAAAAGTGACAATCAAACCCAAATCGAGCTCAAAAGCATTTCGGAGCATAAACAAAAATACATCATGACATCATACCGAGTAGCCGGGAGCACCCTGTGACCAATAGGCATAACCCAATTGTAACATAAATAGCTTTAGCCCTGAAGTTTCCAGCAATAAATAACAGTCCAAAACTGAGAAAAACAATGCTCAAACCAAGCTCAAATCAAGTGCCAACTCACACGCATACATTCCTTGACATGTAGGCACCAATTGGGCATAATCAAGTATCAAATGACCATGTAGGCACCAATTGGGCATAATCAAGCATCAAATGACCATGTAGCATGAGCATAAAATGTAATGATAGGGGGTTGCCCTGTTTTGGGCTACATGTGGACTGTGTAAAAAAGTCAATCGCTGAGCAAGATCATCTCCAAAACCATCTCACATGATAGGCATACATTCCTACATCATTTGGGGAGCATTCGAAACCAAACGGGTGACCAATGTCAATGCCAATGTGGCCCAAACATAAAATGCTAATGTAGCACTGCTGTAAACTATATGTGAATAGTCTTGGATTGGAGAAAATCAGCCCACAAATCAATGCCAAGTCAAATGCCAAGTGCCGGGGACAAATGCTAAGCGTCGGGGGGTCCAATGGACCAAGATCAAGTGCCAATGAGTAGACAAGTGGGTGGTGGAGCTAGAGAATGATCACATGCTATCCAAGGCCTACCAAAAAATGGTGCAAACTATCTTGAAGGGGGCTGATCACATTTTTTATGAAGGGGGGACTCAAGGGAGCCACAAGGAGGCTCAATAGGTGCCAATGAACGCCCAAGCAAAGCCTCAACAAGCCAAGTAAGGTGAGAAGCTTCAAGCTTCAAGGGGGAAGCTCATCAATGGCTGCCCCAACCTGTAAACCCTACTATACCTGTACGGACTGAAGAATGAGAGAGAACAAGATCTCATACCTTGTGTAGATGCTAGGAAGAGCTCGCAAAGGAGTGGCTCTGATACTAGTTGAAAGGGATGCAGGAGACGCGGGAAAGAAGAGCACACACAATATAGGTGTTGTTTACAATGTTATGATAGCCTTATTGCACTTTCATATATATATGAATAAAGAATATGGGCGGTCATTGTACATGGGCAGGCCCAAGAGCCTTTTACCCCAACATTCCTAAGACCAAAACGGTTCAAAGGCACTAATCAAATGCTGCCCTCAAACTTGACCACAAAAACCCACATGCCACAACCAAGGCCAAGGCCACAAAAGCCTCTAGATTCAAAGCCTTCAGAATCACCAACACACAAATCAGTGAAAACTAAGCAATTCTATTGACCCACAGCCTACCACCCACACACATGCCATGACTAGTCCTACAACTCATGGAATGTCATTCGAATGTAGCAATGCACCGTTAGCATCCACAACCTAGCCTGCTAAACAAAAGGCCCAACCGCAAGCTCAAGAACAAACAAAGTAGCCACCATCAGCTACTAAACCCTTTAGTTTAGTCAAACCCCAACCACCTATTGGCCTTACACTCTCCTATGAGTGGCAATCTATTTTGATTGTGGCCCTGGACTTGGCAGATAACACAGGGGATGACTTGGTTGCCTGTCTTAGATGCTTAGATGCCACCTTCATGTATTTTGTTAAAAGCTATGATCGCTTAGACTTGGGGCTCTTGGATGAGCCTAAAGCAACGTAAGTATGGACACTCCCTTGTTCTTGGGAAGAACTGGAATTTGTATTTGTCAAGGCTTTCGAGGCAGCTAAGGAGCTGATTGCCACCAAGGTTTCCCACAAACAAGCATAGAAACAATGCCTCATCACCTCATATGACAAGCACACAGCTTATTCCAACAATCAAGTGATAGAAGACTTGAAAGAGCTTGTTTCCAACAACTCCCCTTTCTTGAAAAAATGGTACACTCTTCGCCTTCAATGGGAGCTCAAGGGATGTCAGATCATGACAAATTCGGAGCAATGACGCGCAATCAAAACATTGGAGTATGACCCAACCTATGTTGCTCAAACCTCTTATAGGGTATTAATGACCATTTGTGGACCAACCCATAGAAGAACACATTCAAAGACACCCCTATTTAGATCGCATCCTCATCGAGGAGGAACTACACATCACTTGTAGTGTAGACTTCGGTGACTTCTTGCTCGATGTCCTTACTTACATCACCTAGGTAGGCATTTGACCTTTCGACATGGACCGGTACGCTCATATGGAATATAATCCAAACTTCTATGCTTGGCTCATGTGAAAGTAAAGCACTATGTCCATGCCAAAACGCCCTCTACACTCTATCCTTCAATCCGAGGAAGGATTCTTCTCAATTCCGAGGAGGCGAGGGTAAGATGAATTAGGATGAATCATAAGGAGAATCAAAATCAAATCAAACATATAAGGAAACAAGAAAAGGAAAAACACATCTTAAAAGCCTCAATCCACATCTAACAATAGAAAAGAAAGGAAAACATTAAATAATGATTGAGAAAAATGTCACAACCTTTGAAATAAAGCTTGAAAGGGAAGTCTATCTCTGTGCTAAAAGCATTTCAATTCAGCAAGCATAAAGTTTTTTCTTCTAGCAGTTGACTATTTCGAAAAGCACTAATGAAAAACCATGGCTTATGACAGAAGTTGAAGATGTCACAACAAGACCGAGCCCGTCACCTTCCCTTCAAAAAAGAGGAAAGAGCAAAGTATGACCTCTCCCTTGAAAACTTGGTGTTAGCTCAAATTCAGGAGCATTCATGACATCAAAGAGGTGATGACAAGTGAGGCTATCAGGAGGATTGTAGACTAGTGCAACCTTGCCAAGTACATTGAAAAGTTCAGACAAGAGCCTGCTAACCACACTAAGTGTATGGAATTCTTGAGGACATATGACTCTGACATGGAGAGTGGGATAGTAATCGTGGGAAGTATAGAAGGAATCAAGCCTGTGTAGGTCTTGCTCAATAAGGCTTTGGTGGAGAAGGCGCTGGGATTGGAAACAAAAGTGGAAAAGAGGCAAAAAAGAAACGTTTATGCCATGTTGGGGATGAGAAATGAGAGCGTCTTGATGATCGATGGCATAAGCATCCATGACATCCCCAATGAAAAAGTCAGATTGTAGGCCAAGGTGATCCACTCCCTCTTCTCCAACCAAAGGTACAACTCACTCATGCATAGGATTAGTGTGTCTATGTTGGAGAGCGTGGCGGCTCACTCATTGGATGAGGTGGTTTGGAATGGCTATGTGCAGAAGACCATAGACCAATCTGCTAAAGCATTAGCCCTTGGAAGTAGACCAATGGGTGGAGAGTCCCAGCATTGAAAGGAATTGAAAGGAAGAAGCCTTCAGCCAAAGCCTCGTTTATTGGGTAAGGAGGAATCTTGACCGCCCCTATCCAAGAGGTGGTAAAAGAGGCATAGGACGGGGAAGAAGAAGCTGATGAAACACTTGATATGTCACCTCCTCGTGACAAATAACAATCAAGTGAGAGGACAGTTAGTGAGAAGAGGAGGGAGAGCAAGAAGCTCAATCTAGCAGAAGGAAATCAAAGATGCCTAACAAGAAGATGATGCACAAAAAGCAAAGGAAGAAAGGAAGAAAAAGGAGGAAGTGGACCTAAAAAAAGCCAAGAAATAGTCAAAAAGAGCCGAGGAAGAGAGGAGGAGAAAGGCCGTCAAAGAGGAGGAGAAGTTGAGGAAGAAGGAAGAGGAAGACATTGAGTTAGCCAAATGCAAGTCAATGGAGCAGCAAAGCAAACCAAGTGAGATGGACACCTTGAACCCAAGGAGAGAGGAGGGCTTGGGTTCAAGCTCAAGTACCCAAGGGCATGCCAACCACAATGTAGGAGGGCAAGGGAAAAGCCCTCGTCCACCCAATTCCTCCCCTCATGATGCCTACCTCTGCGAGACGACAATGCCCACCTAGAGCACCCCGGCCATGGTGCCACTAACCTTATGGCTTGGGTGCAATATTTCATCAACAAGGAACTATCTCAGGCAAAGAGCATGGAAACCCTGATTGTAGGGCAAAAAAGGACAGCGGTAGTAGCATATGCCGAGTCAAGGCAGTATCCTAAGCGGCAAAAGGTGGGTGCCTCCACAACTCCCATCCCCACAACTATGATGCCACCCGCTAACTACCCACCACTTGTCACCAGGCATGGCGAACTAGTCGTGGCCTCCCTCCTCCATCATCGTCATCATCGTGTTCTTTCCCTTCACGTTGACACATTCTTCCTCCCATGTGTCTTTTCACACATCGAGGTCAAAATGGCATAAGTATGTTAAAGAAAAATTGAAAATATGTAGCTAACCTCAGAAACTCGGCCTCAGTTCGGATTGCTACAGAAGATCTTGTAGCTGTCCTTGACATGGTGTTTCCAAAGAGGTAAGGCCCAAAAAGAGCTCATTATCCTTGGGGAAATACAAAAAGCTTAGTCCAAGGTACTGTGGACCATATGAAGTAATCAAAGTAATGGGAAGGTAAGCCAACAAGCTTAAATTGCCACTGCACCTCAAGATTCACAATGTATTTCATGTAACCTACTAAACCTTATGTACCAAACCCCAATCACATGCTTAATGACGAACAAAATAGTCATGCCTGCCCAAGGAGTTCTGGAAATGAAACCTGAGAAGTTCCTAGATACAAGTGAGAAACCTCTAAGAAGCCGGATCCTAAGAGAACACCTAGTACAATGGAAGGATTCTCCTGAAGAGGATGCCACTTGGATTGATGGGGCAACCCTTACGAAAGAATACCTGAGTTTCTCTTGAGATGAGGACATCTCTATTTCTCTAAGGAGGGAAGAATGTAATGTCCCCATTACTTAGTTTATTTTAATAAACAATGCATGTATACATTCCAAAGAAAAGTGATTTATGTTGCACATTTTTGAAAACTAGCTCTAATTATGAAATTAGCTCTACTTATGAAGATAATTGTTATTATTAATGAGGTATTATATGCCAGTTCATGGAAGAAAGACTTGGGAAACCCTCCCAAGACTAGCTTATTAAAGCTATGTTTGTAGTATAGAACAACAAAAATAACTAGCCTAGTGGATAGTCACTTGGCAGTTAAGTGCACTTGGGTGACGACACTCCTGGGATGGGTGACCTCCCGTGAATATTTTCCTACAAGCTAGTGGGAATTTCTTACATGCAGCCAATGGCGCCACCGAAGCCTTCATAGCCCGTTGCCAAGTATGCCAAGGCCAAGATGCCAAGGTCTATGCCTTGGTTGTCGCCTTAATCGTATGCCTGCCCGCGACGATGCGATGCACCGTGCATCCTCATCCATATATTCATCAATTTTTATCTTCGTGATGCAAAAATGGAATCCCTGATGACGCAATACATGGTGCGTCTTCACCTATATATTTGTCAATTTTTATCTTCGCATTGTAAAAACGGAGCCCCCCTCCCTGACATCGTCAAAAAATCTAAAGAAAAGCATTCTCTCTTTATCATCGATGAAGTCACAAAAAATGCTAAAAAGCAAGCGTCCTCCCTTTACCCCACCTCCCTGATGTCGTAAAAAACGTTCAAAGAAAGCATTCTCTCTTTATCATTAATGACATCATCAAGATGCTAAAAAGCAAGTGTCCTTCCTTTATCCCCCTCCTCCCCTCCACTAGTTACTATATAAACAGGGGTAGAGCATCATGTGTAAGACACACACGACACACACAAATATTGACACACACATAGATACACAATGATCCATGCAGAAGTCTCTCTGCCGTTGACGTAGTGAACCTTTGCTGCAATCAGCCTCTCTCTCTCTCTCTCCACCCCTATGAGAAAGCGCTACTCAAATCCATCAAGCTTCTTCCATGGCTCTCAAGAGATGTCGAAATCCATTCAACCCAAAGGATAGGTTATTCCATAACAAACTAAGGTTGTGGCCATAAACCGTAATCAGGATGGATGGCCAAATGGAGATAATCACATTAGTACATAAGAAAAGGATCATGATTAGTTAGAACTTACTTAAACTTATAAAAGCATATTAGTATTATCAAATGATTTTTAGGAAGGAACATGAAAATTGATGAAGGGGATAGAATCACATACATTGATAACTGTGTTAGAAATGTTTTATGGTTATGACTGCTTTTGGATAACATGAAAATTGATGAAGGGGATAGAATCACATACATTGATAACTGTGTTAGAAATGTTTTATGGTTATGACAGCTTTTGGATTTGTGAATTATGAATTATGACTCTTGTGATTCCGGGCTTGCACAGTAGGATGAGATGTGGGTTGTGGTGGTTTGGGACATTGGTTTCCCCAACCCAATGCTCCCTAAACACTCTATGGAGTGTGGAAGAACTCACATGAGGGTGGGGGGTCCTATGCTCCCGAGAGAGATAGGTGTTTTTGGAAAAACTCACATGTAGGTGGGGGTCCTATGCTACCGGAGGAGGGATATAGATGTTTTTTGATATTTGATCACTCGAGCACCTGAGAGGGAAAAGGGCCAAGTGATAAGTGACCCTATTATATAGGACGGGTCTAGAGGCTTAGGGAAGCTTAGAAGGGCTCTGAGCCAGTAAATTCCCTATTGACCATAGATGGAGTGCGATCACATATAGCCCACTCTGGAGGGATTGGAAGGTCCTATCCTAAGCTGGACGGTGTCTTTCTATGAAAAGGCGATTTTCTATCACTCTGCGGAGTGATGGTGAAATAAATTATCTGATTTTCAAATTGTTTGTTATGTGCTAAAGATTGAGTTTAATGAACCTAGTTTGATGGAGTAATAAAAGGATATCTGATTTTATATGTCCAAACAGTGCGGTAGTATGCTTTGCTAATTAGAAAACTAAGCAAAACCCATCGAGGAAAGTGGGAGACTTAAATCTTGATGATTGGATGTCTATGGCTAGGTGGACCCGATAAGTTGGGTAACTTTCCAGCACTAGATAGAGCTGATTAAATCGTGACCCTTCCAATGTTGATAGGATTAGTTACTAGGCTTAATGCCATTTAAGGGGGACTGGAGCTCAGATTTTACCTTATGGATAGGGGATCAAGTTACACTCTCCCTGGCCTCTCAATCTCTTTGAACCAAGTGCGGTGTTAACCTCACTTCTACCTTTGATTGATTACAAAGTGGTCTTTCTTAGGTGGGCGTTAGATTGCTATTAGGGGTGACTTGTCCATGCTTCCCCTATGAAGTAGAATTGAGATTCCCAAGTCCAAGGTTTCCCATGGGGAGACGGGATGGTGATATGCATGGATATGAATTTCGGTCGACTATTAAGAGGACTCCTTCAGGTCTGTTGGAGGAGGTACCTCACAATCGGCATCCTCATCGTCATCGTCATCGTCATCATCATATTTGTCATGTCCATTGCTAATAAAAAAATCTCCTTTATCATAAAAGAACATCTTCTTTACCACAAAATAGACATAAACAGTCTCATGAACCCCCCCTTTTTGTTCAAAAAATTAAATATTAAAATAATAAAAGAAGAGAGAAAGAAGCTTCCCACTCTGAGTGGAGGAGCTGTCTTTGACCAAAGAGGGCAGAAAGAGAGGGGAAGGGAGAGGTATCCTGCACTCCCTTCAGCCTATAAAAAGGCATGCCCTCTACTCCATTTAGGGAGGCACAAGAGACACTACAGGAAGGAGGTAGAGAAGGGGAAGTAGAAGGATACCCCTCCTCTGAGAGGCTGTGAGAGGAGAGAGAGAGAGAGAGGAGTTACCCCAAGAGGTTGTGAGGGAGAGAGTTAGCTCAACCCCCCCTCTCGCGGTCTTCGATTAAGCCATCTTCTCTCACATTCCCCCATCTCGAATCCATTCCACCTTCTCAAAACCACTTCCAAACGATGGCTCCAAAGAAATGAGGTGGAAAGACTATGAGGACCATCGCAACACAGATATTGCCAGAGATACGGGAGTGCCCAAGGTTGCTGGAGTTACCACTACCAATCGGGTGTGGCAAATGCAACTACAAGCAAAGACGAGATTTCCAATGTTGTCATGCCAAACTAGGGTATTCGCAACTCAAAAAATAGGTTATTATTTCACCACATAAAATAATAAGATTTTTGTTAAAATCTTACATAAAATGTTAGCTTTTGCATTAAATGCTACAAGAACTACTTGGTTAGATTGCACTGACAGCATCCATATAAAAATTAAGTACATAAAATATTAGCTTCCATATTTACACTTACATGAAATGATTGCTTTCATCTAGAGAGCATATTATTACATGCATAAACGATTAACTTGTATCTATGATTTGTAGCTAGAATAATCAAGTTTATAATCCGTGGAATTATGATGGAAATAATTATAGGTGGATGTTGCACAAAATAAGTAAAGGATTATACACACATTCAAGATTAGTTAAATAAAATAACTCGATATATCTACTATCAAACATGGCAAGGTTAAGTATTGATTAACACTTGCGAAAGTCTATTTAAAAGTCCTATAAATCATCCATCATCATATTTTCACTAGGAAATTCTCTATTTCTTAGGATGAATTGATGTTTAGGAAGATATTGGATGGAATCTAATAAGGTGAAGAACAACTTAGACCCTCCCAGTCTATTGTATTATCTACAAACTCCTGAAAATTGAAATAGAAGGATATTGCATAATCTTCATAAATAGTTTGTGAAATGGTATCGCTTATGTTGAGTAAGTTAATCCCCAAACGGGAAATCTATATCTTGCTTAACAAAGTTCAAAAATTGTACTCAACACTTCTTTATGGAGAGGAGAATACTCATTGGATTGTAAGGTTACCTTAGGTTAAGGATCTACCTTGGCTATGTGAAGCTGTGAGTTGCCCACGATGGTATGATTGTCATTGCAGCATTAACATATGTTTGAAAGGATTGTGTGTGTTTTTAAGAAACTAGATCTCTGATTAAAAACATTGACAAATAGGATAAAAGGAAAAGATTGTGCTAGGCTACTCCCAAGCTAGCTGTGAGACCCTACTCCAAAGGGGTCATGGTTATCGCTTTGAGATGCTTAAACCAGCTCCGTAAGCAAAAAGTCTATCTGTAGGGATAGCCTCAGGAAGTAGGAGATGTAAGTGCCCGGTCTCCTAGAATCTGGTGAGACCCTTCATGACCCAAGATGGGATCTTGGAACCCTAAATACTAGTTATAAGGGTGGAATCAATGATATTAAACCATATTCTCGAATGTTCATAACATACTTGCCTACAAAAGATAAGAGATGCTATCATCCTTCATCTTTCTTCACACTACTTCATCTTGAGTCTTTTTCATTCTACTAACTTTTTAGAAGAATTTCAAAATCTTTGAAAAAATTCGATTCATTCAACATGTAGGGTGAATCATCTGAAAGAAGTGGTGAATAGGTCTAAGAATTTTACTCAAGTTCAAAAAGAGAACATGGCAAGTTCTCTTTAAGAGATCGTGATATGGGACTTGTTGGTGATAACTAGCAAAATAGTTTGAATCAGTAGTTTGGTGGAATGTAGGTTTTAGGAGGTTGCAGAAAATTTAGAGGCAGGGGAAGCTCTAGAGGTAGAGGTGGATGGTAGAATTGAGGTTCTGGAAATTTTGATATTATTTGTTATTATTGTGGCAAAACAAATCATATTGTAGTGTCCATTATTATGCTAAGAAGAACGATATTTGCCATGGTAAATTGCATAAAGAAAACTATACATCACCTTCACAATAAAATGAAGACAAGAATGAGCATATGTTTTGTTATGCAGCATATGATGAGTACTATTACAAGAAACATGACACATTATAATATATGGCATGTTTTTTCAAGTACATCTAATCATATAACCATTCATGTTAAATGGTTTGGAGAGATTGTAATGTCTCCCCACAATAAAAGTTAGTTGGTTAGTTTGAAAGTTAGTAAGTCAATTAATAAGTTAGTAATGTTACTAACTAAAGACTAATTAAAGTAAAAAATAATTAAAATTAATAATTAAGTATTTTTATTTAAATTAAAAATATTTTATTTAGAAAAATCAAGAGTCGTAAATCCAATATTTTTCTCGGATTGATAAGGACCGTGGCCACCCTTCACGTAAGTTACAATGTGAACGAGATTTATGAGCTATATTAATCACTAGTATTAATGTGTATAGTTTGGATGGTTCAAAAATATTAGATTTTTGGCAAAACTAGTATATTTTAGATATTTTAGATATTATCCTAAAAACGATATGGAGATCTTTAGAACTGGATGTCATTTAAAAGAAAAGACAAGTGATATTTTAGTTAGTTTTGGAGAATTTATAAAAAGAAAAATAAAGAAAAGTGATTTGTAAAATCGCCCGCGCCGCAATTACAATCCACGGACAGAAAACATCACTTCGAATAGAGAAAAGAAGAAGAAGTGAACTAAGAGCTTTCTAAGCAAGTGTCTTGGAAATTTACCCCCCTTTTGGAGCCAATGGAACCATCAAATTTATGATTTGAGCATCAGATCACTGATCTTTCAAAGATCCCCCTCCACAAAGAGCTCCACTTCTCAACCACAAGCCCTATTATCTAATTCACTATAAATATGAGGCATGGGAGAGGCATAAGTAAGCATAACAAGACCCCGAGAGGTTGCGAGAGAGAGGTAGAGAGAAGGATACCCCTCCAAGAGATTGTGAGGAAGAGCTTGAAAGAGAGCTTGAGAGAGAGAAAGAGAGAGAAGAGTCACCCCGAGAGGCTGCAAGGAAGAGAATTAGCTCAATTCCCTCTATCTTGACCCTTGACTTAACCATCTTCTCTTACACTCTCCCATCTTGAATCTATTCCACCTTCTTAATCTCTTGAGTCTACTTGCGAACGATGGCTTCCAAGCCAAGAATCTCGCGTGCGGATGACAATCCTGCAACTAGCAACAAGGCTTCGGGCAAAGGCATCACTGTCAATCCATTTGCGGTTCCAGTCGTAAGTAATGTATTTTCAAATTGATAGATGCTTGCTTTGATTCTCGTATGAGATACGTTAGGCCCCATACTACAATGCACGAGTATAGGTCATGGGAAATGATAAATTTAATCTCACCTACTCGGAAGATGGAGTTTGTAAAGTGCATATATCAAGGGAAGATAATTGCACCTAGCTACATATGACTTCTTTGCTAGTAGAGCAATTACAAGGAAGAATTAGTCAAGGGTTATGAATGGCATAGTCGTCAAAAGAACAACATTAAAAGATTGTGCATACAAGTGCTAGATTAAAGTATAGTCAAGGGTTACAAAGAGCATAACTACTAAAAGAATATGACATTGAGAATCATGAATAGAAATTACTAGTTTAAAGTTTAAATACTTCAAAAGTACTTAGCCTAAGAGCCCAAATATTAAGGAAAACTAGATTCTAGCTCAATGCAAGGCCTGTTGGAGTCTAATTACTTGAGATCATCTCGCACTTATCTCATTAAGTATTTACACGTTATGCCTGTAACATGTTTGATATATGAGGATAATTTTCTAGTTGCCTCATGACTTGACTAAGAGCAAGTACAAGAAATTAATAATAAGGGTTAAAACTAAGATGTCATGAGATCCATTGGATAACGATGACTTTTGCCAATCCAAATCAGGGTTGGGTTATCAATCAGGGTAAGTGACCTATAGAACTTACATCATGAATAGTGTTTGAACCCTTAACATATGCCCTAGCCGAAGGAAGGAAGTACTAAGAAACATTTTTGCATAGTATTGCTCTAAGATCCCAAGGGGGAGAGCAAATATACGATGGAAATGTTATATCATCTATTCTTGCATTGGTTGGAAAGAATGTAATTGATTTTGTTGGTTGATGGAACAACATCCTAAATGCTTTTACATTCAACTGGTTGTTAGTTGTTGTTTGGATGATTATTCCAAGTGCTTGTGATTTATGGTAAATTCATGGCAAGGGTCTGTGATGACAAGTCGCCATGGGAATAAATGAATGTTTTCTTGGAAAATGATATTAGGGCTGAATGCCTTGTTTGTGCTTGATTCTTAAAGGATTTAATTAAGGAAGGATATATTGCACGGGTGGATCACCTCCAAGATTGCACCACGGATTAACCCGAGAGGGTACTGCTCGATTCCTGTGGTGAAAAGGCCAACCACGGGAATGATGTTTTGCTCCTAGACAGCTTGCGAGTCAGTTGGAACTTTGGACACCCCTTGCTAGGTCTAGAATGGAGTTGAAGAACTCTGTGGCCCCCAATGTCTGGGCATGTTGGGAGATCCTATTCTAGATAAAGGTTTGAATTTGTGGTGCCATGTGAATTAGACCAGTTACTTTTGCAAGGTAGAAGGGATACTTCTGTTAGACAAAAGTGATACATAATTTCTCTTGTCTGGGCAAAAGACAAAGATTAACTTGAAGATAAGTTAAGGAACTTGTTTGTCAATAGATTGCTTTGCTCTGTTTTCGTGTCTATGCTGTAAGTTATGCGAACGAACCCCGTTCCCTAAAAGGGTTAATTAATGAAGCTGACTTTAAGTGTCACACATAAATGTGTTAGGATCTAATTAGAAAACTAAAGCTATTAAGGGAAGCGGGTGGGTGGAAGCCTCGACGGGTCCGTCCTACGGTAGGGTGGTCCCAGAAAACTGGGAGGCTTCTCACAAGATTTTATCGTCATTCGACCTTTAGGTTTTGTTAGGTTAGAACAGGATTCATGCTGTTTTAGGGGATTGGAATGGGACTATGCCCTATGGGCAGAGAGGTTGAGCAATGCATCCCTCTCGTTTCCTATTCTCTTTGAACCAAGTGCGGCATGGGTCTGCTTCGGATTGGGTATCTCTGTGTAAAGTAGGATGTATAAGATTCGACGCTAGAATGTTGTTAGGAGACCTTGGCCACTAGGAGCCCAAATTTTAGGTCGATCCTAGTGGGTTCAGTCGTGAACGTTTTGTTGCGAGGCAGATTCGAGAAACCCTAGGCGAAACAACTCAGAACATTCCCTGGGAGTGTCGGGGAGTGACTCTTAGATTCATTTCTCGATAGGCCTGTAAAAGAGTGCCTGGAGAGCCGATGGGCGGGCACCTTACAATTGGTATCAGAGCGAAACTTTGTAATGATACATGATTGATTAATGTATGGTTTGTACACATATCCTAAACAAAATAATCTAAGTAGTATGCCTTGATTATTAGGCACCTTCTGCACCCAGGAATGTTGACATGAAAGAGAAGAAATTCTTTCTCAAGCAAATTAAGGCACCCAAGTTTGATGGAGAAGGGATAGACATTGTAGCAGAGGCAGAGATATGGATTGAGTCGATGGATTACTATTTCTTTGCTTTGGGAACTACCTCTACCAATCAAGCAATGATAGCCAAACTTAAGTTAGTTGGCCAGGCTCGATTATGGTGGAAGCAATGGTGCAAAGATGAAGGTGTTTCTGAAGCCACTATTAATTGGGTTCAGCTGAAAGATGCTGTACGCAGACGATACCTTCCGCCAACCTACCAGACTTTAAAGATGAATGCATTCTTCAAGCTAAAGTAGCTAGAATTAACTTTGGAAGCTTACTACTCAAAGTTTGTAACCCTACTAAAATACGCACCACCTATGGATATTGCACAGCAAGTATCCAAGTTTTGCCATGGCCTAGACACTCCTCTGAACCATTGTCTTGAAGCAATGCGTCCAACGAACTTGCAAGACACATTACTCCGAGTGAATCCAATCGTCCAAGAATTTAAATCGGAAAATTGTAGTAAAGATGACTCTTGAGATTTGGGTAAGAGATGCCATACATGTGGCGAGATTTGGCACATCCGTAGGAGATGTCCCTATTGTCAATGTTTCCAAGATAAAAGACCACTTCAATCTGCTAAAAGAATCCTAGGACACTTTGGTCTAAAGAAGAAAATCCTACCAAGGACAACCAAGAATCTTGTGACCACAAGTGATAAAGCTCTGCACTGTTTCTATTGCAAGGAGTTAGGTCATTTCAAAAGGGAGTGTCCAAAGCACCCTAAACACCGATGCTCTGAGTGCCACAACATTGGACATAACTATATCAATTGTCCCAACATAACTCAAAGAGAACTTGAGCTTACAAGAAAAGAAGTTGTATAAGCTACAATGATCTAGAATGTACCAAGTGCTTAGGAAAAACCTAGAAGATATCCATGAGGTGTAACTACAAAAAATGTTCTCTTGTAATCAAGACTCGGATATATCAAATACAATAGGTTGTTTTTTTTGAAAAAACTGCATGTCTATGAGTGATCAGAGTAGCGCAATGAAAGCATGGTGGGACCATAACCCACAGATTCCAAAATGATACCCCCAGTTTCTCTCGAGATGAGGATATCTCGATTTCTCTAAGGGGAGGAGGATGTAATATCTCCCCACAATAAAAGTTAGTTGGTTAGTTTGAAAGTTTTTAGGTTGATCCTAGTGGGTTCGGTCGTGAACGTTTCATTGTGGGGCAGATTCGGGAAACCCTAGGCGAGAAAATTTGGAACATTCCCTTGGAGTGTCGGACAACGACACTTAGATTTGTTTCTGGATAGACAGCTAAAAGAGTGCCTAGAAAGCTGATGGGCGGGCACCTTACAGTTGGTATCATAACGAAACTCTGTAATGATATGTGATTGTTCAATGTATGGTTTGTAGACATATCCTAAACAAAATAATCTAAGCAGTATGCCTTGATTATTAGGCACCTTCTGCACCCATGAATGTTGACATGCAAGAGAAGAAATTATTTCTTAAGCAAATTAAGGCACCCGAGTTTGATGGAGAAGGGATAGACATCATAGCAGAGGCAGAGATATGGATTGAGTCGATGGATGACTATTTCTTTGCTTCCGGAACTGCCTCTGCCAATCAAGCAATGATAGCCAAACTTAAGGTAGTTGGGCAGGCTCGATTATGGTGGAAGCAATGGTGAAAGATGAAGGTGTTTCTGAAGCTAGTGTTACTTGGGTTCAGCTAAAAGATGATGTACAAGGATGATACCATCCGCGAACCTACCACACTTTGAAGATGAATAAATTCTTCAAGCTAAAGTAGTTAGAATTAACTTTGGAAGCTTACTACTCAAAGTTTGTAACCCTACTAAAATATGCACCACCTATGGATATTGCGCAGCAAGTATCCAAGTTTATCCATGGCCTAAACACTCCTCTGAACCATCATCTTGAAGCAATGCATCCAACGGACTTGCAAGATGCATTACTCTGAGTGAATCCAATCGTCCAAGAATTTAAATTGAAAAATTGTAGTAAAGATGACTCCCAAGATCTGGGTAAGAGATGCCATACATGTGGAGAGATAGGGCACATCCGTAGGAGATGTCTTTACCATTAGTTTTTCTATTGCAATGAGCTAGGACATGTCCAAGGAGATTGCCCTGACTTAAGTCCAGAAGATACTGAGCCTCCAAGAAAATGAAGCTACACAAGTGTAGTCTTTGAATATATAGAGGAATCAGATGAAGACGAAGACTTCGAACCTACTAAACCACTTCAAAATTATTAGAAATCCTAGAAGTTGGTTAGAGATACTCTGGCAAGGAATGATAGTTATAACGTGCAATGAATTTCTCTTAAGTTGTTTCTTCTCAACTAATATAGATTGGGTCTTACCAAAATGTCGAAGCTTGGAAGTATTCTTTAGTATTACAAGCAAAGCCAATTGTCCATGGAGCTCAGTCCCAAACTAAGAAGAGGACAATCTGGGAATGTAGTTTTCAAGATAAAAAACCACTCCAATCTGCTAAAAGAATCCTAGGACACTTTGGTCTAAAGAAGAAAATCCTACCAAGGACAACCAAGAATCTTGTGAGAACAAGTGATAAAGCTCCGCGCTGTTTCTATTGCAGGGAGTTAGGTCATTTCAAAAGGAAATGTCCAAAGCACCCTAAACACCGATGCTCTGAGTGCCACAACATTCTATATCAATTGTCCCAATAGAACTCGAAGAGAACTTGAGCTTACAAGAAAAGAAGTTGTACAAGCTCTAGTGATCTAGAATATACCAAGTACTTAGGAAAAACCTAGAAGATATCCATAAAATGTAACTACAATAAATTTTCTCTTGAAATCAAGACTCGGATATATCAAATACAATAGGTTGTTTTTTTCAAAAAACCGCATGTCTGTGAGTGATAAGAGTAGTGCAACGAAAGCATGGTGGGACCATAACCCATAGATTCCAAAATGATACCCATGGTTTCTCTCGAGATGAGGACATCTCAATTTCTCTAAGGGGAGGAGGATGTAATATCTCCGCACAATAAAAGCTAGTTGGTTAGTTCGAAAGTTAGTTACTCAATTAATAAGTTAGTAAGGGTACTAACTAAAGAATAATTAAGATAACAACTAATTAACATTAATAATTCAGGATTTTTATTTAATTAAAAATATTTTATTTAGAAAAATCGAGAGTCATAAATCCGATATTTTTCTCGGATTGATAAGGACCGTGGCCACCCTTCACGTAAGTTACAACGTGAATGAGACTTATGAGCTATATTAATCACTAGTATTAATGTGTATAGTTTGGATGGTCCAAAAATATTAGATTTTGGGCAAAACTAGTATATTTTAGATATTTTAGATATTATCCTAAAAAAGATATGGAGATTTTTAGAATTGGATGTCATTGAAAGGAAAAGACAAGTGATGTTGTAGTTAGTTTTGGAGAATTTATAAAAAGAAAAATAAAGAAAAGTGATTTGCAAAATTGCGCTCGCTGCAATCGCAGTCCATTGACAGAAAACATCAATTCGAACAGAGAAAAGAAGAAGGAATAAACTAAGAGCTTTCTAAGAAAGTGTCTTGGAATTTTACTCCCCTTTCGGAGCCAATGGAACCATTAGATTTAGGATCTGAGCATCAGATCACTGATCATTCCAAGATCCCCCTCCATAAAGAGCTCCACTTCTCAACCACAAGCCCTCTTCTCTAATTCACTATAAATATGAGGCATGGGAGAGGCATAAGTAAGCATAACAAGACCCCGAGAGGTTGCGAGAGAGAGGTAGAGAGAAGGATACCCCTCCAAGAGATTGTGAGGAAGAGCTTGAAAGAGAGCTTGAGAGAGAGAGAGAGAGAGAGAGAGAGAGAGAGAGAGAGAGAGAGAGAGAGAGAGAGAGAGAGAAGAGTCACCCCGAGAGGCTGCAAGGAAGAGAATTAGCTCAATTCCCTCTATCTTGACCCTCGACTTAACCATCTTCTCTTACACTCTCCCATCTTGAATCTATTCCACCTTCTTAATCTCTTGAGTCTACTTGCAGACGATGGCTTCCAAGCCAAGAATCTCGCGTGCGGATGACAATCCTGCAACTAGCAACAAGGCTTCGGGCAAAGGCATCACTGTCAATCCATTTGCGGTTCCAGTCGTAAGTAATGTATTTTCAAATTGATAGATGCTTGCTTTGATTCTCGTATGAGATACGTTAGGCCCCATACTACAATGCACGAGTATAGGTCATGGGAAATGATAAATTTAATCTCACCTACTCGGAAGATGGAGTTTGTAAAGTGCATATATCAAGGGAAGATAATTGCACCTAGCTACATATGACTTCTTTGCTAGTAGAGCAATTACAAGGAAGAATTAGTCAAGGGTTATGAATGGCATAGTCGTCAAAAGAACGATATTAAAAGATTGTGCATACAAGTGCTAGATTAAAGTATAGTCAAGGGTTACAAATAGCATAATTACTAAAAGAATATGACATTGAGAATCATGAATAGAAAGTACCAGTTTAAAGTTTAAATACTTCAAAAGTACTTAGTCTAAGAGTCCAAATATTAAGAAAAACTAGATTCTAGCTCAATGCAAGGCATGTTGGAGTCTAATTACCTGAGATCATCTCGCACTTATCTCATTAAGTATTTACACGTTATGCCTATAATATGTTTGATATATGAGGATAATTTTCTAGTTGCCTCATGACTTGACTAAGAGCTAGTACAAGAAATTATTAATAAGGGTTAAAACTAAGATGTCATGAGATCTGTCGGATAACGATGACTTTTGCCAATCCAAATCAGGGTTGGGTTATCAATCAGGGTAAGTGACCTATAGAACTTACATCATGAATAGTGTTTGAACCCTTAACATATGCCCTAGCCGAAGGAAGGAAGTGTTAAGAAATATTTCTGCATAGTATTGCTCTTCAATCCCAAGGGGGAGAGCAAATATACGATGGAAATGGTACATCGTCTATTCTTGCATTGGTTGGAAAGAATGCAATTGGTTTTGTTGGTTGATCGAACAACATCCTAAATGCTTTTACATTCAACTGGTTGTTAGTTGTTGTTTGGATGATTATTCCAAGTGCTTGTGATTTATGGTAAATGCATGGCAATGGTATGTGATGACAAGTCACCATGGGAATAAAGGAATGTTTTCTTGAAAAATGATAATAGGGTAGAATGCCTTGTTTGTGCTTGTTTCTTAAAGGATTTAATTAAGGAAGGATATATTGCACAGGTGGATCACCTCCATGATTGCACTATGGATTAACCTGAGAGGGCATTGCTCGATTCATGGGCCGAAGGTCGAGTGGTGAAAAGGCCAACCACGGGAATAATGTTTCACTCCTAGACAGCTTGCGGGTCAGTTGGAGCTTTGGACACCCCTTGCTAGGTCTAGAATGGAGTTGAAGACCTCAGTGGCCCCCAACGTCTGGGCATGTTGGGAGATTCTATTCTAGATAAAGGATTGAATTTGTGGAGCCATGTGAATTGGACGAGTTAATTTTGTAGGGCAGAAGGGATACTTCTGTTGGAAAGAAGTTATACATTATTTCTCATGTATGGGCGGGAGACAAAGATTAACTTGAAGATAAGTTAAGGAACTTGTTTGAACTTATTTGCCAATAGATTACTTTGCTCTATTTTCGTGTCTCTGCTATAAGTTATGCGAACGTACCCTGTTCCCTAAAAGGCTTAATTAATGAAGCCGAATTTAGGTGTCACACATAAATGTGGTAGGATCTAAATAGAAAACTAAATCTATTAAGGGAAGTGGGTGGGTGGAAACCCCGACGGGTCTGTCCTACGGCAGGATGGTCCCAGAAAACCAGGAGGCTTCTCACAAGATTTCATCGTCATTCGACCTTTAGGTATTGTTAGGTTAGAACCCGATTCATGCCATTTTAGGGGACCGGAATGGGACTATGCCCTATGGGCAGAGAGGTTGAGGAGCGCATCCCTCTCGTCCTATGGGCAGAGAGGTTGAGGAGCGCATCCCTCTCGTTTCCCATTCTCTTTCAACCAAGTGCGGCATGGGTCTGCTTCAGATTGGGTATCTCTGTGTAAAGTAGGATGTCCAGGATCCAACGCTAGAATGTTGTTAGGAGACCTTGGCCACTAGGAGCCCAAATTTCAGGTCGATCCTAGTGCGTTCGATCGTGAACGTTTTGTTGCGAGGCGGATTCGGGAAACCCTAGGTGACAAAACTCAGAACATTTCCTCAGAGTGCCGGATAGCGATGCTTAGATTTGTTTCTCGATAGACCGCTAAAAGAGTGTCTGGAAAGCCGATGGGCGGGCACATTATAGCTAGTATCAAAGCGAAACTTTTTAATGATACGTGATTAATTAATGTATGGTTTGTAGACATATCCTAAACAAAATAATCCAAGAAGTATACCTTGATTGGTAGGCACCTTCTGCACCCAGGAATGTTGACATGAAAGAGAAGAAATTATTTCTCAAGCAAATTAAGGCACCCAAGTTTGATGGAGAAGGGATAGACATCGTAGCAGAGGTAGAGATATGGATTGAGTCAATGTATGACTATTTTTTTGCTTCTGGAATTGCCTCTACCAATCAAGCAATGATAGCCAAACTTAGGTTAGTTAGCCAGGCTCGATTATGGTGGAAGCAATGTTGTGAAGGTGAAGGTGTTTCTGAAGCTAGTGTTACCTGGGTTCAGCTGAAAGATGCTGTACGCAAATGATACCTTCCGCCAACCTACCAGACTTTGAAGATGAATGAATTTTTCAAGCTAAAGCAGCTAGGATTAACTTTGGAAGCTTACTACTCAAAGTTTGTAACCCTACTAAAATACGCACCACCTATGGATATTGTGCAGCAAGTATCCAAGTTTTGCCATGGCGTAAACACTCCTCTGAACCACTGTCTTGAAGCAATGCATCCAACGGACTTGCAAGATGCATTCCTCCGAGTGAATCCAATCATCTAAGAATTTAAATCGGGAAATTGTAGTAAAGATGACTCCCGAGATCTGGGTAAGCGATGCCATACATGTGGAGAGATAGGGCACATCCGTAGGAGATGTCTCTACCATCAATTTTTCCATTGCAATGAGCTAGGATATGTCCAAGGAGACTGCCCTGACTTAAGTCCAGAATATACGGAGCCTCCATGAAAACAAAGCTACACAAGTGTAGTCTATGGATATATAGAGGAATCAGATGAAGACGAAGACTTAGAACCTACTAAACCACTTCAAGATTATTAAAAATCCTAGAAATTTTGGTGACATGAAATACAACTTGTATTGGAATAAACTTTACTCTTGTAACTACAATTAACTTGAGTAATATGAGTTGCATCTTTTTTGAGCCTAGAACTTGCAAATGATAAGAGATACTCTGGCAAGGAATGATACTTATAACGTGCAATGAAGTTCTATTAAGTCGTTTCTTCTCAACTAATATAGATTGGGTCTTACCAGAATGTCGAAGCTTGGAAGTATTCTTTAGTATTACAAGCAAAGCCAATTGTCCTTGGAGTTCAGTCCCAAACTAAGAAGAGGATAATCTGGGAATGTAGTTTCCAAGATAAAAGACCACTTCAATCTGCTAAAAGAATCCTAGGACACTTTGGTCTAAAGAAGAAAATCCTACCAAGGACAACCAAGAATCTTGTGAGAACAAGTGATAAAGCTCCGTGCTGTTTCTATTGCAGGGAGCTAGGTCATTTCAAAAGAGAATGTCCAAAGCACCCTAAACACTGATGCTTCGAGTGCCACAACATTGGACATAACTATATCAAATTTCCCAACAAAAGTCGAAGATAACTTGAGCTTACAAGAAAAGAAGTTGTACAAGCTCCAATGATCTAGAATATACCAAGTGCTTAGGAAAAACCTAGAAGATATCCATGAGATGTAACTACAAAAAATGTTCTCTTGAAATCAAGACTCGGATATATCAAATACAATAGGTTATTCTTTTTTCAAAAAATCGCATGTCTGTTAGTGATCAGAGTAGCGCAACGAAAGCATGGTGGAACCATAACCCATACATTCCAAAATGATACCCCTGGTTTCTCTCGAGATGAGGACATCTCAATTTCTCTAAGGGGAGGAGGATGTAATATCTCCGCACAATAAAAGTTGGTTAGTTTGAAATTTAGTTAGTCAATTAATAAGTTAGAAAGGATACTAACTAAATACTAATTAAGATAAAAACTAATTAACATTAATAATTCATGATTTTTATTTCGTTAAAAATATTTCAGATATTTTAGATATTATCCAAAAAAAGATATGGAGATTTTTAGAACTGGATGTCATTGAAAGGAAAAGACAAGTGATGTTTTAGTTAGTTTTGGAGAATTTATAAAAAGAAAAATAAAGAAAAGTGATTTGCAAAATTGCGCGTGTCACAATCGCGGTCCACAGACAGAAAATAGCACTTCGAATAGAGAAAAGAAGAAGGAGTGAACTAAGGGCTTTCTAAGCAAGTGTCTTGGACTTTTACCCCCCTTTTGGAGCCAATGGAACCATTAGATTTATGATCTGAGCATCAAATCACTGATCTTTCCAGGATCCCCCTCTACAAAGAGCTCCACTTCTCAAACACAAGCCCTCTACTTTAATTCACTATAAATATGAGGCATGGGAGAGGCATAAGTAAGCATAAGGAGACCTCGAGAGGCTGCGAGAGAGGTGTAGAGAGAAGGATACCCCTCCAAGAGATTGTGAGGAAGAGCTTGAAAGAGAGCTTGATAGAGAGAGAGAGAGAGAAGAGTCACCCCGAGAGGCTGCAAGGAAGAGAATTAGCTCAATTCCCTCTATCTCGATCCTCGACTTAACCATCTTCTCTTACACTCTCCCATCTTGAATCTATTCCACCTTCTTAATCTCTTGGGTCTACTTGCGGACGATGGCCTCCAAGCGAAGAATCTCGCGTGCAGATGACAATCCTGCAACTAGCAACAAGGCTTCGGGCAAAGGCATCACTGTCAATCCAACTGCGGTTCCAGTCGTAAGTAATGTATTTTCAAATTGATAAATGCTTGCTTTGATTCTCGTATGAGATAAGTTAAGCCCCATACTACGATGCACGAATATAGGTCATGGGAAATGATAAATTTCATCTCACCTACTCGGAAGATGGAGTTTGTGAAGTGCATATATTAAGGGAAGATAATTGCACCTAGTTACATATGACTTATTTGCTGGTAGAGCAACTACAAGGAAGAATTAGTCAAGGGTTATGAATGGCATATTCGTCAAGAGAATGACATTAAAAGACTGTGCATACAAGTGCTAGATTATAGTATAGTCAAGGGTTACAAATAGCATAATTACTAAAAGAATATGACATTGAGAATCATGTATAGAAAGTACTAGTTTAAAGTTTAAATACTTCAAAAGTACTTAGTCTAAGAGCCCAAATATTAAGAAAAACTAGATTCTAGCTCAATGCAAGGCCTGTTGGAGTCTAATTACTTGGGATCATCTTAAGTATTTACACGTTATACATATAACATGTTTGATATATAAGGATAATTGTCTAGTTGCCTCATGGCTTGACTAAGAGCAAGCACAAGAAATTAATCATAAGGGTTCAAACCAATATGTCTTGAGATCCGTCGGATAACGATGACTTTTGCCAATCCAAATCCAGGTTTGGGTTATCAATCAAGGTAAGTGACCTATAGAACTTACATTATGAATAGTACTTGAACCCTTAACATATGCCCTAGCCAAAGGAAGGAAGTGTTAATAAACATTTTTGCATAGTATTGCTCTTAGATCCCAAGGGGGAGAGCAAATATATGATGGAAATGTTATATCATCTATTCTTACATTGGTTGGATAGAATGTAATTGGTTTTGTTGGTTGATTGAACAACATCCTAAATGCTTTTACATTCAATTGGTTGTTAGTTGTTGTTTGGATGATTATTCCAAGTGCTTGTGATTTATAGTAAATGCATGGCAAGGGTCTGTGATGACAAGTCGCCATGGAAATAAAGGAATGTTTTCTTGGAAAATGATATTAGGGCTGAATGTCTTGTTTGTGCTTGATTCTTAAAGGATTTAATTAAGGAAGGATATATTGCACGAGTGGATCACATCCATGATTGCACCGCGGATTAACCCAAGAGGGCCTTACTCGATTCATGGGCCAAAGGTCGAGTGGTGAAAAGGCCAACCATAGGAATGATGTTTCGCTCATAGATAGCTTGCGGATCAGTTGGAGCTCTGGACACCCCTTGCTAGGTCTAGAATGGAGTTGAAGTCCTCAGTGGCCCCTAACATTTGGGCATGTTGGTAGATCCTATTCTAGATAAAGGATTGAATTTGTGGTGGCATGTGAATTGGACTAGTTACTTCTGCAGGGCAGAAGGGATACTTCTGTTGGACAAAAGCGACACATAATTTCTCCTGTATGGGCAAGAGACAAAGATTAACTTGAAGATAAGTTAAGGAACTTGTTTGAACTTGTTTGTCAATAGATTGCTTTGCTCTATTTTTGTGTCTGTGCTATAAGTTATGCAAATAAACCCCGTTCCCTAAAAGTCTTAATTAATGAAGCTGACTTTAAGTGTCACACATAAATGTGTTAGGACTTAATTAGAAAACTAAAGCTATTAAGGTAACTGGGTGGGTGGAAATCCCAATGGGTCTGTTCTATGGTAGGGTCCCAAAAAACTGGGAGGCTTCTCACAAGATTTTATCGTCATTCGACCTTTAGGTATTGTTAGGTTAGAACTTGACTCATGCCGTTTTAGGGGACCGGAATGGGACTATGCCCTATGGGCAGAGAGGTTGAGCAACGCATCCCTCTCATTTCCCATTCTCTTTGAACCAAGTGCGGCATGGGTCTTCTTCGGATTGGGTATCTCTGCGTAAAGTAGGATTTCCAAGATCCGATGGTAGAATGTTGTTAGGAGACCTTGGCCACTAGGATCCCAAATTTCAGGTTGATCCTAGTGGATTGAATCGTGAATGTTTCGTTGCAAGGCGGATTCGGGAAACCCTAGGCGAGAAAACTCGGAACATTCCCTGGGAGTGCCGGGCAATGACACTTAGATTCATTTCTCGATAGACCGCTAAAAGAGTGCTTGGAAAGCCGATGGGCGAGCACATTATAAAGATGTAGGATTTACAAAATCTAGGTTATGTGCAAATAAGTGGTAATTCATGTCACCTAATTTCACATATTAGAAAAGTTTCCTTGTCCTTGCATCATGGTCATACAAAGATTTTGTTAGACGTATTAGATGTGCCATCTAGCACAAAGAATTTAGTTTTTATTAGTCAAATGCTAGAGCAAGGGGCTGCATGTTTGATTTAATATAAAATGATGCTTTGTGAAATATTTTAATGGTAAGTGCAAGTTGGTCATAAAAGGAAGCAGAGTTGGCAGCATGTTTAGTTTAGATGCTGGAATTCATGCTATGAATGCTGCTATATATGCTAAAGGAAAAGGAGTGGTTGTAGACATTGAAATATGCTACAAACATATTGGACATGCAAATGTGCAAAGGCTTAAATTAATGTAGTACAAAGGGTTGGTTATAGGGTTGCTTGCTTTTAGAGTTTTCATAAAGCATGTCAGTTTGGTAATTAGGCAAGATAACCTTTTTGAAATAACCTTAGCCTAGATTGAATTAAAATGACAAGAAAATAAAATAATAATAATTCAATCAATTGGCCATAGCCATGCCATAGCTAAAAATGTATTAAGTCTACAACACAATGAAGCCATAGCTAGATTGAATCAAAAGTATAATGAGAATCATGGATGAGAGGCTGCTATAAGAAATCCACCTCTTGCTATGGTGAGCATTGAGTATTCATCCTAAATGTTGGTGGAAGAGGCAAGAATCCTCAAACTCTAAGAAAATGGAGAAGTTACAAATGTGCTAAAAAAGATGATTACAATGGCACACTCTTGCCTTTTATACTCCAACCCCAACTAAGCTAATTTTCCTAAACGAAAGGGTACAATATTTTTTAAATTACAATCCTTCCCTATCAAATTTTTTTTCCTCAAAACAATGGAAAAGATAAAGGAATGATAGACATGAATAGAGAAAAATCCAATGTTGAAATAACCTTGTAGAAGCATCATCAAGATGTCAAACACTGAAATTTTGAAATTTTGTCCTGAACATGGTAGTAGTAGAAAATGGCCCATAACTTTGGATAGACACGTCAGATTGGCACATATGAGGTATAGAAATGAAATATACTTCAATAGATAACCATCCACGTCTTCAAAATGCAAACTTGACATCAATAGGCCTATTATTTTGAATGTAGAAATTT
The DNA here is from genome assembly GCF_053477565.2 of Lygodium microphyllum. Classification (NCBI taxonomy): domain Eukaryota; kingdom Viridiplantae; phylum Streptophyta; class Polypodiopsida; order Schizaeales; family Lygodiaceae; genus Lygodium; species Lygodium microphyllum. The sequence goes on from NC_141163.1 coordinate 75,637,730, forward strand.
TATACAATAAGCTATTCATTATTTAGTGAGCTAGTATTCTCTTGGAGAAGACATGAAAATTGTTTCAAATACAAAACATGCTACCAAGAAGATTCTTCCATGGGCAAACCCTTTTATTTAATAAGATAATCCTTTCCCTTTTTCCTCATTTTCTCTTTTCTTTTTCTTTTCTTTTCTTTTCTTCTTTTGTCTTTGTTTTCCTTTTCCTTTTCCTTTCTTTTCTTTTTCTTTTTGGTACAAGTAGGAGGAGGCAAGCTAGATGTCATCCTCATGCTCTTTAGGAGCTTCACGAGGGGGCCTAAGGGATTTGCTAAGGAATGCAGGGCTTAGCATGTAGCCCTTTTGATTAATCCTTACATTGAGTGGGGTAGTACAGAGGAAAGGATGGTTACATTTCGAGAACCTACTATCACTCATATCTTCTAAGAGACTCATGTAAAATAGTGGTAAGAGAGGAGCCCTCAGCATGAGGCGAGTCATTGCACATCTATCTATTTCGGCATCGACGTCAAAAGAGAGCGGTGACATGCACTCTTCTTGTGGTACTCGATTATGTTTTGATAGGATTCACAAGATATGGAGGTAATTATAGGTGGGAAGGAAGATGGAGTTAGGGCATGTTATGAACTCATATAGGAAGTGAATGATGGAATGTCAGAGGTCTTGAGTTCCAAAAATGAGGCACTCTTCAAGGATGGAGGTGTTGACATTATAGATTAGGAGAAAGTTGTGCTTGTCATGTTGTTCCCGGCCAAAAACCACACCATGGTGCCTCGAGTGAGCTGCCATGTAGGTGGGGTCATTCCTTTTGTATGGGAGAGTTTTACAAAAGGCCATCCATACCTCAAAATTGTTGTCTCAGATCTTTTGGTTCCATTTAGACTGGGAATCATAGCCTTTGACTTTTCTTGGCTCCTCCATCACCTTATCCTCCCAATATCGGACAGGTTCTCTCCTCCACAATGTGGGATTTTTGACTCTCTCATCTTGCCACCACTTTCCTAGCCTCTTGAAGAGCTATATGGTCCCTTCAACCACTTGTGGAGGTAGCACCTTATTCAGAGCATCAGTGTAGAAGAATTCAAATTCGAATGGTGTGCACTTGTTCTCCCACTAATCTTAGTAATTCAACTCCCATGCCCAGTTGATTGGCAGTTGTTTCCCAATTTGCAGCGTTTGGTCATTGGGTGTTGCTTGTGGCACGGCACTAAACTTTCTCCTTGTGAGATTGACCAATTCTCTACGTTTTCTTTTTGCATCAATTATTATTTCCATGGAAGATGGGTCTTCTTCATTGGCCTTCTACTTTTGTTGATGGAGATGGGGGTGGGCTCTATTTAGAAAATTGCCCTTCGGGGTCATCAAGTGGCTCCAAATCAAGGCCTTCCTCTGTTGTTGGTGGTTTTGCATCGGTGGTTGTGGTCGATTAATCGTGGTTTCCTTGGCCTCCAATTCCCAAATCCTCTAAGTCTTCTCTAGAGAGCCCTGCTTATAGTAGAATCTGCCTTTGTTGCTCTAGACTTGGGCTTGAGCTGATTTTGGGGGTGTGAATGCATTGTTTAGTATTGAAAAGCTTGATGGTACAAAGTTTTTATACTAGAAAAGGAAAATCTAGAATGTTTTGTCTAGAATAAGTAAGTGGAGCCAAGAAAATGTAATGGGATGAAGCTTGAGGACATGGATCCAAATGTATAGGATGAATTGGATGAGATACTCCACTATTATGCTAATAATGTCAAATCCATGTATTTTAATGTGAAAGACATAGAAAGTGCATATGATGTATGGAAAAATCTTAGTGAACTATATAACAAAGAAAGTGTAGCTTTGCATGATATTGGTTGAAGAAACTCAATTGACCTCCACATCTTTGGTGTAAGCATCTCAAGAATGTTCAAGCAAACCATGAACCTAAACCCAAGTAGTTTGGAAAACTCACTGAGGGTTTAATGAAAATAAATGACATAGATCTTGCTAAGATAGAGAAATATCCATAATCTGTCTACATTGCCAAAGATCTTAATGCCGAGGACAAAGATTTCCTCATCAAGTTACTTGAGGAATATCATGACGTGTTTTCCTAGAAATACTTGAATCTCAAGGGCATACCACCCCAAGTGTTGATACATCAATACTATTTAAACTCGATGCAAAGCCACTGAAATAAATACTTTATTCCATGAATCCTCACTATGCTTGTCATGCCTATAAAGAGCTAGGAAAGCTATAAAACGCAAGATTTATTTATGAGATGAAGGATATGGACTAGGCATCACCCATTATTGTGGTACTCAAGAAGAATGGAAAGGTAGAAGTATGCATCAATTACACAAAGCTCAAGTTAATTGCTATAATTAGTTCTTGAGCTTCTTAGAGACCTCTAGCCCCCCATAAACACTTGAAAATGTCACACGAGTGCAAAAAAGAGCTAATATGCCACATAATGCACAGTTTTTGGGCATTTGAGAAAATTAAAAGTTTCTTGAGCATGAGATTATGCACACTCTCATTTATTGAACCTACATTAAGCATAAGAAAAAGAAAGGTTTGGTTGTGCATAATAGTCTAGATGATGGTTCAATTTGACTAGGGTTAAGGCATGCATTAAGCACAATGTTCATAACATTGAAAATCTACTAGGGCTAAGCAAATATTGAGTGTGAGGACAATAAGGTTTACACTAAGAACCCCAAAAGAAAAACCTTAAACATGATAACTTAAAGAAACATAATCCCTTAAACACTTAACTCACAAGAAAATCACCCTAACTTGATTCCTATGCAAGCAAAAATCCAAAACATTAAAACTAAGAAAAGTTGAGACCTCGTTTGCAAAAGAAACCAAGCACAAATCTTTGGCACATTTGAAAAAGCAAGCTCTCAACAATATTTAAAATATCTATGCAAACAAACAAAGAATTTAGAATCACCAAAAGACCAAACCCTAGAGTGGTACTAAGTCATTCAACTAGTTAAGAACCAAGTAAAAAGTTCATTCTTATGCAATGGATTGGAGATTCCAACTTCCAAAGAAAGTAGTACTCCTAGCCCCAAAAACACCTTAAAGAAAATAGGTCCTCCAATTATTCCTTGCTAGTTCTAGTATAGATGTGGCTACTTTATAAGTCAAGCATGCTACAAGCAAAATCACAAATGGCAAACACAATTGCTCATAGGATTGGGTATCCTGTCTCAAATGAGTTAGATAAATGTAGAACAATGGATGATCCCTATAGCTTCATAAGGTTGTTTAAGAAAATCTGTGAGGCTAACGACATTGTCTCTTACTAAAAAATAATGCAAGATTTTGGGTTATGCTTAGGCAACAAGAGACGTACATGGTTCACCCACCTTAATACCACTAAGAAGTTCTCATTCTCAACTCTTAAGGATCTCTCAATCATGCATTTCACTAAAGAAAAATATGGACAACTTCATTGTAAGGCCGATAAACATGAAACAAAAAGAGAACATGTGAGACTATGGCCTCTAAGGTTTAGGAGTTTGTATAAGAGAGTCATGCTAGTAGAAATACCAAATTCCAAGGGAGTAACAAATGCTTTCATCAAGGGTATCCAAGATGAGAGAATTTGTGAGGTAATGAATACCAACTCAACTCTACATCAGACCAACATCAACAACGTGCAAAATGAGGCAATTAGTATCAATGATCTTCATGGGCGAGAAGAAGAGATAAAAAATGGGTAGGAATTCAAGAACCCCATCGTAACAGAAGCAACATAAAGCCTAGTAGAACTTGGGATATCTTGGCTACCTTCAAGAGCTATAGCTCATGAAAACTGTAAAGAAACCAAAGAATTGTTGATGGAATGTATAGTGTTTACACTATGGAGGGGAGCACCTACCATCAAAGTGCCTTAGACCTAGTCGAGCATACATAAACTATGGATAAACAAACCCCAACAACTGACCTTACTAGCCCCACCTCTAGCCAAGGGCTAGCAAATCCAAAAGTAAATATCCTTTTAAGATATCAAGATCTCCAAAAACAATCACAATCATTGTCCTAGCAATTCTTCTATGCATTTCATTGTGGAACCATATGGGAAGGACAAGCACACAAATTCTTTCATCACATACTACAAAGAGCATAGTGCTATCCTCATGGACTATCACCCACCTTTGATCACAATGTTAGGATGTGGCAAAGGAAGAGGCATGAGACAAATCTATAAGAGGTTGAGTGCTAGCATTGTAGTCAATTTGGACATATGTTAATCATGTATCTACAAAAGTAGAAACCTCTCCAAGAAGAAAAGGCCAACCAAAGATGCAATGAGTGTGGTATCACTCATATGTGTCATGATTTCCCCAAACACAAAGCATCCAACAACACTACCATTGGACGTATGAGGCCTAATATTTTAATAATGAAGATCAAGGATATGATAGTTAACCCTAATGAAAAGAGCTAAGGCCACCTACATTTCTTAGGCTCAAAATAAAATCAAAGAGAGAGCATATCACAAATACTCTCATTAACAAACATTTTGATTTCAATATTCAAACATATGATGCATGGATTGAAATTAAACAACTTGAACTTGTCCCAGAAATGCAACTATCAATCCATACAAGAGAGTCCTAAATTCATGAACATGTATTTTTTAGCATGCATATAAAATCCACAGAATAAATGGATTCAAGGTAAAGTTCATCCATCTACAATAAATGACAAAAGACATGTAAAAGAGAAAAGATTGGGTCTACCCACCCACCAAGAAACTCTATGTACATAATTTGTAAAAGTGAATAGAGAGGTCATTCTTGTTGAGATGTTTGCAATCACACATACTTCAGTCTCTTTGGAAGGAGTAGTAAGGCTTAGGACTAGAATTCCATAAGCACAGTAGGAGAAGTGCTACCATCTAGTTTCCTATAAAGCATTGTACTTGCTCTCTTTTCAAATGTAATGTCATAGTAATTTTGTCCTTTAGTAAAGTCTCTGTGTCATTGTCAGTCTATACACAAGATTGTGTTTATGAGTCCAAGCTTCCATCTTGGAACCTAATTCACTTGTGTAACAGTCAGTCATGTCAATGTCTTCATGGACTCACTCTTTCTCTTCCAACCTCCATAACTTCCACCTCGAGCCATGTTCTAGATCCATGTTTTTTACATGGTATCAGAGCCCAGTCAGGCATGGATCAAGTTGGCTTAGCTCTTATCAGCTCTCTCTTAGTCCCTTTTCAACTTTGGTTAGCTCAGTTCAAGCCCATGACTGCATCTCTCAACTCTACCTTCACTTGAGCTTCCATGGCAGCCATAGCCAACTGCACCCTATCAGCTTGAAGCTCTTATGTCTCACTCCACAAGTCAAATCTCTTAGATCTTACTTCTAGAAAGTGTTCTCCTATTTTCACAACTTCCTCTTGTCATCTCAATCATTGACATCAGGCAACCATAGGCTTAGTATTGTCAAAATTCTTAGTCATTGCCATAGCTTGCAATTGTGACCTGCAGGACATACCCTACTTGGAGTCCCTAGATTTCTCAATACAAAGCATATCTCGTCTTGGTTTCTTCTAGAGGATCATTCCTCAACTTAAGGCACAACCTGCCATCATATAAATCATTGACATTACTACTCCCTGACCATGGCATTATGAAATTTTCAGATCATTGACAAAAATGCACCTATCTACATTTCACCCTTCTACACGTGACAAGTTGTAACCAATCTTCATGATCTTCATAGGGCTTTGATAAAGCATCAATTTAGCTTCATTTTCATTTAAAAAAATTCAAAAAGCATCAAGTATAGCTCATGCAATGTTAAAAAAATCCAAGACACTGTCAGAAACCCTAACTGTGTCTCCATAGCCATTTTTCACCTAAGCTAAAACATCTCATTATTTTCTCTCTTGACACTCAAACCAAGCCTTTGCCACTCTGATCCACTAAATCTGAAGTTTTCTAGCACTTTTTTCAGCATCAAATCAAGGAGGGGATATTTTGAAGGTCTCAAGCTTTGAGACACAAGTATCAGTATCTATTGATACTATTTATCTAGTGTCTTTTGGCACTCGTGCTTATTCTGCAGAGTGGGAACATCAACGGATTCTGCAAAAACAACCCGATTCAACTGCATAAGCATCACAACAAACTAGACCAAAATGGACGTATTTAACATTAAGAAGAGAAATCACCTTCTGATTGAATGACCCACTTGCGCGGCTTATTCTGCAGAGAGGGAACATCAATGGATTCTGCAAAAATAGCCCAATTCGACTGCATAAGCATCAGAAAAAAATCATACCAAAATACTGGTTTTTACCATTAAGAAGAGGAATCACCTTCTGATTCTATGGAGGTTTCAATGCCTTTACTGGCTTCTGCAAAAACAGCCCAAGCATCACAACAGATCATACGCAAATAGTCTCTTTTTGTATTAAGAGGAGAAATCACCTTCCGATTCAATGCGGGAGGTTTCAATGCCTTTACTGGCTTCTGCAAAAATAACCCAATTCAACCACACGAGCATCACGACCATCATACCAAAATAATGTTATTACCATTAAGAAGAGAAATCACCTTCTGATTGAATGCGGGAGGTGTCAATGCCTTTACTGGCATCATCGTCACTGCCTGCCATCACAATGTTGAACGTCAGAAGAATAAAAACAGCAGGTCAGATCCAAAATTTCGGATATATTCAATTTTAGAATTTCAAACACATTGGATTTTCAGCCAGTGGCCAAGAAAATTCACACCAATCGAGCACTGCAATGCCGTAACAACCGAGGCGGCGGATACACACAAAGTTCTCGAGTATCCATTTAGAAATAAGAGTAAATTATGCGGGCTTCGATCTCGTAGATTTAATGGGCTAATTTAGGTACGCAAAAACAAGGTTGTTTTTAGATGATTAATTTCGTTACGAGAGGTCGGAACACTCAAGATCAAGTCTGCTACTACTGAAATCTGAGAATTTTGAAGTTGATTTGCCACTAATCCTCCAACTCCAGCATGGGCAAGGACTCTCTAACAGTTCACTTCAAAGGGGTCGGGTTTCACATCTGACGAGCTCATCCTAATGAAGAAGGGTTTTTGGGCCATCACCAGTGGCAAAGAGAAGAAGCCTCATGATGCAGACCTTGCAGTCACTTGGAAAAAGAATGATGATAAGGATCAAGCCATTATCAAACTAGAGCTAGACGACAGCTATATCCACCATGTGGATAATTGTGATACTTCACATGATACATGGAAGAGACTTGACACCTTGTTTGGTGCATAGTCTAAGTCATCAAAATATGGTCTCCTGATTGAATTTCTTAGGCTTGACTTGAAGTCCAACACATCACTTGCCACACTCTAAATTACATGGAAGGACTTCTAATCCAGTTTACAGGAATCAACATTAAATTGGAATGTTTGCATTGGTGTTCTACTTAAAAGTTTTCCTCCTAAATATAATAATGTATCAACAACCTTAATCAATATGAAAAACCCTAAGCTTTTTGATATCTAGGCATCACTGTTAGAGGAGGATAAGAAGCTAAAACCTAAGGAATAACCAAGCACCTCTAGAGATGAACAAGCATTATATGTTGGTAACAGGTATAAAGGCAAGAAGGACCAACTTTTCTGTGACTTTTGCAAAAGGATCGGACACATCGAGAAGTTTTGCCATGCCAAAAAAAGTCCCAGAAGGTCTATCTTGCTGTAGTTAAAGAAGAAGAAGACCATGGAGCAAAGGAAGAAGAAGAACAAGAAGAAGAAAACTGGGAGAAGGACAAATCTCATCAATCCTTCTATTCGGATAGACCTTTTTAGCCTTGCATTGCCTGGCCCTAATGCTTTGGACATAAACTTGTAAACTCCTCATGTAGCCTTTTCTACGACAGCCTTTGGTGTTTTGCCATGTCTATGGTGTGCCCGCCCCTTTGTTGAGATCCATTCTCCATCATCATCATCTTCTTATCTTTTTTAATCTATTCTCCTTTTAATATTGGAGTGGTCATTGAATCAAAGGGAGTGGCAATAGATCAAGAGGAGACACACTCAAATTATGGAGCTTATCAGAAAATCATATAATGATCAAACTACAACCAATGCAGAGGACTATCATAAAAGTCACTATATCCATTCTTGAATCATTTAGCTTCTTTTTTTCATGAGATTGAGAGGAGATAACTAGTTACATCAAAGCAAGAGTATGAGCCAATTAGGCAAGAGATAGCTGAGTTGATAGAAAGTCTAGCTCTTGAAGTTGACGTCATGATTGTTGAGCTCTTATTGAGCCTAACATGCATGCTTTCCTAATTGACTATAAGATATTGATAATCACGACTCAAAAATTAAATAGAGTGAAAATTTTAAGAGACACTAGAGTTTTCAATATTTTCTAAAACAATTTTGGTAATCTTTTGGCTCTTGCATTGGACTTCTCTACCTATTTTTATCATTTTAGAATTCAATTACTATTTTAAATAAAGTTATTATTTTTGAAAAATTTTGTTTGTTTTATTTTTGGAAATGGTGTTGTTGACCATTTGTGGTGTCTTTGGCAAAACTAGTTAATGTTTTAAATTTTGATAGTTATTATTTTTTCAATTATTATTTTTAACCATTGATATTTGTTGAGAAACACGGATCTAGAGCAAGGTTTAGCTATGGTGGATGAAAAATGAAGACACTACTCATAATGACATGGACTTAGATAGACTAACTGTTTCATAAGTGAATTAGGTTCCAAGATGGAAGCTTGGACTCATAAACACATTCTTGTGTAAGATGGACAGTGACACTGACAATAATTCAAATTGATAGTTCCATTGCATTGAAATGAGTGCCAAGTACATGCTTATACAGCTTTTGGATATTACCACTTTTCCTCTCTGTGCTTATGGGATTTTGGACATCTCTTCCTAGAGCATTCTGGAGCATACAACTTTTGTCATCTCTCTTATACAAAGCCTCTTCTAGGCATACATCATTTGATTTCTCAACACCCCCCTCAAATGATGAGTCTCTAATCTTGCTGGCTTTTTCCCCCCTTGCATGCAAACATGGACTAGGAGACTAGCTCTTTGGCAGCCTAGTCAAGTTAAGGCTTGAAACTTTACATCTTGGTAGGGTTTTTACAATATCCACTATGGGAACAAATTCCTTAAAACAGTTTGTCATAGTTGTTGATGGTAGCGGAAGTATCTTTTTCTTCTTCTTCATTCATGAATTGACTTTGGTGGTGGTTATTCTGCATCTACTGTGCTCTTTTCTTATGGAAGCATTCACTGACAATATGGCCAGTTTTATCACAATAATGACATGTCATCCAACTCCTATTGTCGGTGTTGAATCCTCGACCTCTTCCCTTGGGTCCAGTAGCTCCTTTAGTGTATAAGAGGTTTTCCCTTGAGCTGGTCTCTTTTACATCTTTGCTTTTAAATTTGCTTTCTCCATCAAGCAGTGAGTGCTCAATATCTTTGAGTGAGAGACTTGGAACATTAATTAGAGTGGACACAAGGTTTTCATATGGATCCTTGTTTACACATGCAAGTAGTACGGCTATTGCTTCATCTTCATCAATATTCTTCTTAAGAGTTGCAAGCTTGGTTTTTAGGCTCTTGAACTTGTTAATGTGCATGGTCATAGAAGCACTGTCTTTGATATCTAGTTTATAAAACTGCATGAGTAGTTTTACCTTTGAGTTCTTTGCTTGGGTACCAAACATTCTGTCAAGTACCTCCCAAGCGGTTCTAGAATTTCTAATGCCAGATATATGATGTAGCACACCATCACTTAGTCCCCAGGAAATGATGCCTAGTGCCTTGTTATTCATCTTCTTCCATTCTTTGGTTTTGAACTGGTCTTCTTCAACAAGCCCATCTTCATCATCTTCCTTCTTGTTATCTGCATCATCTTCAAACAAGTCCCATAAGTCTTTCCGCATAAGATGGTACATGGTCTTCTCCTTCCAAGCATGGAAGCCTTCACCATTAAATTTTGCTATATGTTCCACTTCAGTCGTCTTTAGTAGGAGGTCTTACCACGAGAACTCTCGGGCAGTGTCTATCCTTTTACAAGAAGATTGAGATTTACAAGGGATTTGATAATTGTGACTTTTGTGCATAGTGCAATCAAATAATTTTTGATGTGGGAATTACAAAGTGTCTTGGTAGCAACAACATTTTTATGAGTATTTGAGTGCTTATGAGTATGAACTGTTGTTACAATGATTGCACAAATGAATTCAAAGGCTACGTGCATGAACTGGGCTTGTGCTACACTGGTTAGAGAGATATAGTGTGAAAGGGGGTACTTAGGAAGGGTTGATTTTAATCTTAATGTTAAGGTTGAACTGAATAGACCAAACCCTTATCATTTTTCACACTCTCTTCTGTGATTGAGACGCACACCCGCAGTCTCATCTTCCAAGATTGATCCCGTCAGACTGCCTTGCTTTCTTCATCTTCTAGATTCTTCCTTTCAGTACAACAGCCTTATTTCCTAACAACATCACCCGATCTCTTGTTACTTGATTGGTACCAGGCTGTGAGGATGTCAACAGCCTTCGACAGATGTGATGACACAGTTATGCAGGTTGTTTGAGGTTGTCTATGTGCAAGACAACAGGGACTGCAGAATCCAACAATTATGGAACTCCACGACAGCAACTTACCCTTTTCTCTTGACTTCTTACTTTGTCTTGAAGCCTTTCAAGTCCGTTCAGACCAGCATACATTAGACTAAACAAAACTACTCTTGGACATTGACTCCACAGCCACAGAAATTCAATATTTATCTTCTTCTTTTGACTTGATTTCTTTGTCACTTAACAGAGACAAAAAAAAATCCCCCCAACTTCTTGAAGATAGCCCCTCTACTAATGAGAAGAATAGAGCCTTTGTTTGCGGGATAGGTAGCTCCTTTGGTTGAGGTATGAGTAACTTCAAGGTGAAGACCAAACCAAGCTTCTTGATTGCCTTGAGTAGCACCTTCTCCCTTGAGCTCTTCCAACAATACCTCTTTCCTTGAGATTCTCCTACACACACTTGATGTTGGATGGAAGTAGGCTTGTACAAGGAGAAGAATGAAAGAGGGACATATTGTAGAGCTTACAAAGAAGAAGAGATCACACCACTAGCTACCTAGCTTAGCCATGGCTCTGATATCATGTTGAGAAACATGGATCTAGAGCAAGGTTTAGCTATGGTGGATGAAAAATGAAGATATTACTCATAATGACATGGACTTAGATAGACTAATTGTTTCACAAGTGAATTAGGTTCCAAGATGGAAGCTTGGACTCATAAACACATTCTTGTGTAAGATGGACAATGACACTGACAATAATTCAAATTGATAGTTCCATTGCATTGAAACGAGTGTCAAGTACATGCTTATATAGCTTTTGGATATTACCACTTTTCCTCTCTGTGCTTATGGGATTTTGGACATCTCTTCCTAGAGCATTCTGGAGCATACAACTTTTGTCATCTCTCTTATACAAAGCTTCTTCTAGGCATACATCATTTGATTTCTCAACAATATTTTTAACAATTATTTATATTGATTACCATTTTCTCCCTCCAAGATGAGTTCCAATCTCTTGGTGTTCTCTATTAAAGGTAGTGTGCAATGGCACACACTTACATGAAATGTTGGGATTGAATGAAGAAGTCCAATGGAGGAGCAACGGTTGTTGTTGCTAGTCATGTGGATCATGTTGTGGAATATGACGAATGCAGGTTGGCCTTTTTTGCTAGATGAAAGTTCAAGAATTGTATTGATTGATAAATATTTTCAAAAGTTGGTATTATTATTGATGTTGATACACTTGATTAGGAAATCCCTCCATAATGAACATACCTTGAACTACTAGAAGAAAGAAAATGCAAAGTGCAAAAAGATGAAGAACTTATTTTGGAAAGTATAGATGAAGAATTGAGGTTCTCCACTAGTTTTGATACTTGTAATTAAAACCTTAGGTGTAGTAACTTAGTTTGGAAAAAGTAGAGATGAAGAGTTGAGGTTCTCCACAAGCTTTGATATTTGTAATAAAAACCTTAGGTGTAGCCACTTCCCAAGGAAAGTGATGCTCTTCTTTTGCCAATCATTGTTCATCCAAATCAACACTTGGAGAAAAATGAGGATAAGGGATTAAGTGGAGATATATAAAGCGATAAAAGAAGAAATAATAGTCTAAAAGTTTCCAAAAATAGTAGTTATCAAAAGTAGCAATTATGTAAAGTAAAATTTGGTAATTCAAGTTTAGGAGCCAAATGCAGGAAGGTACCAAAAAATAGTGAAATTATTGAGGATATTTAAGGCCCAAGTGTCAACAAAGTTAATATCTCTATTCATTTTAAATCTCTCATGACTATCCCATAGTGTTTTGTGGTCACATATGGCATGTGAAGAATGAACATTGTAAAGTTTGAGTGTTAGCCTCACTCATATGCAAATTGTAAATCATACGGGTTAATTTTCTCCCTTGCAAGTCTATGTTTACTAGAATATCCGTAGGTTAGTTAGAAAAATCATGTAGATAAGCTACAAAGGCCTTGGCTAAAAGATTAGGCATTCTAAGTGGACATGAGAGGATAAGAAGGTTGAGTGTCCATCCAAAAGAAAACCTTTTGTATATAATGTGTAAAAATGGATAGAAATCCTATTGTTACATGTGCAAACTAAGAACTCTTGCTTGACCTTTTTCTCCTCCTTTCAAATCCATATCTTGTGTATGTGTGTGTAACAAAGAGAATATAACAATCATGAGAGGCATCCCTTCTGTTCTAAGTTATCTCTTCTCCCTCTTTATCACTGCTAATCGAGAAGATATATGAGGAGAGGCTGCAACTACAAGGAGTGCAAGGAGATTATGTATGAAAATTTTAGGGCCAAGAGCTTCCTAGCATTTAGACTATAACAAAGGAAGCTCAAACTTGGTGTACTCACTCAAAGGAGAATATTGGGATTTTATTATTATTATTTTTCATCTGATTCTTTTTCTTTTACTTCTTTTGCTATTGTTGCTTCTTCTTCTTCTTCTTCTTCTTCTTCTTCTTCTTCTTCTTCTTCTTCTTCTTCTTCTTCTTCTTCTTCTTCTTCTTCTTCTTCTTCTTCTTCTTCTTCTTCTTCTTCTTCTTCTTTGCTTATGGATAAGATGGAGAGTGGAAGAGAGGGGTGAGAATACATTTTAGATTTGGAGGTCTAGACATCTATGCAAGAGATAGATTAGAGCTACTAGAGAAAAATGCTTGGCTTGGTTCCATTTTTAAGTACAAGGTATTACTCCTCATTTATGCTATTTTGTTTCCCACCAATGTGGGCAAAAAGGAGATCGTGATGGCTTAACTAGATTGAATGATCTATTGCTTTCTCTAAGAGAAATCATAGCTATTTTAAATAAGAAATATGGCTAGAATAGTTGATATGTGCCTACTTTATGTGGCCTAGAGAGGTGATGCTTGATAATCACTTGGACGCCCTTTCCAAGCAACATTGTTTAGATCCCATGGAATCTAAGGACTTATCTAGTTAGGTGATCTCTAAGTCTACCTCATAGTGAAGAGCCATGACTTCAACCCCCCATGACTAATGACTTGAGGTTCCTATATCTTTATAGTTTCCTAACAACAATTTAATGTACCTTATCAAGAATGATTACTTTGCAACCAATCAAGATCAATAGAAAACTAACACCACATTTGGTTCAAAGAGAGCGTGAGATGAGAGGGAGTTTACCATCGACCCCTTTATTGTAGCAATCACACTCTAGTCCCCTCAAACAATGCTAGTCAAGTTCTAAGACACAATGGTCAAGATGATCACCCTATGCTTTGATGAGGAAGTCCATCCAATGTGCTCTCATTAGGTGAGCTGCTCACCTGGGCACTAGTGTGAAAGTAGTTGAATAGTCCTTTAGAAAATTATTTCTCTTATTCCAAGATTTTGCACCTTCTCCAAGGTGCATCACCTCATTTGGAAATATGCACCTTCTCCAAGCCATATCACCTTATCAGCATCATTTGGCTTCTTATCTAGAACTCAAGGCCTCTTAATGTAGACATTGGTCTCAAAGGGGTCTTCTTCTCCATCTTAGGTCAATGAAAATCTATTGACTAGAACTCCACTAGTTTCTATTCCTCTATACGACAATGCCTTGCCTTATAGATGACCTCTCATACCATGTATCAATCAACACATTGACTAGAACTGCACTAGTTTCTATTCCGCTATAGGAGAAAGCCTTCACTTATAAATGACCTCTCGTACCATGTATCAATCTCACCACATTGGCTAGAAATGACACCTAGTAAGAGAGCTTTGACAAGGACTTCGGGGGAGGTGCCTCACCCACCATGTTTGATAGAGTAAATGTTAAATCAAGATATTTCATAAATTATAGCCAAGAAAATAGCCTATCTTCTAAGAAAAACATTCCTTCCATGAAGTACAATTATGGGAATTGCATATATATAGTAATAGCTTCACAATCCATGGAAAAAATAGCACATATATTAGAATATATTACAAGAAAGCCCTAGCTTTAAAATAATTTATACCACCTCTCCTCATAGGCATATTTCCCTCTTCACATTTAGAAGTAAGTATCCAAAGTATCTTCTTTTTTTCCCAACAAAGTCCAAGCTAATTTTCAAATAGTGGCTTACTAGTCATTAATGGGAATCTATTCCACATCTCCTAAAGGAAACGTCACATTACACTCACCTTTTATAAGCCATATCAATACAAAGGAGGTCAACTATTAGAGCCCATACACAACATTGTGCTTTAGTTCTCATCATGGTTTCAAGTGAGACAATAGCAAGGCTTAGAACAAACTAATCCTTACAAAGTATTTGATTTTACTTTATTCAAATTTAATTATTGTAAGAAAAAAATCTTTTGAGAACATTAGATAATGGTCAAGACATTGTTGCAATCATGAAAACATACTATTGGCCATGAATAGGTCTAACAAAATCAAGTTTCCGCCCAAACCATCTGATAAACTCCAAGTAGCTGTTTGAATTATATGAACTTTTATTTACCAAGAGACTTGGTAAATATATATGCTACATGGTCTTTAGTCTTCACATGAATCAAGTCAATCTACCCCATAAGAACCATTTCTCTGATGAAATGGTAGTGAACCTCAATATGTTTGGACCTAGCATGGTAGATAGGATTGCTAGCCAACATAACACTACTGAGGTTATCACAATGCAATCACACTTTGCTTTCTAGCTATATTCCCAAGTCTTTCAATAGTTTCATAAACCAAATTGCTTTGCAAGCCACTAAGGCAGCTCCTCTGTACTCAGCTTCTGTTCTAGACAATGCAAGGGTAGGCTATTTCTTACTCTGCCAAGTAATCATACTGCTGCCCAATCCAAATGCGTAACCAATGATTTACCTCCTGCATTGGCACAATGTAATATTTCCACGAAATAAAAGTTAGTTGGTTAGTTCAAAAGTTAGTTAGTCAATTAATAAGTTAGTAAGGTTACTAACTAAAGTAAAAAAAATAATTAACATTAATAACTAAATAACATTAAAAATAAATAAATAAATAAAATCAAGAGTCGTAACTCAATATTTTTTATGAATTAACAAGGACCATAGCCACCCTTCATGGAAGTTACAATGTGAACAAGAGAGATAAGCTATATTAATCACTAATGCTAATGTGTATAGTAAGAATGGTCTAAAAATATTAGATTTTTGGACAAGACTAGAATATTTTAGATATATTAGATATTATCTTAAAAAAAGATATGGATATTTCTAGAACTTGATGTCATTTAAAAGAAAAGACAAGTGATGTGTTAGTTTGTTTTGAAGATTTTATAAAAAGAGAGAGAGAGAGAGAGAGAGATATATATATATATATATATATATATATATATATATATATATATATATATATATATATATATATATATATATATAGAGAGAGAGAGAGAGAGAGAGACGAAGTTGTGCGCACCGCGATCACAGTCTACAAACAGAAAACATCACTTTGAATAGAGAAAAGAAGAAGAAGTGAACTGTGAGTTTTCTAAGCAAGTGTCTTGGGGGTTTACCCCCCTTTTGGAGCCAATAACATAATACTAGTGAGTTTGGGAATCTCCCAATTCCCATTTTTTGAATACTAAAAAGGTGGCTCCCAGATAACATGCCCGTAAGTTTCTCAAAACCATATGATGTGACCTATCATTGGAAAGTGCTTGAAAAATGGAATCTATTGAGCTATAGACCGCTTAATTTGGAGTCATAGTGTTCAAGTTATGACAAATCCAAAGATTTGACCACGCGTCCCAAACTTATGGGAAATTCCCATTTTCCCCAATATGGTGTTCAATGGAACCATCAAATTTATGATTTGAGCATTAGATCACTGATTTTCCAAGATCTCCTCCACAAAGAGCTCCACTTCTCAGCCACAATCCCTCTTCTCCAATTCACTATAAATAAGAGGCATAGGGAGTAGTTAGAGAGCACAAGGAGATCCCAAGAGTCTGCGAGAGAGAGGTAGAAGGATATTCCTTCAAGAGGCTGCGAGAAGGAACTTGAGAGAGAGAGAGAGAGAGAGAGAGCTCAATTCCCTTGTCTCGATCTTCAACTAAGCCATACACTCTCTCATCTCAAATCTATTCCACCTTCCCTATCTCTCGAACCACTCGTGGACCATGGCTCCAAAGCGAAGAAGTGGAAAGACAATGGGAACCACCATAACTGATCAAGCAACGGGTATTGCAAGAGATATGGGAGTGCCCGAGGTTGCCGGCATTGCCACTACGAACAGAACATCGGGTGTGGCTAATGCAACCAAGTAAATATGAAATTCCTGTTAGATATGCCCAATGTCCCACCCTCATAAGGTGCCACCAATGATCCATGGTGCTCAAAGTTGTAAGGCCCCCATTATTAGGAGAAGCCAAATGTGAGCCTGGACATTGGTTGAGTCCTGACTTGTATATTAGATGAGGTCTATGTGACGAGATGGCAAAAAGGTGACCATTGTGGGTCTAATCTTTGGGTTGGATTGAGTAGTTAAGTTGGTAGCAAGTCGAGGCACATTGTGGGTCTAATCTTTAGGTTGGACTAAGTAGTTAAGCTGGTAGCAACTCGAGGCACATTGCTTTACGGTAAAGGGAATATTCCCTCGAATATTCCTTGGTCGACTAGTGGAGGCTCACAGCCATCAATCATCTATCTTTCACCCCTTCACAGCCATCGATCATCTATCTTTCACCCAGTCAAAGTTGTTCCAGCTAGCCTTAAGCTCTTCACCTATCTTTTGTCTAGATCCCCATCTAAGCTTCACTGTGGAAGCACATGGGTGGACAAAGCCATCTCTGTATCAGTTGTTTGGAGCTAAAGAAATTTTCTAATTCTCCTCTTATATGTTGTGTACTCTCTATCTCTATCTCTTTCTCAGATTCTGTTCGTTGCATCGTGTAATTTTTACATGGTATCAGAGGCCCAGGGGGCTCTAGGGATCGAAGAGTACGCAAGAGGCAAAGGCTTCAATAGCAAAGAGAAACAATGTCATCTTTTGAAAGCAGTTCTGACGCATCAGGAAGTGGTGCTAATGTACCAGCTATTCAAACACTGATGATTTGTCCACCAACCTTCAGTGAAGGAAAGTAAGATGGTACAAACTATACCTTGTGGAAGTTCAAAATTATAACTATCCTTGATTCTTATGAGCTTTTTGAGACAGTGCTAAGGACTGATGTAGAACCACAGCCTACCCCTGGCCCATCAAATCCTAGTGTGATGATTCCTTCGAATGCAGATCTTCTACGAGCTTGGAAACAAAGGAATGCAGATGCATTGTATGCCTTAGTTACAAGCTATTCTGATAGTGTTTTGACTTTGATTCATCATACAACCAAAGCATCAAAGGCTTGGAATGTATTGAGGAGTCAGTATGAAATATGAAACCAAACAAGGATTCAAAACTTGGAGAATCAACTAGCAACGGAGAAGTTTGTTGAAGGAGAGACAGTTGAAGCATTCATCACTCAGATTAAGAATTTGCTCAACCAAATGGCTAGTGTTGGGATACAAAAGACTAGCGAGGAGCTAGCTTGGAGGTGTCTTCGAATTTGTCCACAAAAGTTTGATGGACTAGTAACTGCCCTTAATACTCAGGTGAGATCTCAAGCTTTGAGTTTTGAGGAGTTTTGGGCATTATTGCTGGAGGAGGAGTTGAGGTTGAAAACCCAAGAAGGAAGCAACAATGGAGATGTTGCATTCTCTGCCAATGCAAAAGGCAAAGATGGTTCCTCCACCAAAAATGATGGTGAAAAAAAGAAGAAGGGTGGTAAGAAGAAGTTTCAAGGAGAGTGCTTCTACTACAAGAAGAAAGGATATGCAATAGCAGATTGTCATGTTAAGAAGACAGATGAAAATAATGGTACCCTTAAAAGTAAAGGGAAAGAGACAACCAATATGGCTGAAGAAGAGTTGGAGTTATTCATGGCGACCATTGAGGAGGTGCGCTCCTCGGCACAAGAAGAATCTACCACTGACTCATGGGTGTAGGATAGTGGAGCCTCCCATCACATGACCAATACGAAAGGTCTATACAGTTCTATACAGTCTCTACAAGAAGCCATCACTGTGACAGTTGAAAATGATGCAAAATGCCCTGTTGTGGGCACACGTACTATTTCATTTGTTGTTGCAAATGGTGATGTTAAAAAGCTTTCAAATGTGTTGTATGTTCCCAAAATTAGAAGAAATCTGTTATCAGTTGTGCTGCCATAACTGATCTTGGTCATGAAGTGAGGTTTAAGAATACAGGTGCATAAATTCTTGATAGTGATGGCAAAGTTGTTGGCAAAGGAGAAAGAAGGAACAACCTATATGAGCTAAGTGCTCTTACAACCACCGTTGGAGTGGACACAAGTAAGCTTTGGCATGAAAGATTTTGACACATTGGATTTGCAGTATTGAAGGAGATGCACAAGCAAGGTATGGTTGCTCACCTACCTGCAATAACTGAATTTAAGGAACCATGTGAAGCTTGTATGATGGGCAAGCAATAGAGAAAGGAATTTCCATAAGAAAGAAAAAATAGAGCACAAGCTTCTCTAGAGTTGGTGCATGCTGACTTGTGCGGAAAGATGCCTACACGGGCCTTGGGGGGATCTTCTTATTTTATGTTGATTGTCAACAAATACAATAGGAAGATGTGGGTGTACTTCCTTCGTGATAAGGCTCAAGCTTTTGGTAAGTTTAAAGAATGGCTAACACTTGTTGAGAATGAAACAGGGAAAAGTGTGAATAAATTTAGAAGAGATGGTGGTGGTGAGTTCAACTCAAAGGAGTTTGAAGACTTTTGCAACCTCAGCAGAACAGTGTTGTGGAACGCAAGAATTGCACCATTGTGGAGATGGCAAGATGCATGCTAAAGGAAAAGGGATTGCCTAACCATTTTTGGGCTGAAGCTGTTAATACTGTAGTCTACATTTTAAATCGGAGCTATACAAAGGCTCTCAAGGGAAAAACACCTCATGAGGCTTACACTAGTAAGAAACCATTTGTCTCACATTTCAGAATTTTGGATGTGAATGTTATACACATATTCTAGATGAGAAGAGAAACAAGTTACAACCAAAAAGTAGAAAATGTATCTTCTTGGGTTATAGTGATGAGCAGAAGGCTTAAAAATTATATGACCAAGAGGCAAAGAAGATCATCGTGAGCCGTGATGTGGTGTTCAAGGAGCAGCTATATACAGTGGAGGAGGAGAAGGCAAGTTCTTCCACTTTATTATCAAGCAAAGAAGTAGTCCACTATGAACCTGTTCCGAGAGTTGTCCCTATCCTTAAGGAGGAGGAAGCATCATCTTCAGATGATGAGAAAAAAGTTTACCAACCTGACATCACCCCACCGAAAAAGCCATTTCTGCGTTGGGTGAAGCAGCTCTATGATAACAATAATCCTATGCCCAGATCTGTTGAGGAGAAGGCAGATGGACCAAGGAGGTCTCAGAGAATAGAGGATAAAAGGAGAGCTTCTGCTCACATAGTCAATATGGCCTTGATGATTGAGATTATGAGAGAAGTAAAGGAGCCAACTGACTTAGAAGAAGCACTTGCAGATCTAGCATGGAAGGCAGCTATGCAAGCCGAGTATGACAACATAATGAAGAATGACACTTGGGAGCTAGTGGATCAGCCAGCAAAGCGGAAGGTTATTGGCACCAAGTGGATTTGGAAGGTAAAGTACAAGGCTAATGGTACTTTAGAAAAGTACAAAGATATATTGGTTGCACAGGTTTTTTCACAGGTTGAAGGGTTTGATTTTCAAGAGTCATTTGCCCCAACTGCCAGAATGACCACTATTCGCACACTACTTGCAGTGGCCACCCACAAGCAATGGCCAGTTTACCTAATGGATGTTAAGTCAATGTTCTTAAATGATGACCTCAAGGAGGAGGTTTACGTGGCTCAGTCACCAGGGTTTGAGGCCCCCCATTCTAAGAACAAAGTGTGTAAGCTGAAGAAGGCATTGTATGGGCTGAAACAAACCCCCAGAGCATGGTACCAACAGATAGATAAGTTCTTTTTAAGCTTAAACTTCAAAAGATGTGCCTCAGATGCTAACTTGTATGTTTACAGGGATGGTGAAAAGTCTGTAGTGATTGTCCTATATGTGGACGACCTTCTTATTATAGGTGACTATGAAAATATGATCAACCAAACTCAAAAGGCTTTGAGTTCTGAGTTTGAAATGACAGACTTGGACATGCTGCACTATTGTTTGGGAATTGAAGTCTGGCAAGAGCCAGGAAAGATCTTCATCTCTTAGAAGAAGTATGCATGGGAGATCTTGAAGGCATTTGGCATGATTGAGTGCAAGGAGATAGCTACACCTATGGAGGTGAATACAAAGTTATCTGTTGAGGATACATCAGCACTGGCAGACATTGGGAGGTATAGGAGGATGCTGATCTACTTATATAATACCAGACCAGATATTAGTTTTGCTATTGGTGTTTTGAGCAGGTTCTCAAACAAACCTCATGAGAGTCATTGGAAGGCTGGGATGTAGGTGCTCAGATACTTGAAGGAAACTCTTGACTATGGTATCACACATATACAGTTCCGTAACTTCTCTTGTGGGGAATTGTGACTCAGATTGGGCAGGAGACAGTGATTCCAAGAAGTCAATTTCTGGTTATTATTTCTCTTTGGGTTCAGGAATTTTCTCTTGGATTAGTAAGAAGCAACCAACAGTGGCATTGTCTTCTACTGAAGCAGAGTACAAGGCATATTTTTTTGCTGCATGTGAAGCAGTATGGTTGAGAAGGATCCTATGGCATATGGGAGTGCAAGATGAAGAACCAACTGTGCTGAAATGTGATAATCAGAGTTGCATTGCCATTGCAAAAAATCCAATGTTTCATGCACACACCAAACATATAGAGATACATTATCATTGTGTGCATGATTTGATGGAGGATGGGATAGTGGAACTGGTCTACTGTCCAACAGAGGAGAATGGAGCGGATATCTTCACCAAAGCACTTATGAAGGATCTACTTCTTCATCTTCAGAGACTCGGTATTGGGCCGAGGAGATAATTCACCTATGGGTGGACATTGAGGGAGGGTGTTAGATATGCTCAATGCCCCACCCTCATAAGGTGCCACCAATGATCCATGGTACTCAAAGTTGTAAGGCCCCCATTATGAGGAGAATCCAAACATGATCCTGGAAATTGGTTGAGTCCTGACTTGTATATCAGATGAGGTCTATGTGATAGGATGGAAAAAAGGTGACCATTGTGGGTCTAATCTTTGGGTTGGATTGAGTAGTTAAGCTAGTAGCAACTTAAGGCACATTGCATCGAGTTGTGGGGGAAGGGAGTTAAAAGGGGCCCCTATTTTGGGATCCGGGGCCCGCGGAAGTGGCCCCTGGGTGAATGAGCCGGTGACTTATAGGCAGTGGCTTGGTTAAGGGAACCCACCAGAGCCATAGTGAAAGCGAGTCTTGCTAGGAAAACTGTCACTACTTATGGACCCGAACCTGGGTGGGGGGTCACGAAAAGATTCCCTAGAATATTCGCTGGCTGACTAGTGGAGGCTCATATGGTAGGTTGGTCACGCCGACCTAACCTTTGCGGGCTATAAAAGCTAAACCCCTTCACAACCATCGATCATCTATCTTTCACCCAGTCAGAGTTATTCTAGCTAGCCTTAAGCTCTTCAACTATCTTCTGTCTAGATCACCATCTAAGCTTCAATGTGGAAGCGCATGGGTGGACAGAGCCATCTCTATATCAATTGTTTGGAGCTAAAGAAATTTTCTAATTCTCCTCTTATCTCTTGTGTACTCTCTATCTCTATCTCTTTCTCAGATTTTGTTCATTGCGCTGTGTAGTTTTTACAATTCCTAATGTCATCATGCTGCCAAACCGGGTTATTCATTACTAGATTATTATTTTTCTATATAAAATAATTACATAAGATCTTAGCTTCCATATCCTTCACTTATACGAATTTATAACTCATCTAGAAAGCATACTAGTACAAGCATAAACAATTAATCGTTACGAATTGTAGCTGGATTAATTAAGATTCTAAGTCATAAAATCATGTTGGAATTAATGTCCAAAGGTTATTGTACTTATGCCTTTATGTGCATTCAATATAGTTATGGTCAAATGCGACAAGGTTAAGAGTCGACTGATGCTTGTTATAGAAACTGATTGTCTATTTAAGAGTACTATAAGTCATCTCATTGAGTTATTGACACAATATATTTCTTTAAGGAATTTCGCTTATGTTGGGTAAGATAGCCCAAACGGGAAATTCATGCCTTGCTTAACATGTTATAAGAGATGTACTCAACACTTCTTTATGGGGAGGAGAATCCTCATTAGAATGTAAGGTTACTTTAGGATAAGGTCTACCTTGGCTATGTGAAGCTGTGAATTACATGATGGTGTGATTGTCATTGCATCATTTGATATACATTTGAAAGGATTGTTTGTGTTTGCTAGAATCTAGATCTCTGATTGAAATTATTGTCAAATAGAATAAAAGGAAGGATTGTGCTAGACTACCCCCAAGCTAGTGGCGAGACCCTACTCCAAGGGGATCATGATTATCGCTACGAGAGACTTGGCCCGGCTCCATAGGCGAAAGGTTTGTCAGTAGGGATAATCTCGGGAAGTAGGAAATGTAGGTGCGAGAGGGGGCTCTGACTGTAAATCCTGCATTATTTCCAAAATCTGACGAGCCCCTTCGTGACCTAGGATGGGATCCTGGAACCTTAAATACTAGTTATGAGGGTCGAATCTTGGTGGTTAAAATACCATCGTGGAATTTTGTGTATCTTTCGCTAGGTTAGAAAGATGGAAATTGTAATAAGCTTCCAATATAACAAAGAAGTTTTCTTTACTGTTCGAATTGTATGCATGTCTGTGAGATAAATTATGTGAAGGAACCTGTGATTTAGTGGACTAATTAAGGAAGCTGGTTGTATATGTTCCAATAAATGTGTTGTAGGTAATTAAAAACTAAAGATGATCTTGTCATCAAAGAAAAGCGGGTGGGTGTAATCCTCAACGAGTCCGTCCAATGATAGAGGGTTCCCAATTAGCTGGGAGCTTTTCTAAATCGGCAATAGAAATAGGAAGATGGTGACCAACTAGTCGTTAAGTAGAACCGACTTGCATTGTTTTAGGGGGAACCAAATGGGGTTTTGCCTTATGGGTAGGAGGGTTGACGTACCACACTTCCCTATGTCTCCCATTCTCTTTGAACGAAGTGCAATGGCAAGTCCACTTCAGATCGAGTAATCCTGTAAAAGTGGGACTCAAAATTATTGACGCTAAAAGCTGGCCACTAGGAGACCCATCTGATTTTAGGAACCCAAAACTTCAGGTCGATCCTAATGGGTTTGTCTAGAACTCTCCAGTTGCGAAGTAAACTCAGTAGGGCCTAAGTGACAAATGCCGTGATGTTCCAAGGGAGCACCGGGTGGCATCATTTTTGGAAAACCTACTGATGGACTACTAAAAGGTGTGCCATGAATTGAGACTAACGGACACCTAATAGTTGGTATCAGAGCAGACATTAGTATAGAATACGATGTAAGCTTATGAAAAATATTTTTTTAAAACATAGCCTAGGACATGTTTTCTTCTCTTTATTAATGTATATTTTTGAATTATGGCAAAGTAGCGAATCTTGGAAATGATTCTTGAGCTTTCGAGTAATGTTAAAGTCAGCTGTGCATTCATCTAGTTTTTCTTGGAGAATTCAAATGATGGGGGCACTAGATCAGTTGTACAACCCCTTGCCTCTATATCATGAAAGACGATGGATGATTAGCAGAGGATATTGCTAAATCGATGCAAGCCGTCTAGCTTATCTTCAAAATAATTTGAAAAGGGTAAAATGGATGGAATATCTTAAAGTTGTCAAGATCTATCTATTTCATGAGGCCAGTGTAAACTCAGCCTTGTATACTAGAGGCAAGAAGATCAAACTAAACTAATATATCTATGAGGAAGTTACGAATATCCTTCTGGCTGACAGAATAAAAGTCATAGGTCGCTCTAGCCACCACAACTACAAAAAAGATGGACTTCTTGAACTCCCTCAAAATATAGATTCCTAGATATCTACACTCCGAATCCAAGTTACTTCATTAAGGATGTATCAAAGTGTCATGCTTAGATTATAGTAGGGAATCCTTTTCTAGAAGAAAATAAGACAAGCTTGCAAGTTATTTGAATAATGTATTTCTTTCCATATGATTACCTTGTACATCCGTTGTAATAAGATACTGATTGATACTTTATCAATCAGAGAAATAATGCAATCTTATTTTTCCTTGAAACCTCTGAAATTGCAGTTTAACTTTAGCAATGGGAACAGAGTTTTATTTGAGAGTTGTTTCAATAAACTAAGTGAGAGATAATTTGAGTATTGAACTCTATTATTGACGCTATATAAACTTCAAAAAATTTAAATTGCGAATTGTTGAAAATTTCCCAGAATCTCGCATCCACAATAATTCCCAATGAAGCTCAAGAGAAAAGGAATCTTTTGAAGCAAGTCAAACCTCCGGAATTCGACGGGAAAGACGAGAATGTGGAAGCCGATGCTGAGGTTTGGATCGAATCCATGGAAGATTATCTTACTACTATTGGAACTATCCTAGCCAACCAAGCCATGATAGCTAAGCTAAAATTAATTGGTAAAGGTCGACTTTGGTGGAAGCAGTGGTGCCGAGATCAAGGTGTCCCTGAAAATACCATTACTTGGGATTTGCTGAAAGAAGTTGTAAGAGGAAGATATTTACCTCCAGATTATCGCACCCAGAAGATAAATGAATTCTTCAATTTGAAGCAAATGGGTCTGATCTTGGAAGCATACTAATCCAAGTTTGTTTCTCTTCTTAAATATGCACCCCCCATGGATACTATTCAACAAGTGTCCAAGTTCTGTAATGGGCTAAATTATCCTCTAAACACTCTTTTGGAATCAATGCGCCCAATAGACCTCTAAGATAATTTGATTCGAGCTGCTCCTATTGTGCGAGAAGTACAATCAAAGCCTAACAACAATAAGTTCTAGAGATACAATAACTAGAACAAAGGAGGATTCAAAGGTCAAGCAAAAAGAACCCAAGGCCAATTTTACCAAGGTTAGAAGAAAAAGGCAAAATCCAATGTAGTTGGAAATTTTATTCCTACCCAGGGGAATAGGAATGGTCTTAGGTGCTTTCACTGGAGCCCCAAGAGAAACACCAAGGAAAAGGGAATTATCTTGTAAGAAAATCTATCTTGTAACATCAACAAGCTTTTATTTCATTCTTTTGATCATCAAAACAAAGAAAACAACAATTCTTAATGCAACATCATAGTAGATTTCTCCCACGGATTTGATAGAATCAACCATAATTTTTAACATCTTCATAGAATCCATCAATAGAACAAAGAACAAAAAATAATACACCATCTTTGAATGAAAATCGATCACATATTATTCATCTTCAATGTCTTCATAGTTTTCTCTCTCAATCTCTCATATACAGTTACACTGTTTTGATATAATTGACTAT
Source organism: Lygodium microphyllum (assembly GCF_053477565.2). Lineage (NCBI taxonomy): Eukaryota > Viridiplantae > Streptophyta > Polypodiopsida > Schizaeales > Lygodiaceae > Lygodium > Lygodium microphyllum. The sequence continues at coordinate 75,663,804 of NC_141163.1, forward strand.
CTCTGGCTCTCTCTCTCTCTCTATCAATAGTACATCATCTCCTCACTACAATACTCTCATAATAACTCTCAATAATCCTTCTTAGGTCATGGATGCACCTCCCAAGAGGTATGTTTGATATGAAGAGTCACCAGAGCCACTATAGTGTCTTTTCACAGCTCACTACTGTCACTGTCACTCAGTCTTCAGCAGTTGCTTCTTCCACTTGTTTTAGCTCTTTTAAACTTAGATTCATCCTTTCCAAAGGTTAGAAAACTTTCCCAAAGTCACACATACATTCTATAGAACACTTATAGAAGTTCTACAGAACAGTTACAGTATAACACCAGAGCAGCTACAGTACAGTTACAGTACAGAGACAGAGTAGCTATAGAGGCTCTACAAAGGGTCTACAAAAGTCATCAGAACCTCATAACTCATACTCAAACCATTTCATACTATCAAAAACTATTCAATAAGCTTCCAAAATATCTCAATCTTCATCAATCTCCATCAATCCATGCTTCATACAGAAGAAAATCAGAACAAAACAGAAGCTATACAAAAGGTATACAAAACCAATCAGAACCTTATAGAGCTTCATATCTCCACTGAAAATCATCATGAACTTCCAAAACATAATCAATATCATCCAAGACACTCTCAAACACTTCCATTAAAAACCATACATCACTCTAAATCTATAAAAAATCAATCAATCAGACCTCAAAAATAATAAAAATCAGTCAAAATTTCAATCTTTTTCTACTCTCAACATATCCCAACACTTAGAAAGGAAGCGTCCTCACGACCTAAGGAAAAAAAGAATATAAGTTCATTAAAAAGCTCAATTTTAATCTTCCGTCGGATCTTCAACAATCTTTCCAAACCACGACCCCAACTTATTACCTGTATCTGATAGAAAATACTACTAAAGGAAAACTTCTGTTATTCATTAACTCATCTGATAATCATTTAAAACCCATAACAAATTTGTAAAGGATATAAGAGGTTCTCTTCAGCTTTCCACCATAGGCTTTCCATCCACCGTCAATAGCTTGAAAAGAGCTCTCGAACAAAGTATTCTCAATCAGCACAAACTCATCACATACAATTATTACAACACATACACAAACACTAACACAACCATCTGAATGACCTCTAAAAAGAGAGATATATATCATTAAGAATCATCCAAAATACATTGCAAAGGCATCAATGAAGATGATCCCTTTTGAAGATCCATGGAGAAGGATTCATCTACAAATGCCTTTGGAGGATTTTGAAAGAACTGCAGGTAGCACATCCTTTCTAGCAAAACAAGGTATCTGCTAGGGAGACATAGGGCATGAAAATATAGGACATCTAACTGGTGGGAGTCAATGTCCACATTGACATTCATGCAAAGTTTGGAATGGCCTTTTTATCATTATGGGAATGCCTATGCATGTATGCTAGATACCAAGCAAAATGAGCTGTCAATCTCACTGAAGGATCTAGAGATTGTGAATATTGGTGAGCAAAATGAAGGTAGTTCTGGTATGCTTGACTGGCAGTTGTCCAATCCCCTGGAATTATTGGCCAGTTTATCTAAGGTCCTGTAAGAGAATCAGTCGAGCTCTATCCTCTTCTTCTTGGAATCTGCTGATCAATCCCTTCATATTCACTAACCAACTGAGGGGGCTAAGAAATAGAAGTGGTAGGAGAGGGAAGTGGAATAAGTAAAAGAGGATGAAGAGATGGGTAGGAAAAATCATAAAAGGAGGAATAAGTTAAAGAAGGAGTGGCTAAAAATTTTAAGGAATCAGTTAGGAAAGGTGTTAATTGATAAATAGGAAAAGTAGAAGGTATATGGATAGATGGAGAAGGGGATGGTGGAGAATGGGAAAATACTCTATCTTCAATAAAAGAGCAATAGGTAAATATGGGAATTTGAGAAAAAGATTGAGGTTGGAAAAGAAGAGGTAAGATTGTTGTTGAATTGGTTTGATAAAGGGAAAGATAGGTATCATAGTGATGAGCCATTTGATGGTAATATAATAGGCTAGGAATAGAGGGACCTAAGACAGATATTCTCTGATAGGCATCAAAAAAGGTGGAATCAAATGGATGGTTTTTTGAAAGGTGAGCTAAGAGATCCACCCTCAGTTGGTTAGTGCTCTATACATAGGTAGAAGTTGTGTTCTGACGTTGATTCAGGACCACATAATCAATCATTGAGTGTCAGGAATTTTTAGGGCAAGTAGCCACTTTTGAGGAGTAACACTAGAACATGTCATCTATCTGCAACTCCAAATAGTTGACATACAAGACAGCTTGCAAAACCACATCCCCCACATACTAGGTCATATCTACTTCATTTGGAATCAACAGATCACCTCGTAGATACATATAAGACAGCAGCATGGTATCCGTCATCACAGAATCTTCAAACACCATACGAACCACTTTTATCAGTAACTTAGGAGACCAAGCCCCACTCCAACCATCCTCTGGAAGATGAAGATCCATCCTTGAAAGCTTCATGTAAAAGGCCAACTTCTGCAATTAATAGTGGACAAAGAAAGAATGGTCTGGAGGAACATACTCCTAGAAATGCTCAAATATCGACCATAACAAATCCATCATGGACAGTACTCTTTCCACTTTATCTTGGAACAAGGGACACAATGTGGCATGTCTCTGGAGAACTGCCAAGTCCTGCTTAGAGAGAGAAGGAATTAGAGGAACATTGGGGCTTGGAGGAATAGACCGTGACTGCATCAGTTGGTCTTGCAACTGCTTGATTTGGGAAGCTTGTGATTCCACTATGTTATGAGTAGTCTATAAGGCTGAGAGTTTTGCATCTAAAAGAGTCTGAAACTCTTGAGCTTCTTTGGACATCCTCTCCTTCTCCTTTGAGATTTTAGTGACCTCTAATTGAGCCTCTGTTAAGTGAATCTTCAAAGAAGATATTTCTTCTCTCTGAGCCTCAATCATTTGGGTTTGTTGCTCCATCTGCTTAAACAGATCTGCAAGTGTGTCTTTAGCAGAGGCTAACTCTGAAGTTGCCTTATGCAACTGGTCTTTGGACTGCATCAGTTCTTTATAGAAGGAAGCATACAACTGTTGAACACAAGCTGTCATCACTGAAAGTTCAATCAAACTCTAAATGTCTTTACAAAGGAATGGAATGGCATCTCCCGATAGTAGACTGTTCAGTGAAGGGATTGATATATTCAAGGAACCCTCTCTATGCACTCTGAACAAATTGTTACATGTGAGGTAAGCAGGGAGGTCACTGCCAGATGTAGTAGGAATTGTAACTGAAGGAAGAACTGAAGGAGTTTTTATCTTCCACACGCTTCAAGAATTTTCATTGAATGACTAGTGGAGGAGGGGAATCAAGAAGCTCGCCACCTTTGTGGATCACTAGGGGATCCTTTTTCCAACGGAGGGGGGCAGGGGAAGTCTATTGGCAGAAGCCCCAGGGTTGTAGCGATCCTGTGCAGAGGGTGACGAGGCACGAAGGGTGCCGCAGGGAGGAGGTGACGGAGCAGGGGAAGGAGGGGGCACTCTCTCTGTCTCGAGGGAGGGGGAGGGTGCTCCTTTTATAGGAGGGGGAGGTGGTGGGCATGGCCGCCACCCCTTCCACATGGGGGCTGCATCCCCCCTTAACCATTACATCACTCCCTCTCTCTCTCTCCCCAACGTGCTGTCGGCGGGGAGAGAGAGGGGGAGTTAAAAATTTTTGAACTAATAATATTTTTTTTTTAAATTAAAAAGGGGGGAGTTCCTATGGGAGGGAGAAAACACGGAAATGTTACATTCCCATAGTGAATTACTTGGCCGAATATACCCTTGTTCTAGCACTTGCTTGAGTTTCTCTTTTAGTTTGATGGCTTCAAGAATAGACATTTTATAAGGTCTCTTTTCCACTGGAGTGGCTCTTGGAACAAGTTTGATCTCATAATCAACTTTTCTTTCTGGAGGTAACTTAGTTAGCTCTTCAGGAAATATGTCGATGTATTCTTTTAACCAAGATGGTTCTTCTTTAACCTGATCATCTTGATTTATTTTATATTATTAAGCTTGATCAAGTAAATAGGTAATCCCTTCTTCAAGCCTTTCACAATTCGAGAAGCTTTTGCTAATTGAACTTTAGGTTTTCCTGTTTCACCTTGTGTAGTTGTTATTTCACCATTCAAATCCTAAAATGTGACTTGATCTTTTCCACAATGGATATGAGCATCATTGGGAATAAACCAATCCATTCCTAATAAACATTTCTTAGACTCCTAATTTCATTACTCTAAACCTCATACTTGAAAGGTTTTCTCCTAGGTTAAACTCTACCTTGGCAATTTGCTGTGTAGAAAGTACTTCGTTTCCATTTGCTAATTTCACATGCAGCTTTGATGCATTTACTCTATCTATTCCTAACTTCTTAGCACACTTGGGTGAAATAAATGAGTGTGTACTTCCACAATCAATCAAAACTTTAAATGATTTACCTCAGTGACTAGCCGGTGTCTGTATTACCGAATATTGACGATTTGGACCTTTCCTATGGAATGTAGCATGAACAATTGCTCTTTCAATATCTTCTTTCATAGTAAGGTCTTCCTCCTTATTAGTCTCTTTTAGGGTAATATTTGACATTCTTCTTCTTGCCATAGCTACTTGAACACGGCCTTGAGCAGCTCTGCCTTGACCTCAAAATTGGTCTTGGTGATTGCTCCTACCAAGCTTTGGACAATCTCTCCTGAAATGTCATGTCTCATTATAGTGAATGTTGAGAGTAGAAAAAGACTGAATTTTTGACTGATTTTTGTTGTTTTGGAGGTATGAATGATTGATTTTTGATGGATTTAGAGTGATGTATGGTTGTTAATGGAAGTGTTTGAGAGTTTTTTGGATGATTTTGATTATGTTTTGGAAGTTCATGACGATTCTCAGTGGAGATATGAATCTCTATGAGGTTCTGTTAAGGTTCTAATTGGTTCTGTATAGCTTCTGTTTTGTTCTGATTTTCTTCTGTATGAAGCATGGATTGATGATTGATAAAGATTGAGATATTTTGGAATCTTATTGAATAGTTTTTGATAGTATGAAATGGTTTGAGTATGAGTTATGAGGTTCTGATGACCTTCTGTAGACCCCCTATAGAGCCTCTGTAGCTACTCTATCTCTGTACTGTAATTGTACTATAGCTACTCTGGTGCTATACTGTAACTATTTTGTAGACCTTATGTAAGTGTTCTATAGAATGTATGTGTGACTTTGGGAAAGTTTTCTAACCTTTGGAAAGGATGAATCTAAGTCCAAAAGAGCTAAAACAAGTGGAAGAAGCAGCTGCTGAAGACTGAAGAGAAGCCTAAGTGATAGTGACAGTAGTGAGCTATGAAAAGACACTGTAGTGGCTCTGGTGACTCTTCATATCAGACATACTTCTTGGGAGGTGCATCCACGACCTAATAAGGATTATTGAGATTTATTATGAGAGTATTGTAGTGAGGAGATGATGTACTATTGATAGAGAGAGAGAGAGAGCCAGAGATAGTCAATTATATCAAAACAGTGTAACTGTATATGAGAGATTGAGAGAGAAAACTATGAAGACATTGAAGATGAATAATATGTGATCGATTTCCATTCAAAGATGGTGTATTATTTTGTGTTCTTTGTTCCATTGATGGATTCTATGAAGATATTGAAGATTATGGTTGATTCTATCAAATCCGTGGGAGAAATCTACTATGATGCTGCGTGAAGAATTACTGTTTTCTTTGTTTTGATGATCAAAAGAATGAAATAAAAGCTTGTTGATGTTACAAGATAGATTTTCTTGCAAGAGAATTCCTTTTTCCTTGGTGTTCCTCTTGGGACTCCATGTTTTTGGTGCGCAGCCAGGGAAACTTGCCATCAACAACAAGCACCAGAAGAGGCTGAAAATGAAGGAAATGGCATTGCCAAGAAGAGGAGAATTCAATGGATATTTGCAAAGTTCCTTCTTCCACTGAAGAAGTGAAAATTCTCATTATCAAAGTCACTTTCCACAAGAAGTTCATCCCACAAGGGCCAAAACATGTCACCATCATGATGCATGCTCTATGTGGTGGACTGTTTCCTCTTCCTGTTGAAGCAGCAGAAACTTGCATCTTGGTGGCAAACTGTTTGGGAACAAACTGAAGAGCAAAAACAGAGAGAATGACTATCCATGGAAGATTTGGCATTCATTGAGAAGTTTCCATACATCATCAAGTGGGAGATTATGAAGAAGCTTCAAGGGTCTTGGTCTGTAGAGGTTCACGAAAACAAGAAGGAAAAGAGTTGGAATTTGTTCGTGGATGATCAATAGCAAGATACATGGGATGCTTGGTGCACTGACAATCTTCTGTTTGTCCAATTAGCAACCCATTGGAAGTTGGTAGATAGAGTGTTTTTCACAAAATACACTGTTGAAACCCTTAGAAGCTGGCATTATTATAATGACGCAACAACGATCCTAAGAAGAATGAGTTTTGATACTTTCAGAATGGAATATCTCCCCCTCTATAGTGGTTTGAAAGCTGAATTCAAAGATGTTGAAAAGAAGGAAGTAGAGGAGATGTTGGCCAGAGAATCCATCAGAGACTGAAGCCCCCTTTGATACTATCCTGGTGAGTCCAGACCAACTGTTTGAAGCCAACCCCCTGATGAATGATGCAATAAAGAGGCAAGTGTTAGAACAAGTCCAGAGGTACATGAGAAGAGAGAAGGCAAAAATCAAATCCGAGAACGAGCTTGCAGTAGAAGCCTCCTTTGGCGCCCTAAAAACACTCTTTACAGAAGTCCACATGGCGACTCAAGGTCCCCTTCCTAGTCAGATTTGTCTTGGAAATATTGATGACAGGCCTGCAAATGTAGTTCCATTTCCAGTTTTTAAGGGAGATTATAATGAAGACCATGATCTTCATGTTGCAGAGTCCATGGTAGCATGTGTGGCTAACAATGCCAGAACCCCTAAGCATTGGCTAGAAATATTCATCACCACTTTCAAGGGAACGGCATTCCAGTGGTATGAGAGACAAGCAGCAGGAACTTTTGCCATGTGGGACGTTGGCCTTCCTCACTAAATTCAGGAGTGAAGGTTTTGAAGAACGGATGCGAGAGGAGTTCATGAACCTAAGCCAGTCCTCTAGAGAAAGAGTAGAAGCTTATGTCTCGTGAATGGAATCCATCCTGAAGAGATGGACTAACCATCATTTGGACAAAGATATCTGGAAAGGAGTGTTTCTCAGGGGCCTACAACCAGAAGTTTGCAAGTTCGTGGAATTGAGAAGACCAATTAATATGCAAGCTGTAGTGAAAGGTGCAAGATTATATGACGAAGTTGAAGCAAGGCTGTCAATGACTCCAGGAAGAGGAGTTTTATCTCCTCCCATGCCAGGAATGGTATACCCACCAAATGCAGTCCCAGGGACAGTTCCCTACCCCTATCCCCAGATGCAAATAGTGCCGCAATATAATGCACCTAATTCACTATGGTCACTGCAAACGACAATGCCTCAAATGATAGTTCAACCACAGCAATAGTGGCCTCAAAAAGTTCCTCCAATGGCAACTCAACAACAGTGGAAACCTACCAAACTGGAATCAACAACCCCAAGTTTCAATAGGAGCTCTAAATCAGAGCCAAAATGGAGGACCTTCTAGATCAACCCAACCAGTGTATGTAGTAATTATAGACGCTTCCCGAAATCCCACTACAAGTACTTTAGGAGGTGAAAATCTAAAGGATTACTTATCCAACTCAGTTGCAAGTATCAAGAAAGAGCTTTTGGATGTGATTACAGATCAGCTGCAGACACTGAAGGTGAATACTGCCAATACATCCACTCCTGCAGGAGTTGGAAGAGATGTGATGCGCTCTAATACATGGTGTGGAAAGTGTCATCCGGCGGGACATTTAGCCACTAAATGTACCCAAAAACCAACCATTCCTGGAGCCTTTTGTTCATACTATTTTTGGAAGAACCATATAGAGGATATTTGCTCTCTGAAAGAGATGCATGAACGAAGACAGAAGGATGAAAATGCAAGATTCAACTTGCTGGAATCTAAAATGACAACACAAGATATTGGACCAAAGCCTAGGGAGTTTGGTCCTAATTTTGGTCCAAGGAGGTTTCCCTCTCAAATTTACAGAGGGTGACAGTCTCAGAGGTGGAATGTTACAGGTGTGGAGAAAAGGGACATATCTCTCCAAATTGTCCAAACTCTAGACGATCTGTGGATTACAAGCCCTTATGCAGCCGATGCAAAGGAGAAGGTCACATTGCAAAGGACTGTCCAAGTCCATCCCCTGTAAAGGCCAATGCCACTGATAGCCAACAGAAGGTACAAGAGTCTGCCTCAATTTAGTAGAGTTGGAAGTTGTTGCTGTTACGCGCACCAAGAAGAAGGAACCAGTGGTTCAGAACGAAAATGATTCTCCCGCCAAGTCTGTGAAGTTCAACCTGCCAACAGAGGGACAGAACAGTATAGAATAGAGCACTGCAGTACAGAGCATTGCAGTGCCACAGAGAGCTATAGAGATAGTCCCAGAGACAGGACCAGAGGCCCAGGAGATAGATGATATAGAAGTACTTCCAGAAATAGAGGAAGTGCCGATGTTGCAATTGTTAGAAGAAAAAGAAAAGATGAAAATGAATGTAGCCCCATTCCCTAGCAAGCTAGAGAAGCCTGTAGATCCTATCAAAGATTATGACTTGGTCAAAGACCTAGACACTTTTAAACCAAACTTAACATTCTGACAGTTGCTGATGTTGTCTCCCAGCTGCCTGCCGAAAGAGATTCAAAAGCATCTTGACAAGAAGACGTGGACTAAGGATTGCTCTTTCAACAGCGACCAAGACTAATAAGGTCCCGAAGCCTGTAAAGGAAGTAGATGTGGCTAATGCCTTCCTAGATCCTGGAACCCTAGAGATTAGTGTATGGATAGAAGGATGCTTCATTTCAAATGCATTGATTGATGGAGGATCATCAGTAAACATAATGACGGATGTGACAATGAAGGACTTAGGGTTGCAAGGAATTCAACCTACACAGTGGCTTATCAGATTGGCAGACCAAAGCAGAATCAAACCTTTGGGCATCCTCCCATACGTAAAAACAACCCTTGCAGGAAGAGACTATTGGCTAACATATTTGGTGGTCAAACCAAATTCTTATGGGACCTCATACCCTCTGTTGTTGGGAAGACCTTGGCTTTTTGAAGCAAGAGCCAGGACGGATTGGTTCAAAGGAACCCTAACCCTAGGCAGAGAACCCAACAAAGTGGTGTTAAAGTTGTATGGACAACAAAAAGGCAATGGATCCACATCCATCGAAGTCATAACTGACTCCTCTAATGAGGTAACATATGGTATATCAGGAGATGAAGAGGCTGTTAAGCAGATCTTTCCTAAGAAAACAGAGACACAGTCCCTAACAGTGGGCACTGTAAGCCAACTACCAAGGGAAGTAAAATCCTTGTCCATGGGTGAATACCTCCTGCCTCAACTAGAATTAACTTCTGAAATCACCTCTGACAGTGAAATAGAAGCATGGATGTACTGTTCTCCCTGTTACATGATAGTCGCAGAGACAAAGCAGAGACAATACAGAGACACTACAGTTACAGAGTAGAGATAGTACAAAGGCAGAGTAGATACAGAGCGGATACAGAACAGAGACAGAGCGGATAGAGAGACAGTCACAGAGACAGTAACAGATACAGAGCCAGAGCCAGAGGCAGAAGCAGAGTCAGAAGAGGTGACAGAAGCAGAAGCAGATGCAGAGGTAGAAGATTTGTTCTTCTCTTATAGAGCCTCTACAGAAGCAGAGATAGAGCCTCGAAAGGAAGAGGATGAAAATGATAAGGAAGAAAATGATGAGGAAGAAAATGAAGCAAGTTATGAAAGTGCAGATGAAGAATTCCCTCTGATAGAGGATGATCTTGTTGATGTTCCTATAGAGACCTTAGAGGCCAAAGATCTCCGGGTACTGGATGCAATGACCATGGTTCCATTTGGGTTGGCCAATGGACTACAAAGTATGCAGAATCTGTATAAGCAATGGATTAAAAGCATAAAAATTAAGTTCACCAGTGGCTCATATCACCCTGACTGTTCAGTCCAAAGAAAAGATGACAATGATGTCCTTTGTCAATAGAAGCCAAAGCCCTCAGAGCCCCGACCTCTAGCAGGTCCATGCTATGTGAGATTCATGGACGCATCCTCTGAAGATGAATCCGTAAGTCTAGAAGAAATTACTACTCACACAGAAGCAAACAAAGCTCTGACACCCTTCCAATAACCTAAACAGACGAATGAGTCATCTGTTTAGAAGGAGGACACTGGTTCTGGTGGAATATCATATGAGGATACTACTCTCTTGAAAGAGACAGACCTCTATCCAGAAGCAATCCGTGGGACATTTATCCGTGAAGTGGAATGTGAAAGACAAGTAATATTCTTGGATACTGACAGTACCGAAGGTCACCTAAAAGTGTGTCTCAATCTTCCAGAAGAAGAACTAGTGGTCCTGAAAGAGAACTTAGATGTGTTTGATTGGTCATATAAAGACCTAAAGAGGATTGATCCCACAGTATGCCAACATCACATTAACCTAGAGCTTGATGCCAAACTTGTAAGGCAAAGACAAAGGCGTATGAATCCTAATTACTCTGCTCTGGTGAAGGCTGAATTATTAAAACTTCTTGAAGCAGAGTTCATCTCTCCCGTGGCTAACAGTGAATGGGTTTCACCCATTGTGGTAGTATCTAAGAAGAATGGGAATTTTTGAATATGTGTCCACTTTTGGAAGATGAATTCAAAGACAAAGAAGGATCATTTCCCTATCCCCTTTACAGACCAACTGTTGGACACAGTGGCAGGCCATGAGCTGTATTCCCTCTTGGATGGATTCAGCAGATATAACCAAGTCCAAATCGCAAAAGAGGACCAATCCAAAACAACTTTCACCATAGAATGGGGAACCTATACCTATAGAGTGATGACATTCGGGCTTTGTAATGCTCCTGCCACCTTCCAACAAGTAATTATGGGTGCCTTCCAGAATCATTTGCATGATTTCGTTGAGGTGTATCTTGATGACTTTTGTGTCTATAGTTTGATCCGAGAGCACTGGGGACACCTAGAGCAATGTTTTGACAGATGCCGAGAGTATGGGATTTCTCTCAACCTCGACAAATATGTCTTTGGCATCTCATCAGGAGTTCTTCTGGGCCATATTGTCTCTGTGCAAGGGATTGCAAGAGAATGGGCAAAGATTGAGAAGATTTCCGCCTTAACAGCACCAACAAACCTCAAGCAATTGAGAGGATTTCTTGGCCATCTGGTCTATCACAGAAGATTTATTGCACATTTTGCAACCAAGGCATCCCCTCTGCACAAGCTCCTAAGGAAAGAAACTGATTTCCTTTGGACTGATGACTGTGAAGAAGCCTTTAATACCCTAAAATAGTGCCTTATCCAAGCACCTATCTTACAGCCTCCTGATTGGACGAAGGAGTTCCATGTGCACACAAATGCATCAGTTGAAGGGCTAGGTGCTTTCCTATGTCAAAAGGGCCCCTCTAAATTAGATCAATCGATATATTATGCAAGTCGAAAGGTCACTGATAGGGAACGGAACTACACAGTGATAGAGCTTGAATGCTTAGCAATGGTGTTTGCATTGGAAAAGTTTCAACACTATCTATTGTCAATGCATTTCAAGTTTTATGTGGATCATGAAGCCCTATCCTTCCTGATGAACAAAGTAGATGTTAAAGGACGACTGATGAGATGGTTACTCCTATTCCAGGAGTTTGATTTTGAAGTGGTAACTAAGCCTGGCCGTTCCCATGTCCTAGCCGATCATCTGTCATGGATCCCTCAAACAGAAGAAGAGGGACAGGATGATCCAGACCTTCCTAATGCTTCCTTGTTTCTAGTTGAAATAGTTACTCCCTGGTATGCAGACATAGCCAACCTCTTGGCAACTCAACAGTATCCTCCTGGCATCTCAAGCCGTGAGAAGAAGAAGCTTCTGTTAGAATCAGCCCCCTACACTTTGCTAGGTGGTGCACTGTACAAGAGAGGCAAAGATGAAAGGCTGTGAAGATGTGTTGCAGGGGATGAAATCAGCATAGTATTGAAAGCATGCCATGACGAACCCTATGCTGGACACTTCACAAGAGAAGCGATAGCCAGGAAGGTTTTGTTAGCAAGATATTGGTTGTCAGCGAATGATTACTGCAAGAGATGTGATGCTTGTCAGTGAATGGGGAAACCCACCAAAACAAGTGCCATGCCGCTGCAACCCATTCTTCCCCTAAAGCCATTCGAGAAGTGGGGGATTGATTTTGTGGGTCCCATTGATCCACCCACTAGACGGCAGAATAGATACATCCTAGTCTGTACGGATTATGTCACAAAGTGGTGTGAAGCTAAAGCTCTGAAGCAGGATGATGGTAACAGTGTAGCCATGTTCATCTATGAGAATATTATCACCCGTTTTGGCAGTCCCCTTGAACTGGTAAGTGACAGAGGTACTCATTTCCTTAACAAAATCATGGAGGAGCTGACATAGTTTTATAAGATCCGCCATCGCAAGTCCACTCCTTATTACCCCAGAGCCAACGGCCAAGTTGAAGTCACCAATCGCATCCTCTGCTCAATTTTAACAAGAACAATTGCCGCACATCGTCATGACTAGGACGATCGACTTACAGAAGCCCTCTGGGTGTACAAAACCTCCCATAAGGCAGCTATAGGACAAACCCCTTTCCGGCTAGTGTATGGTACAGAAGCCGTTTTCCCTATTGAGCTGGAAGTGCCCTCTTTGCGAGTGGCAGTTAAAGAACGCTTGGGAGATGGTGAGTCATTGCAACGCCGTCTCCTACACTTGGAATGCTTGGATGAGATACGGTGGATGGCCCTATAGTGCATGGAAACCACTCAAGCGTGACGCAAGGCCTATCATGACAGTTTCATTAAGCACAAGGAGTTCAAAGAAGGTGATCTTGTTCTAGCCTATGATTCGAGATTCGGCAAGTTTCCTAGCAAGCTTCAACAATGGTGGATAGGCCCATACAAGGTACTTGCGGTCAATCCTAACAGCTCTGTTCAAGTACAGACCATTGATGCCTCTAATGATCATTTCCTGATCAATGGCTGTCGCTTGAAGATGTACTTCCCTCCCTAGGGATCTTGACAATCATAGTCGACCTACCCTTTCCCTTTTGGGCGTCGCACTGTCCTTCTCGTCATGCTTCTGATAGCCCTTATGATTCTCCTCATGAGGTGGTCTCGTTCTGCTACCCCCTCGCAGAAACATCTCAACTCGACCTTGTTCTCTTCTCGTCAGATCCAACAACGGTGGCGAGGTTGGTCCTGACATATGGTATTTCTACCATTCTCTTTCTTAATGGAAAAAAAAAAGAAAAAAAAGAGGAAAAAAAAAAGAAAAGAAAAAAACAAACAAAACAAACAAAACTGTTATGGGAGAAAAGGAAGAAATTCCCTGTCATAACAGGCATCGTTCCAAGAAAAGGTGGAAACACCCTTGGGTGAGCAGCTGACTATGGAAAAGGTGGCAACACCCGCAGTTCAGGATAGCTGACTCACTAGCAGAACCTCTTCAGCAAGCAATTTGAAGCCACCTCCCTTGGTGTGCTGTCTTTGCAATATCATTCTGTCTGCCCTTCTTAACAGACGACTCTTTTTACAAATCATTGAAGTACGAGATTTGTTGGCTGCCTCCCTAGGTATGCCTCCTCCTCAAGATCCTGACGACAACAACAGCCGACATAATCTTCATCACCAACCCCTTGAGTGATGCGAGCTTTCATCCTAACAGGATGGCGACATGAGTATGGGCTGCCATCTTTATCTATCAGAGAGTGAGACAAAGGTTGGGGTGAGTGACTAGTCTTTCCCTTCAAATCAAATGAGAGGTGAGACGTGTGAACGGAGTGTTGCACGCACGGGATGGGCCTCTCAATGCACAATGCACGATCTGTTTCTGTGCACTGCACCATAAGGCTACCTGGCCTTCCTTCTTGCACTGTATGCCAGCACAGGGTGGGATGCACTGTTGCACAATCAAAAGCGCACAAGGCATACAACCTCTGCACAAGTGATAGTGGGGATTACATCAATGGGTTTTAGGAATGGGCTGCCCTTTGTATCTATTCAACAGAGCGTGAGACAGAGGGTGGACTGAGTGTGACTGGTATTCTTCAATCAATTAGCGAGAGGTGAGGATTGAGGGACGTTGCGACCATTGGAGTCAGGTACGTTTCTGTTTCCCTATGCACCCACGGGATGGGTCTCTGCCATCAGCACAGGATACGTCATTCCGTTATGTACACTGCACTATAAGGCTCCCTGGCCTTCCTCCTTGCACCTATGCTAGACGGGTTGGACGCACTGTGGCATCATCAATTGTGCACCCTGGCATACTCCCTCTGCACCATTCCCTGGTCGATTCCTAAACCCGGTGTGAGCTCTGGGTTTTCATCATTATTTTCTTGAGTGATGTTAGTAATGGGACGAGTGATTATTCTTTCATTCCATTTGCGAGATCGTGAGTTGAATGTAATATCCCTCGTCATCGACGAATTTCTTGTGATTCCTTCAACCAGCTACCTCCCTGGGTGCTGCCACGTGGTCCCTGCCACAAAGGACGTTGGACGAGTGCTGTGAAGATACCTTGTTACCTCGTGCAGCCAACGATGACACAAGACGTAACCTCGATAGTCGACATTCCTCCTTGGCAATATGGGCCAAGCTTTTCTAACCCTACACCTTCTGCTTCTCAGTGACGGTTATGTCTTAAGTGTGGGGACGTTGTGGTTGGTGTGATTTGAGGTACCAGGTCCTTGATGTTTGGTTTACCCTTCCTGCTAAGGTTTTAAGTGTGGGGACGTATCCTTGTGCGTCTATGTTGCATACCCCCATGCATATACCCTGTTCTAATCATGCATCCATGTCATGACTTCATTTTACCCTGATGAGGTCCCTTCTCCACCCTTTCGTTCTATTTCACCCTGTCCTCGAGGTTGTTTCTTAAATAAAGAGAAAAAAAACAGAAGACAACAAGAAGAAGAAAAAAAAACAAACAACAAAGGAGGAAGAAAAAAAAAGAAGCAATAATTTAAGAAAAGAATTATTTTTTAAAAAATACAAAATTAAAAAAAGAGAAAAAAAACCTACCTATGCCATTGCATCACATCCCTCCCTCCCTGCTCCTTCTTCCTCCTTCTTCCTCCTCCTTCTTCTCCCCTTTCTTCTTCTTCTTCTTCGTCTCCTCCTTCTTCTCTTCTCCCTCCACGTTGCCGCCCCACCTGGTCCTCTAGACGACGCCCTGCCGCCCCGCCTGGTCCTCTAGACGACGCCCCGCCGCCCCGCCTGGTTCTGTGGCCGACGCCCTGCTGCCTCGCCTGGTCCTCTGGACGTTGCGGCATGACGCCCTGCCGCCCCGCTTAGTCCTCTGGCCATCGCCCTGCCGCCGCGCGTGGCCGCCCCCCATGCTGCCTCCACCTCTCCTCCACCATCCTGCTCTACCTCCTCCTCCACCACCTCCCCCTCCACCACCCTGCTCTACCTCCTCCTCCTCCACCTCCCCCTCCACCACCCTGCTCTACCTCCTCCTCCTCCTCCTCCTCCTCCTTCTCCCCCCCTCCATCACCCTGCTCTATCTCCTCCTCCTCCACCTCCCCCTCCACCACCCTCCTCTACCTCCTCCTCCTCCACCTCCCCCTCCACCACCCTACTCCTCCTCCTCCTCCTCCTCCTCCTCCCAGACAAGTTAGACCTTAATCTAACCTTAATCTAACATTAATCTAACCTTAATCTAACCTTAATCTAACATTAATCTAACCTTAATATAACCTTAATCTAACCTTAGTTACAAACTTAACTACAGCTAGTTGACCCCCCAAATTAACCCTAGTTAGTTGACCCCCCACTAATTAACCCCAGTTAGTTGACCCCCCCCCACTAACTAACCTCAGTTAGTTAACCCCCCCCCCCCACTACACCTGGTTAGTTCCCACCCTTCCTTAACTAATCTAACTAGACTAGACTAACTAAGACTAGACTAACCAGACCTGACTAACCTAACCTGACCAGACTTACCTGACTTACTTGACTAAACTGACCTACCTAGACTAACCAGACTTAATTGACCTGACTTGACCTCACTTAACCAACTAACCTACCTAACTTAATTGATTTACTCAACTAAATTAACTTAATCAACTCTCTCAGACTAAGCTAACCTAATTCACCTAATCTACTTACTTAGCCCCCGTTCCTGCCCTTTCTCTTCCGTTCTTTTTTCTGCTAAGTACGGGTGTGCTAGTGTTCATGCGCGAGGACGCGCTTTCGACTTGTCCGTGCAGTGGAGTATTGCAGACCCGCCGTTCACACGCACTCATCCTTTGCTGTTCACACATAGCTCAGGTACCGCCTTGTATTTTCCAACCCGCAAATATATAAAAATACATAAAATAAACAGAAAAAACATTTAAAAAATCCAAAAAATCATTTAAAAATAAAAATTACAACTACTTTTTTTTTTGAAAATTCATCAATATTGCTGAAATTATTTGAAATGTTTTTAAAAGTGCAAATTAAAACAAATAAATTTCAAAAAATTTCAAAATCTGAAAATTACTTCAAAATTATATGAAAAATGAGTAAAAATACAGAAATAAATTCAAAAAAATCCCAAAAATTTCCATGAACCCCCTGTCTCTTTTGCCACTAATTTTTCAATTAAAAATATTTCCATAAAAGGTAAAAATATTCTTTGAAGCAAAAAAAACCCTAATTTTAATACTATACTTCATAAAAATTCATTTTAAATCCTAAAAATCAGTTGAAAATCATGGCTGAATTAACATACATTGTTGACACTTTCAAGATGACTGAAAATTCATTCTTACACTTCATAATATATTCATGTGTCATATATCTTGATTTATTATTTATTTAAAAAAACACACACATAATAGAAAAAATAAAAATAACAAAATAATTAAACTAAACCAAACAATATACACAAAACAAACACACCTAAAATACAAAACAAACAAAATATAAAATAAAAAATAAAAATAAAATAAAAATCAACAAAAACACTAAGGTGCTTTATTTTTTTTCAATCAATGGTGTTTGTTTTTGTTTGACTGGATTCATTGCATTTGGGGGATTACTCCATGCGCCTTCAGTTCATTGCATACATACCCCTACCAGATATTTATTTTGTGAGCTTTATTTATTTTTATTACCCCCTTAATCATAATTAATTGCTAAAATAAACTTTATTCACCCACTTTTTCAAACGCATTCACGCTAAACACACAAGTTTTTAATAATTTAAAAATCAACCAGCCGTTCACTTTGCACGCGCTATGTGCGCTTAAGAGGCACCTTAATTGTTAATAAAAATGAACCAGCCGTTCACAAAAAAGCACGGGCTGGTAAAAAAGTACTTCACATCACTATTAATTTTTAATTAATGAATTTGCATGTAGAGACCCAGTCTAGGAATCGTAGTCCGGGTTTCGATAAAGCACCATTTCACCCTAATAAAT
Organism: Lygodium microphyllum; assembly: GCF_053477565.2. NCBI lineage: Eukaryota > Viridiplantae > Streptophyta > Polypodiopsida > Schizaeales > Lygodiaceae > Lygodium > Lygodium microphyllum. The sequence goes on from NC_141163.1 coordinate 75,681,397, forward strand.
TGTAATTAAAATTTTAAGAATGAACCGTCGTTTTCTTATTAAGGTTTATAACCTAATAAAATGTCACCCATTGTTAATAATTTCTTTAAAATGAACCCTTCATTAAAACAATTCCCCCTCACTGCACTTTTTTCCCTTTTTAATAAACACACTTCGTGGGATGGGCACGTAAAGTCTTCTTAGTTGAACTTGATGGTCAAGGTTATGGTTAGGTCTTGATTTACATTTTTATGGTATTCTGGTTTGTCTATGTGCTACAATTACGGGTACGGTTTGTAGTTTTCTTTCTTTCTTTCCTGATACGAGGATTTGGATGCCTGGTTGTTGCATCACATGAAGTTTTCGGTCGCATATGTGTAGAGGTTATGCCGAATTTTTTCTAGGACGTGGGTTGTTTGGGGTGGTAAATGGGTTAGCTACGTTTGTGTATGTATGTCCTTCTTTTTTATTGATTCCTTTTTTATAGCCCTTTGGTTGTTTTGCAGGCATTCTTTGTGATTGTCTGTGTTGTGGTGTGTGTGTTTTCCATCTGAATGGCACCTCACGCTCCTCCTATCCAGTATGTCCCGCTGGTCAGTAGGGATTATTCTTCCCTACTAGCTTTTGAGCCTATAGCGAAAGCATGACTTGCGACTTTCGTGGTTGCCTCATTCCCCTTGATTCCAGATGATCTATCCATGTGTGATGAGTTTCTTGCATCATACAGCAAGAAGTTGGGCCTGGTTCATGGTGCTTTCATGATATTGACACCCCGAGGGTTAGGGAAGGCTTTGTCTCTTCCCTACAAAGGAGAACCCTTTGTTACAGCTAGAAAACTATTCTCCAATGATGATATTTTCAAGCTGTTACAGAAGCAGACTAAGGAGATTCTGGATATCAAGAAAGTGATCAACACTTCAGGAGTCTCTTTTTCCATGATCAACGATCCTCTGTGGAAGTTGGTCTACCAGTTTCTCCAAGACAGGTTTATGCCTGCCAAGACACCATCCCCTCTTTATAGCTTCCAGGATAGTATTAAAAGGAGTGGCTATTGATTAGAGCACTTACTTGCTTACAAAAATGGACCAACATTTTGTCAAAGTAACCAAGGGAAATGTCACAAACGTCACCTATGGTTCCTACCTGTATGCTTTCTTGACGTACTCAGGCCTAAAGAAGGATGTGCTACCATCTCCTCCATCTGATCCAGTACCTCCCCCACCACCTTCAGAAGATTCAGAACAACCTATTCCCCAAGTGTGACAGCTGGCAACGGCACCCTCCTCTGCCCCGTGAACTACACCCTGGACGTGTGAAGGAGAAGAAGAAGGTGAGGAAGTCCATGGAGGAAAGAGAGAGAAGAGGGAGAGAGGGAGAGAGGGAGAGAAGAGAGAAGGAGAAGTAGGGAAGAAGAAGAGGAAGAAGGAGGGAGAGAGAGAAGGAGGAAGAGGCAAAGGAGAAGGAGAGAAGAAGAAGGAGAGGGAGAGAGAAGAGAAGAAGAGGAAGAGAAGGAGAAGGAGAGAAGAAGGAGAGAGAGAGAGAGAGAGAGAGAGAAGAGAAGAAGAGAAGAAGAGGGAGAGAAGGAGAAGAGAGCAGAGGGAGAGGGGAGGGAGAGAAGAAGAGAAGGAGAGAGAGAAGGGAGAAGAAGAAGAAGAAGAAGAGAAGAAGGAGAAGAGGAGGAAAAGAGGTAGAAGAGGAAGAGGAGAGGGAGAGAAGGAAAGGAGAGAGAGAAGAGAAAGAGGAGAGGGAGAGAATAAGAGAAGAGAGAGAAGAGGAAGAAGAGAAGGAGAGGGAGAGAGAGTGGGAGAAGAGGAAGAGAAGAAGAAGAAGAATAGGAAGAGAGAGAGTAGGAGAAGGAAAGAAGAAAAGAAGAAAAAGAGGGAGAGAGAGAGAAGGAGAGAAGAAGAAGAAGAAGAAGAAGAAGAGAGAGAGAGAGAGAGGGAGAGAGGGAGAGAGTTAGTGAGAGATGAAGGTTTGAAGAGCCACACTCAAACCACCCCCTCGGCAAAAGACCCCCATCTAATGACCTTTCCTACCCGAGCCTATCTTCCTGAAAGCCGTTAAGGTCCGGACTGTCCAATCTCTGCATGGCAAATGGATCCCAAGAAGAAAGTCATGGGAAGCGTAGGTGCCAAAGCTACCATTTGTACCAGTAATGCGGGAGAGGCAAGCGGAGCGACCAACGTAACGAATGCCCCTACGATCGCGAATCAAATCCACGTTCTTTAAGATTTATAATTAATTGTGTATTATTTCTTGTGGTAGAAATGAAGGGGTTAACTACATGCATGGAACAAGGACGAGAGTCGTAGGATTTTTGTTTACTCTAAGCGCTAGGTCGCATGCGTGAAATGGTAGAGTATGGAGTTCGCATAAGTTTATATGCATGAAATGATAGCTTTTACACACATAAAATGATAAGGATTTTGCATTATTTCACATAAAATAATAGCTTTTAAATCAGTTCAGTGCATGAATAGTCATTTAGAATTCATGTTTTGCAATCATGATTAAAAGAAACACATGAAATGTTAGTTTCCATTTGTAAGATAAATTTTCACCATTGGAAAGAAACCTAGACTTTCATATACGCAAGTCACATGTGATCCAGTGCATTAGGAATGAGTATTTAGTTACCAGGTATAAAGAAAGCTTAAGGTCATTTAGGATGTGCAAATACATTAAATGCACTATGTGCATGATGGGTAAGGATGTGTAACATGTCCACCCGTCCACTTGTAGGACACGTCTTAGCAGCCCATCAGAAAGAGAGTCAACAAAGCGCTGCCTGGCACTCCCTCGAAATGACACGGGGATTGCGATCTAGGTCTTTCCGAGTCTACCATGAAGCAAAAGCATTCCGGTCGTTCCCACTTAGGATTGACCTGAATCAGGGTTTTCCGAATGATCAAGCTCCTAGAAAGTAACTAGCGCGAACTACTTTACGTAGAAACGTCAGGGTCGAAGCAGATTTATATTGTACTTGGTTCAAGGAGAATGGAAAACGAGAGGGATGCGAAGCTCGACCTAAGGCATAGTCCATTCCGTTCCCCTAAAATAGTATAAATCGAGACTCTAGCTTTCTAGATTCTAGGTCATCGTTCCTTGCTATCAATTTCCTTCAAGAAAAGTTCTCGGCCAATTGGGACCACCCTTTCGTGGGACGGACCCATGGTCACATCCACCGCACTTTCCTCAGGGTTGCTTTAGTTGTCTAATTACCTATCACATTTAGTTTGACAAATAAAAAAAGCTTCCTTAATTAGCCAATTAATCACTGATTCCTTCACATAATCTTAGCACTGACATAGAAAAACAATATCAAGCAAGTTCCTTTTCAACAATTGATCTTATTTATCAGTCTTTGGAATATATCATATAATCCAGCCTGAAAGCTAATCCATAATCCGCCTGAAGGCAATTCCATAATCCGCCCAAAGGCAATTCCAGCAATCCTAAGGGATCGCTATTCCAAGTTTTCACCTGTAGACTAGTATGCGGGCCTCGAGATCCTCTTGTGCAGGACCCGGAGGCAAGGGATTTACGGCCAAAGCCCCCCTGGCACCCAAGCGTCCTCCTGCTCCAAGTAGCACCCACGGAGAGACCTCTCACAGTGGGTTTGGTCCACGTATCCGATGCGGCTAACAATCCCCTTGGATTCCCTCTAGGCTTTCAACCTGAAGCATTAGTTATTTTCCACATTAGATTCCTTGAGAAAAGAAGTACAAAAAGTGCTCCTAACTATACAAACACAATCAATCTAGTGGTCATTTATTTCGCCAACTACTAAGGTGTGAATCCATCTCTCCAAATGCATCAGCATTCGATCCGGGATTGATTGCGACTTGGCAAGATCCCCAAGGGTTTCGTTGCTTGTTTACCCTTTTATCCTTGGGTTAGGGTTTATACCTTGTTAACCCAAATTAACAAATACCTTAGGTTCCTTAAACTAAGACAGTAAATCCTGGGCAACCTTGTCGCCCTAACTTGATTGGTCAATTTTCTTGCTAGGCAATTCATAGTTACCCTAACTTGGCAACTCAGCCTCACAAAAGGGTGATGTAGCAGGATGACTACTCATCCTCAAGATAGTTTGACTTGAACTTAGGACTTGCCAACCTCGTTCTAAGGAGTGGCAATACCATTTTGTGTTCTAGACAAAAAACCATGCGATATTGCTACTTGTTGCATGAGATAAGTATTGCACCTAACTTGTGGGATCATTTCTCCTTTCAAACGGCATTCCTTTGGTCAAGAAATATGTTTGGTCAAGATGTAGGGTTTGGGATGTCTTCTTGACCATACTAGGCCGACAACGTTTGGCACTAGGGTTTCTAAACTCAATCAGCCAATTTACCCTAGGGTAAAAACCCTAGATCATTATTGTATGGGCGTCCAATTTATCCTAACATTCTGTGAAAGTGGGTAGGATCTTTAGGATTGAAAATATTAAGTCGGTTTGCCGAGTGTGATACTAGGCAGAATTTTATTGCGACTTAACTCTATCTAGCGCATTGAGGTGATCATCGCTTGAGTTACACCTTTGCAAGTGAATTACCTAATCGATCTAATGGTCTTGCGACAAGAGGTGATCTCTTCTTAGAGATGCAAAATTTTTTTCCTAAAAAGATGTAAATAATTTCAAAATGCAACATTCCATGCAAATATGTGGTTCATGGACTTTTTCCTTCTATGAAACTATAAGATTTACAATGACCATTTCTTTCTTTGCTTAAACTATAAAGATTGACAATTTAGGGCTAACTCGTATAAAACCCTACGTTGAATTTCATCAAGAACTATGCTCATAACCCTTCGCTTAATGCATTGAATTCAAGCTTTAATATGAAATGCATCCTTTTCTTCGATAAAAGAAGACCATGCATGAGCGAATACCATGAGTCCAATATTTAATTTATCCCTCCTTTAGCACTTAACCCAACTTAAAATGCAAGCATTCCTCGCATGCAACTGGCAAAGTTCATAGTTTCCTTTCCATGCATTGCAATTATTTAGACAACATTCAATGGCGTCTAAGATTATCCTCTATACGTATCATGTCCATGAATTTAAATCATAAGAGCAACATGCAACAAGCTCTATCCTTCTTAGCATGATCCCTCTTCTAATTTATGCATTATACATTCAAGAAGATTGCAACTACCCTTGTTGACAGGAGTGCAAGCAATTCCAATTAATCAGCATGCGCTACACTTTGTAAAACGATGGATAAATGCATTTAAACTTTCCTAAAAACCATCGTGCTCAACGCATCCATTTCATGCGAGAAAACAATTAGAACTTGGATATGAGGACTGGCAGCGTTGTCCACGCATGAACTTGGGTTGGCGGCTCCCATGTGTGCACCTCGCGTGTTTTGTATAGGGACCATTTGACACAGTAATTTCGTTCCAGCAACTGTCCTTTGGGTCATTTCGCATATCAAATCTACTTTTGTCCGATATCTCCTCCTTTTGCATAGGACACGGCCTTAGGGACTTGTTTTAAATTTCCCAGGGAAGCACAGGGGAACCACGCCTATATGGAGGCTTAAGATTAGAAGCTTCTAAGCTTCTGTCTCTGTCAGAAACATGGAGAGAGAAAGAAATGATGATTGGGAGGGTGAAGGCATCGATGAGAGAGATGAATATGATAATGATGATTATGATGATGGTGATAGGGGCAGAGGCAGCAGCGTGGCACAGCAGGGCGGCAATGTTTGTGGCTGGCAGCAGCAGTCGTCCCTCTCTCCCCCTTCTCAAGCTAGAGAGAGCGGGTTCATATAGTTAGAGGGGGGGAGATAGCCACACATGTGGCTAGTTTGCATGCTTCCTCCTCCCCCCGTGATCATATAGTTAGAGGGGGGGGGGGTGTGATAAACCTGCACTCGTTACGCACTCAACATGGCACAGAAAGGTAACACGATATGAGCTCAAGGTATACTCTTGTATTATTCAATCCAAAAGCGGGACAACATAGACACATCCCAGGACTACACCCTCGTGATGCCGCACATAAGAGGGTTCACCAGTGGGTATAGGGAATCACACGTAGAGTGGAAACAAGGCAGGGCTTTGAGTCACTACTACTCCCTATATAGGTGCAATCGGTAGCAACGGCATGGTATAGCTACAAAGCCCTTACACTCACCCCCGCTTATTGGATTGCTGACCTCAGCAATCTAAGGGTAGCGTTTGTTATTTTTGACTCATCCGGGGTCTTAACGCAGCTTTTCCTAGCAAGCTGGTCAGTGTCTGCCGGTCTAAAGGGACCGCGGGGTCTTAACACGGTCTATACTATCAGACTGGCCAGTGTCTGCCGCACTAAGACATTGGGGCTTTTTCTTGCTTTGATGGAGTTATTTGTGACGATTGCTACCCTGTGAGTCCACCCTCGACTCGATTACATTTGAGGAGTGGAGGCACAGTCGAGGTCTATGATTGAGAGCCGCATTATTTGTTGGAGTGTTGAGGCGGCTCAAGGGTCGGTAGAAGGAACAGGGGGGTTCTCCTCGAGCCAAAGGGCGAAGGCATCTTTTCCGCGTTCACGGGCCTCTGCTTCTGAGATCCAAGTGGCCTCCTTGAGTGGACGCCCGCGCCACTTGGTGAGGTATTCGGGGAAGCCTCTCTGTTCCCGGCGTCGGAGGAATGCTTTGACTTCGAAGGGACCATTGGAATGGAGCATTGGTACGCGCCGTCCCCATTGGTTGTCGGGATAGAACCTGCGCAGAAGACGAGCATGAAATGCATTATGAACACAAACACTGTCTGGCAGGTCCAGCTTGTAAGTGACTTCGTTCAGCACTTGAGTGATTCGGTAGGGTCCATAGTAGCGGTGATTGAACTTTGGGGTCATGTTTTTGGGAAGGGACATATTCTTAGAGCTCACTAGGACCATGTCTCCTTTGGCAAATAGTACAGCCTTTCTCTTCTTGTTTGCTTGCTCTATCATTGTTATCTTGCTCCGCTCGAGACTTTGCTTAGCTGCTGCATTGCGATCTCTCCATTTCTTCAAGAATTCTTCTGCATCTTGATCCTCCGCTTTGGCCGCTCCGGATGCTAAGGCCAGTGGTGTGATGACTTCTTTTCCTGTAGCTAACTCAAAGGGGGTGTACCCTGTAGCCGAGTGGATGGAGCTATTATAGTGAAATTCCAAGACATCAAGGTACAAGGCCCAATCTTTCTTATCCACTCTAGCATAGCTGCGGAGGTAATCTTCGATGCCTTGGTTGACTCATTATGTCTGTCCATCTGTCTCCGGGTGGAAGGATGATGAGAATCTCAGTTGGGTTTCCAGAGTCTTGAAGAGTTCTTTCCACATGTCGCTCATGAATCTTCCATCTCTGTCTGATACAATGGCCAGTGGTAATCTGTGCAATTTGAATACATGTGTGAAGAAGAGGCGTGCTACCTCCTTGGCATTCAGTGGTGGTTTGGCCGGGATGAAGTGGGCCTGTTTGGAAAAATAGTCCACCACTACAAAGATGATTGTGTACCCATGGGATTCCGGTAGTTCCACAATGAAGTCCATGCTGATGACATCCCATGGGCGGTTGGGTACTGGTAACGGTTGTAGTAGTCCGGCTGGTCTTGATCTGGGTGCTTTGACCATTTGGCAAGTGGGGCAAGTTTTGATGTAGTCTATCACTTCTTCCTTCATGTTCGGCCAAAAGAACTGCTTCCTAAGGGCCTCCAAGGTTTTGCTTTGCCCTTTGTGGCCTCCAATCTTGCCGTCATGTATCTCATGTAGGATGAGTTTCTTTAATTCCACATTGTTGGGGATATACAATCTTTTGCCTAAAAATAGAATACCCTCTTCTAAAGTGTACATTCCGTGGGGGGTCTTCTCTGCTTCCACATCTTTGATTATCTTGTGCATGTCTTGATCTTGTTCTAGGGCCTCTTTGACAAGTTCTATGAAGTTGCTGCTGACAACACTGACAGCTTTCAGGTCAGCTTTCCGGCTCAAGGCATCTGCTATTTTGTTAGTAGAGCCGGGCTTGTGCTTAATTTCTAGGTCAAATTCGGCTAGGAAGTCTAGGCAACTGGCTTGCTTTGCTGATAACTTTGGTTGGGATTGGAAGTATTTGAGGGAGATGTTGTCGGTGAAGACTATTGTATGCTTGTCTTGAACATAGTGCTTCCATTTTCTAAGGCAGTGGATGACTGCCAACATTTCCTTCTCATGTGTGCTCCACCTTGTTTCAGCATCCGTAAATTTCTTGGACTCATATGCCATGGGGTGCCCCTCTTGGACCAGTACACCCCCTATGCCATAGTCAGATGCATCTGTAGAGATTTCAAAGGGTTTGGTGAAGTTCGGTACCCTTAGGACGGGAGTTTGGCTCATGCACTTCTTCATATGCTCAAAGGCTTCCTGTTGTGCATTCCCCCATGTAAACGAGTGGTCGTCTTTGGTGAGGTGGGAGAGGGGGGCAGTGATGAGGCTGTAATCTTTGATGAATCTTCGACAAAATACTGTAAAGCCTAGGAATTCCCGCACTTCTCTTACAGTTTTCAGTACATGCCATTTTTGGACAGCTTCCACTTTCTTAGGGTCCACTTTGATTCCATCTGCTCCTACAATAAAGCCTAGGAACTCCAATTCTTTCATTGCAAATTCACTTTTTTTCGGCTTGGCGTATAACTGATGTTGCCTCAGCTTCTCAAAAACTTGGCGTAAGTGTTGCTTGTGCTCTTCTAAGGTCTTGCTGTAGACTAGGAGGTCATCTATGTAGATAATGACAAAGATATCTATCTCCGGTCTAAAAATTCCATCCATGAGGCCACAAAATGTGCCTGGCCCATTGCTTAGGCCGAACCCTAATACTAACCACTCAAAACTACCATATCGGGTGCGGAAGGCTGTTTTTGGGATATCTTCTTCAGCTATGCGGATCTGGTGGTATCCTGATCTAAGGTCAATCCGACTAAAGTGCTTGGCCCCATGCAGTCTATCTAAGAGATCTTCCACTAGGGGCATAGGGTATTTGTTCTTTATGGTGATTTTGTTAAGAGCCCTATAATCTACACAGAGTCTAAGTCCCTCATCCTTCTTCTTTACAAACAACACTGGAGCACCAAAGGGGGATTTGCTAGGGCGGATGAATCCTTGTTCTTCTAGTTCATGTAGTTGCTTCTTCAATTCCATGAGCTCAGTGTGGTTCATGCGATAGGGAGCTTGGGCCGGTGGAGAAGACCCTGGAATCAACTCAATCTTGTGATCCACATCTCGTATGGGTGGCAGGCCCTTGGGTAATTCGGCTGGCATTACATCTTTGAATTCTTCTAGTATTTCTGTCACTTCTGTGTTCCTCTTATGTTGTTTCAGTTTCTTGCCATCTTCTTCTTCTTCTATTGGTCGAATCATACACAGGTAGACCATATCTCCTTGTTTGACTGATTTCTCGACTTGCTTTGCACTGCATGTCATGATACGTGGCCTGATGACGGTCCCTTGGACCGGTGCTTTTTGGGTCTGGCCCTTTGGTTGGTTTGCAGCTGGTTTTACTATTTGGCATGATACTCCTGGCTTGTTCTCCTTCATTTGCACCTTGATTGGGGTCCTACCAGGTAGCTGCATTCTTTCGCAGGGTACTCTGACGCCTTCTCCTTGCATATCTAGCATCATTTCATTCACACCCTTACCGAACATTGCAATGACATACTTGTCATAGAATTCTAAGCCTAGTATCACTTCAAAATCATCCATGGGGATTACTAAGAAGTTGAGTTTCGCTTTCCACTTGTCGGCTTCCACTTGGACTGCAAAGACTTGTTTTACCTCCTTGGCTTCTCCTTGTGTGAATGTTACTGTTAATCCTTCTGGGGCTTTGGATAGTTTCAATCCATGCTTTGCTGCACACTGTGGTGTCATGAAGTTGTGGGTTGCTCCTGTGTCCACCATGATAGGTTGGTTTCCTTCGCCCACTCAACCTTTGATGTATAGATGGTGGATTGCCGCTACTCTGGCTGCCATGCATTGGGGTCGGGCACTAACTGACCCTACCCTTGGGTGGTCCATGCTCTCTTCACTCCCATTTGGAATTTCCTGGATACGTGGTGGTTGTGGTTCTTCTCCTCCATACGCACAAGCTGCATTCACCCTTGATCCACTCGATGAAGCTGTGTCTTCTATTGGGCATCTATTTTGGTAGTGTGGACCCCGCATTTGAAGCATCTGATGCCAGTGGAAGGGCCTGGGGGTCTCCACCATGATGTGTTTGATCCTGCGGGTCCATATGATGTGCTGGGGGTTGGCCTGTAGTGATTATTTCCCCATCTCCCTGCTACTCCTCTTGGTACTAATGCGGTTTGGGATACGGACGTGGTGTTAGTGGTGTTTTGACTCCTTGTATCTGTGAATGCCCCTCTAGGAGCATTGGGCCTTTGGTTCCAGGAGTTGCTGTTGTTGAAGGTGTTGTTGAAGTTGTTGTTGAACCTGTTTTGATTCCCTTGTGCTGTTCTTCTGCCTTCCAGGTCCACCAGTCGTTCGGCCATTCTCATGGCTTCTGCTAAGCTTGTTGGCTCCTGTCTCTCCACATCTCTTCTAGCCCATTCTTGCATTCCAAACAAAAATCCATGTAGCTTAGTGTCGGTATCCATGTTTGGTAGCTGCAGCATGATTTGCCTATATTTGCTGACATATTCTTTCATCTTTCCCTGTGCTTGCTTGAGGTTCCTCCATTCATCTCTTACTTTGAATTTCTCCAGCTTTGGAATAAAGTAGTCCCTCAGTTCTTCCTGGAGTTCTTCCCATGAACAGATTGTGTGGCCCTGCTCCTGTTCTAACAGGTACCAACTGGCAATGTCCTCCTCCAAGTAAATGGCTGCCACTTCCGCCTTCTTGTCTTCGGTGATTCTTGAATAATTTAAGTACCTATCCACCTCTGCGATCCATTTCTTCAGAACCAACCCATCTCTCTCTCCCTTATACTTGGCGGGTTGGGGCATCTTGAATTTTCCATAATCATCTTCTGAACTACTGCTATCTTCCTCTTCTTTGCAATGGTGCTTCTTCTCCTTCTTCTTGTCTTTCTTTTTGCTTCCTAATTCTACTACTTTCTCCTTCTCCTTCCTTGTATCTTGCGCCCTCCTAGATGACTCCTCTCTACCCGTTCTATCCATCTCCTCTTGCATTCGGTGTCTCCTCTCCTCTTCTTGTTGTTGACTCACCCATTCTCTATAGCCTTGCTCTACTTCTAGTTTCTTTCTCCTTTCTTCCTCTTCCTCTTTCATCTGCATATTCCTCCATATTGATTCTAGCATGCCTGACATACCATCTATTTGTCTTTCTAGTCCGGCCACCTTCTCCTCTTGGGCCACTCTCCATTCTTGTCCCCTACTCTTCTTCCTCTCCTCTAATGTCAGGAGGGTGACGTTCTCCCTTTCTTCCTCCATGTGGTTGGTGGTGGTGTCGACGCGGGGAAGCCGCGTTTCGCTGGTGGTGGTGTGGGTCGTGCCGCGGGGAAGCCGCGTCACGTCTTCGGACGGTGGGATGTCGAGATTGGGGCGTCACGCCGAGGCGACGCATCGGGGTGGGGGTGCCGCGACGTGGGACGACGTGACGTGGGGTGACGCGACGTGGGTTGACGGGACATGGGGCGTCACGACGTGGGGCGTCGCAACGTGGGGTGACACGACGTGGGGCGTCGCACTGTGGGTCGTTCCGACTTCGATCTCTTCGGGGCACTGGATCTTTCCTCCTGCTTCCGTGAGCACTCCTTCACTCCGAGCAAGAGTTGCTCTGATACCAAGTGTGATAAACCTGCACTCGTTACGCACTCAACACGGCACAGAAAGGTAACACGATATGAGCTCAAGGTATACTCTTGTATTATTCAATCCAAAAGCGGGACAACATAGACACATCCCAGGACTACACCCTCGTGATGCCGCACATAAGAGGGTTCACCACTGGGTATAGGGAATCACACGTAGAGTGGAAACAAGGCAGGGCTTTGAGTCACTACTACTCCCTATATAGGTGCAATCGGTAGCAACGGCATGGTATAGCTACAAAGCCCTTACAGGGGGGGGGGGGGGGAGATAGCCACACATGTGGCTAGTTTGCATGCTTCCTCCTCCCCCCGTGGCCTCCTACTTCTCATCACTCCTCTCACACTCCCTCTCCCCCTGCCATGCATCGGCTGAGGGGGGAGGGGATTATTAAAAACATTTGTTAAAATTTTAACCATTATCCCCTTTTCCCCCCTAGAAGAGGTGTTCCCATGAGGGCTTGCAGCCTCTTATGCACGTCACGGAGCCGAAATTTATCAATGTGCGTGGAGGGAACACTTAGCCACCAACATTTATTGACGCGGAAGATTATTTTGAACCTCTTTTTACACATCGTGTGCAGAGTCATTAATATTTCATATAGAAATATTACATTCTCTCCCCCTTAGAGGAATCAAGATGTCCTCATCTCAAGAGAAACTGGGGGTATTGTTGGTTGAGAGTGCTTTCGTCCATCCAAGTGGCATCCTCTTCGAGATAATATTTCCGCTAGATGAGGTATTCTCTCGAGATTCCAGATCTCAAATGCCTCTCCCTAAAATCTAAGATCTTGTCAAGCCGTAGCTCAAGGACTCCTTGGCTAGGCATTACAACTTGTTGATCATCAAGCACATGACTAGGGTTAGGTACATACTTCTTCAGTAGACTGATATGGAATACGTTATGAACTTTTAGGTTCTTGGGGAGTTGCAGTCTGTAAGAATTAGGCCCTAGGCACTTGAGGATCTTGTAAGGTCCACAATACCTTTGACTTAGCTTTTTGCATTCCCCCAAGGATAGGGAACTCTTCTTTGGACGTACGCAAATGAAGACCATGTCACCTTCAGCGAAGGATCTATCTTATTGTTTCAAGTCCACGTAAGCCTTTTGTCTATCCTTGGCGGCTTGGATGTCATGTCTTATTGACTTGATTTGGTCATCCATATCTTCCAGCATCTGTCTTGAAGCTTCAACCCTCAAGGTTGGATCTGAAAAGTTTAAAGGACTTTGACAATTGTGCCCATACAATGCTTGGAAAGGGGTCATCTGAATGCTCTGTTGGTAGGAAGCATTGTAGGCAAACTCAACCAGCGGCGGCAAATATTGGATCCACTTTTTGGGTTCACGGCAGTAGTGTGCTAGCTAGCTCAAGAATTGGGTTGTTTGGCATGGATACCTTTGTGGCTAGGGATCTAGCTGTTGATGGATCTTGTAAAATCAGAGAATTCAGAAATGCCTTGCGACTAAGTGCATTGGCAACTACATTCTCCTTTCCAGGCCGGTATTTGATTTCAAAATCATATTCCTCCAGCACTTCAATCCATTGATGTTGCCTCATGTTGAGCTCATTCTGGGTAAAAGTCCATTTAAGACTTTTATGATCCGTCACTAGGGTAAACTTGCTTCCCAGCAAATAGTATCTCCAAAGCTTGAGAGCATGGATGATAGCCAATAGCTCCATATCATGGGTAGCATAGTTCCTTTCATGGCTCTTTAGTTTCCTTGAAGAGTATACTACAGGATGACCTTCTTGCATAAGCACACATCCTAAGGCAAGTGTGCTAGCATCAGTTATCACTTCAAACTTCTTACTAAGGTCCGAAAGTTTCAAGATAGGTACTAATACCAAGCTTTGCTTTAGTTTATCAAAGCTGGAGTTTTTAGCAGGTGACCATACAATTGATGCTTGCTTCTTCAGTAGATTAGTCAGAGGTGTTGCTATCAGGGCATAGTTTTTGATAAAGACCCTGTACCATCCTATCAATCCAAGAAAATTGTGTATTTCTTTGACAGTTGTTGGTGTTGGCCACTCCAAAACATCTTTGACCTTGACCTTGGCCGGGTCTATTGAAATTCCTTCCGCTGATACGATGAATCCCAGATATTCAATTTGTCGCTTGAAAAATGCACACTTCTTCTTCTTGGCATAAAGGTTGTGTGCCCTCATTGTTTCAAGAACAATGCGAAGCTGGGGTTCATGATCTTCTTCTTGTTTGGAGTAGACTAGGGTATCATCAAAGAAGATGAGTACAAAGTCATCAAGATAGGGCCTAAAGATATCCTGCATTAGCCTGTTGAAGGTAGCAGGTGCATTTGTCAGCCTGAATGACATGACCAGGAACTCAAAGTGTCCATATCTCGTACTGAATGATGTCTTTGGGATATCCTCTTCCTTGATCCTGATCTGATAATATCCAAACCTGAGATCGATCTTGGAGAAGATCTTTGCACCTTGAAGACGGTCAAGAAGTTCATCTATTCTTGGAATGGGATATTTGTTCTTAATGGTTGATTGATTCAACCCTCTGTAGTCAATGCATAACCGAAGCGTTCCATCTTTCTTCTTCTGGAATAGCACTGGAGCTCCCTATGGTGAACTGCTAGGACGGATGTAGCCTTGGTCTAACAAGTGCTTGAGTTGCTCCTTCAGCTCAATCGCTTCCGGAATGGACATCCTATATGGTCTCTTTGCAATTGGTGTAGCTCCTGGTACTAGCTTAATTTTCTTGAGAAGAAACTTCTTCTCCTGAACCACGGCCGTACATGGTATAGGGGTCGGACTGGGAATCTGCACTTGAGATTGTGCTTGGGCACTGAAATTCTTTACATTAAAAACTTGCTAGGCGTTTCTTACATTACATTTCATGCCCAATTCAGCTTTTAGCTAAGTGACCTAATCACTTAATTTTCTTTACCAACACTCACAGCCAAGATTATCATTGATTAAAAAAAGTCTATTTCATTCATATGAGCATAGCCCTTTCTAGTACAAATATTTTTGGGAAGATGGAACAAGCTGATTGGCATATCAATTTGGGGAGAATAAGATTGTGTTACATTCAGCTACGGGAAGTGAGTAATAGTATGGATTGGGGTCATGGATTTTCAAGAATCGATAGGTCATAGGAAGATTAGGGTATCCTTTCCTTTGGTACGCGTTCTTTTCATAGCATCTCAACACCTTGATTCTGTCGGCGGGGATTATCCGAGTCACTTCCATGTACACATACGTGTTCTACTTGACCTTTCGACCGCTGACATGTAGGGTTGCATTTGCATGAGCCTCAACAAAGATGAACAGCTTCACAATCTTTAGGTCTTCCATCCACTTGATTCTCTTCAAGTTGGTTTGAAGGTACGCAAGTCGATGGGCAGCTATGTAATAAATTCCTGAATCACCCGTCCATCTCCATTCCACGTACAGGGGTGAAGGATTGTAGATACAGTCAAGAATATTCATCATATCGAGCCTTCGTCAATAATCCGAGGCACACATCGCAATCATAAACATAACCTGGAACACCAAGAATTTGTTGCATGCTTTGCAACTCTGCAGGCTAGTATCGATAAGTAAGTAAGGAAATGTTCTTAATAGCAACATTTTCTATACTTCTCCTCATTAAGTTTCCTTGTAAATATTAGATCTCGTTGGTTTGCTCTGATACCAACTGTAACATGTCCACCTGTCCACTTGTAGGACATGTCTTAGCAACCCATCGAAAAGAGAGTCCAGAAAGCGCCGCCCGGAAATCCCACAGAATGACACGGGGTTTGCGATCTAGGTCTTTTTGAGTCTGCCATGAAGTGGAAGCATTTTGGCCATTCCCACTTAGGATCGACCTGAATCAGGGTTTTCCTAATGGTCAAGTTCCTAGAAAGTAACTAGCATCGGACCCGAGATGAACTACTTTACGCAAAAACGTCAGGGTCGAAGCAGATTTATATTGTACTTGATTCAAGGAGAATGGGAAACAAGAGGGATACGAAGCTCGACCTCTCTGCCCATAAGGCATAGTCCATTCGGTTTCCCTAAAATAGTATAAATCCGGACTCTAGCTTTCTAGATTCTAGGTCATCGTTCCTTGCTGTCAATTTCCTTCGAGAAAAGTTCTCGGCCAACCGAGACCACCCTTCCATAGGACGAACCCATGGTCGCATCCACCGCACTTTCCTCAGGGTTGCTTTAGTTGTCTAATTACCTACCACATTTAGTTTGACAAACAAAAACAGCTTCCTTAATTAGCCAATTAATCACCGATTCCTTCACGTGATCTTAGCATTGACATAGAAAAACAATGTCAAGCAAGTTCATTTTCAATAATTGCTCTTATTTATCAGTCTTTGGAATACATCATATAATCTAGCCCGAAGGCTAATCCATAATCCGCCCGAAGGCAATTCCATAATTCGCCCGAAGGCAATCCATAATCCGCTGAAAGGCAATTCCAGCAATCCTCAGGGATCGCTATTCCAAGTTTTCGCCCGTAGACTAGTATGCGGGCCTTGAGATCCAATCTCGAGTCACGTCGGCCTCTTGTGCAGGACCCAAAGGCAAGGGATTTATGGCTAGAGCCCCCCTGGCACCCAAGCGTCCTCTTACTCCAAGTAGCACCCACGGAGAAACCTCTCGCGGTGGGTTCGGTCCACGTACCCGGCACGGCTAACAACCCCCCTGGATAGGGTCAGGCAGATAGTCGAGGGTAACTGATGCTACCTCTCCCTCCAGGCTTTCAACCTGAAGCATTACTTATTTTCTAGCATTAGATTCCTTGAGCAAAGAAGTACAAAAAGTACTCATAACTGTACAAACACAATCCAGTGGTCATTTGTTTGTCCGACTACTAAGGTGTGAATCCATCTCTCCAAATGCATCACCATTCGATCCGGGATTGATTGCGACTTGGCAAGATCCCCAAGGGTTTCATTGCTTATTTACCCTTTTATCCTTGGGTTAGGGTTTATACCCTGTTAACCCAAATTAACAAATACCTTAGGTTCCTTAAACTAAGATAGTAAATCCTGGGCAACCTTGTCGCCCTAACTTGATTGGTCAATTTTCTTGCTAGACAATTCATAGTTACCCTCACTTGGCAACTCAGCCTCACAAAAGGGTGATGTAGCAGGATGACTACTCATCCTCAAGATAGTTTGACTTGAACTTAGGACTTGCCAACCTCGTTCTAAGGAGTGGCAATGCCATTTTGTGTTCTAGACACAAAACTATGCAATGTTGCTACTTGTTGCACGAGACAAGTGTTGCACCTAACTTGGGGATCATTTCTCCCGTCAAACGGAGTTCCTTTGGTCAAGAAATATGTTTGGTCAAGATGTAGGGTTTGGGATGTCTTCTTGACCCAACTCAACCCTCAATCAGAAGTCTAGTATTAGGCCAATTTACCCTAGGGTAAAAACCCTAGATCGTTATTGTATGGGCGTCCAATTTATCCTAACATTCCATGAAAGTGGGTAGGATCTTTAGGATTGAAAATATTAAGTTGGTTTGCCGAGTGCGATACTAGGCAGAATTTTATCGCGACTTAACTCTATCTAGCGCATTGAAGTGATCATCGCTTGAGTTACACCTTTTCAAACGAATTACCTAATCGATCTAATGGTCTTGCGACAAGAGGTGATCTCTTCTTAGAGATGCAAAAACTTTTTCCTAAAAATATGTAAATAATCTCAAAATGCAACATTCCATGCAAATATGCGGTTCATGGACTTTTTCCTTCTATGCAACTATGAGATTTACAATGACCATTTCTTTCTTTGCCTAAACTATAAAGATTGACAATTTATGGCTAACTCGTATAAAACCCTACGTTGAATTTCATCAAGAACTATGCTCATAACCCTTTGCTTAATGCATTGAATTCAAGCTTTAATATGAAATGCATCCTTTTCTTTGATAAAAGAAGACCATGCATGAGCGAATACCATGAGTCCGATATTTAATTTATCCCTCCTTTAGCACTTAACCCGACTTCAAATGCAAGCATTCCTCGCATGCAACTGGCAAAGTTTATAGTTTCCTTTCCATGCATTGCAATTCTTTAGACAACATTCAATGGTGTCTAAGATTATCCTCTATACGTAACATGTCCATGAATTTAAATCATAAGTGCAATGTGAGACAAGCTCTATCCTTCTTAGCATGATCCCTCTTCTAATTTATGCATTATACATTCAAGAAGATTGCAACTACCCTTGTTGATGGGAATGCAAGCAGTTTCAATTAATCAGCATGCACTAAACTTTGCAAAATGATGGATAAATGCATTTAAATTTTCCTAAAAACCATTTTTCTCAACACATCCATTTCATGCGAGAAAACAATTAGAACCTAGACATGAGGACTCGCAATGTTGTCCACGCGTGAACTCGGATTGGTGGCTCCCGCATGTGTGCCTCACATATTTTGTTTGGGGGCCATTTGATGCAGTAATTTCATTCTAGCAACTGTCCTTTGGGTCACTTCGTGTATCAAATCTACTTCTATCCCATATCTCCTCCTTTTGCGCAGGACACGGCCTTAGGGACTTGGTTTTAAATTTCTCCGGGAAGCACGGGGGAACCAGGCCTATGGAGGCTTAAGATTAGAAGCTTAAGCTTCTGTCTCTGTCAAAAACGTGGAGAGAGAAAGAAGTGATGATTGGGAGGGTGAAGGCGTCGATGAGGGAGATGAATATGATAATGATGATTATGATGATGGTGGTAGGGGCAGAGGTGGCAGCATAGCGCAGTAGGGTGATGGTGTTTGTGGCGGCGTTCTTGGTGGCAGCAGTAGTCGTCCCTCTCTCCCCCTTCTCAAGCTAGAGAGAGGAGGGTTCATATAGTTAGAGGGGGGGGGGAGATAGCCACACATGTGGCTAGTTTGCATGCTTCCTCCTCCCCTCGTGCTCTCCTACTTCTCATCACTCCTCTCACACTCCCTCTCCCCCTACCATGCATTGGCTGAGGGGGGAGGGGATTATTAAAAAAATTTGTCAAAATTTTAACCATTATCCCCTTTTCCCCCCTAGAAGAGGTGTTCCCGTGTAGGCTTACGGTCTTCAAGCCACAGCCTCTTATGCACTTCACGGAGCCGGAATTTATCAATGTGCGTGGAGGGAACACTTAGCCACCAACATTTATCGACGCGGAAGATTATTTTGAACCACTTTTTATGCATCGTGTGCGGGGTCATTAATATTTCGTACGCCAATTTTACAGGATGATTGGGAAACTCCACATAGTACCACACTAAGAGAGAGATGGAAGGGATGCATGCATCTAGACTGTATCTTGAAGACCTAGATGAAGAGTCCTATGTTGCCAAGTGTGTTAACTAAACTTTGTTAGAATTGGAAGGATAAAAGACCCTTGGTTGGGTTGCTAATAAGGCATGTTTGTTGCCTTGATTGTCCAGTTAATGCTTGGGTTAGGTTAGTTACCATAAGGTAAAACCCAATGGAAAGAGCAAGTCAAAATAGAGTTAACTTACCAAGAACATTTGCTTGCATGATCTTGTTGAGAATATTGGGATCTCTCCAAGTCACGAACGATCCAGGATAGGATGCCGGGAGCATCCGGGAAAAAGATCTAGGATCGGATGTTGGGAGCATCTGGGAAAAAGAAATCACACCTTAGCAGTTGGTTGTACAAACGACCTCCGAAATGTTTGTGCTTGTACACTTAGGTACATTATTTGATCTCGTGCTCAAGGAACTAATTCAAGGGAAAAAAATTTAATGCTTCAAGTTAAAATCTTGGAGGGAGAGGCAAGAATAGTTACCTCCAACTGTCTGCCTGGCCCTATCCAAGGGGGTTGTTAGCTGCACCGGGTATGTGGACCTAACCCACCGCGAGAGGTCTCTCCATGGGTGCTGCTTAGAGCAGGAGGACGTTTGGGTGCCAGGGGAGGCTCTGGCTGTAAATCCTTTGCCTCCGGATCCTGCCCAAGAGGCCAACGTGACTCGAGATGGGATCTCGAGGCCCATGTACTAGTCAACGGGCGAAATTTGGAACAGCAATCCTGTAGATTCTTGGGATAGCCTTCGGGCATGATATTGGATGTACTCCAGGATTATAATAAATAAAGAATAGATATTTGAGAAAAAGGAACTTGCTTGACATTGTTTTTGTGTCAGTGCCTAAGTTACGTGAAGGAACCCGTGATTAATTTGATTAATTAAGGAAGCTAATTTTGCATGTCAAACGTAATGGGATAAGTAATTAGATAACTAAAGGAAATTGAGAAAAGTGTGGTGGACGTGACTTAGGTCCTACAGAAGGGTGGTCCCAATTAGCTGGGAACTTTTCTCAAATGAGGAGATAACAAGACTATGAAGACCTAGTGTCAGTTGATGTAGAATCCCGATTTATTCTATTTTAGGGGAAAGGAATGGGACTATGCCGTATGGTAGAGAGGTTGAGCTTCGCATCCCTCTCGTTTCCCATTCTCCATGAACCAAGTGCAGCATGAATCCACTTCGACTCTATTGTTCCTATGCAAAATGGTACATCTGGAGCTCGACGCTAGCTTCTTCCAAGAGACTTTGCTGATAGGAAAGGAACCCTGACCTCAGGTCAATCCCAAGTGGGAATGGCCGGGCACTTCCACTTGGGGCAGACTCGGGAAGACCTAGATCACAAACCCTATATCATTCCTTGCAAGTTCCAGACGGAGCCTTCTAGACCCTCCTCCCGATGGACTGCTAAGATGTGTTCCACAAGCGAATGAACGGACACGTTATAGTTGGTATTAGAGCAAACCAATGAGATTCAAAGATTACAAGGGAACTTTATGGAGGAAAATAAAGGGAATAAGGGGACAGTCAGGGGAAGATGAGTGGGATAGAGCAGTGTTTTTTGTTGAAAACATTTCATTACTCACTTATGGATGCTGGGTTGCAGAGTCACGAAGGATGGAGCAAGTTCTTGGTGTTCCAATTCATGTTCATGACTGCAATGCGTACTTCGGATTATCATCAGAGGTTAGGCATGATGAATATTCTGGACCACATCTATAATCCTTCACCCCTGTATGCGGAATGGAGATGGACAGGAGAATCAGGAATATACTACATAGCAGCCCACCGACTCACGTACCTTCAGACCAACTTGAAGAGAATCAAGTGGATGGAGGATTTAAAGATCGTGAAGCTGTTCATCTTTGTTGAAGCTCACGCAAACACAACTCTGTATGTTAGCGGTTCGCAAGTCAAGCAGAACAAGTATGTCTATGAAGAAGTGACCTGGGTGATCCCTGCTGACAAGATCAAAGTGTTAGGGCCCTATGAGAAGAACGGGTATCAAAGTAATGGATATCCCAAGCTTCCTATGACTTATCATTTTCTGAAAATCCATGACCCCACTCCATATTATTATTCCGTCCCCCGTAGCTGATTGTAACACAATCCTATTTTTCCCAAACTGATGTATCAACCAATTGTACTACGTTTCCAAAATAAAATGTACACAAAGGGCTATGCCCTCATGAATTTTTACTATCATCTATCTTGATCGAAAATGTTAGCAATGGTGTTAAGTGACTAAGTCACTTGGCTAAAAGCTGTGTAAGTCATATTAATGTGATATGGGGAACGATTGATAAGATTTTAACACAAAAAATCTTATTGTCCAGATGCAACCCCAAGCGCAGGTTCCAAGTCCAACTCCTACACTAAGTATAGATATGATTCAAGAGAAGAAGTTCCTTCTCAAAAAAATTAAGCCACCAGAGTTTGATGTCAAGGGAAGGACTGTTCAAGCTGACAGCGAGATCTGGATTGAGTCCATGGAGGACTATTTTGAGGTAGCAGAACAATACTTGCTAACCAAGCCATGCTCGCCAAACTTAAGCTTATAGGCAAGGTGAGGCTTTGGTGGAAATAGTGATGCAGAGATTAAGTGATCTCGGAAGGGACGATCACTTGGGAGAAGCTTAAGGAAGCTGTGCGAGGGAGGTATCAGCCACCTGCCTACTGCACACAAAAGATGAACGAATTCTATGACTTGAAGCAGCTAGGATTATCCCTTGATGCATATTATTCAAAGTTCATCTCACTCCTAAAGTACGTGCCTCCAATGGATATGTCACAATAGGTGTCAAAATTCTATGCTGGGTTGAATCCACCCATAAACACCCAATTGGAATCCATGCACCCAACAGACCTACAAGACGCACTCATTAGAGCTGCTCCAATAATACAGGAAGTGCAGACCAAACCAAAGAACAATAGGACTTGGCCTTATAGAGATCAGAACAAGGGTATGTCTAGGGCTCAGACTAAGAGAGCGTAGGGTCAGAATTAGGGTCAAAGGAAGAAAGCTAGGGCCAATGCTGTCAACAACTTTGTTCCTACACAAGGTAATGACCGCAACCCACGATGCTTTCATTGCAATGAGCTCAGACACTTCAAGAGACAGTCTCCTAAGCTTAGCAGAGGACATCACCAAGGGCCATTCCAAGGGCAAAATAGAGCTGCCTCTAGTGTTTCCAACAAAGAACTGGATGATGAAGAAGATCCATCCATGGATGCTGACATTGAGAGGGAAACGGTTCATGCCGATCTGCATAAGAAGGGTCCGGATCGCCAATTCTCGGTGATTCAAACTCCATCAGATTATGAAGGTAAAAGCTTCAAACCCTAATTGATTGTGGAAGTACACATTCCTTTATTTCACCGATCTGTGCAAAAAGATTAGGGATAGCCACAATAGATGTACCTACTTTACTTGTGGAATTAGCAAATGGTCGTGAGGTCACTTGTACTAGGCAAACTACTAAGGTGAAATTCCTACTAGGTGGGAAGCCAACTTCAGTGAGATTCAGGGTAATGAACCTAGGTGTCCATGAATTTTTACTCGAAATGGATTGGCTAATACCCAATGATGCCCACATCCACTATGGAAAGGGACAAGTCTCCTTCTGAAATTCTAAAGGGAAACTAGTCACGACTCAAGGAGAGGTTGGTAAGCCAAAAATACAGCTGGAAAAAGCAACCCGGATAATAAAAGGTGTTAGAAAGGGCCTACCTGTCTATCTGGTTAAACTGAATAAGCTAGATCAGAATCAGGAATTTGGAGAAGAACCTTCATGGTTAAAGGGATACGCAGATGTATTTCCTGAAGATCTGACAAAACTTCCTCCTCAAAGGGAAGTCGACCACAAAATCAAACTGGCACCAGGAGCCACACTAGTCGTCACAAAGAGGCCGTATAAGATGTCCATTCCAGAACCTATCAAACTGAAAGAGCAACTCAAACCAAGGCTACATTCGTCCTAGGAGTTCACCATGGGCAGCTCCAGTGCTGTTCCAAAAGAAGAAAGATGGAACACTTCGTCTATGCATTGACTACAAAGGCTACATCCGTCCTAGCAGTTCACCATGGGGAGCTCCATTGTTGTTCCAAAAGAAGAAAGATTGAACGCTTCGTCTATGCATTGACTACAAAGGGTTGAATCAATCAACCATCAAAAATAAATACCCCATTCCAAGAAGAAAGATGGAACGCTTCGTCTATGCATTGACTTCAGAGGGTTGAATCAATCAACCATCAAAAATAAATACCCCATTCCAAGAATAGATGAATTACTTTCCCGTCTTCAAGGAGCAAAGATCTTCTCTAAGATAGATCTGAGATCTAGATATTATCAGATAAGGATCAAGGAAGAAGATATCCCAAAGACTGCATTCAGCACAAGGTATGGGCACTTCAAATTCCTAGTGATGTCATTCGAGCTAACGAATGCTCCTGCTACCTTCAACAAGTTAATGCAAGATATATTTAGGCCCTATCTTGATGACTTCGTACTCATCTTCTTTGACGATACCCTAGTCTACTCTAAATAGGAAAAAGATCATGAAACCTAGCTTTGCATTGTTCTTGAAACAATGAGAGCACACAGGCTTTATGCCAAGAAGAAGAAGTGTGCATTTTTCAAGCGACAGATTGAATATCTGGGATTCATTGTATCAGCGGAAGGAATTTCAGTAGATCTAGCTAAGGTCAGAGACGTTTTGGAATGGCCAACACCAACTTCTATCAAAGAAATACATAGTTTTCTTGGATTTACCAGATGGTACAGGATTTTCATCAAAGATTATGCTTTGATTGCAGCACCTCTGACCGATCTAATAAAGAAGCAAGCACCAATTGTATGGTCACCTCTGCTGAACAGACCAACTTTGACAAACTAAAGCAAGGCTTAGTATCAGCACCCATCCTAAAACTTCCTAATCTTAGTAAGGAGTTTGAAGTGGTAACTGATGCTAGCACACTTGCTTTAGGGTGTCTACTTATGCAAGAAGGTCATCCCCCGTAGCATATTCTTCATGAAATTTGAAAAGCCATGAAAGGAATTATGCTACCCACGATCTAGAGATGTTGGTGGCTGTCATCCATGCCCTCAAACTTTGGAGGCATTACTTGCTAGGTAACAAATTTTCCTTAGTGACAGACCACAAGAGTCTTAAATGGATCTTTACCCAAAATGAGCTCAATATGAGGCAACGTCGATGGATCGAAGTGCTAGAAGAATATGATTTTGAAATCAAATACAGGCCTGGAAAAGAGAATGTAGTTGCGGATGCACTCAAGCATTTCTAAACTCTCTTATTTTGCAAGATCCATCAATAGCAAGGTCACTAGCCACAAAGGTATCAATGCCAAACAACCCGATTCATGAGCTAGAAAAAGAAGAAGCATATCATGACCCAGTCTATCAGAAAATGCTAGGAGAGATCCCCATCAAGGATCAAGACCCAAAGCTAAAGACAAAGTATCAAGAATTCTCTATCAGTAGTGGACTTCTCTACTTTAGGACAAGATTATGTATCCCTACAAGCCAAACTCTCAAGCAAAAGATACTTTGGGAAGCCCATGACTCCCCTTTTTCAAGACATCCTGGCTATGCCAAGACTCTTAATGCGGTCAGGAAGAGCTCATATTGGGATAGGCTCAAGGGTGATGTTCTCAAAAATGTCACGGAATGTTTGTCTTGTCAACACATTAAGGCAGAACATGTCAAAATGCTGGGGAAATTGCAACCACTTGACATTCCCCAAATGAAATGGGAATTCATTAGTATGGACTTCATTGTTGGCCTACCCCAAGTTCAAGGAGGATACAACTCTATTATGGTTGTAGTGGATATGCTCACCAAGGTCACAACAAACTATAAATTTTCAGACATTGCAAGATTATTCATCAAGGAAATATTCAAACTGCATGGATTACCCAGAAGAATCATTAGTGATTGGGACTCTCTATTCACATCACACTTCTAGAGGGATATCTTTGACACTATTGGGACTCAACTCTATTTCAGTACAACTTACCATCCCCAAACTGATGGTCAAACGGAACGAGTCAATCAAGTCATTGAAGATATGCTTAGGTCATACTGCTGTCGAGAACCCAAAAAGTGGATTCAATATTTGCCACTGGTTGAGTTTGCCTACAATGCTTCTTACCAACATAGTATTTAGATGACCCCTTTTCAAGCATTGTATGGGCACGATTGTCGTACCCCTTTGAGCTTCTCGGATCCAACTTTGAGGGTAGAAGCTTCAAGGTAGATGTTGGAAGACATGGATAATCAAATCAAGACAATAAGACAAGACATCCAAGCTGCTAAGGATAGACAGAAGGCTTACGCTGACTTGAAATGGCAAGACAGATCCTTCGTTGAATGTGACATGGTCTTCATCCACATACACCCTAAAAAGAGCTCACTGTCCTTGGGAGAGTACAAGAAGCTAAGTCCAGGGTATTGTGGACCTTATAAGATCACTAAGTGCCTAGGGCCTAATGCGTACAGACTACAGCGTCCTGCAACCCTAAAGATTCATAATGTATTCCACGTTAGCCTATTGAAAAAGTATCTACCTAATCCCAATCATGTTCTTTATGACCAGCAAATTGTAATGCCTAGCCAAGGAGTTCTTGAGCTACAGCCTAATAAAGTCCTAGATGTCAGGGAGAGGCATTTGAGGCCAAGGAGTTCTTGAGCTACGGCCTGATAGAGTCCTAGATGTCAGGGAGAGGCATTTGAGGTCAAGGACCTTGAGAGAATACCTCATCCAGTGGAAAGATTATCCCAAAGAGGATGCCACCTGGGTGGATGAAGATATTCTCAACCAACAATCCCTAGGTCCTCTCGAGATGAGGACATCTCGATTCCTCTAAGGGGGAGAGGATGTAACATTCCCGTGTTTTCTCCCCCCCATAGGAACTCCCCCCTTTTTAATTTCAATTTTTTTTTCATTATTAGTTCAAATTTTTTTAACTCCCCCTCTCTCTCCCCCCCGACAGCACGTCGGGGAGAGAGAGAGAGAGGGAGTGATGTGATGGTTAAGGGGGCATGAAGCCCCCAGGTGGGAAGGGGTGGCAGCCATGCCCACATCCTCCCCCTCCTATAAAATGAGCACCCTCCCCCCTCCCTCGAGACAGAGAGAGCGCCCCCCCTTCCTCTTCTTCGTCACCTCCTCCCTGCGGCACCCTCCGTGCCTCGTCACCCTCTACATAGGACTGTTGCAACCCTGGGGCTTCCGCCAGTAGACTTCCCCCCCCCCTTTGTTGGAAAAAGGACCCTCTAGTGGTCCACAGAGGCAGTGAGCTTCTCCCCCCAGTGACAGCTGGCAACGGCACCCTCCTCTGCCCCGTGAACTGCGCCCTGGACGTGTGAAGGAGAAGAAGAAGGTGAGGAAGTGGAGGGAAGAGAGAGAAGAGGGAGAGAGGGAGAGAAGAAGATGGAGAGAGGGAGAGAAGAGAGAAGGAGAAGTAGGGAAGAAGAAGAGGAAGAAGGACGGAGAGAGAGAAGAAGGAGGAAGAGGGAGAGGAGAAGGAGAGAAGAAGAAGGAGAGGGAGAGAGAAGAGAAGAAGAGGAAGAGAAGGAGAAGGAGAGAAGAAGAAGGAGAAGATAAGAAGAGAAGAAGAGAAGAAGAGGGAGAGAAGGAGAAGAGGTAGAAGAGGAAGAGGGGAGGGAGAGAAGAAGAGAAGGAGAGAGAGAAGGGAGAAGAAGAAGAAGAAGAGAAGAAGGAGAAGAGGAGGAAAAGAGGTAGAAGAGGAAGAGGAGAGGGAGAGAAGGAGAGAAGGAGATAGAGAAGAGAAAGAGGAGAGGGAGAGAAGAAGAGAAGAGAGAGAAGAGGAAGAAGAGAAGGAGAGGGAGAGAGAGTGGGAGAAGAGGAAGAGAAGAAGAAGAAGAATAGGAAGAGAGAGAGTAGGAGAAGGAAAGAAGAAAATAAGAAAAAGAGGGAGAGAGAGAGAAGGAGAGAAGAAGAAGAAGAAGAAGAGAGAGAGAGAGGGAGGGAGGAAGAGAGTTGGTGAGAGGTGAAGGTTCGAAGAGCCACACTCAAACCACCCCCTCGGTAAAAGACCCCCATCTAACGACCTTTCCTACCCAAGCCTATCGTCCTGAAAGTCATTAAGGTCCAGACTATCCAATCTCCGCGTGGCAAATGGCTCCCAAGAAGAAAGTTGTGGAAAGTGTAGGTGCCAAAGCTATCGTTGGTACCGGTAATGTGGGAGAGGCAAGCGGAGCTACCAATGTAACAAATACCCCTACGATCGCGAATCAAACCCAGGTTCTTTAAGCTTTATAATTAATTGTGTATTATTTCTCGTGGTAGAAATGAAGGGGTTAACTACGTGCATGGAACAAGGACGAGTCATAGGATTTTTGTTTACTCTAAGCACTAGGTCGCATGCATGAAATGGTAGAGTATGGAGTTCGCATAAGTTTATATGCATGAAATGATAGCTTTTACACACATAAAATGATAAGGATTTCACATTATTTCACATAAAATAATAGCTTTTAAATCAGTTCAGTGCATGAATAGTCATTTAGAATTCATGTTTCGTAAACATGATTAAAAGAAACACATGAAATGTTAGTTTTCTATCGTAAGATACATTTGCACCATTGGAAAGAAACCTAGACTTTCATGTACGCAAGTCACATGTGATCCGATGCGGGAAAGACCACCACCACATCACCACTCCACTTCGCCCCCCAATAATACCCCCCTTACAACCTATAAAATCCCCCCCATCATAAGAAAAAAAAAAGGACAAGGGCCTCAACCTGCTGCTGCCCATGAGAAAGAGAGACAAAGAGGGTGAGAGAGAGAGTGAGAGAGAGAGAGGGGGGTGAGAAAGAAGAGAGATAAGAAGAGAGAGAAGAAGAAGAAAAAGAAAAAGAAGAAGAAGAGGTAGAGAGAGAGGGAGAGAGAGAGAAAGAGAGAAAAAAAGAAGAAGAAGAGGGAAAGAGAGACAGAGACAGAGACAGAGAGAGGGAGAGAGACTCTTTCTTTTCCCCTCCTAAGAGGGTGGCTAGACGCATCATTTTTTTTTCGTTGGTCGCGAACTTATACCCCGTTGCTCGCAAGTTTATCCTCCACTCACAAGCCTAATTCTTTCCCCAATTGGCCCCACTAATTGAGCACAAGGTGCAAAAGACTTGTGCAAGATGCATTTAAAAGAGGAAAAGACCAAGGATGGCCCCCAAGTAGAAAGTGTCACGCGTAGATGGCACCCCCTCAATGAGCAACGAAGCCTCGGGCGAGGGCATCACTACCAATCCAACTGTGTTACCGGTTGTAAGTAATGTATTTTCAAATTATTAGATGCTTGCTTTGATTCCTGCATGAGATGCATTAGACCCAAACTATACCACGTAACAATAGCTCATCCAAAAAATATATAGACTTCGTCCAGATTATTTGAAGAATTGAGTTCTCAAATGCATGAATTAGGAGAAGTTAATTGCATTTAGATGCCATACGATAAACTCATGAATAGCATATAAGGCTTCAAGCATTGCCATCTTCCCATCCTTGCAATAATAGATGTGTTTCCACCACACCGTTGGTATGTTGTAGCTTGCACACTTGATGGATGGCATGATAAGCAATCTAGCCTAAGGAAATTCATTTTCAAAGCTCTATGCCTTAGGGTCCGTGTGGCAACTACTATCTTCATCATCCCAACTCGGGGATTGGGCTAGGTACGAACTACAATCTCAAGTTTCAAAGGCAAGTGGATAGCTCTAGGGTATAGGAAACCCTAAGTTGAGAAAGAAAGAACGATGCATGTGTAGTTGTTGGGAAGAAGCCTAGATTATCGATCAATATACGTGATTAATAGAACTTATGTATTGTACAATGTTTGAAACCTTAGTCAAAAGAAGGGTGTGTTAAGTAATTTTTACATAGAATTGCTCTTCAATCCCAAGGGGGAGAGCAAGTACGTGATGGAAAGGTTATCGTGACTATTCCTGCAATATTTGGGAAAGGATACCATTGTTTTTGTTGATTGATCAGATAACATCCTAAAAGCTTTTGCATTAAACTGATTGTTGGGATGTGATTTAGATGATTATTCCAAGTGCTTGTGTTTGATGGTAAAGGCATGGCAGGGGTTAGTAATGACAAGTTGCCATGGGAAATAAAGGAATGTTTTCTTGGAAGATGATATTAGGCTGATTGCCTTGATTGTGCTGATTCTTATTTAGATTAAGTAAGGAAGGATATTTTGCATGGGTGGATCATCTCCAAGGTCATGTCATGTTTCAACCCGAGAGGGCACTGATCAATTCACAGGCCGAAATTCAAAAGGTAAAAAGCCCAACCATGGAAGTTGTGTCTCACTCCTAGGTCGCTTCGGGTCAGTGGAGCTATAACACCCCTTGCCCAGTCCAGAACTGAGTTGTGGACTACCATGAGCCCAACATCGGTTGTGGGAGCTTTCACTCAACCGCCAAGACCCACGGACTGCTTATTGTTTCAAGCGTTCCAAGCCGAGCACTAATGGCTACCTCTCACATAGCCGACGCGCCATCCATATCTACGGGTGTAGTGAGCTTACCTTGATGCCGTTCGAGTTACCTCCTCTCCCGCGCACTCCGGTAGCTCCACGATCCAAGTGCAAGCTTCAAGCAAGCTCCATCCTCAAGCTCCACGCTCCAAGCTCCATTGCCGCGAGCAAGACAAGAGAAGAGAAGAGAAGAGAAGAAGAGAGGAGAAGAAGGAGAGCTTCTCCTCCTCGGTCCCTCACCCTCACACACTCACTCCCTCACACTCTCACACTCCCTCTCTCAAGCACAAGCTCAAGCAAGCAAGAACAAGAAGAAGAAGAAGAAGAGGAGAGCTACTTTTGGCCACACACAAGAATGAGCTTCTCATTCACTTTTCAACTTTATATACAAAACCCTAAATCCTTTTTTGGGCGGTCATCCCCTTTTTCCCTTTTTACATGGCCGGCCATAGCCTAGGCCCTTTTTCCCATTGTCCTTCTATCTTCCTAGATTCCTTTCCACCGCCCGTCTACATTTACAAATTGCACGGGTGAGAGCCCGGCACTCTTTTACAAGATTTCAGGGTGCGCCTTTTTATTTTAAAATGCGCATTTCCCCTTTTGCCTTTGCCTTGGACTTTTAAGGTTGCCCTTGCGCTTTTGGCCTTTTCTCATTTTCTTTCTTCAGTCGGGCTACCTTTTTTCCGCCTTTGCCCTGCGTCTTTTCCACTTCCTTTTGCTTTCTTCGTGTTGGGGTTAACATATAGGAAACACCCTACAGAATAAATGAACACATAAAGAAGTTGAAATGTCAATAATTTTACATAGAAATATAAGTGATTGTATATTGAAATGAAGCATAGAGGATTTGTTTAATAATTTTTAAGGGACAATAGCACTGATCTATCTGGTATTATTTCTAAGAAATACAGCAATGAATACATTAGAAAGAAATTTATTGAAAGAATATTTTTCACATGACACATTGGCTAATTTGTGGTTAATTTGTTTGAGCACTATATGGCATTTTACCTTACATTTCCATTCTTATACATATATCAAGAAAGATAAAGTCTCTTGGATGCATTGCAATTGGTTTCTAAAACTATTGACCAACAATGAGAGTGTGAGGATCCCTGAGCTATAGGGTAGTATGATTTTCTTTAGGGATTGATTAAGTGAGGAAACATAAATATCTCATTGAACACTTTATCAAAAGAGTAGGCAATGTTATGATTATGTTTTATGTTTAGATTGTGTATCCTAGGGCCAATTCCTAGGGTATAGGAGAGCCGTAGTAGGAGCCACATCAATCGGCTGGGGAGTGCTCTATATGTATGTAAATCGAGGTGTTAGTCATTTGTATGTGCGGGATACTCCCTTTGTTGGAATTGGAATGGGAAAATTTATTGGACTACAAATCGATACAAACACATGGTTTAGCCAGATTAGTATATAGCCTCTAGACACTCTTAGTAGCTGCCGCAAGGCCATGAGGTGGTTTGGTGGATGTCATTCCTTTTGTATCTACATAAATCTCTTGACATGTTCTTTTCTCTCTCTCAACCCCCTTGTACTACATAACTTCTACCTTGCACCCCACCATTTCTTCTCTCTCAACCAATATCATAGTGGCATTCAATATCTATGGGAGCTCATGCTTGGAGTGAGTAGCATAAGGAGTAAAGCATTGTCATAAAGGTTGAGGATTTGAGCTCTTTTTCAACATTGATGCTTGCTACCCACACATTGATAGAGATATTGTTCTCATCATTAGGATCTAGATCCGATTCAAAAACACTCATTGCAATTGGATTGAGGATAGAAATAGTCCATTTTGGTCTTGATTTGTATAATTATTAGTGTCTAGGATTGAAGCAAAACAACTTGGCTTTAGATTCTCAACAAGACATCTTGGTATCTGTAAGGTGCCCACCCATTGGCTGTCCAGGCATGCTTTTAGCAGTCTATCGAGAAATGAATGTAAGCGTTGTTACCCGGCACTCCCATGGAATATTCCAAGTTTTGTCACCTAGGGTTTCCCGAATCCGCCTTGCAATGGAACGTTCACAGCCAAAACCCACTAGGATTGACCTGAAATTTGGGCTCTTAGAGGCCAACGTCTCCTAACAGCATTCTAGCATCAAATCATAGACATCCTACTTTACACAGAGATACCCAAGCCGAAGCAGACCCATGCCACACTTAGTTTAAAGAGAGTGGGAAACGAGAGGGATGCGCCACTCAACCTCTCTGCCCGTAGGGCATAGTCTCATCTCGATCCCCTAAAAAGGCATGAATCGGGTTCTAACCTAACAATACCGAAAGGTCGAACGACGGTAAAATCTTGTGAGAAGCCTCCTAGTTATCTGGGACCACCCTGCCGTAGGATGGACCCATCGAGGGTTTCACTACCCACTTCCCTCTCAATAGCTTTAGTTTCTAATTTGAAAATATATTCCTTACAACCAAAATCGTAGTTGGATTGGCAATGATGCCTTTGCCCGAAGCTTTGTTTCTGGTTGTGGGATTGCCATCCGCATGCAACATTCTTCGCTTAGAGGCCATCGTCCACAAGTAGATTCAAGAGATAAAGAAGGTGGAATAGATTAGAGATGGAAGAGCGTAAGAGAATATGGATAAGTTGAGGATCGAAATAGAGGGAATTTAGCTAACTCTCTTCCTTGTAGCCTCTCGGGGTGACTCTTCTCTCTCTCTCTCTCTCTCTCTCTCTCTCTCTCTCTCTCTCTCTCTCTCTCTCTCTCTCTCTCTCTCTCTCTCTCTCTCTCTCTCTCAAGCTCTCCCTCATAATCTCTTGGAGGGGTATCCTTCTCTCTATCTCTCTCGCTCTCAGTCTCTCGAGGTCTCCTTATGCCTCTTGTGCCTCCCCATGCCTCATATTTATAGTGAATTAGAGAAGAGGCTTGTGGCTGAGAAGAGGAGCTCTATGTGGAGGGGGATCTTGGAAAGATCAGTGATTTGATGCTCAAATCATAAATCTAATGGTTCCATTGGCTCCAAAAGGGGGGTAAAACTCCAAGACACTCATTTAGAAAGCTCTTAGTTCACTCCGTCTTTTCTCTTTCGAAGTGTTGTTTTGTGTCTGTAGACTGCGATTGCGGCGCGTGCGATTTTGCGAATCCCTCTCTTTATTTTTTCTTTTGATAAAATCTCCAAAACTAACTAAAACATCACTTGTCTTTTCTTTTAAATGACATCCAGCTCCAAAAATCTCCATATCTTTTTAGGATAATATCTAGAACATGCTAGTTTTACCCAAAATCTAATATTTTTGGACCATCCAAACATACACATTAATACTAGTGATTAATATAGCTCATAAGTCTCGTTTATGTTGTAACTTTCATGAAGGGTGGCTATGGTCCTTGTCAATCCAAGAAAAATATCAGATTTACAACTCTTGATTTTTTTAATATATTTTTAATTAAATAAAAATCTTTAATTATTAACATTAGTTAGTTTTTTACTTTAGTTAGTCTTTAGTTAGTAATCTTACTAGCTTGTTAATTGACTAACTAACTTTCGAACTAACCAACTAACTTTTATTGTGTGAAAATATTACATTCTCCTCCCCTTAGAGAAATCGAGATGTCCTCATCTTGAGAGAAACAGGGGGTATCATTTTGGAACATGTGGTTATGGGTCCACTACACTTCTACTGCACTACTCTGATTATTCATAGGCATGTGATCTTTTGAAACAACAAGCTATTGTATTTTATATATCAGAGTCTTGATTACAATAGAAAATTTATTGTAGTTACATCTCATGAATATCTTCTAGGTTTTTCCTAAGTATCGAATAATTTCCTGGTAGGTTCTAGATCACTTGAGCTTGTACAACTTCATTCCTCCTAAGTTCATTCTCTTTGAGTTTTATTGGGACAATTGACGTAGTTATGTCCAATATTGTGGCACTTGGAGCATTGGTGTTTAGGGTGCTTTGGAAATTCCCTTTTGAAATGACCTAACTTCCTGCTGCAATAGAAACGTCGCGGAACTTTATCTCTTGTGGTCACAAGATTCTTTTACCTTGGTAGGATTTTCTTCTTTAGACCAAATTGTCCTAAGATCCTTTTAGCAAATTGGAGTAGTCCTTTATCTTGGAAACTATGTTCCCAAATTGTCCTCTTCTTAGTTCACGACTGAGCTCCATGGACAATTGTCTTTGCTTGTAATACTAAAGAATACTTCCAAGCTTCGACATCCTGGTAAGACTCAATCTAGACAGTTTGAGAAGGAATGACTTAAGAAAAATTCATTGCAAGTTATAACTATCATTCATTGCTAGAGTATCTCTAATCATTTGCAAGTTCTAGGCTCAAAATAGATGCAACTCATATGATGAAAATTAAATGTAGGTATAAGAGTAGGATTTATTGGGGTATTCTCAATACCAAATATATTACATTTTTGAAAGATATCTAGGGTTTCTAATCATCCTAAAGAGGTGTTGTAGGTTCTAAGTCTTCATCTTCATCTGATTCCTCTATATATCCGAAGACTACACTTGTGTAGCTTTGTTTTCTTGGAGGTTTAATGTCTTCCGAGCAGTCTGCTTGGACATGCCCTAGCTCATTGCAATGGAAGCATTGACGGTAGGGACATCTCCTACGGATGTGCCCTATCTCTCCGCACGTGTGGCATCTCTTTCCTTGATCTTGAGAAACATCTTTGTCATAATTTCCCGATCCAAGTTCTTGGACGATTGGATTCACTCAGAGTAATGCATCTTGCAAGTCTGTGTTGGACGCATTGCTTCAAGATAGTGGTTCAAAGGAGTGTTTAGGCCATGGCAGAACTTGGATACTTGCTACACAATATCCATAGGTGGTGCATATTTTACTAGGGTTACAAACTTTGAGTAGTAAGCTTCCAAGGTTAATTCCAGCTGCTTGAGCTTGAAAATTCATTCATCCTCAAAGAGTGGTAGGTTGGCAGAAGGTATCGTCCGCATAGAGCATCTTTCAACTAAACCCAAGTGACAATGGCTTCAGAAATACCTTGATCCTTGCACCATTGCTACCACCATAACTGAGCTGGTCAACTAGGTTAAGTTTGGCTATCATTACTTGATTGGTAGAAGCAGTTCTCGAAGCAGAGAAATAATCACCCATTGACTCAATCCATATCTCTGCCTCTACTACGACATTTATTCCTTCTTCATCAAACTCAGGTGCCTTAATTTGCTTGAGAATAAATTTCTTCTCTTGCATGTCAGCATTTGTGGGTACAGGAGGTGTCTAACAATCAATCCATGCCACTTAGATTTTTTTGTTTAGGATATGCCTATAAACCATACATTAATCAATCACGTGTCATTACGAAGTTTCCGCTCTCATACCAACTGTAAGGTGCCCGCCCATCGATGCATGCTTTTAGCAGTCTATCGAGAAATGAAACTAAGTGTCATTGCCCGACACTCTCATGGAATATTCCAAGTTTTATCATCTAGGGTTTCCCGAATCCACCTCGCAATGGAATGTTCATGGCCGAACCCATAGGAACGACCTGAAATTTGGGCTCCTAGAGGCCAACGTCTCCTAACAGCATTCTAGCATCGGATCCTAGACATCCTACTTTACACAGAGATACCCAAGCCGAAGGAGACCCATGCCACACTTGGTTCAAAGACAATGGAAAATGAGAGGGATGTGCCGCTCAACCTCTCTGCCCATAGGGCATAGTCCCATTTCGATCCCCTAAAATGGCATGATTCAGGTTCTAACCTAACAATACCTAAAGGTCGAACGATGGTAAAATCTTGTGAGAAGCCTCCCAATTCTCTGTGACCACCCTGCCATAGGACGAACCCGTCAGGGGTTCTGCCCACCCGCTTCCCTCAGTAGCTTTAGTTTTCTAATTAGGTCCTACCACATTTATGTGTGACACTTAAAGTCAGTTTCATTAATTAAGACTTTTAGGGAATAGGGTTTGTTCGCATAACTTATAGCATAGACACGAAAATAGAGCAAGAAATCCTTTGACAAACAAGTTCAAACAAGTTCCTTAACTTATCTTCAAGTTAATATTTGTATCCCGCCCATACAAGAGAAATTATGTATCCCTTCTGCCCTCCAGAAGTAACTAGTCCAAATCACATGGCACCACAAATTCCATATCTTTCTATCCCAGTGGAAGATACATAAAATTCCACGAGGGTATTCTGCCCACCAAGATTCCACCCTTGTAACTAGTATTTAGGATTTCAGGATCCCATCATGGGTCACGAAGGGGCTCGCCAGATTCTAAGAACAATGCAGGATTTACAGCCAGAGCCCCCTCTGGCACCCACATTTCCTTCTGCCCAAGACTATCCCTACTGACAGATCTTTCGCCTATTGAGCCAGTCCAAGCCTCTCGTAGTGATAACCATGACCCCCTTGGAGTAGGGTCTTGCCGCTAGTTTGGGGGTAGCCTAGCGCGATCTTTCCTTAATTAAATCCTTTAGGAATTCATCACAACAAGGCATTCAGTCCTAATATCATTGTCTAGGAAAACATTCATTTATCCCTATGGCAACTTGTCATCACAGACCCTTGCCATGCATTTACCATAAATCACAAGCACTTGGAACAATCATTCAAACAACAAACTAACAACCAGTTGAATGTAAAAGCATTTAGAATGTTGTTTGATCAACCAACAAAAAAACCAATTGTATTCTTCCCAGACAATGCAAGAATAGTAGCAATAATATTTCCATCGCATATCTGCTCTTCCCCTTGGAACACCATATTGGAAAATATAGGAATTTCCCATAAGTTTGGGACATGTGGTCAAATCTTTGGATTTGTCATAACTTGAACACTATTACTCCAAATCGAGTGCTCTATAGCTCAATAGATTCCATTTTTCAAGCGCTTTCCAATGATAGGTCACATCATATGGTTTTGAGAAACTTATGAGCATATTATCCGAGTGCCACCTTTTTAGTATTCAAAAAGTTGGAATTGGTCGATTCCCAAACTCACTAGTATTGTGTTTTGGGATCAAAGAGTGATTCTATGTAAAATTTACTTAACTCTTGTATGCACAATTTTTAATGTCATGATTATGCCATTTATAACCCTTGACCAAGTCTTCCTTGTAATTGCTCTATCAACGAATAAGACATATGCAACTAGGTGCAATTAACTTTCCATAATACATGCAGTTTGTAAGCTTGATCTTTTGAATACGTGAGATAAAATTTATCCCTTCCGATGACCTATACTCATGCATCATAGTATGGGGCCTACCATATCTCATATGAGAATCAAAACAAGCATCTATCAATTCAGAAATACATTACTTACGACTAGAACCGCAGTTGGATTGACAATTATGCCTTTGCCCGAAGCTTCATTTCTGGTTGTGGGATTGCCATCCGTATGCAACATTCTTCACTTGGAGGCCATCATCCGCAAGTAGATTCAAGAGATAAAGAAGGCTGAATAGATTCGATATGGGAGAGTGTAAGAGAAGATGGGTAAGTCGAGGATCGAAATAGAGGGAATTGAGCTAACTCTCTTCCTTGCAGCCTCTCGAGGTGACTCTTCTCTCTCTCTCTCTCTCTCTCTCTCTCTCTCTCTCTCTCTCTCTCTCTCTCTCTCTCTCTCTCTCTCTCTCTCTCTCTCTCTCTCTCTCTCTCTCTCTCTCTCTCTCTCTCAGCCTCTCGGAGTCTCCTTATGCCTCTTTTGCCTCCCCATGCCTCATATTTATAGTGAATTAGAGAATAGGCTTGTGGCTGAGAATAGGAGCTCTTTGTGGAGTGGGATCTTGGAAAGATCAGTGATCTAATGCTCAAATCATAAATCTGAT
Organism: Lygodium microphyllum; assembly: GCF_053477565.2. Taxonomy (NCBI): domain Eukaryota; kingdom Viridiplantae; phylum Streptophyta; class Polypodiopsida; order Schizaeales; family Lygodiaceae; genus Lygodium; species Lygodium microphyllum. The sequence goes on from NC_141163.1 coordinate 75,718,760, forward strand.
GGTTTCATTGGATCGAAAAGGGGGGTAAAACCCCAAGACACTTGATTAGAAAGCTCTTAGTTCAATTCAAGAATGAAGTGCAACAATAAGTGTTATCCACAAGAACAATATCCCTTAAATGTTGCTACATTTGAGGTGAAGAAGAAATCAAGGGGAAGAATGAATGAGGACCAACCCAAACCATCAACTTGCAAGCTTACAAATGTAAACAACAAACAAGTCAAATATGCTTCACTAATGGTAGTTTTCAACAAATAGATGGAATGATCAACTTGCTTCCATGTAGCTATGACCTAGTTGACATAAATAAAAGTTTTAGATGAGAGAAAAAGAGAGGTTATTGATACATCGCATGTCACATGGGAGAAAAATGAACATATATTAGTAGACATGGTGCAATAGTTGAGAAGCTCAAGGAGACACTCTCTAACTCTATGGCTAAGAGCACATGACTTATCTCCTATAGAACTAATATCCTTCAACCAAGTGTCAAGAAAATTTAAGACTTTTCAAGAAAGGCCAACCAATGTACTGTTCTTAAAAAAGTGAACTATCAGAGCCTACATCAAAGATGATGAAAGTTAATTAATAACCAATTGAGAGCGGAGTTTTGAGCTCGCGATGTGCTTAAAATTTGCCAAAAAATCTGGAATTTAGGGAAAAAATATTCGACATCGAAGGCGGCGGCTACAAGCTAGGACGATTTTAAGCACCAAGTGAAAGACGACTTTTCAAAGGCGCCCGAGCGACACTTGTGAATTTTTGATAATTTTTTCGACTACCATGCGGGATGTCAGGAGCTACCAGTAGTCAGTGCGGAATGTCAAGACGGATGCACTGGATTTTTCAAAGCTCGAAACGGAGTTCGAACGAGGAAGAGACCACAAAATGGTCAAGATTCGAAAGGGTACAAACCTTGGACCAAAGGGGGGATGCCCTTTGGGGACTTTAAACCCCCCCCCCCCCCCCTAAATTTTTATGCAAGAGGCATGAAAAAAAACGTGAAGGCGTGGAGAAGAAATGTGAGCAGATGGCGTCGATTTTTGCGCCCTCATCCTCATGGATGATGCATGGAGGTTGTGAGCACCCTATCTAGTAGATGATACCCCTAAACTTCTCCCTCTTAGCGGATGATATCGCCGGTCTTCGTGAGAGGAATGGCTATCCAAATGAAGAGATCAGATTCTAGTCTTTCTCTCTCCTCCCTCTCTCTCTTCTCTATGGACTGTTCATGTGTACCATCTTGATGAAGAAATCCAGGAGGGAGAATGAAGAATGTGGTGATGAAGATTGATGGAGATGCTCAAGATTGAAGTGCAACATTGGATTAAGAGCAATGGAGGCTCCATCTGCTGGTTATGCAGTCATTCAAGGCATCTCGGGTTACGTAAAAACACGGTATGACCATTTTTATGAAGGAAAATGAAGGATTTTTTATAGTTTATGATGATAATTATGTTCTTATTGGATGAAAATTTATTTCTGTGCTATTTGCATTATGAGTAATTACTGTTCATCAGAAAATTCTAATTTTGCAATGATTTACATGCTCTATTTAATTCCCGTAAACGCGAAATGCGATTTTTAAGTGGTAAAATGGTAGTTTTTCCGTTTCGGGTGGGTGAAAGGTGTTCCCATGGGGGGAATATGGAAGATGAATTGAATGTTAGTATGCTGAAGTGATTGGAACAAGAAAAATAAAAAAATAGTATATTTTATTACCAAATAAATTAAGAAATTTGAGAAAATAAAGGAAAATTTTGAAATACGTCTTGGAAAAATAAGGAAAAATATAATGCCTGTTTGTGGATGTATGGTAGTGGCAGAGCATGAGGTTTAGCCTCAGTTTGCCCTATCTCTTTGTCAAAGTTTGTGATTTATCGCTTTTTATACATCAAAACATGTCAAAATGAACATTTACACCTGTGCAACGAAGGCAATACCTAAACGTAGGGGGTTGGGATGTTTGAATGGTGTGATTTGTGTGCTGATTATTGCTTATTTTTTTTATGCATATCATGACATAGAGTCCATGTTATTTTTATTAAGAGGATAGTAGCACGAGTGTTGTCTTGGTGCTATCCTTTCATCGCTGCAACGGGTTAGTGAATAAGCATGGAAAAGCCTGGTTGTGCACAGCACTTGTCTGATTTGAAAATCATGTTTGAGCACTTTAGGATCATTCACTTTGCATGTGCATGTAAACCATGGTGTCAGAATAAGGAAAACCTGGATACATAGCACCTGTTTTCAATGGCAATGACCCATGCTTGAGTGTGGAAAGGCATCCTAAGCAGTAGGATAGACGTTCATTTCTTGTGGGGTTATTTAGTAAGGACACATGGTATCTCCTGGAGTATTTTTGAAATGAAAGAGTGGAGTTTGTTCATTTGTTTTATATGTTGAGCAGTGCATCAAGGGGCCAATCCCTGCGATGTAGAAGAGTTGTAGTGGGGCCACGGTGATCCACCGAGAGGTTGCCTCCCATGTATGTGATTATCGTGGTATTTATTGTCAAAGTGTATGGGTTCTCCCTCTGAGGAGTTTATAAAAAAAAGGGAAACGTTGGACTACAAAACTATAAAACTATAAACGCATAGATTAGGCTTTAGGGAAGTTTGTCCTTTGGCAGCACATTGACGCTCCTGGTCCACGAGGCCGTGAGGGTGTGTTTGTCTATTATGAGCATGAGGTCCGGCTAGTGCCATAGCCAGTGCCAGCCCATTTCAGGTCCCATCAGTGGTGCGTCTATCGAGAGTTGCCAACAAGTGGTGATTCTCGAATCTAGGGTTTTTAGGGACCAAAAATTTGGTTTATGTCCTTTGGCAAGGACTGTCAAGCCGAAATACAAAAATCAGAACGTGCTGAGAGGGCTAGACAGCAGTTGGAGATTGTAAGTCGCTATTCTCCTCAAAGGAGTAGCCCGATACGCATAAGAGGCAGTGGTCTTAGTAACCCAACTGCTGCACATAGTCCTTTAGGTGTAGAAGGAAGCGCAAGTTCTTCCTCTCTTCCACCAAGTCAACCCACTTCAAGTGGGGGTGTGATCCCTTCAGTTCAAACTCCTATTGTTAATCCGATTGTCATCATGGCACAACCCATTGCAATTCCTGCAAGGACACTAGATCTGCCAGCTTTAGGAGTTCCTTTGCCCATTTTTAATGTGTTAGCCGAAGAATATGTGGAGTTTCACATTTGTGAATTCCAAATATTAATGTTTAATTACCTCATCCAAGATGAGGGACATCTCAAGATGTTCTTTAACACAACATTAAAAGGAAGGGTTGCGGTATGGTATCATAGCATAGAGACTTGAACCATAACCACAATCGACCAATTTTATGTAGCTTTCTGAGGAGAATATGCCCCTGAAAGAGGTGGTCAATACTAGTTGCGTGTTTGAGGTGGTCAATACTAGTTGCATATTTTGAATGTAACGTGCCAAGACCCCCATGAGAATATGAAAGCCTATGTCAAGAAGCTTAAGGAAGTGTTTCGTAAGTTACAAACTTACATTCCCATTTCGCCAGCTTCCCAATTGCAATACTTCTTGCATGGCTTGGATTTCAATATTCAGGTTCAATTGAGCAGTGTGGCTTTGGTAAATATAGACACCACCATCACGTGGGCAGAAGGAGTAGAGTCACGATTACAAACGGCCTACTCCTCTCGAATAAATCTTAATGCGGGCCTAGTACCTAGAGGCAATTTACCATTGATAAATGGAAGTCAAGGGATGCCTATGAATAGCCCTAATGGGAGAGAAAGCATAGTTCAAAATGTACCTTTGCTGCCAGCTCCTCCCAGTGTAACTATGCCTATGGCTAGTTAGTTGGCTCCACCAAATGTTGGAGGCCAAGTTTTGAACCCTAATGTTGTTTCTGTGAGTCAACAACCAATGCCCAATCAAATTTTTAGGCCAATGGATCGACAAATAGACGATCAAGGCTATGGGTCGAGTGCATCTAATGTCATTGGCGAAGTTAAGGATATGATGAAACACTACACTGACATGATTTCTGAACAATATCGGCAAATAGCTGTGGACATCAATTTCTTGAAGAAGCAGCAGAATTTGATAGGGAGTCGACGCCCTGAAGAGGGTGGTCCCTCAAGATTCAGCTGTAAGTGGTGTGGTGGACAACATTTTCCTAGGAACTGTCCAAATGTTAAATGTGATATTTGTGGGAAGTTGGGCCATTTAGCTGCTACCTGTTGGAGTAAGATTAGTTCCCTCCAACAAGGGAGTAAACAGCCAGGTCCAGTTAATCATAGAGTGAAAGGTAATAACCTCCAGCAAAATGATGGACCAAGACAAATATTGCAAAGGGGAAAGACCACTATAGAGGAGTTGCCACAAGGAAATGGAGTCAGCCTTATCGAGGCTGTACGCATCAATGGCACTGAAACCTCTAACCTACGAGCCATGACAAGAGGCCAAAAGGCTAAAGAGGGTGATAGAAATAATGCAAAACCGATCAAGGAAAACCCTAAGCAAGGGGATAAGAAGGGGACGCAAGTCCTGAATCGTGGCATGGAAGGGGGACCTCTAAGGCCGGTTGACAAAAAACTCAATCCTAAGAAGGATGAGGAAGTGCCAAGAAAGAAGGCAAGAGCTAAAAAAGAAGCACCAAAGTCGGTCCCAAGACCAAAAGAAAGGATGGTTTGGTGAGAAAAGAGAGCTTTGGCTACCTATCATGATTTTGATTTAGCAAGTTCTCTTTGCGAAGTCAAACTAGATGTAAACCTCTTATAGTTGATTAAATTATCTCTAGGAGTACGCAAGGAATTCAAGAAGATCCTACGTATTGGGTATATTGTAGAACCTTTGGGCATAGCATGAGTAGGGGAAGATTGGTTTGATCACACTGAAAAGAATTGCCCTAGGGTTCCAGCATACATGGATGGAATATTAGTGGAGCATGCTATTGTAGACACTGGGTCCTCCGTCAATATCATGAGTTCAGATTTGATGGAGAGGTTAGGTCTAGGTATCCAAAAAGATAGCTCCACCCTTCTTAGAATGGCTAATGATAGTCTAAGGCAACCAGAAGGTTGCATTACTAAAGTCCATGTTACAGTTGCAAGTGTAGAATTCTTCTTGGACTTTAGGGTGATAAGATTTGCAAGACGTCCTAGCTATCGAGTCTTGCTAGGTAGGCCTTGGATCTTACGAACAAACTGTCAAGTCAATATACCAGCCGGTCGAGTGGTTCTAGGTAGAGCTGCTAATCAAGTAATAGTCGATGCTTACCCTGAGTCTCCTCAGAGTGAGAGAGCTCGTTTATCCTCTACTAAATTAGAGATAGCAGATGATCCATCTGGTAGTGAGACATCATCCAGTGATGAATCTAAAGAGGGGTCCACTACAGAGGATATTTATCAGATAACTCTAAATGAGCTGATAGAGTCGCAAGATAGGATAAGAGACGCAGATGTGATTGAATTGGACCTTGGCACGCCGAATGATTCGCAGCCAATTAAATTAGGTTCCATGCTCGGTTCAGCAGAAAGGGAGGACTATGTGTCCTTGATTCAGGACTTCCGTGACATCTTTGCTTGGAGTTATGATGAGCTAAGAGGCATTCCTCCCAGCCTACCTGTTCATACTATTCCTGTAAAAGAAGGCAGTCGTCCTGTGTGTCAAAAAGTATGGCATATGCCTTTTGAATTGAGGGACGGGCTGTTTGAGGAGTTACAAAAGTTACGAAAAGCTGGTTTAATCTTCCCTATATAGCACATGGAATGGTGTTCACCAGTTGTTATCAAGAAGAAGAAAAACAACTAGATCCGACTATGTGTAGATTTTAGAGAGCTGAATAAGCAAATGGTTAAGGATTACTACCCGTTGCCATTTATTGATCAAATTTTGGATCAATTAGCGGGTAGGGAAATATATTCGTTTATGGATTGCTTTGCAGGTTATAACCAGATGGCAATTGTAGAAGAGGACAAGTTGAAAATAACTTTTCTTACTATCTTTGGTACTTTTACGTACCATGTGATGGCCTTTGGATTGTGCAATGCACCTGGATCATGGCAACGAACAGCAGACAAGACCTTTGGTGACATCTCCCCAGATGAGTTGAAAGTATTTATCGATGACCTGGGGGTAGCCACTGTAAGGGAAAGGATGTTGACTACTTTAAGAAAGTGCTTTGAGCACTGCAGACAATTTTGTATCGTCCTTAACCCACGGAAGTGTGTCTTTGGAGTGCCTTATGGGCTATTGCTAGGCCATGTGGTCAGTTCAATTGGGATCGCAACTGACCCTGAAAAGATCAAGGTTATAGTCGCTATGAGTCCACCACGCACTTTGAAAGAGGTGCATAGCTTTCTGTCATCGATAAGGTACTATCGGAGGTTTATAAATGCCTTAGCAGAAAGGACGTTGCCATTAACGAACTTATTATCCTTTAGCTATCTATTTGTATGGAGCGAGCCTTGTAAGGTAGCTTTCGAGGATGTGAAACAGGAGCTAGTAAAAGCACCAGTTTTAAAAGCACCTAAAAGAGGCAAGTTATTTTACATATTTTCAGCAGCCACCATGCATAGTATCAGCTGCTGTTTAGCCCAAATCTGGGAGGAAAAGTGGTATCATCCAATAGCTTTTGCTAGCCAAAAATTAGGCATATCAGAAATTAACTACACCTACATGGAGAAGTTGTGCCTTGCGATGGTCTTTACGACTAAAAAAATCAGGCACTATATCCTCTATGAGAAGGTAGTTTTCTATACGAAGGCGGAAGGGCTTAGATTGCTTATGAACAAGCTGCAGCCGCCTGATCGTTTGGCAAAGTGGTTAATCACTTTGCAGGAGTTCAATTATGAGATTAATAGTAAGCCACCGAAGTTGTAGGGTATTGTGGAATGCCTTGTGGATCTTGGGGAGCCGAAAGAGACTTTGGCTGAAGGAAGTGATATTGAAGAAATGTTTAAATTTGATACAGCTTCTATCCCATCTTGGTATGTTGCTATCACGCATTATCTATCAACAGGAGAGACTGGAGTTGGTTTATCAAAATCAGAAATAGGAAAATCAGACAACAGGCTTTGAAGTTTTCCTTGATTGCAGGAACACTATATCGGTAGGGTGTTGATGATACCTATTGCCGATGTGTGATGCCTGACGAGGTTCCTTTCATCTTGGAAGAGTGCCGTGACTCTGCATGTGGAGGGCACTTCGCCGGACGATTGACGGCACAAAAAGCTTTAAGAGCTGGATATTGGTGGCCGTCAATCTTCCAAGATTCCTTTCAGTACGTTAAGAGATGTGATACATATCAAAGACATGACAACAGAGAGAATAGGAAACGCCCACTTACACCTATCATGGCTATCCTTCCACTTGAAAAGTGGGGCATTGACTTTGTGGGTCCTATCACCCCGTCGTCTACTACCCAGAAGAGGTACATCATAATAGCAACTGATTATTTTACAAAATGGTCAGAAGCATGGGCGACGAGGCAGGACAATGCAAAAGAGACTGCAAGTTTTCTTTTAAAATAAATTATCTGCCATTTTGATCCACCGAAGGAATTAGTGTCGGACCGTGGAACCCGCTTTTTGAATAAAGTGATCAAAAGCATGATTGAAGCTTGGCAAATCAAGCACAATAAAACAACCCCCTATAATCTGCAAGCAAATGGGCAAGTCAAAAGTACTAATAAGCAACTTGTGGGTATCTTGTCTAAAATAGTCTCGGAGAAGAAACGAGACTGGGACAGGAAGTTGTATGTGGCAGTATGGGCATACAATACAACGTTCAAGCGAGCTACTGGCCATACTCCATTTAAATTAGTTTATGAAAAAGAATGTGTGTTACCCCTCGAAATCAAGTTGCCGACCATACGGTTTGCAATTAACCACTCTTTGGGAGATGAGGATACACTCTTTGAGCAGTTTATGACCATAGCCCACCTGGATGAACTGAAATTGCAGAGCTTATTACACCAGGAGGTAGCTAAACATCGGATGAAGCAGTTGCACGACCTTAAAGCGAAGAATTATACCTTTAAAAAATAGCAATTAGTTCTATACTACGATGCACGTAGGGAGCTGTTTCCAGGGAAGCTGGAACCTAGATGGGATGGCCCCTACAAGATTGTTAGGATAGGAAAAAATAGGTCTACGGCTCTACTAGCTAATCTGCAGGGAGTAGAATTTAAAAATAGGGTTAATCTTAATAAGATTAAACCTTATTATTTCTAAGTATGCTAACACGAAAAAATGCATTGCAGGTCCATGCTGGAGCTGATTTGAGACCTGCAAACGAGCTTAAAGCTGGTTGATGAGGCGGTTAATTCCTTATTTGGAGCACCCATATCTGGAGCAGAGAAACCATCAGGGGAAACTCATTTGGTGGAGCAAAGGATACAAAGTGATTGAGCAAGAAGATAGAACCTTTATGTGGGAGATCAAAGTCTTCTACCATCACTGCTTACGAATGTTGACAAGTATCCCTATTGAGTTTAATGAAGAAGGAGGGATGGAGCCGTCAATTCACCCTCTAAACATGCTAAATTTTGACTATCATAACTACGACTAGAGGAGTTCATGATGGCACGCTGTGTAAACCCATTTTGGACGTACACATTATATTTTTACGGAGCGTCCAGAGGCCCTAATAAAAAAGGGAGTGTTGGAGTAGTAATCCGAGATTCCCGACGTAGAGTTACGATGAAGTTAGTTGCTTATCTCGGGGTAGGATTCACTAACAATATGGCGGAGTATAAAGCCTTGATTATGGGACTGCATATTGCCAAGCAAGGTGGTATTTGGCAGTTGTTAGTAAGAGGGGATTCCCAGTTGATCTTGAATCAGCTAGATGGGACATATACAGTGTGGAATCCCATCCTTTGTATGTATCATCGAACTGCGATGACCCTACTTGAGAAGTTTGAGAGAGTGTCTCTTCACCTAATTCCACATTACTAGAATCAGTTTGCAGATTCACTGGCCAATCTCGCATATGAAGAAGACCTTTTCTTCAAATGTGGTCCTAGTTTGGATATTGCTATCAATAATGAGACAGGACCCGGTCGATTGTGGGGAATGTTATCAGAGCATGCAATATATGGCAGGCGATGGTTGATATGGGCGATGCAAAGAGTAGCCGAGACCAATCTACCGTTGTTATCATGGGCCCATAGGCTGATTAGACAACATGTTATGCATACGCCTCTTGCTATATATGCAGGAGGGATGGGTCATAATCTTATGCATTTAGCTTAGGGCTGCAAGCCCTATTTTTCCTCCTTGGAAAGGAACATATTATTGTATATCTGTACTATTTCGGGAAGGGATGTGTAGGTGCTATTCTGTTTTATTTCATTAGGCCGAGAGGGCCGATCAGTTTTTGTAGTGAAGTGATTTATTTCGTTACGCCAAGAGAGCCAGTTGTCTATTTAGTACAGGTGCGGTTAATGGTTTCTTGTTTTAGCTCTGTGCTAGACAGGTTTAAAGAAGAGCTTGGAAGGAGCCTATGTCACGCGGGACGCTTCTCATGGCCCTATCCAGGTGATATTTCTCCTTTTCAAGTAACGTGTTGTTATGCTATATGTGTCTATGTACTTGGGGGGGGGGGGGGATTTTCTTTTCTTGTTGGGGACCGACGTCCAAGGCATGAAGTCCTGATGGACCTAAAAACGGGCCGGCACTGGCTCATGCACTAGCCGGGCCTCGTCACTACGCACAGGACAACCCCTCGGCCTCGCGGCCAGGAGTGTCTATCAAAATCTCTGCCTTCCTAAACATTGCGTTTGTAATACGTTGTAGTCCAACTGATCCTAACCCAATATTACTCCTCAGAGGGAGTCCCTTTTACATAGCCAAAAGGCTCGAATCACATACACATGGGGTTCCTCCTACGGCTGAATGCCGTCAACCCTCTGCGACTCTCCTACACCTTCGGGATTGGCCCCTCGATGCATCGCTCAACATCTAAATATTTCGCACAAAAGTCGCTCAAGGTACCAAATAAGCGTGTCCAGGAATGTACCATTGTCCTTACTTGATTTCCCCTTTGGGACTCGCGTCTACCTACAGCATGGGTACCTCACTGCCTCTCAACGTAGGTCATGTCCTAATAAACCAATTGCAATGCGTGTCCAGGAGTTGGTCACTGATACTTTTAAATTCTTTTTCATGCTCTATGCATTTGGTGGATGCCTAGTGCTCAAACATTTAGCAAAACAGTATCGTGCACAACTGCAAAAACATTCTTTTAATGGTTTCCAACTTCCATTCGTGCTTCGTTGCATGGGCCTAGCACCGAGGTGATCCTCGTGCTACTAAGCTCTTAATTTTAATTATCATCCGTCCTAAATGCTATGCATAGAAATCAGCAACTTTCCCATCATCTTCACACGGCATTTAGACATATTTCAACTTCTCTACTCTTCCCCATTTAAATATTGCATCGTTGGATAGGTTTATAGGGTATTTTAACATCATTTTATGTGTAGAAAGCGGAAAAAGACACACTAGAACAAGAAGGTGGGGTTGAACTGAGGCAAATCCTCATGCTTCAGTCCCCACAAACATTCACAAACATTGTTCTTATTTATCCTTATTTTTCGAAACCCAAAATGTATTTTTCCCCTATTTTTTAGGGTTTTTCTACCCTTTTCTTGTATTTTTCCTTATTTTCCTGCATTATTTAATTATTGAAAATTCAAAACAGGTTATGGGCTGTGGCCCTTAGTTCGTTCTTGCAGAAAAATGAAAGTTTAGTTGGTGTTCCTATTTACTTTCCCATTTTTATACCAAAAAACCATCATTTTCCCTTGATTTTTCATGTTTTACGTGTTTTAATGTATTATTTTGAACCACAAGATGCATATTTTTCTGATTTTCTGATTATGACCAGCAAGAACTCATGAAAAACATCAACATACACAATTTTTAGCCCACATGAACAACATTTCATCAATCAAAAGCCATAAAATCTCAAATTTCCTTTGAAATTTTTGAATTACCGCTTATTTGCGTATTTCGGGTTTTATGTCCATGGCTGCAAATCTGAAAATTAGCAGCACTTCATGTCCAGCACAATCACCAATCACCATTTCCAGCCTGTGGAGCAATCCGATCCATGCCGGACAAGCCTCCATCATTCTTTCTTCTTCCTTCTTCTTCCCACATGAACTCCCTCTTAGAGGAGAGAGAGGGAGGAGAGAGAAAGACTGATTTTCTCTCTCCCTCTACAGGCTGCCATTGAATGTGTGGAGCGGAGCGATACGGAGCGTAGAAAGGATGTTGTGGCCTGCAGTGCTTGATTTCCTGGCTTGCTTTGCAGCCATCAACTCGATTTGGGGGAGGGGGGGGCGCGTTTTTTTCGGTGGCTGAAAACAGCCGCCGCCCCCCCTGCATCACGTTTTTTTTTAGGGGGGGGTGCCAAAGGTCACCCCCCTCTAATCACACCTTTTGGAATTTCCCCTTTGGCCCCTTTTTTGGGCACCCCGGCCGGTTTTTGGGTCACTACCGCATACAGACTCCGATTGTCATGCTGTAAATTTCTGGGCATCCCTCTCGGCATCCCGGACAAGCCTGCAGCTCCCACATCCTATCCTGACTAACAAAAAAATTACTAAAAATCCAGAGGTGTCACTTAGGCGCCTGTCGACTGCTTATGCTTAAAATCGTCCTAGATCGAGCCGCCGCCTTTGACGGTGAATATTTTTCCCTTGAAATTCATAATTTTTAGCTATTTTTAAGCACTTTCCGGCACCTAAATTCCGCTCTCATTGGTGACCACGGGATAGGGCGACTCAGCCCGTCGAATCCACGAACATATCTGCACATAAACAACCAAAAAAGCATCAAACTGATACAAAACAAATATATAATAAAACTCAGCACAATGCTCCCCCTACCCCTGGACAGAACCAAGGCATGACATCCACAAGGAAAAGGCCTAGCATCATCTAATAGAAGATCCGAAGTGAGTCACTAACCAGCTGCTCCAACACAGCCAAACTAAAAAACCTATCAAAGCGGTTGCCCTAGATGGTAGTCTGAACTACTTACCAACGAAAGACAACACAACTAGGAGCTCCTACAAGGCGAGGACTCCTATAGCCTGATCAAGGAGTATTTTCTTTCAGTACAGTTCTTCTTTGAGGATTTTTATTTTATCAATATACTTGGGCATGTAAAAAGGAGGGAGCTGAGCATAGTGACCCAAGGAGAACAGGGCATCGGCCTCAGGACCTGTCTCGGCACCCAAGAACCTACCAAGCCCTCGCAAGGCGACACTTAATCCTTTTCTAACGCTCACTTTTATTTTCGCTCCAACCTTCCTTGTTTTGTCATTTTTTTTCCAGCAAGAAGCCACCCCTAGGAAGACAAGGTATCGGCCCCGGGTCTGATTCGTCCCCAGGAACCTACCAGGCCTTCACAAGGCAATGATCAACTACTTATATCTTTTCATTCCTTTTCTTTTCTTTGATAGGGGTTAGAACCCCTTTTTACACACCTTCGTATTTATAGTCATCTTGTAGGATGTTCAGGATTTCTTGGCATCATTATTATTATCTTCTGGCACGCTTCTCTAACTGCCTCACTACTAACAAGAACTCCTAGAACGGCTGCCTAGCAGGCTAGCAGAATAGGGCCACTAGGACTTCCTTCTAAAACAGGCCTTTCGATGCCTGACAATGTCTTTGCAGGAGGCAATGACTACTCCGACCTCCCTCAAACATACTCAACCTAAACCTAGGACTTCATGCCTTGGTTGCCGGTCCCCAACAAAAATATATCCCCTCGACAAGCACAAATACACATATAACAGGAAAGAAAGGTACTCGTAAAGGAGAGGTATCACCTGGATTGGCCACAAGAAGCTTCCATCGATGCCGCGACAAAGGCTCCCTCCAAGCTTGCCTTCAAACCTGTCTAGCACAGCACTTAAAACAAAAACCCAATTAAGCGCACCTGCACTAGACAGGCAAATGGCCCTCTTGGCCTAAGGAAACCAGACATGACTTAGCTACAAAACTGAATCGGCCCTCTTGGCCTAATGAAATCAAACAATACTACGCATAACATCCTCCTGGAAACAACCATGATAGACATCAAAGCATACCATTCCCAGGGGAACAGGGCTTGTAGCCCTAAACTAAGTGCATTAAATTATGACCTATCCCTCCTGCGTAGATTGCAAGAGGTGTTCGCATCACATGTCGTCGAATCAGTCTATGGGTCCAAGATAATAAAGGCAGATGAGTCTCGCTTACCCTCTACATCACCCAAATCAACCATCGTCTGCCAAAGAGGGCATGTTCAGAAAGCATACCCCACAAACGACCAGGTCCTGTCTCACCATCAATAGATATATCGGGACAAGGGCCACAATTAAAGAAGAGGTCTTCTTCATACGAAAAATTAGCCAAAGAATCGGTAAACTGATTCCAATTCCGTGGAATCAGCTGAAAAGACACTCTATCGAATTCATCTAGCAAGGCTATGGCAGTATGATGGTACATACAAAGGATGGGGTTCCGTACCATGTATGTCCCATTGAGTTGATTTAAAACCAACTGAGAGTCCCCTTTCACCAACAACTGGCGGATACCACCCTTCTTTGCAATATTCAAACCCATAATCAGGGCTTTGTATTCGGCCATATTATTGGTAAAATTCGCCCCGAGATAAGCAGCTAACTTCATGACAATGTGTCGTCAGGGGTCTCGGATGACAACTCCTATACTTCCTTTTTTGCATGCACCCCTGGACGCCCCATCAAAGTACAAGGTGTACGTCCATAAAGGGTTTACATATCCCGCCATCCGGGACTCTACTCGTAATTATGGTAATCGAAAGTCAGCATATTCAACGGGTGGACTATAGGCTCCATCCCTCCATCGTCATTGAATTCAACAGGGATGCTCGTCAAAATTTGTAGGCATTGATGGCAGAAGACCTTGATCTCCCAAATAAATGTCCCGCCTTCTTGCTCAATCACCTTGTATCCTTTGCTCCACCAAATGAGCTTTCCCTGATGATACCTCTGTTCTAAATATGGGTGTTCTAAATAAGGGATCAGACGACCCATCAACCTCTATCACGATTTCCTTGCAGATGTTTGATCAATCTCGCCTAGACCTGCAAGGCAGTCATAGCATTAGTGCAATCAGAAATAATAAGGTTTAATCTTATTAAGATTAACCTTATTTTTAAATTCTATCCCCTCAAGGTCAGCTAACAAGACTGTGGATTTATTCTTTCCTATTCTAACGATCCTATAGGGCCCATCCCATTTGGGCTCTAGCTTGCCTGGAAATAATTCACGTCGTGCGTCATAATACAGAACAAGCTGTCCTTTCTTGAAGGTGTATTTCTTGGCTTTGAGGTCGTGTAGCTGCTTCATTCGGCGCTTCGCCACTTCTTGGTGCAATAAGCTCTGCAACTTACGCTCATCTAAATGTGCCAGTGTCGTCAAGCGCTCAAAAAGTGCGTCTTCATCACTCAAAGAATGATTGATGGCAAATCGAATAGTTGGCAGCTCAATTTCTAAAGGCAAGACACACTCCTCCCCATATACTAACTTGAACGGGGTATGGCCAGTGGCTCATTTGAAAGTCGTATTATAAGCCCACACTGCCACGTATAACTTTTTATCCCAATCCCGTTTCTTTTTCGATACAATTTTGGACAGGATGCCCACAAGCTGCTTGTTGGTGCTTTCAACTTGCCCATTGGCTTGCGGATTATATGGGGTTGTCTTGTTATGCTTAATTTGCCACATCTCTGTCAAACCTTTAATCACCTTATTCAGGAAATGGGTTCCGCGGTCCGACACTAATTCTTTCGGCGGACCAAACCGGCATATTATCTGCTCTAAAAGGAAACTAGCAGTTTCTTTAGCATCATCTTTCCTTGTTGCACGTGCTTCTAACCACTTTGTGAAGTAGTCAATTGCGACAATGATGTACCTCTTTTGCGTAGTCGACGACGGAGTAATAGGACCCACAAAGTCTATTCCCCACTTCTCAAATGGAAGTATCGCCATAATAGGGGTGAGTGGTCGTTTCCTATTCTCTCGAATATCATGTCGTTGACAAATATCGCATCTCTTAACATACGCAAACGCATCCTGGAAGATGGCAGGCCACCAATAACCTGCTCTTAAAGCCTTTTGTGCTATAAGCCGTCCAGCAAAATGGCCACCGCAAGCAGAATCATGGCACTCTTCCAAAATGAATGGCACCTCGTCAGGCATCACACACCGGCGATAGATATCATCAACCCCTTGCTGATATAATGTACCTGCGATCAAAGCAAACTTTAACGCTTGCTGCTTAATTTTCCTTCTCTCAGCTTTAGATAGTTCAGATCCCGCCTCTCCCGTTGATAAATAATGTGTTATTGCAGCATACCAGGAGGGAATAGATGCCGTATCTATTTTAAACAACAACTCCATGTCACTACCTTCAGCCACAGATTCTTTCGGCTCCCCAAAGTCCACAAGACATTCCACGATGCCTTGCAACCTTGGTGGCTTACTCCTGATTTCGTAATCAAATTCCTGCAAAGTGATCAACCACTTTGCTAGACGATCAGGCGGCTGTAGCTTATTCATCAATAGTCGAAGTCCCTCCGCCTTCGTATAAAGCACGACTTTCTCATAGAGAATGTAATGCCTGAATTTCTTGGTCCCAAAGACCATCGCTAGACACAATTTCTCCATGTAAGTATAATTGATTTCGGATACCCCTAGCTTCCGACTAGCAAAAGCAATCGGGTGGTACCAATTCTCTTCCCAAATTTGGGCTAAACAGCAGCTGATACTATACATGGTGGCTGTCGAAAATATATAGAACACCTCACCTCTTTTAGGTGCTTTTAAAACGGGCGCTCTTGCTAGCTCCTGTTTCACATCCTCGAATGCTACCTTACATGGGTCACCCCATACAAACGAACAGCTAAAGGACAATAAATTTGTAAGCGGCAACGTTCTTTCTGCTAAGGCGTTGATGAATCTACGGTAGTAACCAACCGAGGACAGAAAGCTATGAACCTCTTTCGGAGTGCGTGGTGGACCCATGGCAACTATAACTTTGACCTTCTCGGGGTCTGTCGCAATTCCTACCGAACTGACCACATGACCCAGCAATAGCCCATAAGGTACTCCAAAAACACACTTCCGTGGGTTTAGGGCGATGCAAAATTGTCTACAGCGCTCAAAGCATTTTCTTAGAATGATCAACTACCTTTCTCTCACGGTGGCAGCCCCTAAGTCATCAATGAACACCTTCAACTCTTCAGGGGATATGTCACCGAATGTCTTATCTGCTGTTCGTTGCCACGAACCAAGCGCATTGCATAAACCAAAGGCCATCACATGGTACACAAAAGTACCAAATATAGTGATGAAAGTTGTTTTCAACTTGTCCTCTTCTGCAATTGCCATTTGGTTGTATCCTGCAAAGCAATCCATAAACGAATATATCTCCCTACCCGCTAATTGATCCAAAATCTAGTCAATGAATGGCAACGGGTAGTAGTCCTTAACTGTCTGCTTATTCAGCTCCCTAAAGTCTACACATAAACGGATTTGATTATTCTTCTTCTTTCTAATCACAACTGGCGAACACCATTCCGTGTGTTGCACAGGAAAAATCAAACTTGCTTTTCGAAGCTTCTGTAACTCTTCAAACAGCCCGTCCCTCAGTTCAAAAGGCATACGCCTTACTTTCTGCCATACAGGACGGCTGCCCTCTTTCAACGGAATTGTATGAACAGCAAGACCTGGAGGAATGCCTCTCAACTCATCATAACTCCAGGCAAAGATATCACGGAATTCCTGAATCAAGGCCACATAGTCCTCCCTTTCTGCTGTGGTGAGCATAGAACCTAATTTGATTGGCCATGAATCATCAGACGTACCAAGGTCTAGCTCGATAACATCTGCGTCTCTTATACGATCTTGGCCCTCTATCGGCTCGTTCAAAGTGATCTGATAGATGTCTTCCGTGGTGGATCCCTCTTTGGACTCATCACTCAATGATGTCTCACTGCCAGATAAATCTTTTAATGTCTCCAATTCTGTAGAAGATAGAGGAGCTCTCTCACTCTGCGGGGACTCAGGATAAGCATCAACCACCACACGCTGGGCACCTCTACCGAATATTAGTCGACCGGCAGGTATATCTACTTGGCAGTCCGCTTGCAAGATCCAAGGTCGTCCGAGTAATACTTGGTAACTTGGACGGCCTGCAAAACGAATCACTCTAAAGTCCAACAGGCATTCTACATTTGCAACAGTGACATGGACCTTAGTAATGCAGCCTTCTGGCTGTCTCAAACTATCATCTGCCATTCTGAGAATTGTGGAGATATCTTTCTGGATCGCAAGACCCAACCTTTTCATCAGTTCATAACTCATAATGTTAACAGATGATCCCGTGTCGACAATGGCATAATCTACTAATATCCCACCGACATAGGCTGCAACCCTTGGGCAATGCTTCTCAGCATGCTCGAACCAGTCATCACCAACTCGCGCAATACCCAAAGGTTCTACGATATACCCGGTACATAGGATCTTTCTAAATTCCTTGCGTACTCCTGGGGAAATCTTAATAAGCTGTAAGAGATTCACATCCGGCTTGACTTCGCAAAGAGAGCTCGCCAAATCGAATTCATGATAGTTCGATAGAGCTCGCTTTTCACGCCAAACCATCCGCTCTTTAGGTCGCTGAACTGGCTTTATTGCCTCTTTCTTAACTTTCACCTTCTTCTTTGGTGGTTCCTTATCGCCTTTACTTTCTACGGGCTTCAAAGGTCCCCCTTCCATGGAAGGGTCCAAAACTTGCGTTCCTTTGTCGCCTTGTTTAGGGTTTCCGTTGACAGGCTTATCCTTGTCCGCCTCTCTACCCTTTTGACCTCTTGTAAGGATAGATCGCAGATTAGAGGTTTCACCATCATTAACGCGTACAGCCTCAATCAAACTAACCCCACTACCACTTGGTAGCTCCTCCACTGTAGTCTTTGGTCGTTGAAGTATTTGTTTAGGCCCGTCTTCTCGCTGGGAATCATTTCCTTGGGCACGATGATTAACAGGCCCTGGTTGCCGACTTCCTCGCTAGAGGGAACTGATCTTACTCCAGCAAGTAGCTGCTAAATGGCCAGATTTTCCACAAATGTTGCACTTAACATTTGGGCAATTTCTTGGATAATGCTGCCCACCACACCATTTGCAACTAAACCTCGACGGTGCACCTTCCTCCGGGTATCTACTTCCTATCAAATTTTGTTGTTTTTTAAGGAAGTTGACATCAACGGCTATTTGTCGATACTGCTCCGTAATCATGTCGGTATAATGCTTCATCATGTCCTTAACCTCGCCAAGAACATTGGAAGCACTCGACTCATAACCTTGGTCATTACCCTGTCGTTCCATCGGCCTAACAATTCGATTAGGCACTGGTTGTTGAGCCACAGGCATGATATTAGAATTGACCGCCTGGCCTCCACCATTTGGAGCCATTTGACTGCCCGTAGGCATCAACATGCTAGGGGGAGCTGGTAATAAAGGCACATTCTGCATCATGTTCCCTCTCCCATTAGGGTTAGCCATCGATATCCCTTGGCCACTACTGCCATTGGCCATTGCCACGTTATTTCCCAATACTAAACCCGTGTTCGAATTGCCTCGAGAAGCATAGGCCGCTTGTAGTCGGGATTCCACCTCTTGTGCTCGTGTAATGGCAGTATCTATATCCCCCAAGGAGACACTACTCAACTGCAATTGGATATTAAAGTCCAAACCATGTAGGAAATATTGTAACTGGGCAGCTGCGGGGATAGGAATAGAGGTGTCCAACTTACGGAAAACCTCTTTTATCTTCTTCACATAAGCACGAATATCCTCGTGTGGTTCTTGGCAGGTCACGTTAAGTACACGCAACCAATATTGCCCACCCCTTTCAGGGGCAAACTCCCTTCGAAAAGCTCCATAAAATGCATCAATGTTCAATATGGTTCCGGCTTCTAAACCATGATACCATATAGCGGCTCTTCCTTTGAGAGTCATATTGAAGAACATCATTAAATGTCCTTCCTCTTGAATGCGACAGTTAAACATCAGCTTTTGAAACTCCCTAATGTGGAGTTCCGCATCTTCCTCAACTAACCCATTAAAAATGGGTAGCGGGTAACCTAGAGCCGGAAAATCCATCGTCCCTACTAGAATTGCAATAGGCTGCTCCATGACGAGGATTGGATTTGCACTAGGAATAGGGGACGGTGGGGTTACACCTCCTGTACTTGATGTAGACTGGCTTATACAAGGAAGGGGAGCACTAGAGCTTCCACCTTCTCCTAACTTACTGCTTGTGGCCCCAAGACCACTAGATCCACTCCCTCGTAAGGGTTCAGCACCGCTATGCTTAGGGGAATATCTCCTAAAAATTTCAGCACGTCGCCTAGCTCTTTCGTCTCTTTCTTGCTTTTGGATTTCTGCTAGATGATGCTTATCAATAAATAACGGATCAATCTCAGTATCCTTTGGCATAAACTGCTAGTTGGTCCCTAAACAACCAGGATTCGAGAACCGCCACTTTTAAGCATCTCCCGGCAGACGCACCACTGATGGACCTAAAAACGGGCCGGCATTGGCTCATGCACTAGCCGGGCCTTATCACTACGCACAAGACAACCCCTCGGCCTCGCGGCCAGGAGCGTCTATCAAAATCTATGCCTTCCTAAACATTGTGTTTGTAATATGTTGTAGTCCAACTGATCCTAACCCAATATTACTCCTCAGAGGGAGTCCCTTTTACATAGCCAAAAGGCTCGAATCACATACACATGGGGTTCCTCCTACGGCTGATTGTCGTCAACCCTCTGCGACTCTCCTACACCTTCGGGATTGGCCCCTCGATGTGTCGCTCAACATCTAAATATTTCGCACAAAAGTCGCTCAAGGTACCAAATAAGCGTGTCCAGGAATGTACCATTGTCCTTACTTGATTTCCCCTTTGGGACTCGCATCTACCTACAGCATGGGTACCTCACTGCCTCTCAACGTAGGTCATGTCCTAATAAACCAATTGCAATGCATGTCCAGGAGTTGGTCACTGATACTTTTAAATTCTTTTTCATGCTCTATGCATTTGGTGGATGCCTAGTGCTCAAACATTAAGCAAAACAGTATCGTGCACAAGTGCAAAAACATTCTTTTAATGGTTTCCAACTACCGTTCGTGCTTCATTGCATGGGCCTAGCACCAAGGTGATCCTCGTGCTACTAAGCTCTTAATTTTAATTATCATCCGTCCTAAATGCTATGCATAGAAATCAGCAACTTTTCCATCATCTTCACACGGCATTTAGACATATTTCAACTTCTCTACTCTTCCCCGTTTAAATATTGCATCGTTGGATAGGTTTATAGGGTATTTTAACATCATTTTATGTGTAGAAAGCGGAAAAAGACACACTAGAACAAGAAGGTGGGGTTGAACTGAGGCAAATCCTCATGCTTCAGTCCCCACAAACATTCACAAACATTGTTCTTATTTATCCTTATTTTTCGAAACCCAAAATATATTTTTTTCCTATTTTTTAGGGTTTTTTCACCCTTTTCTTGTATTTTCCTGCATTATTTAATTACTAAAAATTCAAAACAGGTTATGGGATGTGTCCCTTAGTTCGTTCTTGCAGAAAAATGAAAGTTTAGTTGGTGTTCCTATTTACTTTCCCATTTTTATACCAAAAAACCATCATTTTCCCTTGATTTTTCATGTTTTACGTGTTTTAATGTATTATTTTGAACCACAAGATGCATATTTTTCTGATTTTCTGATTATGACCAGCAAAACAGCAACATACACAATTTTTAGCCCACATGAACAACATTTCATCAATCAAAAGCCATAAAATCTCAAATTTCCTTTGAAACTTTTGAATTACCGCTTATTTGCGTGTTTCGAGTTTTATATCCATGGCTGCAAATCTGAAAATCAGCAGCACTTCATGTCTAGCACAATCACCAATCACCATTTCCAGCCCGTGGAGCAATCCGATCCATGCCGGACAAGCCTCCATCATTCTTTCTTCTTCCTTCTTCTTCCCACATGAACTCCCTCTTAGAGGAGAGAGAGGGAGGAGAGAGAAAGACTGATTTTCTCTCTCCCTCTACAGGCTACCAGTGAATGCGTGGAGCGGAGCAATACGGAGCGTAGAAAGGATGTTGTGGCCTGCAGTGCTTGATTTCCTGGCTTGCTTTGCAGCCATCAACTCGATTTTGGGGGGAGGGGGGGGGGCGCGTTTTTTTCGGCGGCTGAAAATAGCCGCCGCCCCCCTCCATCACGTTTTTTTTTAGGGGGGGTGCCAAAGGTCACCCCCCTCTAATCACACCTTTTGGAATTTCCCCTTTGGCCCCTTTTTTGGGCACCCCGGCCGGTTTTTGGGCCACTACCGCATACGGACTCCGATTGTCGTGCTGTAAATTTTTGGGCATCCCTCTTGGCATCCCGAATAGGCTTGCAGCTCCCACATCCTGTCCTGACTGACAGAAAAATTACTAAAAATCCGGAGGTGTCACTTGGGCGCCCGTCGACTGCTTATGCTTAAAATCGTCCTAGATCGAGCCGCCGCCTTTGATGGTGAATATTTTTCCCTTGAAATTCATAATTTTTAGCTATTTTTAAGCACTTTTCGGCACCTAAATTCCGCTCTCAAGTCCCAGGTTTAGGTTAGATATGTCTAAGGGAGGTCTGAGTAGTCGTTACCTCCTGTAAAGACATTGCCAGGCATCAAAAGACCTGTTTTAGAAAGCAGTTCTAGTGACCCTGTTCTGCTAGCCTGCTAGGCAGCCATTCTAGGAGTACTTGTTAGTTGTGAGGCAATTAGAGAAGCCTGCCAAAAAAATAATGATAATAGAGATGAAAAAAAACCCTGAATATCTCAAAAGATAATAAATATATACAAAGTGTGTAAAAAGGGGTTCAAACCCCTATAAAACTAGAAAATAAAAGAAGAAAAATTTATAAGTAGTTGATCATCGCCTTGCGAAGGCCTGGTAGGTTCCTGGGGACGAGTCAGACCCAGGGCCGATGCCTTGTCTTCCTAGGGATAGCATCTTGTTGGAAAAGAAGAAAGCAAGGAAGTTTGGAGGGAAAATAAAAGTGAGCGTTAGAAAAGGATTAAGTGTCACCTCGTGAGGGCCTGGTAAGTTCTTGGGTACCGAGACAGGACTTGAGACCGATGCCCTATTCTCCTTGGGTCACTACGCTCAGCCCCCTCCTTTTTACATGCCCGAGTATGGGGAAATAAAAACCTAAAAGAAGAAATGTGCTAAAAGAAAATACTTCTTGATCAGGCTATAGGAGTCCTCGCCTAGTAGGAGCTTCTGGTTATATTGTCCTTAGGTAGGTAGGTAGTTCAGACCACCACTTAGGGCAACCTCTTTGATAGTTCTTTTTAGTTTGGCTGTGTCGGAGCAGTGATTAGTAACTAGCTTTGGATCTTCTATCAGATTATGCTAGGCCTACTCCTTGTGGATTTTATGCCTTGGTTTTGTGAGGGGGTAGGGTGAGCATTGTGCTATGTTTTAATATGTACCTATTTTGTATCAGCTTGATGCTTCCTTTGGTTGTTTTGTGCAGATCTGTTGTGGGGTTCGATGGGCTAAGTCGCCTTATCCCATGGTCGCCAATGAGAGCGGAGTTTTGAGCCCGAGATGTGCCTAAAATTTGCCAAAAAATCCAGAATCTGGAATTTAGGGAGAAAATATTCGACATCGAAGGCAGTGACTGCAACTAGGACGATTTTAAGCACCAAGTGAAAGACGGTTTTTAAAAGGCGCCCGAGCGACACTTGTGGATTTTTGATAATTTTTCTGACTGCCATGCGGGATGCCAGGAGCTGCCAGTCAGTGCAAAATGTCGAGACGGATGCACAGGATTTTTCAGAGCTTGAAACGGAGTCCGGACAAGGAAGAGACCACAAAATGACCAAGATTCAAAAGGGTGGACAAACCTTGGACCAAAGGGGGGGTGCCCTTTGGGGACTTTTAACCCCCCCCTAAAATTTTATGCAAGAGGCATGAAAAAAAACGTGAAGGCGTGGAGAAGAAACATGAGCAGATGGCACCGATTTTTGCGCCCTCATCCTCATGGATGATGCATGGAGGTTGTGAGCACCCTATCTAACAGATGATACCCCTCTACTTCTCCCTCTTGGCGGATGATATCGCTGGTCTTCGCGAGAGGAATGGCTGTCCGGATGAAGAGATCAGATTCTAGTCTTTCTCTCTCCTCCCTCTCTCTCTTCTCTATGGGCTGTTCATGTGTACCATCTTGATGAAGGAATCCGGGAGGGAGAATGAAGAAAGTGGTGATGGAGATTGATGGAGAGGCTGAAGATTGAAGTGCAACATTGGATTGAGAGAAATGGAGGTTCCGTCTGCTGGTTATACAGTCATTCAAGGCATCTCGAGTTACGTAAAAACACGGTATGACCATTTTTTTGAAGGAAACTAAAGGATTTTTGATAGTTTATGATGATAATCATAAATCTTATTGGATGAAAATTTATTTGTGTACTATTTTCATTATGCGTAATTGCTGTTCATCAGAAAATTCTAATTTTGCAATGATTTACATGCTCTATTTAATTCCCGTAAACCCGAAATGCAATTTTTAAGTGGTAAAATGGTAGTTTTTCCGTTTCGGGTGGGTGAAAGGTGTTCCCATGGGGGAATATGGAAGATGAATTGAATGTTAGTATGTTGAAGTGATTGGAACAAGAAAAATCAAAAAATAGTATATTTTATTACCAAATAAATCAAGAAATTTGAGAAAATAAAGGAAAATTTTGAAATACGTCTTGGAAAAATAAGGAAAAATATAATGCCTGTTTGTGGATGTATGGTAGTGGCAGAGCATGAGGTTTAGCCTCAGTTTGCCCTATCTCTTTGTCAAAGTTTGTGATTTATCGCTTTTTATACATCAAAACATGTCAAAATGAACATTTACACCTGTGCAACGAAGGCAATACCTAAACGTAGGGGGTTGGGATGTTTGAATGGTGTGATTTGTGTGCTGATTATTGCTTATTTTTTTATGCATATCATGACATAGAGTCCGTGTTATTTTTATTAAGAGGATAGTAGCACGAGTGTTGTCTTGGTGCTATCCTTTCATCGCTGCAACGGGTTAGTGAATAAGCATGGAAAAGCCTGGTTGTGCACAGCACGTGTCTGATTTGAAAATCATGTTTGAGCACTTTAGGATCATTCACTTTGCATGTGCATGTAAACCATGGTGTCAGAATAAGGAAAACCTGGATACATAGCACATGTTTTCAATGGCAATGACCCATGCTTGAGTGTGGAAAGGCATCCTAAGCAGTAGGATAGATGTTCATTTCTTGTGGGGTTATTTAGTAAGGACACATGGTATCTCCTGGAGTATTTTCGAAATGAAAGAGTGGAGTTTATTTGTTTATTTTATATGTTGAGCAGCGCATCAAGGGGCCAATCCCTGCGATGTAGAAGAGATGCAATGGGGCCGCGATGATCCACCAAGAGGTTGCCTCCCATGTATGTGATTATCATGGTATTTATTGCCAAAGTGTATGGGTTCTCCCTCTGTGGAGTTTATAAAAAAAAGGGAAACATTGGACTAGAAAACTATAAAACTATAAACACATAGATTAGGCTCTAGGGCAATTTGTCCTTTAGCAGTAGATTGATGTTCCTGGTCCACGAGGCTATGAGGGTGTGTTTGTCTGTTATGAGCATGAGGTCCGGCTCGTGCCATAGCCATTGTCGGCCCATTTCAGGTCCCATCACCAACATTAAATAGTGAAGGGCCATCAACACTTTTGTATACAATTCCACTTCTATACTACCCATATTCCTAAGTGCTAATAAAGTCGCACCAAAATTTCCCCAAAATGAAAAAAAAACTATTGAAGCAAATATTTTAGTGTCTTAATCAACCCGCCACACAAAAGCATTACAATCTATTAGGCCATATGTCCTTGAGTTTGTGACGGGCGGGGGGTCATAAGAAGCAAAAAGTATGTCATTAAGGCCAAAATACAATAAAAAGGAGACATGCACCCAACATGTGGGAGTTCACACTCAACCACCAAGACCCACGGACCACTTATTGTTTCAAACATTCCAAGCGAGCTCTAATGGCTATCTCTTACCTAGCCGATGCATCGTTGATCCTACGAGTGTAGTGAGCTTACATTGATCCAGATATGAGTTGCCTCCACTCTTGCACACTCCGGTAGCTCCACGATCCTAGATGCTAGCTCAAGCATCCTCAAGCCTCCTCCATCTCCAAGCTCCATCCACCATAGCCGCGCGTGCAAGAGAAGAGAAGAGAAGAGAAGAGAAGAGAAGAGAAGAGAAGAGAAGAGAAGAGAAGAAGAGAAGAGGAGATGGTGAAGAGCTTCATCCTTTTGATCCCTCACTCACACACACTCACACTCTCACACTCCCTCTCTCAAGAGCACACACAAGCAAGAAGAGGAGAAGAAGAGAAGAAGAGAAGAGCTCTTGTTAGCCATACACCAAAGAATGAGCTTCCATTCACTTTTGAAACTTTATATATACAAACCCTAAAAACCCCATGGGCGCCCATTCCTTTTTATATGACTGGCCATTGTGGCAAGGTCCTTTGTCTATTTCCCCCCTCTAGCCTTGTGCCTCCAACCTACACCCGTTTAATACTTTACAATTGGCACAAGAGGGAGCCTGGTGCTCTTTTACAAGAGTTTTTAGAGTTTTTGAGGCGCCTTTCATTTAAAATTATGCTTTTGGCCCCAGCTTAGCTTTAGAGGCCGCCTGCGTGTCTTTGCTCTTTTTCCATCTTCTTCCCACTTTTTCATTCATTCTTCTGCCTTCTTGGCTTGGGGTTAACATTACCCCCCTCTGAGACCGGTGCTAGTCATCCCATGGCACTCTTGGCTTCTGTTGGGGTTCAAGAGGCAGTTGGCAAAGTAGTTGTGTAAGGGTAGGGCCATGTGTAAACTCGGGTGCTGGTGGAAGCTCGGTAACAAGGTTGGTTGGAGAAGCCAAACGAATAGCAAGTGGTTGATGGGGGCCTCCGAAGTCAGTGGTTCGTCGCCTTTGTGATGCTTGGAAGGAAAAGGTGTGGTGCTCTTCCTAAGTGGGGGTGTCGATCTTATTGTGTAGTCTATTGTGCTCGTGCTTGTGGAATGGGGAGTTGGGTCTAACCGCATGATAGCCTGTGTGATGTTCCACACTTGAGGACCCCATTCGTGCAAAGGGAGGTGCAGTGTAAGGAGCTTAGGGTGACAGGTCTAGAGTGGTACCCCCCTACGTATGTCCTGTCCTTGATATGTCCTAAGCATGAAGTGGGGGAGCAAAAAGGGTGAGGGGATTAGGAGTGGGGCCATTCAACCAAAGCCACCAGCACGTCTAACGTGAGGACCCCTAGGTGCAATGATTGTGCTTCATGTGGTACTAAGTGCTTCTATTAGTGAGTTGTTTTGTCCATTCCATTCGTAATGTTCCTCTTGCTCTTCATTGGATGCTTGTTTGTTCTCTTTTTCTTTTTCTTTTTCTCTTTTCTTCTTCTTCTTCTTCTTCTTTTTTTGGGATAGTATTACACTAGTAGAACGATAGCTTGTACCTAATCTTCCTCGTTTGATTTAGGCAAAGAATGGGGTCGAATGGATTTGCTCAAAAATTGATGGCTTTGCATGTATCCTTTGAGATTCATGTGGACGTGGAGGGAGGTGGTAGAGAGGAAAGGATGGTTGCATCTAGTGAAATCGTTGTCATTCATATCCTCTAGAAGAGCTAGGCAAAAAGAGGAGAGAAGGCTAGCTCTCATTATTAAACGTGCCATGGCACAGCTGTCGATGGCGTTAGGGTCAAAAAAGAGGGGAGGCAGGCCACGTTTTTTTGGAGTTGGGTCCTACTTGAGTAGTAACTTAAGTAACCTAAGATAATTACAGGTAGTTATAAAGGCTGGATCAGGGCATGAAGAGAAGTCTGTGAGAAAACGCGTCATGGAATCATTTAGGCTTCCCGAGTTGAAGAGGAGGGCATGTTCGAAGGAGGCGGCATTGGAGTTGTAGATGATAGGAAAATCATGACCCCCATGGAGGGTGGCAACAAAATCCACACCTACCCTACGAGGATACGCCATGAACGTGGGGTCATTCCTCTCATAGGGCAGGGTGTTACAAAAATCCATCCAAGCAAGCATGCTAATGCTGCACACTCGCCTCCTCCATAGGGGTTGGCAATTGCAGCCCTGTACAGTATGTGAAATTTCAAACACCTCGTTTTGCCAAAACTCTGCTTCTTCCTTTCCCCACAGAGTGGGGGTCCTCTCCCTTTCTTCTAGCCATTTCTGTCCCAGTCAACCTACTAGTCGCCATCACCTTGATCGGTAGGACCCTCCGCAGGCTGTTGGGCATAAGGAAGCTGAAGGTGAATGGGTCTTTTTCTTTTTCTAGTCGTTCCCAAATCACTAGCTCCATGTGGAATCCAGCAGGGAGGTCATCAGGGCATGGTGGGAGGGGTGTAGATGGCTGCACGACCGGTTTGACTCTTAGCTACTTCCTGGTTTCTTCAACTAACTTTCTCTGTCTCTCCCTTAGTGCGGCTTGTCTTTCTGCAGATGGATCAACCTATTGCTATTCTTGGACATGCGGCGAGGGGGGTTGGGGAATTACCTCTTCTCTGAATCTCCCCATAAAAAATTCCAGCTCAGCGTCCTCCTCTTGTCGGTCTTCTTATTAAGCTCCTTCTTTAAAGCCCATTGTGTCCATTTCCTGGGGGGTTAGGCTAGCCAGATAGCAAGTACTTCCGTTGCTCTTCTAGGCTCAGCCTAACCTCCACAGGTTGGGGTGGCATCTGTAGCCCTGCATGCAAGGCTCTACGTGCGATGCTCAATTTTTTTGTACCACCTCCAATGACTCCTTTCCCTCAGGGCGGGTTGTTTCTAGTAATGTGTTGATGAAGGCCTTTTGCTGGGCACTGAAGGCTGTCTGGGCGGTGTCTGCTTTACTCTCTACAAGGATTTTTTCTTTCTCCACCAAAGCGAGGTGTCATGCCAGTGTCTTCACCCTTTTTTCGTTCTACGTTGCCCATTCCTCTGCTCTCTTCTTCATTTGTTCCATGCTTTCCCCCTGCTTTTGTGCCAGGGTTACGAGCTTCTGCTCCTGGGCTTTGAGTTTCCTACTCATGTTCTCGTGCTTTTTCCTTCCCAAGTATAGCTGATCAGACTCGATCTCCTTTTACTGTTGCTCCTTCTCCTGCTTTCTCTCCTCTTCTTTGGCATTCAATTCCTCCATCCTTTGCTCAATGTTGGTAGTTTTCGCCTCCAATTCCCCATGTTTCATCATGAGGAGCTTATACTCTGTCTATATCTGTACCAATTCTTAATTCTCATCCTCGAGCCACTACTTGTAGCTCTCTTCCATGTCCTCCTTGGCCTTTAATTCCTACTTGAGGTCAAATATCTGTCGTTGTTGTATGGCTATTGTGCAGGGTTTTTCAAGCTAGAAAGCGGCTACTACTGACTCCTTTTCCACCACCAACTCAGCCACAGCCATCCTCTTTTCCTCCTTAGCCCTCTCCAGTTAGGAGAGCAACTCAATGGCATACTCGTCGTAATTGGTTGGTGGAGTCATTGTTGTGTGGATTGGGGTGGTCGAGGCTTCCACTCTCTGACGCTTCTGGTCCTGTCTCGACTCAGCATATCTGTGGCTGGTCTCTTTTGCCCCGTGGCCGTGGTCTCCATGCCCTTTCCCTGGGCCATTTCTTTATGGATAAAATATTACATCCAAGCCACGAAGTTGGAGACCTCCATGCTGGTGGGGATTCTAGGGGTGAGGGTGGCTGGTTCGGTGGACGGCACCATGAGGGTGGGGATAGGATGGAGAAGGGCAAGGGCCTTTGCCTTCAAGGACAACGGGCGGCGTGACTTTTGGTACCTGCGTGCTAGAACTAGGCCCTTCTTCCCTCAGCGGGCTCCAAGCTCTCAGATCATCAGCCCTGCACTGCTACTCAATGGACTGTCGTGTGGCTTCAGCCAACTCCTCCTCCTCTTTCCTTCTTAGTTCCTCTTCTTCCTCAATAGCTCTTCTTCGCCTTTCTTCTTTAGCTTTCTTGTACTCTTCCTCCGGTTTCTCTTTTTCTTCTTGTTCTTTCATTTTTCTCTTCTCGACCTCCTTTTTTAACACCTTTTTAGCCTTGTTGACTTCTTCCTTTGTTTTTTCTTCTTCCTGTTTCTTCTTCTTCTCCCTCTCCTCGGCCTCCTTGAGGGATTGTCTTTTCGCCTCTTCCAAATCCTCTTTCTCCTTCTTGCGGCCTTCATCTGGCTTATTTTTCTTTTGTATCATCTTCTTCTTGGGTTTCTTGGCCTGCTTTTTGCCCAATTGTTCTTCTTGTTCCTGCCCTTCCTTATCAGTCTCGATCCTGTCATTGGACCTCTCTTGGTCCTGGTGAGAGGGGGTGACCTGTCAAGCATTTCTCCTTCCCCTTCTTCTGCATCTTGTGTCTCCTTCACTGCCTCCCGGTTGAGCGCAGTCAAAATGCTTCCATAGGCAATAAACGAGGCCTTGGACGAGGCATTCTTTCTTTCTGTGGCCTTGGAAGCTAGGGACTCTCCTCCTACTGGTGTGCTTCCTAAAGCTAGTGCTTTAGCTACCTGGTTGATGGTTTTGCGTACATAACCGTTCCAATCGAATTCATGCAGGGTGTGAGCCACTACATTCTCTAGCATAGGCACACTGATTCGATGCATTAAGGCATTATAGCGCTGGCTGGAGAAGAGCACATGTACTAGCTTCGCTTGCAGTCTGGCTTCCACATCAGGAATGTCTTGGATGCTGATGCCATCATTAGTTATCACATCCTCCTTTTTCATTTTCAGCATGGCGTACACATCCCTCTTCTGCTTCTTCTCTATCTTTGGCTCTAGTCCCAATGCCTTCTCCACCAAGGCAGGGGTTAAGTGAACCTGTACCTATTTGGTGTTTTCTCCCTTCCTACCATGACGGTGCCGCACTCATTGTCAGGGTTGTAAGTCTTGAGAAACTCCACACACTTTGTGTGGTCAAGTTCTTGTGCAAATTTTTCGAGGTACTTGGTGAAGTTGCATTGTTCGATGACTCTCTTGGCCACCACCCCCTCTATGTTGTGAATGGTTCGGAACTTAAGCTGGTTGTAGGCGCGGCTTTCAAGAGTGATACGGTATTACGCTTTCCTCCTCCGTGAATGGAAGTCAATGGTGGGCACGGTCTTGTTTCGACATCTTTTGTTCATGTCATAATCCCAAGTTTCCATTAGTGCTTCCCAATTAACAATTCACAAGAAAAGTCATAGTTAAAAAGAAGGACTCTATATGTTTATTGAATGAAAGCATTAAAATCCCATCCAATGTAGAATCTTCCCTTCCGACTTTAACTTTTTGCCCTTTATTTCAAAGTTCTCTTGCCATTTTCCTACCTCGCTCGTTGTTTACATGTTTATGTGTTTTGCTTGATTTTCCTTGATTTTAATTTGATTCACTCACTCCCCTCGCCTCCCAACTCGAGAAGAATCCTTCTTAGGATTGAAGGTTTTGGAGGTGGAGGACATTCGGCAATGGGCCTAGGAGTTACCGGTGTAGGAACCAAGTGTAGAAACGAGGTTGTACTCTAACTGAGCTTCGCGGTCGAGATCAAAAGGTCAAGTGCCCATGTGTGTAATGTAAGTGAGAACATCTGTTAGAAAGTCACCGGAGGCGATGCAGCTAGCAATATGTAGCTCTTCCTCAATCAGTAGGTGATCGAGGTAAGGGTGTCCCTTGATATGCTCCTCTAGGGGGCAGTTGTGAAGAGTGGTTAACACTCTATATGAGGTTGGCGCGACATAAGTGGGGTCGTACTCCATTGTTTTGATTGTGCGACGCTTGTAATATTCTCGTGCTCCCCATAAGAACTCCCCCCCCCTTAATTTTAAAAAAAATTATTAACATTAGTTCAAATTTTTTTCTCCCTCCCTCTCTCCCCACCAACAGCACATCAGGGAGAAAGAGAGAGAGGGAGTGAAGTGAAGTGAGGGGGGCATGCAGCCCCCTAGGTGGGAGGGGTGGCGGCCATGCCACCCTGCTCCCCCTCCTATAAAGAAGAGGCTCCCCCCTCCCTACGTCGAATAGAGCGCCTCCCTCCCTGGAGTACAGAGCGTCCCCCCTCCCTGCATCAATGGCAAACTTCTTCCCTCCATGATTCATCACCCTCCGCGTGGACTGCTGCAGCCCCTCGGGCTTCTATCAGTAGACTCCCCCCCTCCTCGTTCATTCGGCAGAGCTGTCCCCCCCCCCCCCATGAACAGTGTGAAGAGAGGGAGAGAGAGGGAGAGAGAAAGAGAGAGAGAATAGAGAGGAAGAAGAAGAGGAAAAAGAGAGAAGGAAAAGAAGAGAAGAAGAAGGAGAGGGAGAGAAGAAGAGAAGGAGAGAGAGAAGAAGGAAGAGGAGAGGGAGAGAAGAAGAGAAGGAGAGAGAGAAGAGAGAAGGAGAAGAAAAAGAGAAGAAGGAGAAGAAGAGAAAAAAAGAAGTAGAAGAGGAAGAGGAGAGGGAGAGAAGAAGAGAAGGAGAGAGAGAAGAGAGAGGGACAAGAAGAAGAGAAGAAGGAGAAGAAGAATAAAAGAAGTAGAAGAGGAAGAGGAGAGGGAGAGAAGGAGAGAAGGAGAGAGAGAAGAGAGAGGGACAAGAAGAAGAGAAGAAGGAGAAGAAGAATAAAAGAAGTAGAAGAGGAAGAGGAGAGGGAGAGAGAGAGAAGGAGAAGAAGTAGAAGAGGTAGAAGGAGAGAAGAGAGAAGTAGAAGAAGAAGAAGAAGAAGAAGAAGAAGAAGAGGTAGAAGGAGAGAATAGAAGGAGAGAGAAGAAGAGAAAAGGAAGAAGAAGAGGAGAGAGAGAGAGAAGAGAGAAGGAGAAGAAGAAGAGAAGAAGGAGAAGAAGAGAGATAGAAGTAGAAGAGGAAGAGGAGAGAAAGAGAGAGAAGAAGAGAAAAAGAAGAAGAAGGAGAGAGAGAGAGAGGGGGGAGTGAGAGTTAGTGAGTAGAGAAAGTATCGAGGGCTGTGCCAAGGAGCCGCATTTGCGAAGCCATCTTTTTCAAGCCACCCCCTCGGTGAAGGACCCCTTCTCACGACCTTTCCTACCCAAGCCTGTCGTCTTGAAGGCCGTCAAGGACTAGACTATCCAAACTCTACTTGGAAATATTCTGGTCCTTGAAGGCCGTCAAGGCCGTCAAGGACTATCCAAATTCTGTGTGGAAATGGCTCCCAAAAAGAGAGTCACGGGAAGTGTAAGTGCCAAAGCTACCATTGGCACACCGGAAATGAGGGAGAGGCGAGCGGAGTGACCAACCCAACAAATGCCCCTACAATCACGAATCAAACCCAAGTTCTTTAGATATCCTAAGCTTTATAATTAATTATGTATTATTTCTCGAGGAGAAATAAATGGGTTAGCTACATGCACGGAGCAAGAATGAGCCTTAGGATTTTTGTTTACTCTAAGTGCTAGGTTGCATGCATGAAATGGGAGAGTATGGAGTTCGCATAAGTTTATATGGATGGAATGATAGCTTTTACACACATAAAATGATAAGGTTTTTGCATTATTTCACATAAAATAATAGCTTTTGAACCAGCTCAGTGCATGAATAGTCATTTAGAACTCATGCTTCGCAATCATGATTAAAAGAAACACATGAAATGTTAGTTTCCATTCGCAAGATGCATTTGCACCGATGGATAGAAACCTAGACTTTCATATACGCAAGTCACATGTGATCTAGTGCATTAGGAATAAGTACTCATTGCTAGGTATAAAGAGAGTTAAAGGTCAATTAGGATGTACAAATATACTAAACGCACCATGTGCATGATGGGTAAGGTTGATTGGAAAATTCTGCATAGTACCGCACTAAGAGAAATGGAAGGAATGAATGCATCTAGACTGTATCTTGAAGACCTAGATGAAGAGTCCTGTGTTGCCAAGTGTGTTAAGTGAACTTGGTTAGAACTGAAAGATTAAAAGACCCTTGGTTGGGTTGCGAATAAGGCATGTCCATTGCCTTGATTGACCAGCTAGTGCTTGAGTTAGGGTTAAGATACCATAAGGTAAAACCTAAGGGAAAGAGCAAGTCAAAATAAGTTAGCTTACCAAGAACATTTGCTTGCATGATCTTGTTTGAGACTATTGGAATCTCACCAAGTCGCGAACGATCTAGGATCAGATGCCAGGAGCGTCCGGGAAAAAGACCCAGGATCGGATGCTAGGAGCATCCGAAAAAAAGGGAGTCACACCTTAGCAGTTGGTCGTACAAATGGCCTCCGAAATGTTTGTGATTGTACACTTAGGTACATTATTTGATCTCCTTTGTTCAAGGAAAAACATTTAATGCTTTAGGTTAAAATCCTGGAGGGAGAGGCAAGAACAATTACCTCCGACTGTCTGCATGGCCCTGTCCAAGGGGATTGTTAGCCGCACCAGGTATATGGACCTAACCCGCCACGAGAGGTCTCTCCGTGGGTGCTGCTTGTAGCAAGAGGACACTTTGGTACCAGGGGAGGCTCTGGCTATAAATTTCTTACCTCCGAATCCCGCACAAGAGGCCAACGTGACTTGAGATGGGATCTCGAGGCCCGTGTACTAGTCAACAGGCGGAACTTGGAGCAGCAATCATGTAGACTGCTTGGATAGCCTTCGGGCATGATATTGAATTTACTTCGGGATTATGATAAATAAAGAATAGATATTGGAGAAAAAATAACTTGCTTGACATTGTTTTTGTGCCAGTGCTTAAGTTACGTGAAGGAACTCGTGATTAATTTGATTAATTAAGGAAGCTGCTTTTGCATGTCAAACTTAATGTGGTAGGTAATTAGTTAACTAAAGCAAACTGAGGAAAGTGCGGTGGACGTGACTTAGGTCCGTCCTATGGAAGGGTGGTCATGGTTAGCTAGGAACTTTTCTCAAAAGGTGAGACAACGAGACTGTGAAGACCTAGCATCAGTAGGGTTAGAATCCCGATTTATGTTGTTTTAGGGGAAAGGAATGGGACTATGCCTTATGGCAGGGAGGTTGAGCTTCGCATTCCTCTCGTTTTCCATTCTCCATGAACCAAGTGCAGCATGAATCCGCTTCGACTCTGTTGTTCCTACACAAAGTGGTTCATCTGGAGCTCGACGCTAGCTTCTTCCTAGAGACCTTGCTGATAGGAAAGGAACCCTCACTTTAGGTCGATTCTAAGTGGGAACGGCCGAACACTTCTACTCAGGGCAGACTTGGAAAGACCTAGATCGCAAACCCTATGACATTCTTTGTGAGTGCCAGACGGCACTTTCTAGACTCTCTTCCAGATGGGCTGCTAAGACGTGTCCCCTAAGCAGACGAGCGGACACGTTACAGCACTACTCAGCATTTGTCATGACTCAGCACCCTTCTACTTTTCATTGCAACCTAAGAGTATACCAGTGCCTCAAGAATGGGGATTCAATCTCAGCAAGTTTGGATAATTCTGCAATTTCTTAGTCGTTGATGGTAGAAGTGGTTCGCTGATCATATGACATGATGAGGTATTGTTTGAGGGCTTGCTCTTTAGAGATCTTGCTGTTGAGCAATACAACAAGCAGAGTTAGCTACCTTTGCGAAGCCAAGTTCAAACGTCTCCCAAGAACAAGGCATCGTATGAACTTTGGTTGCAAAAGGCTCGGGCAACAAGCCTAAGTCCAAGCGGTCGTAGCTCAAAGCTAGCTCTTTGAAAGTGGCATCGAGCCATCTAATGCAATCAACACGTCATCCCCCGTATCTTCAGCTAGATCTGAGGCCAATGTCAAAAATGATTTCCACTTATAGGAGGGTTCAAGACATGCTGGTGGTTGGGGTTTGATAGTACTAAAGCCTTTGATAATAAATAGTTGTGGTTGTAGGTGTCCTTGAGGTTGCGGTTGGACCTCCTGGCTTAGGGCTGGGAAAGTAGCAGCTACTTCTGTTGGATTGCTACCTTCAGAATGGACCATTGTAGTTGGATGGGCTCTAGCAAGTGATGGCTCATGTGACGATGTTTGTCATTTGGGCTGATAGGCTTGTTCGACTCTCTTGGGCATGTGTGTGGATGAGCTTGATGGATGTGAGCCTAGGGAGCACTGTGGTTTATGATTTTGAGGTTCTATGGGGTTTGGGGTGATCAAGCTTGGGGGCAGCGTACGAGTGGTGCACTTGGCCATGTGAGCTTTAGGAATCCATATCCAGGCATTCCCCTCATAATAGCCTTGCACGTGCAGGAGGGCCTTAGGGACCCACCTTTGCCTAATCATGCATCGGTTTCTGTAACTGCACCTTGGTTTCCTAGGTTTAGAGCTTCGGGTCTTATGAGGTTGTGTGGGGCGACTCCTAGGCGATGGTTGCAGCTATTTAGGCCTCCATTGAAAACTTGGCTGCTGGGCCTTAGCTTTTACTGCCATGAGCAGTGGTTCTTGAGAGGTGGTGGGGGTGGTGGCCGAGCACTACACTTCTCCTTAGATTTGACTGCTAACAGTTCTACCGATGGCCGTGCAGACTGGGGTGAGGTCGCACAGCCCTTGCTGAAAGCTATAACAATGCGGATGTTGCCTATGGCAAGGTGAATGCACTACAACTCATAATCATTGTTGCAACAAGTTTGCTTTTTGAAGGTTCTCCCTAGCAGCGTCTCCTAGTCTACGTCCTTGGCGTCTAGCAGCATATAGAAGATCATTGGTATAGTCTCAAACTCGCTAGAAACAATGGCCCTGTACTTGCTGAGAAGTGCAAATGAGCAGCCCCCATATGGGCTTAATTTGGCGTTAGTGGGTTATAGTGGTGGTTTGCCAAGTTGGGTCCAATGATCGTGAGTCAAGACATTGAAGTCCGCTCCCTCATCAATCAAGGCATTGAAGACGCATGTTCGCTTGGCAGTGACCTTGATGTGCAGGTATGCGGGCTCCACGGTTTCCTCATCCTCATCATTGATTTTGGTGATGGTGGCTACTCGTACTTTGATAGGCGGTTCCAACATTCGTGGCTCATGCAAAGGATACGTGGGAGGATAATACTTCTTGACACAATTGCCATTGAAAAAGCCCATTCCCTCACCGTCTAGAGTCACGAGCTCAACATTGCAGATTCGGCTGATTGCACGAACTTTGAAAGGTCCAAGACCCCTAAACTTCATTTTTTGCTTATGCCCCTTAACTGAGTATAGGAGCACTAAGTCGCCTTGTTCAAAGTCGCGTTGCTTGACATGCTTGTCAAACTAGCTCTTGCATCATGCCTTCTCACATATGAGTGCATGAGTGGCTAGAAGGCGAGTCTTCGAGAGGCGTTCGAGCTCAATTAGGCATTGCGTCCATGCCTCCTTTTCTTCCCATTGCTCCTAAAGTGCAATTCGCAGGCTAGGCACAAAGAATTCTACAGGGAGAATCGCTTCGGTTCTGTAGGTCAACCTAAAGGGGGTCTGTCCGACAGCCGTTTTATAAGCTATGCCATAAGCCCACAAGGCTACCATCAGCTTGTTATCCCAGTCGCTACACGAGGCAGAGACTACCTTGGTTAGAAAGTTGAAAAGAATCTTATTTTTGGATTCTACCTAGCGGTTTTCTTGAGGATAGTATGGAGAGGATTTCTGATGGATAATTAGGAAGGTGGATAGGAGATGCGCTATCACTTCATTGATGAAGTGTGTCCCCTGGTCACTGACTAGTTTGATGGGGCAGTCAAATCGTGAGATCACCTACTCCCACAAGAGCTTGGCAGTCGTTCAAGCATCATTCTTTCGTGTTGCTCTCGCCTCTGCCCACTTCGTTAGGTAGTCTGTGGCCACAATGATGTATTTGGCCTGCGAATACTGTGCAACGGGGCTCATGGGTCCTATGAATTCGATTCTCTATTTTTTTGAAGAGTTGTCATGCAATGATTAG
The DNA here is from genome assembly GCF_053477565.2 of Lygodium microphyllum. Taxonomy (NCBI): domain Eukaryota; kingdom Viridiplantae; phylum Streptophyta; class Polypodiopsida; order Schizaeales; family Lygodiaceae; genus Lygodium; species Lygodium microphyllum. The sequence goes on from NC_141163.1 coordinate 75,755,692, forward strand.
GGTCAACTCCATTTGATCCTTATGAATCGGGACCTTCATCCCACTGACACTCATCATAATGCTTAACAAATCGTGCGGCATCACAGAACAGCATTGGCCACCATAGTTGAGACTACAACACCTTGCGGGCTGTCGTGTCTCCACTAAAGTGTCCACCAGCAATTTCGTTGTGTGCCTCTGAGAGCATGTCGTGCATCTCATGCTCGCACACGCATCTACGCAACAATCCATCTTTCCCTAAGCGATATAGCTGGCCTGCTATCAATTGGTAGGGTTGAATTTTGAGAATAAGTCACCTCAGCCTTGCCTTCTCAATCGGTCATTCAGGCAGTCCGTGCTCAAGCACTTGGACTATGTCATCTGCCCAATATGGCGTTAGATCGGCCTTGAATAAATCTCTCTCACTGGAGAGGTTAAAGAGATGGGCGTCTGGCAATTCATCGGTAATGCCTTCTCCAGCAGCTTCTCCTATGGGGATGCGTGACATATGATCAACCATGTAGTGTTGTTTTCCCTTTCGTACAACAATGGAGAAGTCAAACTCCAAAAGCAAAAGGAGCCACCGAGCTATGTGTCCTGTAGCGCAAGGTTTATTCACTAGATATAGCAAGGCTTGATGGTCCACAAAGAAGATAAAGGGTGTAGCCAATAGATAATGCCGGAACTTCTTTACAAAAAACACCATGGCCAAGCCCTCTCTTTCTATCATCGAGTAGTTCATTTCCATCTCAGTGAGTTGTCTACTAGCAAAGCTCACTGGATAGTCTAGGTTGTGCTTGCCAACTTGGCACAACACTGTCCCCACATCAAATTTAGAAGCATTCATATACATGTGGAAGGTAATGGTCCAATCTGGGGCTCGTAGAATTTGTGTTGTGGTTAGAGCCTTCTTCAACTCTTCATATGCTCATTGGCATGCTTCAGTCCATTCAAAGACAATCATTAGCTTGTATAAAGGTCTGGCTATCAATGTATAATTTAGCACAAACTACTGATAGTATCCAGTATGGCCTAAGAAGCATTGAAATCCCTTGTAGTTGGTTTGGGGGGGAGGTCGACAACAACCCTGACTTTTGAGAAGTCAGTGGCAATGCCGTTCTTCGATACCACGTGGTCGAGGATGCATCCATGCTTCACACAAAAGTGGCATTTCAAGGGGTTCAAGGAGAGACGATATAGGTGACACTGCTCAAAGATTGCTTGGAGTTTGTTTAAGTGTTCCATCCAGGTTGAGTGAACGCAGAGATCATCAACAAAGACTTCCAACTCCTTGCAAAGCATGTCTTTAAATATGGTACACATGAGACATCAAGGGCATTAGTCAACCCGAAAGGCATGACTATGTAAGCAAAGACGCCCCACTCGGTGGCGAAGGTAGTCGGCAAGATGCACTTGCACTTGATTGTATCCTGAGAAGCCATCTAGAAAACTGTAGGCCTCCTTGCCTGCCACTCTTTCAAGCATGTGCTCGGTGTATGGAAATGGATAGTTGTCCCTTTTAGTAGCAGTGTTTACCTTCTTGTAATTGACACACACTCTAATTTTTCTGTTTTTCTTCATCACGATGACTATGGGTGATACCCAGTCCGTGTGCTCAATTTCGTAAATGAATCCCGCTCTCATCATCTTATCAATCTCTTCCTTGACAGCATGAGCGTGCTTTGGATTCATTGGGTACAATCACTGCTTCACCGACATTGCGTCTGGTGTCATGGGTATATTATGAGTCACTACACTCGGGTCCACCCCTTTAAGCTCTTCCAAGGACCAAACGAATACATCTACCTACTCTAGCAAGAGAGCGACAAGACTTGTTTCTTCTTCCTCAGTCAAGTCATCAGCAATGAAGGATGATCAAGGTATCTCCCCTTCCTGGGCTAGGTTCACCTCCTTGACCCTGGCTGGTCCCTCGATTGGTTCGCTCGTTTGCCCTTGTCATTTGGCACCCAACAGGATCACTACCCTATCTCCTTTCTTGAATTTCGTAAATCTTTAAGGGAGATCCCATGGTTTTTGTTGTTCGTCTGTTTGTGTGTCCCCGAGTTGTTTCGCCCTTTCCTGCTTCAATTGTCTTCTACGCCTCAAGTGGATAGGTAGGCCCCCGTTGGTGTGTCATGTCTTGGGCGGCCTAGGTATTTCTGGGTCACTATCCTGTCAAGATTGTGGGAGAGAAGGAAGGAGTCTCACTTGTAGCTTTCTTGCTTGCACAATGGGGGAATACACACAAGGGTGGAGGCTGAAAACAGTTTTCCTCTTCTTAGTTGTGGAAGCCAAAAGAACTCTAGTACAAAGAAATAGAAGAACCCTAGATATGGGTCTCAAACCAAACTCAACTAACTAAGGTGGCATACTAACTGAGCCACGAACTAGAGTAGATAAGGATAGCTATCATGTAGCTATTATTCAGGGGCGGTGTACCAACCGCATCTGCACAACTGACAAGTCGGTGACATAAATACACAACGGTCACCCTGGAGTATCACGAGTGGAGCTCGATATCTCAACACTCCCCCTCGAGCTCAATCCCAATTCCTGCACACCAAGCAGGTCTCTGAACTTGCGCAGCTTCTCTGCGCCCAATGCCTTCGTGAATATGTCAGCTACCTGATCCTCTGTACTAACATAAACTAGATCAATAAGACCTAGTAAAACTCTCTCTCGCACATAGTGATAATGCACCTCAATGTGCTTTGTTCTAGCATGATAGACTGGGTTATTTGCCAAGTGTATACTACTCATGTTGTCACAATAAATGACAACTGGACAATCTGTAGAGTGATGCATATCATAAAGTAGCTTATGCAACCAAGCTACCTCACATGCAGCCATTGCTGCACCCCTGTACTCAGCCTCTGTGCTCGACAAGGCAACTGTAGGCTGTTTCTTGCTGCTCCAAATGACTGCAGCACTCCCAAAAGAGAACACATATCCACTGGTAGATCGTCTATCAGAAATACTACCAGCCCAATCAGCATCAGTGTATCCATGCAACTGTATCTGAACCCCAGTCTCATAAAATAGTCCATACTGCAATGTGGACTTCACATACCTGAGTATGCGTCTAGCCGCATCCAAATGTGGTTTCCTTGGAGCCTGCATAAACTGACTTACCAATCCAACAGCATAGCTCAAATCTGGCCTGGTAATAGTCATATAAATCAAACTTCCTACTATGCGTCTGTACATAGTAGGGTCTTCTAGAAGCTCACCTGCATCTGTGCTCAGCTTCACATTCTGCTCCAAAGGAACTGAAATATGCTTACAGCCTGTCATCCCATATTTGGACAGCATGTCCAATCCATACTGCCTCTACAAGAGTTGTATCCCAGTTGGTGATCTAATCACCTCAATGCCCAAGAAATAACGCAGCTCTCCCAAATCCTTCATCTCAAACTTTTGCTTCAACAGCATTTTCACATGAAGGATATCTTCATCACTGTCACCTGTCATAATCAAATCATCAACATAAATGACAAATAGCATAATACCTTTCTTTGTTTTTCTCACATAAAGTGAGAAATCTACCTTGGAAATCTGAAAGCCAATAGTGACAAGATACTGTCCTATCTTGTCAGACCATGCTCTAGGTGCTTGCTTCAAGCCATATAAGGCTTTCTTCAACCTGCAAACAAACTCAAGATGAACAGCATATACATAACCTGGTGGCTGCTCCATATAGACCTCTTCTTGCAAATCACCATGCAAGAAGGCATTCTTTACATCCATTTGATGTAAAGACCATCCCTTTGATGCAGCCATAGCAATGACTGCTCTTACAGTTGCCATCCTTGCAACTGGACTGAATGTTTCTTCATAGTCAATGCCATATGTTTGTGCATACCCCTTGACTACTAATCTTGCCTTGTATCTGTTCACAGAACCATCTGCATTGTGCTTCACCTTATAAACCCACTTACAGCCAATTGTATTCTTACCTTTAGGCAAAGGTACTAACTCCCATGTAGCATTTTCTTCCAAGGCATCCATTTCTTCATCCATGGCTTTCTCCCATTTTTCTTTTCCCATGGCTTGCTCAAAAGATGTGGGTTCTGGTTCCTGTATCACTTTGACCATATATGCATAGTGAATGGCTGTAAATCCATCATATTTCAGCCTATCCACAGGATACCTAGCTCTCGTAGACCTGTGCAAAGTAGGTTCACTCCCAGGTGCTCTAAAAACATCCCTGGTCTTCCTTACTCTAGGTGTAACAATAGAAGGAATACCCAACTCATCATCAATGCTCTGTTCTGAGCCACTGGATTCACCATCCACATAAGAGTGACCTGCATTCACATCAAACATGGGCTGATCAACCTTCTCTTTTCCTTTTCGTGATACCTGCATACCACTATCTGCATTGCTTTGAGAAGATTCTCCTGATCTCAATCTGCCTGTCCATGGCGAAGAATGTAAACCACTACTAGAGGATGCTCCAGGTCCACTAATATTTTGTGACTGCTGCTGTGAATTTTGTGCAGCATTACCATTTTGTGCATCTACATCATCAATCACATTTACTGGTTTATACCAGCTACTCATCTCATCAAAAACAACATCTCTGCTCACTGTAAACTTACGAGTAGAAGGGTTATAGCATCTATACCCTTTTTGCTGCAGAGAGTAACCAATAAAGATGCACTTCTCAGCTTTTGGATCCAACTTGGATCTCAGCTCATCTGGCACATGTACATAGGCAATGCAACCAAAAATTTTCAAATGAGAAATATCTGGTTTCCTACCAGTATACCTCTCCTCTGGAGTCATTCCATGTATTGCTGCAGTGGGAGTCATGTTCATTATGTAGACTGCTGTAGCAACTGCTTCAGCCCAATAAAAATCTGGCAAGTCTTTTTCATTGAGCATGGCACGAGATACCTCTCCAATATGCCTGTTTTTCCTTTCTGCAATTCCATTTTGTTGTGGGGTATAAATGCATGAATATTGTTGCTTTATGCCATGCTCCTGCAAGAACTTTGCAAACTCATTTGAGAGGTACTCTCCCCCTCCATCTGACCTTAGGCATTTTATTTACAGACCTGTTTCTTTTTCAGCCATAGCTTTAAGGGTTTTGAAATGCCCAAAAACTTCACTTTTCTTTTTCATAAAATACACCCAAACTTTTTTGCTATAGTCATCAATAAAAGTGACAAAATAATGACAGCCTCCAAGAGATGCAGCTTTAGTAGTCCACACATCAGAGTGGATTAATTCCAATGGCTTCTCACTCTCTTGAACATGTCTAGGAAATGGTTTCCTTGCCTATTTTCCAAACTGACAGGCTTCACATACCTTATGCATTTCTGCAACCTTGAATTTTGGCAATCCTGCAACAGTATTTTGGGCCTGCATTGATTTAAGTCGATGTACATTAACATGACCAATGCGTTTATGCCAGATATCAATATCTGCAACTACACCGGTCCCATGTGCAAACATTGCTACACTCAATTCAGACATGTCTGCATCCAACGTAAACATTCTGCCCTTCTTCTTTCCTTTTGCTATCAAGTGACCTTTATTTTTCATATCCTCAACAAAGCATCCATGAGGATTAAATCTGACCTGCAAGCCCTGCTCAACCATTTGACCGACAGAAACTAGATTCTTGGTGATATTCGGGACATGAAATACATCGGACATGTATTTCTTTTTCCCATCCTGCATAGACAAGGGAATTTTTCCAATCTGCACAATAGGATGTGCAGTATCATCATCAATCTCCACAAATCCTGGTTTTTCCATTTTCCTTGCATCCTCCATCCATTCTGCATGACCTGTCATGTGGTTTGATGCACCTGAGTCAACATACCATACATCATTGCTTTCTTCTGCACTTGTCACAGAATTGTTCATGTGCTGCACCATGAACAAATGCTCATTTCTGTCATCACCCTGTCTACTAGAAGATGCATAATTCCCTTGTTGCAGTTTTCCATTCATGATGTCATTCTGCTTTTTATAGCAGTCTTTAACCATATGACTCATTTTACCACAGTAGTAGCATTCAACATTACTGTTTGCATTTTGACCTCTTTTCCATCCACCACGACCTCTTTGGCTCCCCTGCCTCTAGAGTTACCACGTCCTCCTCCATAGGACTGGTTTTCTTGAGTTTGCTGCATATTCTGATTTCTACCACGGCCTCCAAATCGGCCTCCTCTACCTCTGCCTCTACCTCTTCCAGCATTTGAGTAGAAGACAGCTTCTTTTGAAGTTCCTCCTGAAGAAGATGCACCACCATTTCTCTTCTCCTCAGAAATTAGAAGAGCAATCAACTCCTCAAAATCAGGAAATCTTTCACGAACTGAAATGGATGTCCGAAACTGTGCATAATCCTTTCCTAGACCATTCAAGGTCACAGAAACTAAATCATCATCTTCCACTAGTGACCCAATGGAAGCAAGTGCATCTGCAATCTTTTTCACCTTCATGTGGTAGTCGTTGATCCTCATATTTTATCTTTGCACATTGTGCAACTCTTGCTTGAGCTGCATTTTCCTGGCTTGCGTATTTGTGCTATACATTTTTGACAAAGTATCCCATGCCTCCTTTGGCGTACTTGCATCCTGAATATGCACAATCATAGAGTCTGAAATGCTGATAGACAGCCAATACATAACTTTCCTGGCCCTCTCATGCCATGCTTTAAATGCCTGCATTTGCTGTTGATTGGGAACATCAGGAAGAACTGGTTCTTCTTCATTTCCTGCAACAAATTCCCAATATCCTTTTCCCATAAGGAAATTCGTCATTCTAAACTTCCATGCTTGGAAGTTGTTCTTGTCAAGCTTTTCAGTGACAATCTGTGAAAGAGAATCAGATGCCATTACAGAAGACTGCAAAAAATTCTGTCACTGCAAAAACCACAGCTTCACCCTCACAAGGGAAAATCTGCAAAACTGGCGAAAGTGGTATTTGACCACACAGTCACTTCCTAGTGACGATTTTGCATCAACAGGCAATAGGGATGATTCTGTAACTCCCAATGTCTCTGCGCACAAGCATACAATGCAATTTTTACAGTAACTATTCACCGACCTGTAGAACAGTGCCTGCACAGCATAAAACTGGGCCTTTTCCTAAGTGCGTGCAGAAAACTTCCGCCTCCAAAACAGGCCCCGAAATGGCCTCAAATCAAAAAAACAAGGTCGCCCAGGGCTAAAGCCTCACCCGCAGCATATACTACCCTCTTGCTTCACCGCGAAGGGCGTCTCAACCTGAGACAATGCACTCCTGCACTTTCCGGTTGTGCTACCTGCAGAGATCTGCTCCCAAAACAGAAAATGAAAGCAACACTGCTCCTCTTACCAGAATACCGCGAGCTTGGCTTGCTTTCTTGAGCTCCTTACCACGAACAAGGCTCTGATACCATGTCAAGATTGTGGGAGAGAAGGAAGGAGTCTCACTTGTAGCTTTCTTGCTTGCACAATGGGGGAATACACACAAGGGTGGAGGCTGAAAACAGTTTTCCTCTTCTTAGTTGTGGAAGCCAAAAGAACTCTAGTACAAAGAAATAGAAGAACCCTAGATATGGGTCTCAAACCAAACTCAACTAACTAAGGTGGCATACTAACTGAGCCACGAACTAGAGTAGATAAGGATAGATATCATGTAGCTATTATTCAGGGGCGGTGTACCAACCCCATCTGCAACTGACAAGTCGGTGACATAAATACACAATGGTCACCCTGGCGTATCACGAGTGGAGCTCGATATCTCACCATATCCGAGCTAACCTCCGACTCAGAGTCGAGCTCGCCATCTTCGCTAGAAGAGGGGGTCTCCCCTGGTGGTCACAGTTTAGATGGTGATTCTGTCCTAAGCACCGATGTCGCTCCCGGTTGGGCTAGGCCTACTTGCTCAAGGTCTATGGCTCCTACGTGTTCTAACCAAGCGTGATCACAATCCATGCACATGATTCCTCGCTCTATCCTGTAGACACTCCTTTTTTGTGGCTTGGAGTCCGCCCGTATTTGTTCTATTTCATGTCCCTCAGTGTCATATTCTACTGTGTCTATCTTACCCTCACTTTTGTCATTTAAGGATTGGTAGTCTTCATACTCGCTACTATCAGAGGCCTTTGTGTCAAACTACTCATCATCTCCTAGGGCATGGTATATCTCTTGTCGTTGATCAGGGGTTAGGGCCTAGTTGTACATAACGTTCAAGTCATGCATCCTAGTCCATTGCCACTTGGATTTGCCTAAGAGATCTTGGAGTGGTTTGAAGTTTGCTACTGAATTGTCAGCTAGCTTGTCCGTTAAGTATTCCAAAGCCTCCTAGAGTTCTCTTTTGTTGCTTGGCACTTGAAAGGTGACGGCCGGGCTTAGGTCTCCCAAGAAGGGTTCCTTCCATCATGCAAACTGGTACGGTGGTCGTGCCATCAAACGTGCCCATCATCTTGATGGCTTGCTCATATGCCTCTTGATCCAAGAACGGCAGGTCAACTATAGCAAGGACATGCATCCAACCTCGCTCATCCTCTGGGCATGGGATATACTTGGTTAAGGATCCATAAGACTTCTTGACTTGGGCGTCAACCTTGAGCATCGTGGAGATGGCATCCAAGTCGACTGGTGAGGTCTTCCTAGTGCCCATCTCTACTCTCACATCTTCCGTTCTGTTGCCTAGGAAGATCAAGCCGTTACCCCAATCTTCAATAGCTCTGGCATTGCGCATCCAAGGTCAGCCTAACAGGATATCGTAGTCCACCACCTTCATGACTATAAAGTCGACAAAGAACTGGACACCGGCGATTTTCACCGGCCAGTTTTTAAGTACCTTGAATGGCTTCACTCTCATGCCATTTGCTAACGTGACATTAAACCGAGCGGTCTTGACAAGTGGGTTTCCCTAGGTCTGTAGTACTGCATGGCTCATCACACTAACCCCGCCTCCTATACCTACGATCCCCTTTCTCATTGTGTCGCCTAAGGCTAGGACTAGTAACACTACATGCATCTCGGTGCCTTCCCATAAAGCATTAACGTACAAGGATTTTGGCATAGAGTGCAGCATTAGACTCGGTATTTGTGTTTCTACATCATGATCATGCAGATCCGCAGCTTGTTCTTGTGACCCCTCAACCCACTACTTGAGGTCTTGCCATAGATTGGAATGCTGCTTAAGTAGGTCTCCTAGGCTTAACGTCATAGGTGTGGTCACTAGCATGGTAAGGAGGCTGTCGGCTGCTCGTCTCTCTCCTAGACTGGATTGTCCTGGCCAACGGCCGTGACCGATTTGTGGGCCTGCAGCATCAAGGCTTGGCCTAAGCAGTGCTACCTACGGTGCGGTTGCATCTCCTAACTTTGGTCGAGGGGGTGAGACTGCCGTGCTTATGCTGGGGAGATCATTGATCTCGTCCTCTAGGATGGGCTCAACATTCCTTAAGTGCTCTTGGGACTCTTTCACCCAGTCCTTCACTTTCTATATGGCCTCGAGTTAGTGCTTTGGATGCGAGTATTCCCCTACCTTGGCACTTCCCTTTTTCGCCATCTTGGGGGCTAAAGTTTCTGCCTCTGCATCCATGACCTTCGTTCCAACAGGCAGAGTCGTAGCACTCTCAGTTTTCAGTGCAATCTTAGCTTCCGACATCTTCTTCCTTCACCTGTAGCTCTTCTTCCCTATTGAGGCTGCATCAAGGTTGTTGGGTCTTGGTAGTGATATGCCGGCCTGCTTCATCTGGGCACAGGTCATGACCCACAATGGGATGGGTGTGGCCTCCCCATCGAGATTCTCGACACCAAACAGTCCCAATGGAACAAATGGTATGTTGGATAAACTTTAAGAAGGTTTCCACTTTGGGCAATCGACAAAGAGATGTGTGATTCCGCACTCAAGGCACCTTAGGTCAGCTTTGTCCCTATTCTGTTGCTCCCTCTCAAGGCAACGTGATGAGACATGGCCTAGGTGACCACAAGTCCAACAGATGATTGGACGCCATCACCGGTACTAGTCGATAATCCATAAGAACTACGTTGCCCTCATCGTCGTGAGAGACATAAGGGTATAAGTAAGTATCTTCCTCATTTGGCTCTTCCACGTAGTGGACTAAAGCGTCGCTTGGTGGATGGGTCACATAGGGACTAGGCGGTCTAGGTATGCCTGTAGGGTTTATGTCCACCCTAGGGACAGCCGGCTTAATGTCATTAGGCGCAGGAAAGGCCAATCGAGCTCCCCTTCAGAAGAGTGGCTCCGGCATGTTTGCTAGGTAAGGCTGACCATATGGTTGGGAGTATGAAAGTCTTCTGGGAAATTTGCAATGCACGATGTCATGACCGAACCTGCCATAGTTAGCGCAAGGTCTCAACCGAGGGTCTTGACACTTGGCTAGCAAATGGTTTCTACCACAATACACACATTGGACATGTGGGCACGTTGGTCATCTCCACATGTCTTGCAGCTTAGCTATCTCCATCTTGACATCAGCCAAGTCTTGGTTCGTCTCGGTGGCTTTCCCCTTATCTTGGGATGATGGGGCTAGTCGTTCACTAGAGGCTGACGCTCTTTCTGAACTTCGCGAGTTGGCTTCTTCTGAGTTGGAGCTTTGCTCTTTCAGTTGATTATCAACTCTGATGGCTTCCTCAAAAACCCTAGCTACCTAGCGCATCTCGTTGCAAGCTCGAGTTGGCTGCCAAAGCCTTATACAATTCCTCGTTTTGAATTCCGCTAATGAACACAGTTGAAATTGCTCTCTCAGTCGCTCGTTCACCCATAGGGATTCTCTTGAAGAGGCTCCTCACGTGAGTTACGTAATCATGAATATCCTCCTTCTCTTTCTACTTGACATTCATCAGTCGTACTAGCAAATTGTCAAACTATCCAGGTTCAACAAATCTCTTGATGAAGAGATTCTTGAGGCTATTGAAATTTGCTCGCTCTGCGGCATCTAAGCTTGTATACCAAGTCCTACCCTTGTCACCTAAGCAGAGCCCAAATGCTTGAGAGCGCTGAGTCAGGTCGCTAAGGCCATTGGCTTTGTAGACTTACTCAAATTGATCTAAAAGCTGTATGGATCGTTGTGGGGTTGGTACTTGTTGAGCTACTTTGTGACTATTGGGATTTTAGATTGGCTCTTAGAGCCTTGGGTTGCTCCTAATCCTTCCAGTAGTGAGGTCCCCAATGCTGCAGCACTTTCTCTGCTCTGCAGTGTTGTTTAGCAACCGCTTCATGAGAAGCTCGCTCAGCATTAGGTCTCCTTCTAGGGCTCTCTCGTGATCTGTTTGGTTTCCACCGGATAAGTTCAGCACTCGCTACACCTCAGACAACTCCATGCTTTGCCTTTGACTCCTGGCCTGCTTGTCTCTATTGTATGCGGCTATGCTTTGCAATGCTTTATGGGCTAGCTTTCTCTCTTCTTCTAAGTCTGCGATGATAGCATCTACTGTCCGGCCGCAGTGCCTTACAATTTTGTCTATTCCACGCGCTAGAATCAAGTTCTGAGCGTCAAGAGGGCTTCTGACAATTTGCGCTACTGAGCTCCAACTGGGTCAGGTCAAATTTCTGAAAAGTTGAGACAAATACACACTCGGCCCAACTGGTCCGAATTGCAGGGGCCGAGTGGGTGACTTGAATGGGCCGAATCGCACTGTTTTGAGTACAAAAACCTTTCGCAGGCCAAGGTTCGAGTGTAGTGACTCAGACGGTGGGCCAAGTCAGGTGTTGGGCCGAGGGCCGAGTCAGGTCTTGGGTCGAGGGCTGAACTAGTAAATGGAGCCGAGTTGACTTCGGGCCGAGTGTCGAGTTGGTCAAAGGGCCAAGTGCCGTCACTCAAACGGGCCGAGTGGACTATGGGCCGAGGGCTGATTAGGGTTTTTCGAGTCAAATCTACCGAATGACAGGGTCTGAGGGCCGAGTCTAGGACTCGACCTAACAGACCTGGGGTGAGCGGTAGTCTCTCTGACGACGAGATCGAATCGAATCTTTGTGGGCTCTCTCTCTCTCTCTCTCTCTCTCTCTCTCTCTCTCTCTCTCTCTCTCTCTCTCTCTCTCTCTCTCTCTCTCTCTCTCTCTCTCTCTCTCTCTCTCTCTTTGTGCAATGGTTGCAAATGAGCTCTCCCTTGGCCTCTTGGCTCTTAAACCCCTTCCCAGGTAAGGTTTTGCTGCTCCTAATTACTCACTTGCCAACATTAAGCATCCCAAGTGAGATTTTTGCCATTTTTTGCATGATTTATGCCCTATTTTGCAACAGTAAACCCTACCCTTTCTGAGTTCGATTTTCTAATCCTATCCTATACTAAATGCAACAAGAATCGAAGGCAACAAATTGAAATGATTTCTCCCTATTTTCCAATCATCAAACAAACTAACTAACCCAAAATACTTACTTCCTACCTAAACTTCCTACCTATCTCAAGCTCCGTTTCGGGGATGAATCCCTTACTTCGATGCTCAATATGAGGCACACAAGCACTCAACCTTGAATCCGTTGGTCCCAGCAATGGAACCAAAAATGTGGGAGCTCATGCTCAACCACCAAGACTCATGGACCGCTTATTGTTTCAAGTGTTCCAAGCGAGCTCTAATGGCTATCTCTCACCTGGCCGACGCGCTGTCGATCCTACGAGTGTAGTGAGCTTACCTTGATGCCAATATGAGTTGCCTCTTCTCTCGCACACTCCGGTAGCTCCATGATCCAAGATGCGAGCTCAAGCATCCTCAAGCCTCCTCCATCTCCAAGCTCCATCCACCATAGCCGCGCGCACAAGAGAAGACAAGAGAAGAGAAGAGAAGAGAAGAAGAGGAGAGGAGATGGTGAAGAGCTTCACCCTCTTGATCCCTCACTCTCACACACTCACACTCTCACACTAACTCTCTCAAGAGCACACACAAGCAAGAAGAGAAGCGCTATTGTTAGCCACACACCAAAGAATGAGCTTCCATTCACTTTTTGAACTTTATATATACAAACCCTAAAAACCCCATGGGCACCCATCCCTTTTTACATGACCGGCCATTGTGGCAAGGTCCTTTGTCTATTTCCCCCCTCTAGCCTTGTGCCTCCAACCTACACCCATTTAATACTTTACAATTGGCACAGGAGGGAGCCTGGCGCTTTTTTACAAGAGTTTTTAGAGTTTTTTAGGCGCCTTTCATTTAAAATTATGCTTTTGGCCCCAACTTAGCTTTAGAGGCTGCCTACGTGTCTTTGCTCTTTTTCCATCTTCTTCCCGCTTTTTCATTCATTCTTCCACCTTATTGACTTGGGGTTAACACAGCAACATTGCACATTGCAAAAGACCCTATATGGAAATAAGTTTAAAAAAGGGGGGAGAAAAAGTACAAGTGAGCTTAAATTTTTCCAATTCTAGAACATTGAAAAATAGAGTTGATTAGAGAAAGGAGTGTAGAAAAGCTAATAAAAGCAGCACAATATGTAAAATAGTGGATTTGGATTCATACTTCAACACATGAATTAGGCTATTCAAGGTAAGTAAAAGAATAAGGGATGCAATAAAGCTAGAAAATATTCAAAATTCAAACTTATACACACGTTGTCATGGGATTTTATATTTATAGTGTGAAAAATGGAGATGTTGTGGATCATGTAGGTCTGCATACTTGGTCTATAGGAGCTTCAATTCAGATTACATGACATAAAGGAGTGACTTTTTAAGTTTATTTCACTTGGATGTCACTTAGTTTGACAAGTCCACTTGGTTTGAGCATGGAACATGGTATATGCCTTTGTTAATGACTTAGGTAACTTAAGTGTGCCTTATGAAACTTAATGATTAATTTAAGGAAGGTAAAGTGTGATTTTGCCATGAATTTTAGGGGGAAGAGGAAGAGAGCTATGGTGATGTCCTGAATAAGGAAAAACAAGGAATCCAAGACCAGTAAGGTCTCTTCTTGCTTCATCTTCATTCTCAGGGCTTTTCTTGATGCATAGAGCTTGGTTCTTGCTCCCAGGATCTAGTGTGCCGCTTGGGATAGCCAAATGTGTGATTTTTCTTAGTCGATGGGTTGTTTTGGACTATTCAAAACTATCATTAATAGGGCAGCCCACAATCCACTCAATTTGGGAGAGCTTACGAGTGATCTAAGTGAATGTATGTATTGGATATGGTCCCTAAACAGCAAGGAAACCTTGGGCATTCATTAGAGAGGCTTATGATTGGATTTGTATGCATTTTGAAGCCTTGATTGAGGGATGGAATACATTATTATTGATAAGGCTGAAGTTCTTCTTTAGCTTTGACAAGGATTTAACAAGAGCATTTGATATGTTTCTTCATTGTAGTGGCTTTTACCACTACTAGTTTGAAGTTTACATGTAATTTTGAGGTCAATACCTATAGCAGTCAATGGATGGCAATAGCATGTATCATGGATTATGTTATGTATTTGTGTATGAGCTGAGCTATTGTCTCAATGTGTCTTGGGCTTTGACCCACCCTTATTTGGATGTATTTGGTTATGAGCTATGATTATGAGTTGATGTCTTCCATGTATGATAGGATGTTGAAATACATTGACATCCTCCTTCACCTCTATAAGTTTTCTTCTACATCTTCAATTTCTTCAAGCCCCTTCTCTTTCATCTACTACTCTCCCTGAATCTCCCTTCACCCTACTATCTCTTACCCCCATGGTAGACCTTCAAACCCAAATGCTCCAACAGTGGTGAACCTGATGTGAAAGTCAGCAGGCAGGTGTGTAAAGATGGGGGATTCTATAGATTCAAGTGGTGGTGATGCTTTACAACAAATGATTACTTTGTTGCAATAGCAACAACAACAACAACAACAACAGTTGTTGTTATAATAGTAGATGCAAACTCGACATGAAGCAAAAAGAATTGATTCCTTAGTTGTGAATGCATTGCAGGCAGTGGGATAGGAATTGAAGCAGTTTAAGGGTCAGAATGTTTCGGTTTTCATACTATTGTATGAAGAAAAGATGTTTAATGGGGTAGCACAATATGCATGGAGTCAATATTTCTCCCCATTTGGCCATGCATGCATTGCCTGATCAGATTAATGAGTTATATAGAAGAGATGTTGATTGGGAAACTTCTAAGAAAGCTTTGAGAAAAGTGTTTTTCTTGGAAGATGCGAGCTTGGTAACTAAAAAGGAATTTACAGAATGGATTGAAAAGCCCCATAAAGGGTTGGTTTCCATAGCTTTGCTCCGTGAATTTGAAAGTCAGTATGTGTAGCTAGATGCCGATGAGTAGCCATCATTGGAGAGCTAGAAATTTGTTTTTTTTTTTAAGGCTGCAGATCTTGCAGGAGAAGTTGACTAATCGTTTAGAAGATGTCTCTTCTCAAACAAGGCTAAAATCAAATTGGGCTGATGTAACTAAGATAGTGCATATGTTGGTAAAGAGAAAGCAGATGATGAAATTAAGATGGGGTACAGGCACCACACCTACCAGTGCTCAGAAGGGGGCTGAAATTGCAGCCAAAGTGCCTGTAGCTATGGCCAAACAGCCAACTATACCTATTGGTCCGACTCTTAAAGGTGATGTCGTGGATGAATTAATCAAGGACATGTGTGATTTGAGGCTGAATTTGATTGAAATCAATGCAAAGGTCCAAAAATTAGATGTCAACGTAGAAGATAAGGGTTGGCCAGGGTAACACCCCAAAGGCCATATAAAGAGGGATACAAGAGGAGATGCATTTGGTGCGACAGTTTATAGTATGATAAGTGAGACTATGCAGCCTACCATGAAGCAAAGGCAAAAAGGTTAGTCTTTTGGAAAGATAGCAAAATACATACAATAGAAATTGTTCTTCTAATAGAGTCAAATTTTGGAAATGGTCGTATGCGGAAGAGGTTAGAAGAGATGGCTACAAGGATAGCATTTATAGCCATAAATGCAGCCACATATGGTTTGAGAATTGAAAGGGCTGATGAAGCTTGTAAAGGATGTATGGCTAAAGCAAAATCTCACATTTGGATGCAAGCATTAGATTGTATGGAAAAGGGAAAAATAGCAAAGGCTAAATTAGCATATGCAAGTCAGAGAATACGAGTGAGAACAAGATGGAATGCACCAGTGGATTCATTTTCAACCTATGCTTATTTGGCTGAAGTTCGTAATCAAGAAGCTCTTGTGGAAGAAAAGAGAAAAAGAGAAGAGAACACTACTGGTCCTTCCTCTTCAGGTCTATCTAAACGCATAACACGAAGTAAAGAGGCTAAAAAAGTCAAACCTAAACATGTTATGGAGGATGCATCTCAGGAATGTTGAAATATTGAAGATACATGCTAAGGAGGATCACTTATGAGCAAATAGATAATCATAATGAGGCATAAGTAATGGCAAAGAAGAACAATTGATATTATCCAAGCATAATGCAAGTACAACTGAATGAGAATGATAGATGAAATGAGTGTGGGGATGAGTGCCTTTTATAGGCTTACAATAGGTGGTATTGGTAGGTGAAAAAAGGTGGAAAGAGAACATGGTATTCACCAACTATGGTTTTAATAAACCATGCATGCATGACCTAGTCTTTAGGCTTTATTTGCAATGTTTTTCTTTGCCTTGGTGTTCCTTACAAAGAGGCTATGGTGGATGTGATTGCACATTTCTCAACACCCCTCCTTAATCACAACCAAGAAGAACACTAAGTATACAAAGGTTGTCATGATGAGTAGAACCTTACTAAGTGTAGACATGGAAAGAACCAACCATACAAATCTAGAGCCTATCACAAGGCCTCACTAAGTGTGTAGAGGCTATAGTGTGTAAAGGTTACATGAGGAGTATAGGAGCTTATGGTAAGAACATTAGGCAAGTCCACATTTAAAACTTAAAAAAGTCTACCAGAAAATGAGTTACAAAAGAGGGACTGGTGAGTCCTACCCCTTTGTTCTTGGGTGTCTTCTTCTTCTTCTCCTCCATTGTTGTCTTCATCTTCTTTGACAGTTTCAAGATATGCTTTTGAGACCTTTTCTTAGCATGGAAAAACTTCTCAATATGCCCAGTTCTCTTACAAAAGTCACAAACTATGTTCTTCTTCCCTTTCATATAGAGGAGTTGTTGGTCTCCTCTTGGGATGCTTGTTTCTCCCTTGCTCTTGATCTTCTTTTCCTCTTCCAAGAGAGAGGCTTTGATATCCACAAGCTTTAGATTTGGCATGTTGATTAATGTGGTAGACACATTATCAAACTTAGGTGGAAGACTCTTGAGAATCACTTCAATGCAAATGTCTTCATCCTTCAAGTTGATTCCTACAAGTTGTGTCAACAAGCTTTCCATATAATTCAAATGTGTTGCAAGTGAGGTACTACTTTTCATGTCAAGCCTAAAAAATTCAATCAGTAAGACTTATTTGGAGGATTTTGAGTGAGCTCCAAACAGGGTTTCTAATCAATCCCATGTTGCTTGAGAGGTTTCACAATCATCAACATGATGAATGTAGCTGTCATCATCAAGTTTGAGCTTGATAATAGCTTGAGCCTTATCATCATTTTTATCCCATATGACTGAAAGTGCAACTTCCCTTGGTTTCTTCTCTTGACTACTTGTGATTGACCACAAGCCTTTCTTCGTAGGGATCAGTTTGATCCTAGCTTGCCATGTATGGAATCTAACACCGTTGAATCGAACTGTCAGTGAGTCCTTGCCCATGTTGAGGTTGCAAGATCAACAAAAAATTAGCTCCAAAACTTTTAAATTTCAGCAATAGAAGAGTTGAGAACAAGTTCCAAGAAGCACTAGGTGATTAGTATCAAGAGATACTAGGTGATTAGTATGCCCTTTGAACTTGAAATCTTCAAAGAGATTTGAGGTCTTCCTAATCTTGCAGGTCCAAGTCTTCTCCTCCTTGATTTGATGTTGGAGTAGCACACAAAAAACTCAGATTTGATTAGAGGCAAAGCTGATTGTGTCAAATGACATAGTGACAAGAGTCACTAGATCAATGTCAAGAGACACTATGCTTGACTATGCTTCATTCTTGAAAAAAAAATCACAAAGATCTCCCCTCCTCAATGATTTTTTGTGAGAATGTATGCCACCAAATCCAATGATATTTAAGTGGTAACACTATAGCTTAAGTAGTAGAGGAAAAAAATGAAGTGAAATAGAAGCTTGAAGTTGAAAGAGCTATTGCTTCTCTATTAGGGTTATAACATGTGACTAATTTTTTATTGATTGTAGCAAGTACATGTGATTATTTAGCAAGAGATTTAATGGGGAGGTACATTAGATAGCAGGTGTAACGTGCTCGCCTATCAATTTTCTAGGCACGTTTTTAGCGGTCCATTGAGAGATGAATCTAAGCAATGCTGCCCTGCACTCCCATAGAATGTTACGGGGTTTGTTGCGCCTAGGGTTTCTTGAGTCCGCCTCGCAATGAAACGTTCATGGTTGAACCCACTAGGATCGACCTGAAATTTGGTCCTTAGTGGTCAAGGTTTCCTGACAGCATTCTAGCGCCAAATCTTGGACATCCTACTTTACGCAGAGATACCCAAGCCAAAGCAGACCCATGCTGCACTTGGTTCAAAGAGAACGGGAAACGAGAGGGATGCGTTGCTCAACCTCTCTACCCATAGGGCATAGTCCCATTCTGGTCCCCTAAAATGGCATGAATCGGGGTTCCAGTCTAACAATTCCTAAGGGTCGGACATCAGTAAAACCTTATGAGAAGCCTCCCAGTTCTCTAGGACCACCCTACCATAGGACAGACCCGTCAAAGGTTTCGCCCACCCGCTTTTCTCAATAGGCATTCTTTAGTTATCTAATTATGTCCTATCACATTTATATGTGACATTTAAAATCATCTTCCTTAATTAAGCCTTTTAAGAAATAGGATCCATTCGCGTACTTTTTAGCACAGACACAAATACATAGAAAACTAGTCCAAATCACATGGCACCAAAAATTCCATCCTTTATCTAGAATAGGATCTCCAATGCCACCAACATTGAGGCCACGGAGGTCTTCAACTCCATTCTGGACTTAGCAAGGGGTGTCCAAAGCTTCACCTAGCCCGCAAGTTGTCTAGGAGTGAAACATCATTCCCGTGGATTGGCCTTTTCACCACTCGGCCTTCAGCCCATGAATCAAGCAGTGCCCTTTTCAAGTTTATCCATGGTGCGATCATGGAGGTGATCCATGCATACAAAATATCCTTCCTTAATTAATCCAATTAAGAATCAAGCATAATCAAGGCATTCAATCCTACTATCACCTTTCAAAAAACCATCCTTTTATCCCCATGGCAATTTGTCATCACAAACCTCCCGCCATGAACTTACCATCAATCACTCACAAGCATTTGGAATAATCATCCAAACCACAATATGCAACAAACAGTTGAATGTAAAAGCATTTAGGGTGTTGCTCGATCAATCAACAAAACCAATTGTATTCTTCCCAAACAATGCAACAATAGACGATATAACATTTCCATCGCATATTTGCTCTCATTTGGCTAAGGCATATATTAAGGTCTCATATAACTATGCAAGATGTAAATTCTATTGTCACTTACATTGATTACTAATCCAACATTCTTCCAAGTATAAAGGTATTTTACTTTGACTTTGTTTGTATCTAGCCCATCCCCGAATTGGATTGATAAATGTAGTGGTTATTGGATGGATCTCAAGGCATCCTAGTTTTAATCCTTGTGACCATTGTGTACTAACTATGCACATCGTCAAGATCCGATCTATTAAGTATGAGCCATCAATTCGTGCTATTAACAAGAGCTTGGGCAAAGATCTAGAGTTTCTAGGATGAACTTCCTTTAGGCTAGATTACTTCCCCATGCAATCTATCAGGCGTGTAAACTACAACATACCTTCAGTGTGGTGAAAAACATATCTATTATTTACAAGAAGAGGGAGTCGACAGTACATTAGAATTTTATATGCTATTTATGCTACATATGAATTTGTCGCATAGCATCTAGATGCAATTTACTTTTCTTGATACTAGCACTTTGCAAACTCCATCTTTTGAATATGGGAGATGAAATCTATTCTTTTCGATGATCTATTATCATGCAGCATAGTATTGCCTTGATGTGTCTCATAAGGAAATCAAAGCAAGCAGCTAACAACTTAGAAATGTATTATTTACATCCAGTACTGTAGTTGTATTGGCAATGATACCCTCACCCAAAGCTTTGTTGCTAGTTGTGGGATTGCCATCTGCACACGACATTCTTTGCTTGGGGGCCATCATCTACAAGTAGATTCAAGAGATAAAGAAGACGGAATAGATTTGGGATGGGAGAGCATAAGAGAAGAAGGCTTAGTTGAAGACTAGATAGGGGGAATTGAGCTAACTCTCTCCCTTGCAGCCTATCGGGGTCTCCTTGTGCTTCCTTGTGTCACCCATGCCTCATATTTATAGTGAATTAGAGAAGAGGGGCTATGGCTGAGAAAAAGAGCTATTTGTCGAGGGGATCTTGAAAAAATCAGTGATCTAATGCTCAAATCATAAATCTAATGGTTCCATTGGCTTCGAAAGGGGGGTAAAACTCCAAGACACTCGCTTAGAAATCTTTTAGATCATTCCTCCTTTTTCTCCCTATTCGAAGTGTTGTTCACTGTTTGTTGTAGACTGCGATCATGGTACGTGCGATTTCACAAATCCCTCTTTTTTTTGTATTAAATCTCCAAAACTAGCTATAAAATCACTTGCTTTTTTTTACATGACATCCAATTCTAGAATTTTCCATATCTCTTTACGATATTTACAATAAGTAATATCTAAAATATTCTAGTTTTGCCCAAAATCTAATATCTTTGAACCATCCATACTATACACATTAACATTAGTGATTAATATGGCTCATAACTCTCGTTCATGTTGTAACTTCTATGAAGGGTGGCTATGGTCCTTGTCAATCTAAGAAAAATATCAAATTACGACTCTCAATTTTTTTAACATATACTTTTAATTAAATAAAAAACATTAATTATTAACTTTAGTTATTTTTTACTTTAGTTAGTCTTTAGTTAGCAATCTTACTAGCTTATTAATTGACCAACTAACTTTTAATTACGTGGAAATATACATTCTCCTCCCCTTAGAGAAATTGAGATGTACTCAACGTGAGAGAAACCGGGGGTATCATTCTGGAACCTATCAGTTATGGGCCCACCACGCTTTCACTGCGCTACTCTAGTCACACAAGTACTTGGCTTCAAAACTAGTGCAACTCATATTATGCAAATTAATTGTAGGTTTAAGAGTAGGATTTTTTGGGGTATTCTCAATACCGAATGTATTACATTTTGGAAAGATATCTAGGGTTCCTAATCATCCTGAAGGGGTGTAGAATGTATTACATTCGGTATTCTCAATACCGAATGTATTACATTTTGGAAAGATATCTAGGTTTTCTAATTATCATGAAGGGGTGTAGTGGGTGGTTCTAGGTCTTCTTCTTTATCTGATTCCTCTATATAAGTATAGACTGCGCCTGTGTAGCTTCGTTTTCTTGGAGGCTCAATGTCTTCTAGACTCAGGTCAGTAGGGCAGTCTTCTTGGATGTATCCTAGCTCATTACAATGGAATCATTGATGGTAGGGATATCTCCTATGGATGTGCCCTATCTCTCCTCACATATGGCATCTCTTGCCCTAATCTCAAGGATCCTCTTTGTCAAAATGGCCCGGTTTAAGTTCTTGAACAATTGGCTTTGCTCGAAATGATGCATCTTGCAAGTCTGTTAGATGCATTTCTTCAAGAGGGTGGTTTAGAGGAGTGTTCAAGCCATGGCAAAACTTGGATACTTGCTACGCAATATCCATAGGTGGTGTTATTTTAGTAGGGATACAAACTTTGAGTAGTAAGCTTCCAAGGTTAATTCCAGCTGCTTGACCGTGAAGAATCCATTCATCCTCAAGGTCTAGTAGGTTAGCGGAAGGTATCCTCTGCGTACAGCATCTTCGAGCTGAGCCCAAGTGACTGCGACTTCACAAATACCTTGATCTTTGCACCGTTGCTTCCACCATATCTGAGCCTGGTATACGACCTATCTTAAGTTTGGCTATCATTGCTTGATTGGTAGAAGCAGTTTCCACATCAAAAAAATAATCATTCATTAACTCAATCCATATCTCCACCTCCTCTGCAATGTCTATTCCTTTTTCACCAAACTCATATGTCTTAATCTGCTTGAGAAGGCACTTCTTCTCTTGCATGTCAACATTTGTGGGTGCATAAGGTGTTTGACAATCAAGCCTTACCACTTAGGTTATTCTGTTTAAGATATGTCTACGAGAACCATATATTAATTTATCACAAATCATTACGTAGTTTTCCTCTAACACCAACTGTAATGTGCCTGCCAAGCACGTTTTTAGTAGTCCATCGAGAGATGAATCTAAGCAACGCTGCCCCACACTCCCATAGAATATTACGAGGTTTTTCACCTAGGGTTTCTCGAGTCCACCTCACAATGGAACATTCATGTCCAAACCCACTAGGATCAACCTGAAATACGGGTCCCTAGTGGTCAAGGTCTCCTGACAGCATTCTAGCATCGGATCCTGGACATCCTACTTTACGTAGAGATACCCAAGATGAAGTGGACCCATGCCGCACTTGGTTCAAAGAGAATAGGAAACGAGAGGGATGCATTGATCAACCTCTCTACCCGTAGGGCATAGTCCCATTCCGGTCCCCTAAAAGGGCATGAATCGGGATTCTAGTTTAACAATTTCTAAGGGTCGAACGTTGGTAAAACCTTATGACAAACCTCCTAGTTCTCTGGGACCACCCTACCATAGGACAGACCCGTCGAGGGTTCCATCCACCCTCTTCCCTCAATAGGT
The DNA here is from genome assembly GCF_053477565.2 of Lygodium microphyllum. Taxonomy (NCBI): domain Eukaryota; kingdom Viridiplantae; phylum Streptophyta; class Polypodiopsida; order Schizaeales; family Lygodiaceae; genus Lygodium; species Lygodium microphyllum. The sequence goes on from NC_141163.1 coordinate 75,778,453, forward strand.
GTTCTTTCATTATCTAATTAGGTCCTATCACATTTATGTGTGACATTTAAAATCAGCTTCCTTAATTAAGCCTTTTAAAAAATAGGGTCCATTCGCGTAATTTATGGTAGAGACATGAATACAGAGTAAGCAGTCCTTTTGAAAAATAAGTTCAAACAAGCTCCTTAACTTATCTTCAAGTTAATCTTTATCTCATGCCTATATAGGAGAAATTATATATATCGCTTCTGCCCTACAGAAGTAACTGGTCCAAATCACATGGCACCAAAAATTCCATCCTTTATCTAGAATAGGATCTACAACACCACTGATGTTGAGGCTACGGAGGTCTTCAACTCTGTTTCGGACTTATCAAGAAGTGTCTAGAGCTCCACCTAACCCACAAGCTGTTTAGGAGTAAAACATCATTCTCGTGGATTGGCCTTTTCACCACTCGACCTTTGTCCCATGAATTGAGCAGTGCCCTTTTCTGCAATCGTGGAGGTGATCCACCCGTGCAAAATATCCTTCCTTAATTAATTCAATTAAAAATCAAGAACAATCAAGGCATTCAGCCCTACTATCACCTTTCAGAAAAACATCCTTTTATCCATATGGCAATTTGTCATCATAGACCCCCCGCCATGAATTTACCATAACTCACAAGCATTTGGAATAATCATTCAAACCACAATGCAACAAAATTTTGAATGTAAAAGCATTTAGGGTGTTGCATGATCAACCAAAAAAACCAATTGTATTCTTCCCAAACAATGCAAGAATAGACTATATAACATTTCCATCGCATATTTGCTCTTCCCCTTTGGGATCTAAGAGCGATACTATGCAAAATGTTTCTTAACACTTCCTTCCTTTGGCTAAGGCATATGTTAAGGTCTCATACAACTATGCAAGATGCAAATTCTATTGATCACTTACATTGATTAGTAATCCAACCTTCTTCCAACAAGTATAAAGGTATTTTACTTTGACTTTTTTTGTATCTAGCCCATCCCTGAATTGGATTGATAAACATAGTGGTTATTGGACAGATCTCAAGGCATCCTAGTTTTAATCCTTATGACCATTCTATACTAACTATGCACATCATCAATATCCAATCTATTAAATATGAGCTATCAATTCGTGCTATTAACAAGAGCTTGGGCAAAGATCTAGAGTTTCTAGGATGAACTTCCTTTAGGCTATATTACTTCCATGCAATCCGTCAAGCGTGTAAACTACAATATACCTTCAGTGTGGTGAAAAACATATATATTATTTGCAAGAAGTGGGAGTCAACAGTACATTAGAATTTTATATGCTATTTATGCTATGTATGAATTTGTCGCATACCATCTAGATGCAATTTACTTTTCTTGATACTAGCACTTGCAAACTCCATCTTTCGAATATGGGAGATGAAATCTATTCTTTTCAATGACATATTATCGTGTAGCATAGTACAACCTTAATGTTTTCATAAGAAAATCAAAGCAAGCAGCTAACAACTTAGAAATGTATTATTTACATCTGGTACCCTAGTTGTATTGGCACTGATACCCTCACCCGAAGCTTTGTTGCTAGGTGTGGGATTGCCATCCACACACGACATTCTTTGCTTGGGGGCCATCTTCCGCAAGTAGATTCGAGAGATAAAGAACGCGAAATAGATTTAGGATGGGAGAGCATAAGATAAGATGGCTTAGTCGAAGACTAAGATAGGGGGAATTGAGCTAACTCTCTCCCTTGCAGCCTCTCGGGGTCTCCTTGTACTTCCTTGTGTTACCCATGCCTCATATTTATAGCAAATTAGAGAAGAGGGGCTATGGCTGAGAAAAAGAGCTCTTTGTGGAGGGGATCTTGGAAAAATCAGTTATCTAATGTTCAAATCATAAATCTAATGGTTCCATTGGCTCCGAAAGGGGGGTAAAACTCCAAGACACTTGCTTAGAAGTCTTTTAGATCACTCCTCCTTTTTCTCCCTATTCGAAGTATTGTTCATTGTTTGTAGACTGCGATCACATGCATGCAATTTTGCAAATCCCTCTTTTTTTTTTAATTAAATCTCCAAAACTAGCTATAAAATCGCTTGCTTTTTTTTTTACATGTTATCCAATTCTAGAATTTTCCATATCTCTTTAGGATATTTACAATAAGTAATATCTAAAATATGCTAGTTTTTTCCAAAATCTAATATTTTTGAACCATCCATACTATACACATTAACATTAGTGATTAATATGGCTCATAACTTTCGTTCGCTTTGTAACTTCTATGAAGGGTGGCTATGGTCCTTGTCAATCCGAGAAAAATATCGGATTATGACTCTCGGTGTTTTTAAAAATATATATTTTTTATTAAATAAAAATCATTAATTATTAGCGTTTGTTTTTTTTATTTTAGTTAGTCTTTACTTAGTAATATTACTAACTTATTAATTGACAACTAACTTTTAAACTAACCAACTAACTTCTAGTTGCGTGGAATTATTATAGTAGGCTTCAAAAGCCCTATAGAAATCGTCAGCAATGTTGCATGGCATGGACTGCGCAGGCTGTACGAATAGACTGCAGAGCATGAACAGGAAGCAACTAAGAAACCATGCAATGATGGGAGAGAAGAGATATCAATGTCACACTATAAAGTGATAGGAATGGGTTCCCTAAGTCAAGGAAGAGTTCCCCAAAAGAAAGCCCAAGCTGAAATGGCATGGTTTGAGAGATTCAAGCCCTCCAATGAAGGTGGGTGGCTATGAAGATAGGTGAGAGATTCATGAAAAAGTGGAGGGAGCCAGAAATTCAAACTAGATTGACTCAATCAATGGCCTAATGACTCATTAACTTGAAACTTGCTCTAATACCATGTTAACATATTGAAGATACATGCTAAGGAGGATCACTTATGAGCAAATAGAGAATCATAATTAGGCATAAGCAATGACAAAGAAGAGCAACTGATATTATCCTAGCATAATGCAAGTACAACCGAATGAGAATGATAGATGAAATGAGTGTGGAGATCAATGCCTTTTATAGGCTTACAGTAGGTGGTATTGGTAGGTGGAAAAAGGTGGAAAGTGACCATGGTATTCACCAACTGTGGTTTTAATAAACCATGCATACATGACCTAGTCTTTAGGCTTTATTTGCAATGTGTTTCTTTGCCTTGTTTTTCCTTACAAAGAGGCTATGGTGGATGCAATTGCACATTTCTCAACAAGGAGAAAAAACAAGAAGGGAAGAAAAGGGGAAAGAATCCCAGTTACAAGCTACAATTGGATTTTGAGATTGCTACAAACCTTAAAAAAGTCTTGGAAGAACGCATACTTGGCAATAAAGTGGAATTCACACTTGGCAATGTTCTTGGAATCGCAAAGCATGAATTTCATGGTGCAATCATTGATATGTTGAAACAAAAAAGGAAGTTTGATGGTGAAGTTTTGCAAGCATTGATGCAGGTTGAAAAAGACATAGAGATACAACTTCGAAGGGACTATGATGATACATGCAATGTTGTTTTGGAAGAGGTTGATGTTGAAAATGGGCTGAATGAGAGTGTAGACAACAAGCTTATTGGTTGAAAATTGTATTATGGATAGTAATAAGCATAGAGAGAAGGCTATGTATAAAGGGGATGTCCATTAGCAAGTACATGAAGAAGAAGATACTCATTTTATTCCGAGCAGTCATTATTCACGAATGCATTGGGCTCGTGCTACAACAAAGACAATTTTTAAAGTTGGAGAAAGAAAGATGCCTTGCATAGCTCTCTTGGATCATGGATCCAAATCAATTATATGGCATGCAACTTGTATGAGAATGGAGGTTGGCTAATTGATGTAGATCCGGGATGGCACATGCGGGTAGCAAACAATTCATTAGGGGATCTTTATGCAGCTTTTCAGAATGTACTCGTGACTATTGGAGATGTTAGGGATGAATATCACTTTTTTTGTGCAAGATTTATGTAGTTATCTGGTGATTTTGGGGTAGCCCTATATTTCGAAATCAAGGCTGGAAACAAAAGCCTTGGATGATGGTTCTTCATATGCTCAGGTTACAGAGTAAAGACAAATACAAAGGCGGTACAGTTTCTCATTGTTTGTGTGAATCATTCGCGCAATCGGGATAGGCTATAGGATAATCCCATGCCACCTAATGCATGAGATTTTAAGGGTTTTTAAACAGTGCTGTTGTAAGTGGGAGCTATGGCAGTGCCTCTAGGAAGATAATTATGCCTCCAAGAAAGGGGGAAACTATGTTTGTGTCTAGATTGCAAGAATGGACAACATGTAGTCTTGGCAATTTTAAGAATATTTCAGCCATTTGCATGGCTGAAAAGAAATATGTAGGTTGCGCTGAAAAAGAGTTGAAGACATATGGTTTGATGGCTGCAAATGAAGGTATTTCAAGGTTGTTTTTAGGATTGGTTGATGTTGATATAGTGGCTAAATTTTCTACATCAATTAATGCCAAAAAAGGGCTGAAAAATAGGTTATTTATGTTGATACTTTAGAGAAATATGAAGTCATTCAAGATTTTGTTGAGCATAAATGTTATGGACTGCAATATGGGCTGCAAAACAAGGTTGAAGCAAGGGTGGATACAAAGTACAAAACAGTTGCAAAGAAGGTTAAGCGTATAGCTTTGCCTTTACCAAGACTGAAAGTGATGGGTTGGCTGAAAAAGTATCTCAAAAGACTAGTTTCCGAGTTCCACATGGAGTAGGACATAAATTTACAACTGAAACTTTAGGAGAGCTAAAAATTGGTGATACAAGCTTTCTTTTGCCTATAGAAAGAGCTTGTTTCTTGCTGATGTTGGCAAGGCATGGGAAAGCCTTTACGTTTCAACCAAATGAAATTGGATGTGTTGATCCGACACCTATGGTGATCTTTACAATACCTCATGTGCCATGGAATTGAAAGCCTATTCCAATGCCGCATGCATATTTTCCTAAGCTGTTGGAGCTTTTGAACGAGAAGATCTGGATGTGGATTTTGGAGCCCTCTTTAGCTCCATATTCGAATCGGCAATTTACTGTTCCAAAGAAGAATGGTGCTTTGAGGTTTATACAGGATTTACAACCAGTTAATAAAGTCACCATAACAAATATTGGATTAGGCCCGATAGTGAATGAATTTGCAGAAGCATTTGCATGCAAGGCAACTTACTCTATGGGCGATTTATATTCAGGATATGATCAGTTCCAGCTTGCATTGGAAAGCCAGGATATGACTACATGAAGACATCGCTTGGATTGGTTAGGATGTATACGCTTCCATAAGGAGCAACCAATTCAGTGGCGCATATGATGAATGCTACGCATAAAGTTTTTAGGGAGTATATTCCTCAATTGACCTTACCCTTTCTTGATGATGTACAAATCAAAGGGTGTGATATCCATGAGAAGAATGAAGAGTTGAATGAGTAGGGATATAGAAGATTTGTGGGTGATCATATTGCTAATTGTGACAGCTTTTTGAGCCGTCTTGAAGAATTGCATTTGACTCTGTCAGGCGAAAAGTAGATTTTTGGAGTGGAGGAAGTATTGGTTGTTGGCCACATGTGTGAACTTGAGAAGATTTTTGGGTACATGTGTCTTTTGCTTGATATGGATTCCGCATTTTGCTCATGTGGCTTAGAGTTTATATCAGTTGTTGAGAAAAGGGAAAAAGTTTTTGTGGGGTAAACATTATACAAAGGCAATTCAGAGTTAAAGAGCTTATTAATTTCAGCCCCAACACTAAAGAGAGCAAATTATGAGAATAGGTAGCCTATCATTCTCATCATGGATACAAGTCCAATTGGCATTGGTTGGGCAGTGGGTTAAGATGATGCTAATGTAAATAGGTATGCCATTCGGTTTGGAGAAAAGGTCCTCAATGAATGGCAATGGTGGCATTCTCAAGTCAAAAGAGAGATTTGGGGTGTAATGATAGCCCTTAAGTGTGATAGGGAGTATTTTATGGGAGTGGTGGTAGAGATTGATTGTCTACCTCTATTGGGCATGATAGTAAATTTCTCAACTCCTGATATTGCCATGTTACTGTGGATTGCGTATATAAAGTCACTTAACCCTAATTTTTAGCATATTACAATTAGCACGAGCAAGGTTTGAAGATGAAGAGAAGCTGATGGAAGATGAAGAGGATGACATGATAGGTGCTGAAAATGACTTCATGAAAGTAGGGAATGAGTATACAGATGTTGTTACTGCAGGTACAGATCTGAAAATAACAAGTACAACTATCATAAATGCAAGTACAGTTGTCATTAATGTAGGTACAGCTCTCATAATAGCAAATACAACATGTACAACTGTTGTAACAGGGATTTCAGCAGTAAGAAAAGAGCTTATAGTTGTGGAGAAGAGATCAGTAGCAACAAAGAGAAAGCATCATCAATGTTATGCTTTAGTGAGAACACAATTTTTGGAAGAGTTATATGAGGATGATTAGCTAAAAATAGGCCAATATATCAACCTCATGACAAAGAAGGCTGAGTGGTCTGAAGTTGAATTCAAAAGGATTAAAAGAAAAGCTTATGGGTTTTTCTTGAAATATAGATATTTATGAAAACATGCAAAGAAAAAGAGAGGAGCTCCAGTATGTGTATTGGGAGATAGGGCTTCTCAACAACAAGTGATGCAGGAGTTTCATGAAAGCTTATGGGTTGGACATAGAGGATTTTGGGGCACATTTGCCAAGATCAAAGAGAAGTATTGGTAACAGAACATGTATAAAGATGTGGAGCATTGTGTGGAATCATGCAATGTCTGTCAGATGTATTCCATGGTAAAGCATAGAGATGGGTTGCAACAGACTATGCATTTCAAATGGGTAGTTGATTTGGTTACCATGCCCACAAGTTTATGGAATATGAGATATCTTGGCTTGCACGAGAAGACTTGATAAATCAAGTGGAAGGTCGAGCTCTTAGTACAAAGACTACTCAAGGAAAATTACATGTTCTTATTGGAATAAGTCTTTTACATGTATGGTTGTGTTGTAAAGTGGTTGCAAATAGAGGAGAATTGGATGTGGATGAGGCTCGTGGCTTCTTTTCACAATTGGGTATCAAGCTGGCTTTAACTTCGGCCTACAATCTTGAAGCAAATGGCAAAACTGAAAGAGGTCATCAGCCTATCATTAAGGCATTAGCAAAGTCATGCAAGGGCAAGATGAAAGAGTGGCCAAGAATGTTACCCTTTGCTTTATGGACTAGTAGGTCCACTCAAAGTGTAGTTACAAGGTATATGCCTACTGAATTAATGTATGGACAGCAGCCAATCATGCCTATTGATGAGACTATTGCTACTTGGGGTGTTCTACATGGGAAGAGGGTTTGAATAGAGAAGAGTTGCTAGTCTTATGCATTAGATAGTTAGAAAGAAGGCATGAAGACATTGAGACAACCATTAAAAAGCTAAAGACTGCAAGGATCAAGAACAAAAGAAGAGGTTTAACAAGCAAAATAGACTTTGACCACGAGCTATATAGGAAGAGGACTAGGTGTTGGTTTATGACAGCAGCTTGGAAAATCAGCATAGTGCCAGTCGAAAGATGGCAAAGCGGTGGTTTGGTCCATATGTGGTAAGGTTTGTTTTTTTCGATGCTACCTATGCATTAAATGAGATGGATGGGACAGCTCTAAGGATTACAGTGGCTGGAAAATATTTCAAGCTCTTTAAACGCAGAGAGTCTTCAACATATGAGTTGCAGAGTTGGATACTAAGTATGAACATGAGAATATGGAATAAGAAGAGGTAGAAGATGAAGGCATTGACATGACAGAGGATACTTCTTCTAACACTGCAAATCCATAAGACTTTGGCACAAGCCGGAGGATGTGCAGGCTAGGAGGGTATGGATGTCATGGGATTTTATGTTTTATAGTGTGAAAAATGGAGATGTTGTGGATCATGTAGGTCTGCATACTTGGTCTACAGAAGCTTCAAGATAGGTTACAGGACATAAAGCAGTGACTCTCTTTAAGCTCATTTTGCTTGGATGTCACTTAGTTTGACAAGTCCACTTGGTTTGAGCATAGGACATGGTATATGCCTTTGTTAATGACTTAGATAACTTATGTGTGCCTTATGAAACTTAGTGGTTATGTGGATGAAGAACAGGGGACTTCAATGTGATTTTCAGGGCATTTCATGGGTGTGGACTGCAAGAAGAGTGCTGGAATAGCTGGGTGGACCACAGGAGGAGCTTCCAAGGCATGCAACTCAAACTCAACTCATGGGGAATGGTCAATATTAATTCCAAGAAGGTAAAGTGTGATTTTTCCATGCATTTTGGGGGAGAGGAAGAGAGCTATGGTGCTGTCTTGAAGGAAAAACAAGGAATCCAAGACCAGCAAGGCCTCTTCTTGCTTCATCTTCGTTCTTAGGGCTTTTCTTGATGCCTAGATCTTGGTTCTTGCTCCCAAGATCTAGTTTACCACTAGGGACAGCCAAAGGTGTGATTTTTCTTGGTCTATAAGCTATTTTGGACTGTTCAAAACTGTCATAAACAAGGCAATGCACAGTCCGCCACTCAATTTGGGAGAGCTTGCAAGTGATCTAAGAGAATGTATGTAGTGGATACGGTCCCTAAATAGTAGGGCGACCTTGGACATTCATTAGAGAGGCTTATGATTGGATTTGTATGCATTTTGGAGCCTTGATTGAGGGCTAGAATACACTATTATTGACAAGGCTGAAGTGCTTCTTTAGCTTTGGCAGGGATTTGACAAGAGCATTTGATATGTGTCTTGGTTGTAGTGGCTTTTATCACTACTAGTTTGAAGTTTACATGTAATTTCGAGGTGAATACCTATAGCAGTCAATGGATGGCAGTAGCATGGATCATGGATTATGTTATGTATTTGTGTATGAGCTAAGCTATTGTCTCAATGTGTCTTGGGCTTCAACCCACCCTTATTTGGATGTATTTGGTTATAAGCTATGATTATGAGCTAATGTCTTCCATGCATGATAGGATGCTGAAATAAATTGACAGTCTCATTCACCTCTATCAGTTTTCTTCTACATCTTCTATTTCTTCAAACCCCTTCTCTTTCATCTACTACTCCCCCTAAATCTCCCTTCACCCTATTGTCTCTTACCCTCGTGGTAGACCTTCGACCCCAAATTCTTTAACAACATGAGTAACATGGAAATTAAAAAAGATTGCTAACAAGTTTGTACAAATGCATGCAAGATTAACACAATTAAATCAACTTTTATCCATGTTGCTAGGAAGCATCACGATTACTTATTATCCCTAATCAATATGCAACATTAAAGAAACAAATCCAACTTCTGATGAGTTGGACTGATCTCAACGAGGTTGCTTGCAAGCCTACATGAGTTGCAATTCAGGGATGTTACCAACAAGTACTAGGCTAGTATATTGCATGTATCATCATGACTTCAACCTCTCGATTTACAAAGGTTAGGTATGTATTCATACATGGACTGTGGTTGGATTCAACTCACATGTAATCCCTAGTGCTCTTGTAGTCTTAAATATAGAATTTCCATCTATGCATCCACACCTCCATGACAAGGGATAATGAAAGCTGGAGAGCTTCACGCTGTCGTGACGCTACATGTCCACCACTGCAAACCTGAGGGTGGAGTTTTTTGCCCAGAATTTGAACACATTAGTCAGCATCATTAGGAATTTATTTTCCATTGTGTGTGTATATTTTGTGTTTACATTTGCATGATGCACAAGCACTTGTAGTTAGGCTAGGCACATTCTCCTCAGTGCATTCATAATTTTTGTGTGAACATCATTTGATTGGTTGCATATGATGGATTTGACATTGCATTTGATCTCAAATTATGAGTGGATGAGCACAAAGTTCTATTCCAAGGCATATTTTTGTTAGGGCACTTTGCCACTTCAAGAGATAGCATTAAGGATATTGAATTGGGTGATACTACCACAATTGCATATGCTCTTATAAAAGCTAAAGAAGGAGAAACAACTTTTGAGGAGGATGCCAATGTCTTGGAACAACATCGATGGTTTGGAGGGATCCCATGCTTTTGCGTTGTTAGACTTTGATTTCAGGATCTGCGAAGTTATTTTGATTTACAACCCAGTGCTTCTGAAACAAGTGTTTCAGCTACTAGTAGATCAAAGTTCTTACCATCTAAGAGGTGGTGGCTTCTCAACTCTGACCCACAACAACCTCTAGATACCATATGCACATCAAAATATAGTGTCAAACTTGAGTTCCTTGAATGGTTGGCATGCCCTTGAGCCATGGTCTCCTACAGTTGCTTCTGATGCTAGAGGCTTCTTAAATATTTATCCTCAAAAACCCCTTCCAAGTTCCAAGTGGATGGTTAAAGGGGATTAGGAATTTTTCATTGAATGTAAATGAGGGTCTTCATTCAACATTTTTGGATCATGAGGAGAATCAACCGGCTTTTCCAATTAAAATTCTTTCAAGAAAAAGCTTCATAGTAGTATTTGCAGGTCTGACAGGTCCTGCAAGTTCAAAGAGAGATTTAATGATGAATAGACACATCAACTAGCATGCTCATCCTTTTGGTCTTAGACAGGACGCACCTTGTAAAGAAAAGATTGACATCTTAAAGTTGCGACGGGGAGGTTGATATAATGGCAGAAAGATGCTAATTCAAATCAACGATGGAGATGGAAAACGAAATAGAGGGAATTCAATAGAAGGACTGGAGTTACAGTGAAAAGAGAGAATGCTCTGATACAAGTTGACATGCATCATATGGATAGGCTCTGGCCACAAAGTTAAGCTATGGATGGAATACTTGTCAACAGATGTGATCTGAATATAGCAATGAGCCAACTGGTTCAATTCCAGGGAGTGGACTCTCAGGAGGTTCTCTTCCAAATGCGGGGTGTTGCAACAAGGTGTTGGCAGCAAATCAATTGGATTATGATGGGAAAAGAATGGTGACAAATTATGCAGGCAATTCATAAGCTTCTAGAACACAAAAGAAGATGGTCAATGCAAGAAGACTCAAGGGCATAACGGGCAGGTTGATGATGAGGCAAGGTGCTTTAACGGCTTTTTTTGGTGTAAAAGAAAGCCACGAGCTTTCAAGAAGGTGCACTGACTATAAAAGGACGAGGAGGCGAAAGAAGTGAAAAAAGAAGCTAACGACGATCGACAAGCCTCCAGAAGACGTACGAAGGGGAGGAACGAAGATGAAGCTGTGAAGACGAAGGAGCTCAACAAAGCCTTCAGAGGTCGACGGCAGGAGGAAGGTAGGAAGATGACACGACGAAGCTGCGAAGGGTGACGAAGACATTCCATCACAAGCGTGATATTAGCATAACGACAAATTTATTCTTTATTTGTGATGACTCAAAGGCTCATTAAGATAGGGTGGCTAAATGCAATGGTTCTGATGGCAACTTATGTTCTTATTTTCTCTTCATCTCAATGATACTTCCCTACTCCCTTTTATCTTACCTCCACTTCAGGAATTCAAAGGAGCAGAAGAGGAGACCGTTTTCTTTATCATTATGACATATTTTAGAATGTTACATCGTGAGCCTTATCTTTGAACGTATGAAATATTGATGGCATCGGATTATCTTTTGCCTAGAAGTGCCATCACTTCAATTTTCCCCTCGTCATGCTTAACCACAAAAAATCATCCTCTCTTGTAATCAAGAAGCCTTGAATACCTTTTGTGAAAGATATATGAAACTTATTCCTTGAATGCATCAAATCAAGAATTTGGTGAATTGGAATATTGTGAAATTCTTGTTTCCCCCTTTTTACCTTTTCATTTGTATTCAATCAAATGTGCATCAAACATTTATCCTGAATTGAGTACTCAACTTCATCTTTGCTCCCATCTTGCAAAGCATCCCTGCAACGAGCGACTTTCACAAACCCCCGTGCGAATCCCGTGCAACAATGTTTTCACTGAGGCTAGATTGGTATCTCAACTTAAGCAGGCTTTAGCGCTCTAAAATGCTATTAGCAAAAAGCCTATCAAAATGTCCCTAGAATTAATAGGGTTGAAATTATTACCTTTCAAGATTTTATGTTCAAAAAGCTAGTTTTGACCTTATTGTGATGGAAAAATGCTTGTAAAGGGTTCAAAATCTGTTGAAGTAGCAAACCTAAGTTTTTCACTAAGCGTGTGAAGGCAAAAAGTTAAAATTTAAATCTCCGTCATGATTAGAATCATCAAACCCAACATAAAGCGACTACTGGCACATGCCATCAATCATGTAGATGTGTCCATATAATATTTTTGTACTATAGGTTTCAACCTAAGAGCTAAAATATTGTGCTACGAGTAGCTCAGAACGAGTTTGTCTAAGCAACGAGGTGTAAAAAGGCTGCTTAGTATGAAAACGATTATGCTTTTGCATTTGATCCAAATTGCATGTAAACTTTGTAGCAAATTGCAGCTATCAAAGCTGAAGGCATGAATTAGGGTTCAAATCTTGGTTTGGTCACTTCACAACTACAACTCATCACCTACAAATTCTGTAAATTTCGTCTCACTCACACTATTTGTCTATTGCAGATAGCAATATGGGCCTGTCAAATAACCTTCATTAAGTCACTATCGCCAAGATGAAGCATTTAGTATTTTGTCATTCCTCATTAAGTCAATGCAAAATGTAATTTTTTAGTATCACAAATTAATTTGTTTGTTCTCATGAGTAACTATGCTTGACTAGAAAACATCCCATTACATCTTCCTTTTTCATAGGAGTGTACCGCAAACCACATCAATGATACCAACGGAAGTAAAATTTCTACTATGTAACAAATGCATTTCCTAGAGATTGTACTTAATTACATGTACTACAAAGGTAAAAATTCTACTATATAACAACTAACCTAAACCATACAACAAATACTCTGCAAAATATCGATGAGCGCAAGGGTCATGGGCAAAAAGAAAGGCCACAATGGCACAGCCAAACTCTAATCAAGCCATTTGAACCTCATAACTAGCTCCAAAAGTAAATGTTAATGAATTCCAAAACCAAGAGAAAATGAGCACAAATATCATTAAATGCTTGAGAAGAAACAACACAAAAAGTAAGAGGGCAAGAAGCGTACAATGGGTATAACACATTTACTATATACTTCATCACAATATACACATGTTAGCAATCTAGTCAGCTCATGTGTGAGTTTGGGGTATGCTTGATATTACTGGGTAATTTAGGCATTTTATAGTGGCCGTTTTAGTGATTATCTAGGTATTTATTGCTGGCTAACCAACTGCCATATTTGGCATATTTTGGGCCTATTTATTCAATGGCTCCTCCTCTCATTCAATTATCATCATTATTCAAGTGGTCTTCCTAATGGAGAGAGAGGAGCCATTGCCAATGCCCATGCAACTAGTGACTCACTACTATACACGTCATTCTCGTGTTTGATATATGGATTCCATTTCTCGAGCACATCTCTGAGTTCTCTTCCTTTCTATGTCCTTTTGTTCTTTTGTTCTTTTCTCTTGTGTTCAACAATTTATTTCAACACTTATCTATGCTTCCATTGCCACACCACTTCTAACATGGTATCAAATTGCAAGATCTAGGTTCATGCTATGATTTTTCTACCGATTACAAGTCTTTTTTCCCCTATTGATCAAACTTGTGTTTTCAAACCAACAACCTACATTTTCAACCTGCAATCGTCAATTTGCTACATTCAATGCTCTACTAACCTACGTTTTTTGTTTTCTATCCCTAACTATGGCTAAGCGCTTGTTTGTACAAGCCATTTTTGCTATTTCTTGAAAAAAAAAAATTTGGTTTTTCTTCATTTTGCAACCATTGGCCTTCATTTTTTATTAGATTTTTTGTTGCACTACATGTGAAGTCTTTCGTGTTGGTTTAGCTATATTCCCTCTCCGTCTACTCTCTATCCTCTATCTTCTCTTCTCTTCTCAAGATGGCTCCTCCATGCACTTCTACAAATGATAAAGTTGCATGGACCTAACTATCTTGCATGGAGTGCTGTGATGAAAGCTTGGTTTATGCAGAAGCAAATTAGATACATTGTACATAGAGGTATTCCTCGGTCTTGGCCTCCTTTTTCTCTCCCCAAAGATTTTGATGAGAACAACCATGAGAAAGCTATACTTCACAGGATTCAAACGATGCTCATGCATGTTTTGCATCACTTCGATGTATTTCTAAAGAAGTTCTACCAATAGTTACCTCGTGTAGGACATCCTATGAGATATGGTTGAAGCTTCAGATGTTGTACGAGGCACCTTTCTCCATGCATACTACTCTTTATGGACAACTTCAACATATAAAGTTTAAGTCCAAGGACACAATTCAATCATTTTTACTTCATGTTACATAGATATAAAACCAACTAAGACACATGTAATCTTCCCTTCCAGAAGCATATTTAGTGGGTATGATACTTTACATGCTCCCCTTAGAGTTTGATAGAGTGACGAATGCTTTTAGGGCATTTACATCCTCTATACATATACGCTTTATACATGTAACCTCCATGTTGTTTGAGTATAGACATCTTTGCATTTATAGAGAAGGCTCTCATCTCATTCTAGCAATTCCAATGAGACATTTATAGCTTCAAAAAGGGATAACAAGAAAAATAAGTCAAAGGCCCAATGTTGTCATTATGGCAAGAATAGCCACTTGCAAAAAAACTGCAAGGAGTTACCAATCTTACCAAAGAAGAAGAAGCGAGATGTGGACTCATCCGATGAATCATCCTCTTCCTCAAACTCCAATTCAAATCCTTTGGCCAACACAAAGCTCACAACGCGAACAAGATCCACTTCTTCAAACCGCAAGGGCTTGATTGCTCCTTCTCAACTACTTTCAAGTCCCAGTGATGCGATCATTCCTCACAACTCTCCAATACCAAAGTGTGAGAGGGTAGCAAGATGAGACAACCACATCTCATCTACATAAGTATATAAGTGCACATGTTCCAAAGATGGACATTTTTAACATATCACCCAAAGTCTAGCAAGTTCAAATCCTAGAGTTGGGATTAATATCGAAGTTCATGATAAGTTATTTTCTTTGACAAGCAACAAAAGTGACTCCTATTAATTCAATGGCTCCTCTCATTCAATCATCATCATTCTTAAAATGGTTTTTTCTATTGGAGAGGAGCTGGTGCCAATGCCCACGCGACCAATGACTCACTATCGTATACGTCATTCTCATGTTTAGTATATGTATTCCATTTCCCAAGCACATCTCTGAGTTCTCTTCCTTTGAAATGTCCTTTTGTTATTTTGTTCTTTCATCTTGTGTTCGACACTTTATTTCAACACTTGTCTATGTTTCCATTGCTACACCACTTCTAACAACACAATCATCACACTAGTATCACAATCACATACAAAAAATGCAAGCCTCCAAGACAAATTACTCCACATTCCACAAGAAAGAGATCCCGATTGACATGAACAAGGATGATATGATGCATAATGACACAAAATGCCTCTTTGCAAACAAGACATCAATCACACCGTGCTCTCTAAAGATGTCGCACCCCTACAACATCCCCCTAGCTGACTTAAGGACCTCGACGACAAAGGCACTACAAATATCACGATTGACATGAAGGAAGCTTGCAGTGAAACTGTATCATTCATGAAGAAAGACGCAGTTTGGGGCACTTTTACCCTACACTAATGCACTTTCAAAAATTTTATATTCTTCCTTGCGTGAACAGCTACACCACGCCTGCCAAAGGCAACATCTCATACAATAGTAAATGAAAAATTAATCAGCGATGTTGTTGCCTCTTGCAAATAAAAAACAAAGGCAACAAAGCAAGTCTAGTGGGTGGTGCTTCATTCAACTTGTCTATTCAAATGATTTAGTGCTTCATCCTGATAAGAATTATTCATACAACCGATACATAATTTACATCAAGGAGACAAAAAGTTACCCTCGACAATAATTTTACACTGGACCTGTCAAAATTGAATGCGGCAAAATACTGATTACATATGGATGCTGGATGATGCTGACTTTGCAGCCCACGTTAGCAGGGGCGGTGATTGTAGTGCTGCTCAGGCCCTTCTTTACAGAGTGGCAGCCACATGACAGACAGGGACTGAGATTCCGTCAGAGATTTATCTTTAATATTCACTTTGATAAACTCACCTTTGGCCACTCCAAACAGGTCTACTTACGAAGTGACCTTAGCCCTACCTTAATGTCTTCCAATGTGATTGTGATCAGTTCTTCTGGATCGCAACAATCCAGATCCAGCCTTAGATCCAAATTCTCCCTGGCATTCACCAGCATGGGCCACACAAGACCCCCATTCAGTACCTGCCGCTGCTGCTCTGTGGTTTCCACATCCAAAAGTTGAGAGATGGCTTTGATCGTGCAAGTTTCATGCAGTTGGAAACCATACATTAAGCTCTCTGCGTTCTGATGGTTCATTTTCACATGAGTGATCTCTGCAAGCTCCTCTGTATTGAAATTATCAAAGTAAAAAAACTTGGTAACCCTTCTTGAAAAGCCTTCATTACAGCTGATGACACGTTTCATAGGCTCTGCATAGCCTGCAAATATAACTACCACTGAGCCATTATCCATCACAGACATTATCTCTTCAAGGGCCTCTAAGCCATAATCCTTGTCATCAGACTTTTGTAAAGGCATCAGCCTGTAGGCCTCATCAACAAATAGTATCCCACCTTCAGCTTCTTGGATCTGCGCTCAAGCAAAAGCACAAGACAAATTACTTGAGAAATTTGATACATGCATCCCTTCCTGAAAGTGTTCAATAAAACCAGTATAAGACCATTTCACTGGTCACACAAACAAAACTCCAGGGTGTGACTGCATGTCCAACTGAATGTCAATAGAGCATTGACTTTTAAAAAACACTCACCAAAAGAGGAGGGTACACACCATCTACATACAGCTGTCCAGCCAGCACTTGCAAGCATGGCAAAGGACAAGGAGCACATACTAGCCTTTCTTTGATGCATTCTAGCAGACTCTAGACTATGACCACAGGTAGAAAGTAGCCTTCCTCAATATTAAATCACATACGACTTGACAAATAGAAAAAAAAAAACACAATTCCATGGTTTTGCACAAACCCATTGATTTTAACTTACCTTTTTTCTTGTTCTAGGACCTGTGTGCCCAACAAATTCACCCACGAGATCTGTGCGTTGTACTTCCACGACCTTGTCAGTTGGCAAGACACCCACCATGTGCAACAATTTACCCAATATCCGGGCAACCATAGTCTTTCCTGCACACAGGGTTCACCACAAGTTAGATGTACTGCAAGCCCCTTCAAGCACATGTAGAAGGCTTCAGTCCTCATTCAACTCAACAAATTTGAATTAATCAAAAAATAAAAAACCACTCCAAACAAAGAGATTCAGAAACCAGGGAGTGAAACTGGCCTTTGGTGAATCAAAGGGCAGTTGCTTCAGTCCTCATACAACTCAACAAATTAGAATCAAACCATGAAATAAAAACCACTCGAAACAAAGAGATTCAGAAACGAGGAAGGAAAATTGGCCTTTGATGAGTCGAAGGGCAGTAAACTTTTATTTTGCCGGCAAAACAGATCAAACAGCAGAGCTAAAACACCCGACACCTTTACCAAAGGTGGTAAACTCTAATTTGCACGCACTTAACATGAAAACAGGAAATCAGCAATTAAAAAATAGATCAAACACTGGAGCTAGAACACTCTACGCCCGGACACGAAGAAAGAATGGCCACAGCCTAGCACCTGTCACAACATTTCTTTATCATTATTAAATTGCCTATACAACTGTTATTGCTCAAAAAAGCTTCCTCACTTACATTCCAAATTCGGCCCTCAATAGGTCAATCCAGTACAACTATTCATGGATTTGCCATGTTCTTGCATCTATCTTTATCTGCTCTCACAGGCCAAGACCACAGCACCAAATCTGAACCAAAATGGTTGAGATTCAACAGGGACATAAGAAGACCAATTTGCTCAACATTGGGTCTTGCCAGAAAATCCCAATTTGACAAAATCTATTGTAATAGATCTCTCAAGTAAACCCTGAATCTCAACAAGTCTACACAGAACAGCTCAAAAACCACTCATGATATTCCAAAATATCATTGCCCAGCTTGAGACAACATCACCTGCACCAAAACAGCAATCACCTACCCCGCTACTGCTATCACTTGCCTTGGAACAGCATCACCTGCATGGTAGACAGCACAATCAACCTCTAGGGAGGCATGAACAACAATAGATGATGCATCTTTCATGTGGACGCCGTGATTTGCTAGATAAAGGCCTCGCCTTAAGGAAAGCTATGGTTCATACCTTTCATTCCCATGCTCAATTTTCATCAATTAAATGAAACTTGCATAAAGGTTCTTACAGTTTTGATTCATGATGTGTGCACAAACTTGCACATTAGTTTATTTCATTGTATTACTCCTCCAACCTTTCTTACTAATTAATTAATGTGTGCACAGACTTCCACAAAAACCTATAAACCTGCCCATGTCCAACACAACTCATGAAAAATCTTGGACCCTCCAAAGAGAGTTCTAAAGATTAAAAACAACCTCATGACATATGTCCATCTTGAAAAATGGCCCAATGTCCCTAATTGCATCCGAACATGCTTGACAACCGACTGCTCCATTGCAAATTCTACAGCCACTGTAGATCACATCCATCTATTCCGAAAACACCAAAAAAGAAAAAAAAAACATTTTCTAAACATAGTTCACTAGGGTAATTGGAGATGCAATAAATGTCTATTTAAATCTCAATCCTTCAAAAACATCCCTGCTCCATTCCCTATGAGATATCCTTCCTAAATACCTGTTCTTTTGGACTGTATACAAGATTTAGTGCTTGCACCTTTAGCAACCACAAACTCACCCCCCTTCAAGAAGGAGTTGAGCTCCCAACAATGAACCCACGAAACAGACTTTCGTGAGAGATTCAACAACAAAAAAATAAATCAAGCAATGGAACTAGAATGCTATCGCACCCATACAAAAAGAAAACTTGTCCCCAAAGCCTTCCAAAAGCCTATATAAGATCAAGGAATGGAACTAGAATTCTATTGGAAAGACCATCGCCAAAGCCTTGCGATAGCCCATACAAATATTCCTCTTCAAAAGGTTTGCTCATTGGCTTTCCAAACTCAGCCCTTAGTAGGCCAATCTAGAACTCCTCACAAATCCATTGTGTTGCAATGTCTCTTTTATCGTTATTGATGTACAATTGCCACTATTGCTCACTTGCTTTCCAAACTCCATCCTCAATGGGTCAATCCAATACAACTATTCACGGATCCACCATGCTCTTGCACTGCTCTCGCTATCTAAGACCAAAAGTACCAAATCTAAAACCCAAATGCCTCAAATCCATGGAGACACAAGAAGACCAATCTGGCCAATACTGGATCTTATTTTTTTAAAAACCCTATGTAACAAAATCTATCACACCAAATCTCTCCAGTAAGGCTAAAATCTTAACAACTCGCATAAGAATAGCTTCGAAACCACTCGCATAAGAACAGCTTTGAAACCACTCGCATAATTCCAAAACAACATTGCCCAACTCAAGGCATCATCACACTTCCTGTTGTTGAAATCCTTGTCATCATCATCAAATATCGATGGAACTCCCAAATTTCAAAACAATAATTGTAAAATTCGTCCCCCCAAAAAAAGAAATATAAAAAAAGGTAATTTTGAAAAAAAAACCCAACTTTGGAGACAAGATCACTGGATGTTGCTACAAATGTTGAGCAATATCAAAGGCAATGATAGCAAAATTGGTTAACGCCAACGTGCCTTTAGTGGCATTGGAAAAGTTTAGCTAAAGTGGACCTCTAGTGATGTTGGCACTATCAACATTGTCAAACATTATGAGGAAAAGAGTGTTCTTGCCTAGCAAAGGTGGCAAGTTGCTAGCAACACTCCTAGTTATGTGTCATTTACTATAAAGATTTTTGCACACTGGGCCATATTATGAAGGACAAGCTCAAGCAAACAAAGATTTCCTTTCTTTGTGACCATGCTAAGAGGATGGCATCTCTAGGAGGCATAGTGAAATGGGACGGGTTTTGGGAACGAAAGAGCAAGAACGGAAACTAGGACTAGAATTGCCCTCCCCTAGACAAGGAGATGGGATTGAAACAATTTGAGGACAAGCTGGAACTAGGATGGGAATCTAGAAAATGGCCGTCCCATGTCACTATGCTAGGAGGAGTGGGTTGTGGTGCCATCTTCAACCCTTAGTTTGTCTTCATCAAGTGTCATGTTCAATCCTCAACTTGTCTTCATCAAACTCTATCGACCCTAATCATGTGAATTATTTTTTAAGATCGCATGTAGTGCAAGCTTGAGTAATGTCACTTCCTTATTGCTAGGTCTCCTTTAACCTAGACCCATCAAAAGCAAAAGAGTAGAGGTCGTGTCCTATCAAACTCATTCTTATTCGGACAACAGCAATACCTAATTTAAACTTACGTATTCAACCTTACCATCATGTATACTCACATGTCAACAAGCCATTGTCATGGCTCTACACTGAAATAATTTATTGATACATCATACAACAATGTTAACTCGCAAAGAATTGATTCCATACAAGATATAACTAGTGGCTAGTAAGTACAAAGACCAAAATAGAGCTACTAAGGTATAAGCTCTCTATGCAATAATGTAGTACTCCAAAACATATATGATGATACATAAGGGTTTCAACATTGATATCATACCAAGTTACTACATCTGTAGTAAAACAAAATTACACTTAAGATTACTAAAATTGTATTGCCTTACCTGTTCCAGGGTTCCCTAAAAAGGCCATATGTGGAGGCCTTCTAACAGCAACTCTCAATCCCATTGCTTTTCGTCTTTCATCTAAGAGCATTCCTTTAGCCCATTTTCTCAATTGTGACTTCAAACCATGCAAACCAACAACTTCTTGCAACTCAGCTTCAAGGGCCTCCATCTTTTTTTGAGAGCTTTTACAAGCTTTCAAGGCCTTATCTTTCAACTGTTGGTCGAGATGATCTTGTAACAAAGAACATAGCTTTTGGTGGCTTGGACTTTTTGGAAGGTGACCCAAGGGTGTTTTCCCCTCCTACAAGATATATAAGTTAAAATAAGTTCTCATATAAGTATGGTCCATGTCGAGAAGTAGAAACCACTGAGTTAGAATGTCATACGTTGTCTGTAACACTTGCATCAGCATGATACTTCAGTAAAGTCTCTACAGTGGAATAATCTTCATTTTTTATAGAGAACCAAACTGCAAGGTGAAGTGATGTCATGCCATTCTGTGAAAAAATATAGTAATATCAGAGCAAATAATGATCTTTATAAAAATCTATCAGCTTGTACATTGCCATTTCACATAACACAAAATTCCTAGAATTAAAGGCACAAAACTTAGGAGGACTGCAAGTTCCATACACTCGCTTTCGCCTCCAAATTAGCCTTGTGCTCAAGTAAAAGCTTTACAGCTTCAGTACAACCATTCTTGGACGCCAGATGCAACGCTGTTTCTCCATACTAAGCCAGAAAACTTTACAAATCAGACAGCAATGATTGTACTCGATTCAAGCATAACAAGTCAACTAAACCAAGATGTTTAACACGACAGTAGGAAAAAAGTTAAAATCAGCAGTTATCAAAAAAAGACAAGGTAGAGCTGAAGGCCAAATACCGTATTTCTTGCCTCTATTTCGACCCTTTCTGAGCCTTGCCAGTCAAGTAATAGCTTCAAAAGCTCCACCTGATTATGAGCCGCAGCAATGTGAAGCGGAGTCTGTGACATCTGGGATAGAAGCAGAATGAATGTGATCACGAGCATAAAAGCAACTACAAACTAAGACTAAAAGCTGAGCCAGATATCGTGATTCGTGGAAATCAGTCTGAATAACAAACAGTTGGTAAAACAGAATAGTATGGAGGGTTGAGTTTGTAATCACATCTAATTGATGGAAGATTTTCAGAGATAGGAAGAACAATTTTAATGAGACAAACTAGTGATAAGTCCAGAGGGGCGTTACCACAGGATTGCGGTCATTAATGATAGAAGGCGTCTCCTGTAGCTTTCTCCGAAGAGCCCCAACATCACCTGCTTGAGCGAGAGAATGGACAGAGGTAGCACGCGTCCGAGCGCGACGCTGCTGAAGAGCCTGCTGCAGGTCCATCGGAGTTTCCAGGCCCTCAACTAGAGATGCCACAGACCAATAAAACTGCCGCTAAAGATGCTCACACCAGCCGGCGATTCGCGGCAATGGATAACCTGCCGCTGCGGAAATGCAAAGCCGCTTGAAGACTGCCACTAAAGATGCTCTCGCCAGCCGGTAATATGTGGCAATGGATAACCTGCCTCTGCGGATATGCAGACCCGTTTGAGAATACGAATATAGAAAGATGTACGCAATGTCTGAACGACGCGAATATGTCAGCCTGTGGCGAAATGGAGAATCCGCAAAGTGCGGAAACCGAGCTTAAATCCTTTTGCATATGGCGATGAAAAGCAATGTCGTATGCACAACGAGCATGGTAGTATCTCGGGCCTGGGCCTTCGTCCTGAATATGACTTGAATTCTGCTGCTGGTTCAACAGGCAGAGAAGAACGCGCAGAGAGAGAGAGACAGATATACGACGAAGTGCCGACGATAAAGCAGACTGAGCTTAAACGCCTCTGGCTATGGCGATGAAAATGAGCGACGGACGTCGTCGTGGATGTTTCGGTGCAGGCCGATGAAAGAAGAAGAGAGAGAGATTTGTGCCGCCGGCGGACAACGAAGAAGGACAGATGCGGGACACAACCTCTTCTGCCTAGTAAGTCCTGGTTATAGCGGAAGCAGCGGAAGCGAAATGCAATGGAAGCCTGCAGGAAGAGTGAGGGAACAGGAAAGGAATAGAATAGAATAACGAGGAATAACGAGGAAAAGTAAGAAGCACAGCGAGTTGGTTTTTTGTGGACTGTTTTTTTGAGAGGGAGGCGGGTGGGTTTGGATTTGGTGGGCATTCGCTGTCACTGCAAGTAGGTTGGCAGCTTTCGGCTTTCGGATGGACACACGGGATTGTACCGACTTTTGGGACATTACCAGTTTGCCCCTGGTCGCACGCTATGGCCGGTTCTACCCTGGCGTTGGACATGCTCTCATAGCCCGTGCACATGGAGGCCTCAGGCCAGATACACATAGGCATAGGCCCGGATCAATGGTTTGCTGTGCTAAAAGAAGGGGCATTGAGCTGACATGTCAATGAACAATTCGCTCCGCACTCTCCACAAGGTTCGAACAAGCACCCAAGGAAAACAATCTCCTTTCTTAGGGTGGGTTCAGATGAGCGGCGGTAATCATATATTAAAGGGGCATACTTTTGATGTGGCATCCCCCAACCGAGTGAGACTTTCCTCCTCCTCCTACCGGACCCACCCTCTTTCTACCGACCCTTCCCCCTCGGAAGAGCCTTGGCACTAAGAAAAACCTCTCTTTAACTTCGCCTCACTATTCACACAAGGAGGCGGAAGGTTGATCGCGTTTTGCAGTGCTGCCACCTCCGTCTTAACCCAGCCTTATTTATTTTTTTAAAAAATGCTAAGCAGCTTACAGGTCTTGGATCCTACACCAATCCAATCACACCTTTTTGTGAATCTTATCCACGTTCAATATGTAAAGAAATATGTGAACAATATCGAGGGTGGGCAAAGGCTTTTGCTCGGTATGTAATCGACCTTAGACCTGATCATTGTGAGCATTTATTTTTTTTTTTAAAGCTAAGCAGCTTACAGGTCTTGGATCCTACACCAATCCAATCACACCTTTTTGTGAATCTTATCCACGTTCAATATGTAAAGAAATATGTGAACAATATCGAGGGTGAGCAAAGGCTTTTGCTCGGTATGTAATTGACCTTAGACCTGATCATTGTGAGCATTTGTTGACACATCTAGCAGTTAACCAACTCTCCTCCCAAAAACTATGGCGGAATTTTTGTATTAGTTGAGCAGTTTGTCTCCCCTCACAAAAAGAGAGTTTCTTCCATTTTGTACTGCTACATACATGTGCAAAAGCCATCCTACTATGGGCTACCACAGTTGCTTTTCAAAATCACCTAGTAAGCTCTTCAAAAGCTCATGTGCAAGGGCTCACACGCACTTAGAGGGATTTTGCAAGTGAATTATGATTCATTCCCTATGCATCTAATGCCAACCGTTTTGGATCTTTATACTCTGATCTATGCCTCTTTTTTTAGGTCTTTTGCAAACACACTATGCCAGTTGACAATTATGCACTACCAAAGCATGCCTACACATCCGCCCTAGACTAACAACTAGTCATCATTCAACGAATAGAGATTTTCTTGATGAGGAAATCGTGTGCAACAAGCTAAGAAAACTACACAATGAGATCCTACAAGTTGAAGATGACATGATTAGACAAACTTTGCCAAAATTGCCAATGTTAAACATCATCGTCTCAGTTTCTAAACTGTCAGAAACCTTGTCAAAGAGTTGAGCACGCATGCATTCTCGTGTGGTTTTGAAGGAGTACATTAAAATACAATTATGACTTGAATGAAGTTACCACACAAAATGTGTTTTACAGTACTCATCATTCATGCATGTGGAAAGAGGGCAAAGACTAAAGGACGCAATGTGAATCCATCAACATGCAATTAAGGGCTAAGTGTGAACTAGATTGCATGAGGGTTAGGAGATGATTAAATCAGAAAGTAAAGTAGGATATTAGCATTGAATCATGGCAAGGAGAGCTGAAAATTATTGCAATTTGCATGTGATCTGGGCTACTCCTAGTTGTCCTACTTTTAAAGACACAAGAAGGGGTATAGAAAGCATGCCTTTTGGCTATATATTGAAGGATTTAAGACCTGATTTTGGGTGGATATGGAAGATGTTAGAAGTGTAGCATGTGAACCCTATATAAGCAAGGGTACATGGGGGAAGGTGAGGTGTCAATGGACTATAGGACAGGGGAAACCCTAACCCTAGCTTCTAGTGGCTATATAAACAACCCTAAGGGTCACACTTAGTGTAGAAGAGATTGTACTAGTTGTACTTCTTGAGCAACTGAATAAGCAAGATCTTCTTCTTGTACTTTGTGAGCTCTCTTCTCCCTCTTATGCACACTACTATACACTGCAAATCTGATATTCCAACATGGTATCAAAGCCATCTTTGATCCAATAAGCTTCCCCTAACTCCATCTTGACCTAAGTGCACATGAGTGTGTGGTTTCTCACCTTACCTCTCAACCTCCATAGCTAGTTCTAGACTTGTAGACCTTGGAGGAGTTAGTGTGGCCAAAAGAGAGCATTTCAGCTCATGATTTCTTTTGGAGATCTCTTTTCCAGCTCAGGGCACAATATTTTGGCACTTCAAAACCTAACATTCATTGCCATACAACCTAGCATTGCCACTTTTTTAGAATTGGACGTAGTTTTGATAGCATGAAGATCAACGTGGTGTTGCAGGTTGTAGGGGATGCAATCATCTAAGCCGCCATAAGCTTTGGTAGCCCCCCAAGTGAACCTTCTAACCCTAAAAGTATTTGGCAAAACTCTCTCTCTAGTGCTCACACAAAGCCAAAACATAATTATGGGTCCTAGCAACCATGAAAGCTTCATTGCGAGCTTTAGGGTTTTCTTAAACCCAATCATTATTTCAACTCTAACAGTGATTCTAATCATTGATTAACCTTCTCTAGAGCTCATTGATGATTTGGAAGCTCCATTTCAAGGCTGGACACACTTGGTGGACATCGTTAAGTTCATCAAAAGCCAACTTGTAGGAATATACCGTGAGATGAGTGCTTGTAAGCATTGATGCTACATTTCGCAATCATGATCTTGTTTCCAATTAGTATGTGAAAGATGTTTTATACGAAATCTCCATCTTGAGGAGATTAGGTTTTTAAACCTTAAGCATATTCACTAAGTGCTTAACTCTCATCATCATCTCTCTTGATCATTGTAAGGGTATGTATTAGATATAAACACACAAACCATTTCATCTCTTCATCAAATTGTTCTACATCAATTCAATCTGCTATCTAAGCATCATTTAATTACTTTTGCTCTTATTGCCTGCTTTGTAAAGAAATAGACACTGCCATTCCCTTGTGCAATCCATAAGACCTTCTTATCATGGCCTATGCTGATGTTAGACCTCAAATCTGCAATTTTGATGGGAGAGATTTCCATCCATGGCAAGTATTGGTGAAATATAAAATGATAGAGAGAGGTTACTGGCCCTTCATCAAAGGTGCCAAGGCTATTGACCCATCCAACCTTATAGATGTAGAAGATGATGAAAGAGCCCAAGCCATAATAATGTTGCACTTGGATGAATCCTTCATCCACCAAATTGATCAACTTGCAACTACAAAGGAGAAGTGGGACGAGCTCGATAAATTGTATGGTGCGAGAGGAAAGAACTCAAAAATCTTCTTTAAAATAGAGTTTTTCATTTGGAATACAAGCAAGGAGCGAGCTTGGAAAAGTTCATTTTCCATACGAAGGGATTGATGGCCCAACTAGCTTCAGTCCAAGCTCCAATTTGCTAAAGAAGATGCCATTGTAATACTTCGAAAACCTATAAGGAAAGTCTTGCCAACTCTTGTAACTACTCTAACAAATGTACCAAATCCTACATTGAAGGTGTCATTTAGTCAGTTACACCCTCGGAACACCAAGACGAAAAGCCCAAAATTTTGGAAATGGAAGACAGTCCCAAGGCAAGAGGAAGATGGAGAAGAAAGGCACACCCCAAAAGTTAGAAGATATGAAGTGCAAGAAAGCCTCAAATGTAAAAGGAAGCATGCAATAGTAAGCGCACCATGATATACTAGCAAGAAAAGCATTGGCACATTGCATTTCATTTTGTAAAAGAGTGTTGGGCTCTCTCTCATGCAAATTGTAAAGAGCGAGAGGTGCGGATTGAGGCCTATGCTAATAAAAAGGAGAAAAAAAGTAGAGTGGAGGAATGGATAAAGGCCCGAGACCAAAAAGGGGATGGCCACCCAAAGAAGGGATAAGGGCATGTATATGAATCAAGAAATGAATAAAGATGCTCATTCTTATGTGTGGCCAAACTTGCTCTCTTCTTGCTTCTTGCTCCTTCTTGTGCATGAGAGAGGGAGTGTGTGTCAGAAAGAGAGAGTATGTGGGAGGGAGCGATGGATCGTGGAGAAGCTCATCTTCTCCTCTCTTCATCATCATCTTCTTCTCTTCCCCCTTCCTACATGCATGGCTATGGAGGTCAAAGGTCCGAGCTTGGAGATGGAGCTTGCTTGAGGTTGCATCTTGAATCTAGAGCCATCAGTGGATTCATGGGAGGGGATACTTGATTGGATTTGAAAGTAAGCTCACTACATTGGTATGTGGAAGAGCACATAGCTATGTGAGAGGTAGCCATATCTCTTGGGTTGAAACACTTGAAGCAATAAGCAGTCCATGGGTCTTAGTGGTTCGCTCGCGACGATGATGACGTTTTGGTTCCATTTGTCGAGACAACAGATTCAAGTTTGAGTGCTTGTGCACTCCAAATTGTGTGATGCAGTCTCATATCCAAAATGACACTTGGTTTTAAGTAAGAAGCAAGGGAGTTAGAGATTATTCGATCCCTTTTGTGGATTAGTTTAGGTTTTGGAAGCTTTCTGTTCATTGGTTAGAGTAAGAGTTGTGCATTTTGATCAATTTTGAGACATTAAGGTTCAAGAAATAAGGAAAATAAAGGAAGAGATAACTCTCTAGAAAACCAGGAAAGAGGGAAACTAGGGAAGAAAGGAAAGAGATTTTTTATGTCCAGGGAGGAAAACAAAGTATGAGGGGAGAAAGAGAGAACACAAAAGGTGAAAAAAGGGGAAGAGAGAGCTCATTTACATTCATTGAGATTGAGAGAGAGCTTGTGAGAGAGAGACAAGGAGTGAGCTACTCACAAAAAGATTGCTAGACAATACCAATGTTGAGCAAAGTGGGGCAGCCTTGCCAGCACCATTGCTAGCCGTGTGCTCAGAGTTACCCCAAATAGCAGGAGCCAAATGAAAATATCCATAGTTGTAAAGCAACTCAATAAATACCAACAGGGAATGACCCCTATAGCTTCACTGATCAGTTTGAATAGGTGTGCGAGGCTAACAACCTCATAGACCCTACTCAACGAGCACAAGCTTTCAATCTTTGCTTGGGAGACAAGGGACCAGACTTGGTTTACTGATCTAGACAACAATGAACGTAATAACTTTACTCAATTGAAGGATCTCTTCATGAAGAGATTCTCAGAGGCAGGATACTCTGATAACCTCATTGTTAAGATGATGAATGTCAGCCAAAAAGACAAAGAGGACATATGAAACTATGTCACATACATGAGGAGTCTCTACAAGAGCATACTTGTGGGCAAAGCAACCTAATGAGAGAGTGGTCTCTACTGCAATCATTAATGAGATCCACAATAAAGAACTCTATAAGGCCCTTGTAAGAAACTTGAACATGCAAAGGGATGTGCTTGCAAAAGTCTTTGAGGAGGCCATACAAGTAGATGACTTGCTTAGGGAAAGAAACCGCAACGAGATAACAATGCATTTAGGAATGTTGAGAGAGTCACAACAACTAATGAGTGGGCAATTCCTAGTGAATAAGGAAAAGGAAAAAGTGTTGAGACCAGACCCAAGCTATAAATAACCTAAAGTCGGAGCGGGCTAGACTATAAGAGTCAATACGAAGGCTAGTACAACCTCACGTACAGTGCGTGTGTTGTGGAGGGAACCACTTGCCTTCTAAATGTCCTAATCCCAGATCAAGGCCTTGTGCCAATTGTGGAAGATTCGAGCATGACACCATGCACTGTCGGTTTCCAAGACGGTTGCCGTACTAGCAGCCTTACACTCAATCATACTTTCCAGGAGTTAGGCAACCATATTTCAGAAGGGGAGCCCCTTTGGCTCTCCCTACACCTAATGATTCAAAGCCAAATGTCTAAAGTATAGACATCAACCCAACAAGAATCCCTAGACCACTAGGACCTATCATGACCCATCCACCACTGAGGGATGCACCTAACGATTCAAAGACAGTTGCCTCAAGGATAGACATCAACCCAACAAGAATCCCTAGATCTCTAGGACCTATCGTGACCCATCCACTTAGCGATGCTTCAATGCACTTTGTGGAGAAACCACTCGAGGAAAATTCTTACTTGAACCCTTATGTCTCTTATGACGAAGATGGTAATCCCATATTGATGGACTATAGACTTGTGTCGGTCATGGCCTTAGGCTGAGGAAGAGATAGAGGCCTAGGAGGAGCTTAAAACTAAGAACCCATAACATGTTGGTGACGTGTGATCATCTAAGGCATATCTCATCCCACTGCCCTGAAAAAGAGCAAGCAAATAGAGAGGAGACGGATTTGAGATACCCCAATTGTAGAGTCACACACTTGTTCACTGATTGTCCTAGGCAAAAACCCTCCACTAGCTCGGCAATCATACCATATATGCCATTTGGACTCTTTTGTATCAAGTCACTGGACAACGGTGTCACACATATCCCCATAAATGTCATTAGATGAGCTCAAACAAAGTAGGCCGGTATCTCACTACCTAGATCTAGCAACCTCGATGCATCCTTTATAGGGAAGAAGAGTCGATGATAGAGGAAAAAGAGGATCAAGGCAAAAATAGTGCTAAATACCAAGAGTGAGACTACATTAACCAAAGGAAAATATGTCACTGATGTTGAAGTAGAAACATTTGCTCCTAAGACGAGATAGAAGGGAAGCACTAAGGTTGGAGAGTATCCTAACCCCAACCAACAGTTGAGGGGGAGCTGCAGACAAGTTCAAGAAGTGGATAAAAGAAATGCAAGCTCATCTTCAAGATATCGAACCTGTCGTGAGAATGAGATTAACGAACTCTCAACATGAGCCTACCAGTCTCTCCTACATACTTGTGAGCAGAAGAGGCAACACCACCACATGAACAACTGCATGGGTAGAATGAGGGGGCCACTACTACGTAAAGGGCTCAAGAGCATTGGCAGGGGGACCTTGAAGATGAGGAGGAAAAGAGGGATGGCAAATAACCACCTAATAACAACTCCTGTGGCATTATCATTGGAAGAATTGCTTAGGCAAAACTCCACATTTTGGCAAGAATTGAAGCGATGGGTAGAATGTAGCAATGAACATAAATTGCAAGACTTCCCAAACCAAAATGTCATGATACACATACCAATCCTTACACTGAATCCAATGTCCAATTCTCCATAGGTGAATGCCTTTTGGGAGAGCATTGAGATACATGCAATTTTACCTATCGTTGCCTTAGGAGACACTACATGAAAGGGGATAGTAGATATAGGAGCAAGGGTTAGTGTACTTATTCACGTAATCGTGCAAGCTTGGGAAAACCTGTCGGTGGAAACCACATGGCTCAATGTCAATCTAGCAAATGGAATGAATGTGACCTTTTGGAATCCAGAAGAATTGGTCTCTAAAGATAGTGGGAATACAAACTCTTTGTGAACTTCAAGGTTATCCCGAGAAGCCATCCAAGAAACTATAGGCCTCTTTGCCAGCCACTCTCTCTAACATGTGCTCGGTGTATGACAATGGGTAATTATCTCTTTTTGTAGCTGCATTTACCTTCTTGTAATTGACACACACTCGAATCTTTCCATTTTTATTTAGAACGATGACTATGGGCGAGACCCAATCTGTGTGTTCAATTTCATAGATGAACCCTACTCTCATTAGCTTGTTGATTTATTCCTTGATAGCATGGGCATGCTTTGGATTCATGGGATATGGTCATTGTTGGTTGACGTAGCGTCAGGTGCCATGGGTATGTTGTGAGTCACCACACTTGAGTCGACTCCCTTGAGCTCTTCTAAGGACCAACCAAAGGCGTCTATATACTCTCGCAGGAGAGTAATGAGACTTGCTTCATCTTGCTCTGCCAAGTCATCTGCTATAAGACAGGTCGTGGGGTCTTCCCTTCCTTAGTTAAATTGACCTCCTTAACCTTGGCAAGTCTCTCAATTGGTTTGCTTGTCTGTCCCAATGGTTTGGCTCCCAGTAAGATCACCACCCTATCTCCCTTTTTGAACTTTGTGAATCATTTTGGCAGGTCTTGCGGTTTTTGTTGTTCGTCTACCTGTGCTTCCCGGTTCCGCACCTATCGTTCTTCTTTTAATCATCGACGTCGTAGATGGACAGGTAGGCCCCGCTTAGTGCATTGTTAGGAGGCTGAGGTATTTCAGGGTCACTATCTGAGCTAAGCTCCGATTCAAAATTGCACTCTCCATCTTCGCTAGAAGAGGGGCTCTCTCCTGGTGGTTGTAGCTCAGAAGGTGAGTCCATTTGCAGTAGCGGTGTATCACTTGCTTGGGCTAGGCCTGCCCACAAGTAATCGATTGCACCCGTGTGCTCCAACCAAGTTCGATCGCAATCCTTATGTCTGACTCCACCTCTAAGTGCACTCTGCTTATGTGGTCTAAGGTCTACTTGTATTTGTTCGATTGTATGCTTCCCAGTGTCATATTCTAGGGTATCGATTTCCTTTTCGCTCTCATCACTAAATGAAAAATAGTCCTCATTTACTTCCTTGAAGCTGTCTTTGTCCGGTTGCTCTTGATTCTCCTAGATCTGACTATTCCCTTCTTGTTAGTTGAGAAGTAAGGCCCAATTGTACTTGAGGTTCAAATCGTGCACCTTGGACCATCACCATTCAGGCTCCTCCAAGCAATCTTGGAGTGGCTTAAGGTTTGCTGGATTGCCAGCCAACTTATTAGTCAAGTATCCTAGGATCTCTTGGAGCTTGCGTCTATTGCTTGGGACTTGGAATGCAACATGAGTAGGTCTTCCACGTAGGCTCTCGATCATCATGCAGACCGGTACTAAAGGTATGTCCTTGAACTTATCAATTGCCTTGATGGTTTGTTCGCATTCCTCAGCATCTAAGAATGGTAGGTCGATGGTAGTAAGAACGTGCATCCAGTCTTGCTTGTCCTCAAGGCACGGGATATACTTGGTAAGAGCCCCATAAGATCCCTTAGTCTCCTGTCCATCGCCCTTTAGCATGGAGGAGATGGCATCTAGGTCGACTGGCGTAGTCTTCCAAGTGTCCATCTCTACTCTTACAAAATCTATTAGATTGCCTAAGAAGATAAGACTGTTGCCCCAGTCTTCTATGACTCTCACATTGCGCATCTAGGGTCAGCCTAGCAGGATGTCGTAGTCTATTGAGAGTCTACACCCTTCATGACTATGAAGTCAACCAAGAATTGGATTCTTGCAATCCTCATTGGACAATTTTTTAACACTCCACACGGTTTCACCTTCATTCTATTAGCTAGAGTGACATTGAACCTAGCAGTCTTGACTGGTGGGTTACCCCAAGTTTGGAGTACTACATGGCTTAGCACACTCGCTCCTGCCCTTGTGTCTACAATTCCCTTTCTTATGACATCTCGAAGAGCTAGGATTGGGAGGATTGCTTGCATTTTTGCTCCTTCCCAAAAAGCATTAACGTGCAAGGACACTTAGAAAACCTAACCAATGGACTTAGATGCCATCTCTACCCTACTAAAGGGTGAATCGAGGCGGCCTAGAAGAGATTATGGACCTCTAATCAGGTACATTCCTTGCCCTAAATATGAGCGTGACTGGATGTATATATTCACAACCATTGATCTCCCATTCTCGGAGGATGAGAGTGAATATAGGCAAGTTGTAGACTCAACTAGCAATCCTAGCATTACCATTACTTCTAACATCCCCACAGTGTCTTTGTGCATGATGGCTAGGAGTCTCATTAACCAACCAATGTCATTCACCTATCATGTCCCAACAAGTGAGCTCATAGGTAACCTAGGTGCCAATTTCAAGCCCCTCAAGGATCTTATGGAAAGCAAAGAGTGGTAATGGACTAAGATGCACCACTTAAACTTATCATATAACTGGACTCTCATGACTAGTGTGGCAAAGCTCAAAATTAGGGACCTTGCAACAACAAGTGACAGACAGTCCCAATATGAGGATTCTGACAATGAGTATGAAGACTGCTATTCCATGAGTGAGGCGAGTAGAGAGGAAGTAGAGACCATAGAATATGACATAGATGGAAGAGTGATTGAGAAAATCAAAATAGACTCTAAACCTCAAGAGGTCAACACGTTTCAAATGAACAAAGAAGTTGCCAAGGTAGATTGCGATCAAGCTTGGCTAGAATGTCTCTAGATGGTAGATTATGAGCAAGCGAGATTAGCTCAACCTTCCACCACACCATTATTTGGGGTGGAGTCAACTTTAGAATTGCAAGCACTAGGGGAGATAGCATCTTCTAGTTAGGATGACCAGTGCAATTCTGAGTTAGAGGGTGAGCTCTGATACTGACCCCAAAATACCTCAACCACGTGGGACCTAACACACAAAGCACACAAAGGGGGACCTTCCAGTCCACCTAACGCACAGTAAGCTAAAGGAGGAGAAAAAGAAATAGTCAAATTCATTAGAAGTTGAATGGTAGAAGAAATCCCAGGACTTGCCTGAATGCTTCACCAAGTACAAAAGGGTGATTGAATAGTGGTGTTAATAGAAGCTAAATGGAAAGGGAAAGTAAGTGAACCAATTGAAGGACCGGAAAAGGTTAAGGAGATCAACTTGATGAGAGAGGAGGACAAGCCTCGACCCATGTACATAGCGAACTACCTAACCGAGGAGGAAGAGAATGACCTTATGACTCTCTTAAGGGAGTTTACCGATGTTTGCATGGTCCTTAGATGAGCTGAAAGGAATAGATCTGAGCATAGTGACTCATAATATTCCTAAGCATACTCACACACAACAAAGGAAGAGATTGATAAGCTATTGAAGACTGAATTCATTTACGAGATAGAGCACATGGACTGGGTATCACCCATACTCATAGTCATGAAAAATAATGGGAAGATTTGAGTGTGTATAAACTATAAGAAGGTCAATGCAACCACCAAGAGAGACAACTAATCATTATCATAAATGGAGCACATGCTAGAGAGAGTGGCAAAAAAGGAAGGCTATAGCTTTTTGGATAGCTTCTTAGGCTATAACCAAGTGCAAGTCCACTTAGATGATAGGTACAAGATGGCATTTGTCGTTGAATGAGGGGTATTTGCCTACATGTCATGCCATTTAGACCGATTAATGCTCCTGCTACCTTCCAATACCTCATGTGTACCATGTTCAAGGATATGCTTTAGGAAATGGTTGGAAGTCTTCGTCGATGACCTATACGTCTACACCAAAAAATTGGGAAGAACACTTGGAAAAGTTGAGAATAGTCTTTGAACAATGTTGGCAATACGATCTCTCACTAAACCCCTTAAAGTGCCAGTTTTGGGTAAAACACAATTGTATTTTCAGGCATGTTATGTTGAGGAATGGAATAGCCATAGACTCCTCTAAAGTCAAGGTGATCATAGACCTTCCCCCTCTGACCAACTTAAAGGGAGTTCAATGTTTCTTAGGCCACACCGAGGATGCTACCGATGGTTTGTACTGAACTATGCGTTGATTGCTAGACCTTTGTACAAGCTATTGATAGTATTCGAGTGGACCAAAGAGTATCAATGTGCCTACGAAAATGCTTAAACAGGATCTAAATTTTGAAAGAGAAGTGGAACCCAGGAGGAAGAAGCTTGGCGGTGAGAGCTATGGCGGATGGAGAGCAAGAGCACAGAGAGAGAGAGAGAGAGAGAGAGAGAGAGAGAGAGAGAGAGAGAGAGAGAGAGAGAGAGAGAGAGAGAGACTCAAAAGTGGGAACTCCAACAACCACAATGTGTGGCCGGGCCTTCCTTTATTCAAACTGTCACTAAAAGAATAAAGAATAAGTGATGTGACAGGCGCCCGCCACCTGCAATGTGCAATGGCAGGTACTTTTAGTGTAGTAAAGTATAGTAATACACGTACAGCTAGGCGGAGGCACCTTTACCCCCAACAACCTCCCACTTAAAGGCGAATCTGCCCTAGTGAGAAAGAAAAAGAAAAGACATTACAACATGTACACATGTATAACAGGATGAGGAAAAAGAAGTCATCTCATCCAATGCCCGTCAATCTCCTGAGAAAGGCAAAGCACTCGGTAGTGAGGCTTTTCATGAGCAAGTCTGCAGGATTCTGCTCAATTGAAATCTTGACAAGGTCAATAGACCTATCCTCAATGACCTCGTGAATGAAGTGATGCCTCACCTCAATATGTTTCGTCTTTGCATGGAAGACCAGATTCTTGGCCAACTGAATTGCACTCATAGAATCCGAATGCAGTGTAGGCATAACATCTGTCATACCAAGGTCTACAATCAAATGACCTAACCAGATAGCCTCCTTGCAAGCCTCTGTGGTTGCAATATACTCGGCCTTTGTAGTAGAAAGAGCCGTACACTTCTGCGCCCTGGATATTCAAGAGATAGCCCCTCCAACATAAGTGAACACATAGCCAGAAGTGGACTTCCTACTATCTGCATGTCCTGCATAATCAAAGTCAGTGTACCCCATAACTCCTATATCCTAGCTGCCATAACAAAGACACATATTTGATGTGCCTTTCAGGTACCTCATGATACCCTTCACGGCATCCCAATGTTTCTTGCCAGGTGTAGCCATATAATGTGCCACAGCCCCAACTGCAAAGACAATATTTGGACGAGTGGCTATCATGGCATACATAAGACTGCCCACGGCTGATGCATAGGGAATCTTGGCCATCTCGGCCTTCTGCTCATCTATCTGCAGACAATCGGCCTATGAAACCTTCACATGAGAAGGTAATGGATAGCCAATAGGCTTAGCATCCTACATGCGAAAGCACTCAAGGACTTTATGAATGTACTCCCTTTGTGACAGATAGAGTAGTCCCTGAGATCAATCGCGCGTAATGTGCATACCAAGTATATGAGAGGCCTATCCCAGATCTTTCATCTCAAAGCTCTTCTTGGGCTGAGCCTTAAGAGCATCTAGCTCCTCATGAGTTGTCCTTGCTAAAAGCATGTCATCCACATAGAGTACCAAAATCAGTAAAGAACTGTCACGGGCTTTCTTCGTGTACAAGCATGGATCCATAGCACTGCGGCTGTAGCCCTATGACTGCATGAATGCATCAAACTTATGGTAGCATTCCCTAGGTGCTTGCTTCAAGCCATATAGACTCTTCTTTAGCTTGCACACTAGGTGTTCCCTGCCAGGGTCTGCAAAGCCCTTAGGCTACTCCATGTAAATCTCATCATGCAAGTCCCCATGTAGAAAAGCCGTTTTGACATCCATCTGGTATAAGTCCAAGTCAAGCTATGCAACCAAAGCCAAGACTAAGAGTAGGGTGGTCATCTTGACCACATCAGAAAAGAGTTTATCAAATTCAACACCAAGCTCCTGCTTAAAACCCTTAGCAACCAATCGAGCCTTGTATGCCGGCTTGGGGTGTCAAGGGGTACTTTTCAGCTTGTACACCCACTTTCATGGCAAAGCCTTCTTACCATGAGGCAAGGAAACCAAATCCCAAGTTTGATTCTTATGCAATGAGTCAAGCTCACACTGCATAGCCCTCTCCCAAGAGTGACAATCACCCCTGAGCATAGCCTCATCATAAGTGAGGGGCTCTCCTGCATCTGTAACCAGTACATAATCCATAGAGGGGGCAAAATGGTCAAGAGGTCATCTATCTCTAGTAGAGCGCCTCAACCCAAGCTCTACTACTTGATCAACATCTTGTCTAACATGAGCATGTCTACCATTTGGTCCATGAGCATCAGGTGATGCCGCACGCGGTCTAGCTAGCCATGGAGCGAGCTGAACAAGAGCAAGTGGCTCCTCCTGAAAGTTAACTCTGCGTACCTCAACCACTTTCTCAAGCTGCACATGAATTTTGTCCTTATGAAAGATGACATCATGGCTGCGGATCACTTTCCGTGCTTACGGATCCCATAGACAGTAACCCATCTCTCCTACATCTCCATAGACAATGAAAATGCATTTAACACTTTTAGGATCTAGCTTATTGCGTTTGTCCTTGGGTACATGGCAGAATGCCTCACATCCAAAGACACACAAATGATCATAAGAGGGGGCTTGCTTGCCCATACCTCCTCTGCAACCTGAAAGTCAATGCCATTGCTAGGCGACCTATTAATGAGATGCACTGCAGTAGTAACTGCCTTAGCCTAAAAGTGTTGTGGTAAGCCAGCTTGGCTAAGCATACTACGGACCCTTTCCTGAATGGTCCTATTCATGCGTTTAGCCATACCATTCTGGGGAGGGGTGTAAGGTGCGATCAACTGACGCTTAATACCTTGCTTATCACAAAATTGCTCAAAAGCACGTGATACATACTCACCCCCATTATCCGACTTGAGGCATTTGAGCCTTTTCCCAGACTGGTTCTCTGCCAAAGCAAGCCAATGCTGAAACGTGTCGAAGACATCAGATTTTCTCTTTATGGGATAAGCCCAAACCTTATATGAGTAATCATCTATGAAAGTAACAAAGTACTTTGCCCCACCAAGTGACTAACAGGGAATGGGCCCACATACATCTGAGTGCACAAGAGCCAAGGGCTCACCCATGCATTTCTTACCAGACTTTTTATGCGTATTTCTAGTCTACTTGCCATACAAACAATGATCACAAGAATCAAAATGCGAAGAGTCAAAAGGCAGAAGATACTGCAAAGCACGGAGCATTTTCATTCCTTTAAGAGACATATCCCCAAACGAGCATGCCAAAGGGATACATGGGGAATAGAACCCACAGGCAAAACATGATCCAATGTAGCTCCAGATACAAGTAAGGGATAGAGGCTGCTAGACTTGACACCTCTTGCAAGTACAAGCCTACCACGAGTAGTCTTCCATGCAGAGTCTCCAAAGGACACAAAATACCGTGCATCATCAAGATGTCCAGTTGACATAAGGCTGCGAGTCAACGCAGGTACATGGCGTACATCATGCAAAACAAAAGAACTGCCAGAAGGAAACTACAGCCTTAACATCTCCAATGCCCACAATGTCAAGAGACCTATCATCACCAAGACGCACAGAACCAGGCACGGTATGATAGGTATGAAACCAATCTCTACAGGGTGTCACATGAAAGGACGCACCCGAATCCAAGAGTCAGCATTGTGCATACATAGAATGTATCTCACAAGTCTACAAGGCATCACATGCAGAAGCTGCAAGTATGTAATCATCATCTGAATTAGTGGCCTGCATGGCATTAACCTCTTCTATCTTCACACTGGACTTTGCAAGTAAAATATTGCACTCAGAAGACTTTTCCTACAATTTTTCTTTTCCCTTTTCCTTGCGCTTATCATTGTGCATTTTATGGCGCTATGGCCTAATATGTTCTGCTTTCCCACAATAATGACATGTAAGATCAAACTTTTGTCCATGAGACTTACTACGTCCACGTGACTTGGACTTGGACTTCTGAGAGTCCCTGCCTTTATGATCATTATCATGCTTGCCATGTCTGCCACCTCTAACAATCAATGTATGTGAAGAGCGAGAAGCATCATTGTTTCTCTTGTTGATTTCCTCAATCAATAAAGCACTCTCAACATCTTTGATTTTCAGCCCATCAAGCTTGTTTGTGCATATGGCAATACTGAAGACATCCCATGATTCAGGCAAGGTGCCAAAGCAGAAACAATGGATGCAAGTTGTATTTGAATTCAATACCCTATGACAACAGACTCTTCATGATAGCATGAAACTGACTAAAATGAGATGAAAGGGAGGTCCCCTCCTTCATGCAAAGGTCCATTAATTGCTCTAGCCAATACATTTGTGACGCAAGACTCTGCTGCACATAGAGCTCTTGAATCTTCTCCCATAAATCCCATGCACTTTGATTCTCATCTTCAACAACATTATGATGGACCTCTTCTGAGAGTGACAAAATAATGGTAGACTTGCATAGCTCATCAACTTCCAACCAAACATCATCATCCATATATTCAAGTTTAACACCCTTGAAATGCAAGGGTTTAATCTGCAACTTTTGCACAAAAACCTGCCACATTTGGGACTGCCAATATCCATTCTTGGCACCATCCAACTTGGCAATGTTAAAGAGAGCTGTATCTTTCAAATGACTAGCCATATTGTCCCAAATCAAAGCAAAAATGTAAAATTGCAAGTTGTTGTAATTAGCAGAAAAATGCACTAAAACCACTGCTAAAACTGGCTGAAAGGGTGGATTTCACCA
This sequence comes from Lygodium microphyllum, assembly GCF_053477565.2. Taxonomy (NCBI): domain Eukaryota; kingdom Viridiplantae; phylum Streptophyta; class Polypodiopsida; order Schizaeales; family Lygodiaceae; genus Lygodium; species Lygodium microphyllum. The sequence goes on from NC_141163.1 coordinate 75,817,691, forward strand.
AGAGAAGCAGCTGTCCACCAAATATGACCAAGATAACATCAAAGAGTGAGCATTACCATCATAGAAGTGCTCAAAATCCACAGATTTCAACTTGCTATAATAAATGACAGCAATATGTAAAACTGTCCTAAAATGAAGCAATCACTGATATATATGTCACTCCAACTGCTAGGTAGCAAGATATATCCAACGGTGTGTTTCTAGGGGCAAGAAGGTACCAAGAACTATCAAACCAATCACCTGTCAGGCAAGAGACATCTCATAGGTCTAGAAGTCATGCATGTAATGGGTCTTGGGGTAAGAGAAGAGACCAAGCACAAGCACAACTGATAGAGCAAGTAGTTCAATATATAACCATCCAAGATGCATACAAAATTGACAAACCTGTGACAGAGATAGGTGTCTACCCCAATAGGCGTATCAAATCAGTCCACTACAGACAAACCATAGACATAAAGCTCTCAACAGAGCAAATGCATGTAACTATTCCACAAGCTCAAGCTCATCTGTAAATAAGACTCTGTGTACATCCGAATATTCCAAGAGGCTCCCATTGGAAGTGAAGTCAGATGCAAAGAGAGCAAACAATGCTCTAATACATCAAATACATAGCATTAGACATGCCATATCCCAGTAGGGTACATCCAGAGTATAAATCCCAAGCTATCTCACACCCGTAAAGCATAAGCTTGAAAGCATTCAAAGAGCATGTAACTGACAACCAAATGTAGTGCCCAGTAGATCCAAAATGCTCAAATATATATGAAGATGAAGCTCCAAGTGACTATCAAGCATGGGCAAACCAAGTGGCATCCACATCTGACCAAAGCATAGATGCAAGAAGCCTAAATGTCAAGTAGTGACAATAGGCATAAATTGGTTCAAAGCATGCCAATTGAAGCCAAATGCTAGTGAAGAAAGACCAAGTTGGAGCTTAATCCAAGCTCAAAAGCATTCTAGAATCAAGAAGAAGCATTTGACAACCTCTAAATACATCGGTATGATCATTTAAACCTCTAGGAAGCACCCTGTATTCATGAACCAATGCATACACCAAGTAAATGAGCTTCAGTCCACTGTATTATAACAAGAAATTTACTGTTATATGAAGCTCAAATGGTGCTCAAATCTGCTTCAAATCAGTCCCAAAGCATAGACATAGCATCCCATAACATTCAGGCATCACCGGGCATCAATAGGCATCAAATGGGCAATGCCAAGAAGAATTAAATAATAAATGTAAAGTGATGCCTTGTTTTGACAGTCCTGGGATTGTGTATACAGCAAAGGGCTGAAAGGAGAAGCACTCGAATCGATCATTGGGAGTCAAGCACCAATCCCGGGGAGTTAAGCAACGCTCGGGAAGGTTGCCAAGAGTGCCAAGAAGCTGAGAAGGAGCAGGGAAATGTCGGGGAGCAGATCAGGCCAGCCCCCTAAAAATGCACCGAAAATTGTGTTGGCTGTTCCTGGGGGCTGGGGGATCTACAATAGCCCTCGGGGGCACTAGGCGAGGTCAAGGGAGCTCCAATGCAACCCAAGAAGAAGCCGATGAAGGTCTGGAAGCTCATGGAGGAGACGGTAGATCAAAATGTGCCTGCAAATGAAGGTGCCATGGCTACCATTGAAGCTTAGGTTGAAGCTCTTCAAATTCGGGCTGAAGAGAATGCCGAGCAAGCTCCAATGCCTTTGCTTTGATACCAATTGAAAGGGAAGTGGAACACGGGAGGAAGAATCTTGGCGGTGAGAGCTATGGCGGATGGAGAGCAAGAGCCAAGAGAGAGAGAGAGAGAGAGAGAGAGAGAGAGAGAGAGAGAGAGAGAGAGAGAGAGAGAGAGAGAGAGAGAGAGAGAGAGAGAGAGAGAGAGAGAGAGAGAGAGAGAGAGAGAGAGAGAGAGAGAGAGAGAGAGAGAGAGAGAGAGAGACTCAAAAGTGGGAACTCGAACAACCACAATGTGTGGCACGACCTTCCTTTATTCAAATTTTCACTAAAAGAATAAAGAAAAAGTGGCTGCGATGGGCGCCCGCTACCTGTAGTGTGCAGTGGTGGGTACTGTCAGTGTAGTAATACATGGGCGGCTAGGCGGAGGTGCCTTTACCCCCAACAACTTTGGCTCATATCTTAAGAGTCCTAGATTGGTCCATTACTTTCCATGTGCACATTGATGCATCAAAATTTGCCGTGAAGGCAGTGTTGTGTCAACTTGGCAAACAGGACTATCTAGTGAGCTTTGCTAGCAGGCAACTCATTGAGATAGAAATCAACTACTCCATAAAGAGGGAAGGGTTAGCCATGGTGTTTTCCATAAAGAAGTTTAAACATTATCTTCTAGTAACATCCTTCACCTTCTTTGTGGATCATCAAGCATTGCTTTATCGTGTAAATAAACATTATGCAACAGGATGCATTGCTCAATTATTACTTTTACTTTTAGAATTTGATTTCTCTACGGTCATATGCAAAGGCAAATAGCATTATATGGTAGATCACATGTCCTGTGTACCCACATGAGAAGCTGCTAAACATGGAATCAATGGATGATCTACCAGATGTGCATCCTTTTAGAATTTCAAGTGAATGAGATTTATTTAGAGTAGACCTCACACCATATTGAACGGATGAATAGTCCACATCCTCGAGAATGAACTGTTGAAATGACCCATAGAAAAAGCTAGTTTAAAAAGACTAATCTTGAAGATCCAACCCTATCAGTTGATTGTCAATTGTATTGATTAAGACAGAATGGACTCTTAAGAAGATGTATTTGTGAACACGAAATGTATGATGTACTTAAAGAAGCCTATGGCAGGATTGCTAGCAATACTTCAGTGGGGACACTGCAATACGCAAGATATCCGAGTCTCAATTGTGGTGGCCAATGCTATTTCATGATGCAACTAAGTTTGTAAAGCATTGTGATGAGTCCCAATGGACCAAAGTCCCTACTCGTAAGGACAAAATGGAGTTAACCTCGGTGATCATGCACCAACCATTCGAGAAGTGGGGAATCAACTTCATTGGTCCAATTAGCCTTGCAGCATAATACTCCCAAGCCAAGTACATCATTGTTGCCTCAGACTACCTCACCAAGTGGGTAAAAGCTCAAGAAACTTGCAAAAATGATGCTAGGACCATGGCCAAGTTTGTGTGGGAGCAAGTTATCTCATGGTTCGCTTGCCCTATAGAGTTGGTTAGTGACCAAGGTACACACTTCATCAATGAAGTGATCACTCACTTGTTATCCACCTTCTTAATAGCCCATAGAAAGTCCTTGCTATATTATCCTTAAGACAATGATCTTGGTGAGTGTTCTAAAAAAAGTAATCTCTACTTCATGCTGCAGCAATGACAACAAGCTCATAGCAGCTTAATGGGCATATGAGGGATGGCCCATAAAATAGCCATAGGATAGACTCCATTCAGATTGACCAATGAAACCGAAGTTATTTTACCAGTGGAATTCTTTGCCCAAGCTTGAGAATAGCAGCCCAAGAGAGATGGGAGGGCCAAGAAGCATGGACAAATTGTTAGTAGAGTTGGAACATCTATCAGAGACTCGTCTCATTGCAACTCATGCTCTAATATGTAAAAAAGCATGACGTAAGAGTTAGTTTGTGTTGAATGTTGAAATGACTAGATTTTTGGTTGATTTTTGTTATTTTTGAGGCTTGAATGGTTGATTTTTGATGGATTTTGAGTGATGATTAGTTTTTTTGGAAGTGTTTGAGAGTTTTTTGGATGATATTGATTATGTTTTGGAAGCTCATAATAATTCTCAGTAGAAATATGTTAAATGGTTTTTGATAGTTTGGAATGGTTTAAATATGAGTTATGAGGTTCTGATGTTTTCTGTTGACCTTAGGTAACCCTCTATTGAGCTTTTGTAGAGACTATGTTCCTATTCTATTCTGTTCTATATGATTCAAAGTGTTTTGTGGAATGTACTTATGACTTTGGGAAAGTTTTCTAGCCTTGGAAAGAGGTGAATCAAGTTCAAAAGAGCTCAAGGAAGTGAAAGAAGTAGCTGCTAACAACTCAAGAGAAGATTGGAGTGAAGTGACAGTAGTGAGCTATGAAGAGTCATTGTAGTGACTCTAGTGACCTTTCTTATCGGACACACCTCTTAAAAGGGGCATCCACGACCTAAGAAGGATTAGTATGAGTGATTATTGAGTATTATAGTGAGGAGATGATGTACTATTGATTGAGAGAGAAAGAGAGAGTCAGAGATATCCAATTTTATGTAAAACAATGTATCTTTCTATGAGAGATTGTGAAAGAAAACTATGAAGACAATGAAGATGAATCATATGTGATTATTTCCATTCAAAGTGGTGTTTCTTTTGTGTTCTCTTTGTCTATCAATGAAAAATATGAAGAATATGAAGAGAATGATGAATTTTGTTGAAGATAAAACCGTGGGAGATATCTACAATGATGTTGCATGAAGATTTGTTCTTTTCCTTGTCGGTTCTCTAAAGAATGAAACAAAAGCTTGTTGATGTTACAATATAGATTTTCTTGTAGTAGAAACCCCTTTTCCTTGGTGCCTCTCTTGGGTCTCCATATTTTTTATGCATAGTCGGGAATACTACCATCAATAAGCATAAAAAGAGGTTGAAAATTAAGGAAATGGCATTGCCAAGAAGAGAAGAATTCAATGGATGTTTGCAAAGTTCCTTCTTCCACTAAAGAGTTGGAGATTCTTATTGCGAAAGCCATTTTCCACAAGAAGTTCATCCCACAATGGCGGAAATATATTACCATCATGATGCAAGCTCTATGTGGTGGACTATTTCCTCTTTCAGTTGAAGCAATAGAGATGTGCATCTTGGTGGAAAATTGATTGGGAATAAACTGAAGTGCAGAAATAGAGAGAATGACCATCCATGGAAGATTTGACATTCATTGAGAATTTTCCAGACATCATCAAGTGGGAGATCGTGAAGAAGCTTCAGGAGTCATGGTCAGTGGAGGTTCATGAAAACAAGAAAGAAAAGAGCTGAAATTTATTCATAGATGCTCAACAACAAGATATGTGGGATGCTTGGTATTCTGACAATCTCCTATTTGTTCAATTAGCAACCCACTGGAAGTTGGTGGATAGAGTATTCTTCACGACATACACTATTGAAACCATCAGAAGTTGGCATTATTATGATGATGGCACAACCACGATCCTCAGAAGAATGAGTTTTGATACCTTCAAAATGGAATATCTCCCCCTCTGTAGTGGCATGAAAGCATAATTCAGAGACGTTGAAAATAAAGAAGTAGAAAAAATATTGGCAAGAGAGTTCTCTAGAGACTAAAGCCTTCTATTATCCTTCTGTGGAGCACTAACAACTTAGTGGAGCCAACCCCCTCATGAATTATGCCATAAGGAGACAAGCGCTAGAACGAGTCCAGAGGTAAGTGAGAATAGAGAAGGCAAGAATCAAGGCCGAGAATGAGCTTACAGCAGAAGCCTCCTTTGATGCTCTAAAAGCACTCTTTATAGAAGTCCCCATGGCAACTCAAGGTCCCCTTCCTAGTCAGATTCGTCTTGGAAATATTGATGACAGGCTAGCAAATGTAGTCCCATTGCCAATTTTCAAGGGAGAGTACAATGAAGACCCTGATCTTCATGTAGCAGAGTTTATGGTAGCATGTCTGGCTAACAATGCCAGAACCCTCGAATATTGGTTAGCAATATTCCCCGCCACTTTCAAGGGCATGGCGTTTCAATGGTATGAGAGACAAGCAGTAGGAACTTTTGGGACATGGGACGACCTGAAGTTGGTATTCCTCACTAAATTCAGGCGTGAAGATTTTGAAGAGAGGATGCGAGAGGAGTTCATGAACCTAACTCAGTCCTCTTGAGAAAGAGTAGAAGTTTATGTCTCACAAATGGAATCCATCCTAAAGAGATGGACCAATCATCATTTGGATGAAGGCATCCAGAAAGGAGTGTTCCTCATAGGCCTACAACCAGAAATTTGCAAGTTTGTGGATTTGAGAAGACCAGTCAATCTACAAGCTGCAGTAGTGAAAGGTGTAAGACTGTATGACGAAGTAAAGCAAGGTTGTCAATGACCTCAGGAAGAGGAGTCTTACCTCCTCCCATGCCAGGAATGGTATATCCACCAAATGTAGTCCCAGGGATAGTCCCCTAACCCTACTCCCAGATGCAAACAATGCTGCAATACAATGGTATATCCACCAAATGTAGTCCCACGGATAGTCCCCTAACCCTACTCCCAGATGCAAACAATGCTGCAATACAATGCACCTAATCCATAGTGACGACAAACGACAATGCCTCAAATGATGGTTCAACCACAGTAGCAGTGGTCTCAAAAAGTTCCTCCAATGGCGACTCAACAACAATGGAATTCTACCCAATGGAATCAACAACCCCAAGTCTCAATAGGAGCTTTAAATCAGATCCAGAATAGAGGACCTTCTGGGTCAACCCAACCAGTGTATGCAGTAATTACAGAAGCTTCCCAAAACCCTACTACAAGTACTTCAAGAGGTGAAAATTTGAAGGACTACCTATCCAATTCAGTGGGGCAGGTATCAAGAAAGAGCTTATGGGGATGTGATTATAGAGCAACTACAGACACTAAAGGTGAATACCGCCAATATATCTACTCCTGCGGAAGGTGGGAGAGATGTGATGTGTTCTAATACATGGTACGGAGAGTGCCATCAAGCTGGATATTTAGCCACTGAATGTACCTGAAAACCAACCATTTCTAGAGCTTTCTGTTCATACTGTTTGAGGAAGAACCATACAAAGGATATTTGCTCTCTGAAAGAGATGCATGAAAGAAGAAAGAAAGATGAAGATGCAAGATTCAACTTGCTAGAATCCAAAATGACAACGCAAGACATTGGACCAAAGCCTAGGGAGTTTAGTCCTAATTTCGGTCCAAGGAGGTTTCCCTCTCAAAGTTATAGAGGATGACAATCAGCCTAGCGATGGTTAGAGATGAGAGGTGGAATGTTACAGATGTGGAGAAAAGGGTCATATCTCATCGAATTATCCAAACCCTAGAAGATATGTGGACTACAAGCCCTTATGCAATCGATGCAAAGGAGAAGGCCACACTACAAAAGATTATCTAAGTCTAGCCCCTGTGAAATCTACTTCTGATACCCCACAGAAGACCCAAGAACCTGCTTCCAATTTGGTGGAATTGGAAGTGGCCACAATAACGCAAGCAAAGAAAGGAAAACCCCTAGTTTCAAAAGAGAACATTCCTTCTGCCAAGACTGTGAAGTTCAACCTTCCTCGGGAAAAACAAAACAATGCAGTCCAGAACAATGTAGTACAGAGCACTATAGAGCCACAGAGAGCTATAGAGATAGTTGCAGAGATAGGACCAGAGGTCTAAGAAATAAGGATGCAAAAGTATCTCCTCATGAAGAAGAAGCATAGATATTGCCGCTCCTAGAAGAAAAAGGGAAGATAAAAGTGGGTATGGCCCCATTTCCTAGTCGATTGGAAAAGCTTGTGGATCCTATCAAAGAGTGTGATTTGGTCAAAGGCCTAGACACCTTTAAACCAAACCTAACTTTCTGAGAGTTGTTGATGCTATCTCCCAGTTGTTGCTGAAAAATATTCAAAAGTATCTTGACAAGAAGACATGGCCTAAGGATTGCTTCCCCAACAACAACAAAGTCTAACAAAGCCTCAGAACCTGTGAAGGAAGTAGATGTGGCTAATGCCTTCTTGGATCCTCGAACCCCAGAGATTGGCATATGGATAGAAGGATGCTTTATTGTAGATGCATTGATTGATGGAGGCTCATTAGTAAACATAATGATGGATGTGATAATGAAGGTTCTAGGCTTGCAAGGAATGTAGCCTATGCAGTGGCTTATCAGATTGGCAAACCAAAGCAGAATCAAACCGTTGGGCATCCTCCCATACGTAAAAACAACCCTTACAAGAAGAGACTATTGGGGCTGACATATTTGGTGGTAAACCAAAATCCTATAGGACCTCATACACTCTACTATTGGGAAGACCTTGGCCTTTTGAAGCAAGAGCAAGGAGGGACTGGTTCAAAGGAACCCTAACCCTAGACAGAGGGCCCAATAAAGTGGTGTTGAAGTTGTATGGATTGCATCGAAGTCATAACAAACTCCTCCAATGATGTAACAGATGGTACATCAGGAGACGAAGAGGTTGTCAAATAGATCTTTCCCAAGAAAAAAGAGGCACAGTCCTTAACAGTGGGCACTGTAAGCCAACTACAGAAGGAAGCAAAGTCTTTGTCCATGGGAGAATACTGAAAGGTGAGAAGGATCGAAGCTTGCACTCGAGAGCTATGGCGAGAGAGCAAGAGCAAGAAAGAAAGAGATAAGAAATGGGAACTCGAACAGTCACAATGTGTGATCGGGCCTTCCTTTATTCAAACTGTCACTAAAAGAATAAAGAATAAAGAATAAAGTGACGGTGATGGGCGTCCACCACCTGCAGTGTGTAGTGGCGGTGACTACCAGTGTAGTAATATACGGGCAGCTAGGCGGAGGCGCCTTTACTCCCAACAACCTCCCACTTAAAGGCGAATCTGCCCTAGTGAGAAGTGAAAAGAAAAAGAAAAAGATAGTACAACATGTACACATGTACAATAGGATGAGGAAAGATGTCATCTCATCCCACGCCCATCAACCTCCTGAGGAAGGCAAAGCGCTCTATAAAGAGGCATTTCATGAGTAGATTTGTAGAATTCTGGTCAGTCGAGATCTTGACAAGATCAACAGACTTGTCCTCAACGACCCCACATATAAAGTGATACCTCACCTCAATGTGTTTCGTCTTCGCATGGAAGACTAGATTCTTGGCTAATTGAATAGCACTCATAGAATCTGAATGCAGTGTAGGGATAGCATCAATACCAAGGTCAGCAACCAAATGACCTAACCAAATGGTCTCCTTGCAAGCCTCAGTGGTGGCTGCAACATACTTGGCCTCTGTAGTAGAAAGGGCCATGTATTTCTACACCCTGGACATCCAAGAAACAACACCTCCAGCATAGGTGAATACATAGCCGGAAGTGGACTTCCTACTATCTACATGTCTTGCATAATCAGAGTCAGTGTACCCCATGACTCCTATATCCTGGCTGCCATAGCATATGCACATATCTGCAGTGCCCTTCAAGTACCTCATGATACCCTTCACGGCATCCCAATGCTTCTTGCCAGGTGTAGCCATATAGTGTGCCACAACACCACAACTGCAAAGGCAATATCTAGACGAGTGGTTATCATGGCATACATAAGACTGCCCACTGCGGATGTATAGGGAATCTTGGCCATCTCGACCCTTTGCTCATCTGTCTGCGGACAATTAGCGTGTGATACCTTCACATAAGAAGGTAATGGACAGCTAATAGGCTTTACGTCCTGCATGCGGAAGTGCTCATGGACTTTATGAATGTACTCCCTGTGTGACAAGTAGAGGAGTCCCTGATGCTTGTCGTATCTAATGCGCATACCAAGTATGTGAGCGGCCTGTCCCAGATCTTTCATCTCAAAGCTCTTCTTGAGCTGAGCCTTAAGAGCATCAAGCTCATCATGAGCTTTCCCTGCTACTATCAGTATATCATCCACATAGAGTACTAAAATCAATAAAGAACCATCACGGGCTTTCTTCATGTAAAGACACGCATCCATAGCACTCTTGTTGTAGCCCTGTGACTGCATAAAGGCATCAAACTTATGATACCACTCCCTAGGTGCCTGCTTCAAGCCATAAAGACTTTTCTTCAATTTGCACACTAGGTGCTCCCTGCCAGGTTTTGCAAAGCCCTTAGGCTGCTCCATATAAATCTCATCATGCTCCATATTAAATTGGTATTTCTACCATTTTTAATGAATTTTTCTCATTTTGTGTGTATTTTTAAAAGAATTTTTAATTTTAAAATGTTTCTGAATTTTTTTCTGAAATTTTCAGTTTAGAAAAATATTGCAATTTACTGCAGAAAAATTGGGAATTTTTCAAGAGTTTTCTGTAAATTTTTTGAATTTGAATTTTTAAATGTATTATTTAAATGTATTTTTAAGGTTTGCGGGTTTTGGAAATTAAAAATCCGGGAATATACCCAGGAATGGTCTTCGTGTTAGCTGCGTGTGAACAGCCAGCTGCACACCACTGCACGGACCAGCTAACGCGCGTCCCCGCGCGTGAACAGCCGCTAACGGACTCCCACACACGAACACGAACAACCACGAACAGCCACACGCGCACACACATCGGTTCGTGTGTCAGGGGACTAGGGGCTGAAAAGGGGATCTACATTTTCTGCGTGGTGCTGCAGTTTTTGCGGATGTCGGCGTTTGGTGTGGTTTCGGCTGGTTGCTTCGGGTGTCTTCCGGTGTCGGCTTGGAGGTTGGGGTACGGGGCCTATGGGGGTTTGGGTGTGGGATGGTGGGCCTGTGGGGGGGAACAGGGGCTTATGTGGGGGGGGGGGGGGGTTTGGTGTGACTGTGGGCTTGGGTGGGGGTGGTGGGGTTGTGCCTGGGGGGGAAACAAGGGCTTGTGGGGGAAAGATGTGTATGTGTGGGGGTGGTGGGGTGGGATTGGGGGCTTGGGAGGGGGGATGGTGGGGTTGTGCCTGAGGGGGGGGGGGGGGGGGGGGGGGGGGGCGGCGCCAGCCGAAAGGGAGGCTTAGAGGGGGGTGGGGTGGGGGACATGTGATGGAAACAGCGTGGTAGGGGGGCCTGACAGGGCACGCAGCAGCGACGCCACGAGGAGGCGGCAGGGGTGGCAGGTAGGCGAGGGGCGCCATAGGCGCGCTAGGCGCAGCGGCGCGGTGAACCGTGGAGGGCGGCGGGGGCGTGTGGCGACGGCGTGAGGGAGGGCGGCCACGAACAGGCGCGGGCGTCCACGACAGGAGCAGGCGGGAGGGGCGCTTGGCGATGGCGTGAGAGAGGGCGGCCACGACAGGCGTGGGTGTCCACGACAGGAGCAGGCGACAGGGGCGCGTGGCGACGGCGTGAGGGAGGGCGGCCACGACAGGCGCGGGAGAGGAGGGAGGGAGGAGAAGAGGAGAAGGAGGGAGAGGGAGGTGGAGATGGAGAAGAGGAGGAGGAGGGAGAGGGAGGTGGAGATGGAGAGGAGGGAACGCGGGAGGAGAGGGAGATGGAGAAAGGTCGTTGGGGGGGAAAGGGGTCGGGGAGAGAGAAAGGTGGGGATGGGGGGGATAGGGGAGGGTGCCCATGGGGGGTGGGGGGTGCCCAAGGGTTGGGAGGGAAGGGTGCCCAGGGGTTGGGGGTGGGGAGGGATAGGGTGCCCATGGGGGCGGGGGGGGATGGGTGAATTAAAATGAGTAATTAAAATAATTAAATTAAAATAAAAGAAAGGTGTGCCCCTGTCCCGCGCGCGTGCGCGGGGCAGGGTAAAAAAATTTGCCATAACGGGATCGAAATAGCGCCACGATGTCAGTACAGGGCACGCGGACGCGACCGGGGCGTGTGGAAATGCGTGAAATAAAAAACGGACGCGTTCACGCGCGGGAGGAGTCACGCGAAACACGGAAAAATAAAGAAAAATTAATATCTCCCAATCCGGGCATCGAAATGAAATGTCGTAAAAATAAAAATTGGGCAGGACGGCAGGGAGAAGACAGGGAAAAAGCGCAATGGGGGTTTCGGGGGAAAGACAAGGCGTTCATATGCAAAAATTGCAAAAAACGGGTGCAAAAATGCAAACGAAAATGAATATCGGAAGATCTGTGTGCGGAATGAGGGGTGGGAAAAAGGAAAAATGTGCAGAAGCACGTGCTTGACAATCCTATCATGTCAAAACATGGTTCCGACTGAGATAAGGCGCGTTCACATGGGAAAAACCCAAAAAACAAATCCGAAAATGGAATCGAAAATTAATATTGGACGAACCGCTTGCTGGAATGACATGCAGTAAAAAGGAAAAATGCCCGAAGGAAGGGTTGGCACAGGGTTGCCATGTTAGAACGCAGTTCCGATTGAAGTAAGAGGGCTTTACATGCGAAAAACACCAAAAATACACCCGAAAACACATTTAAAAAATAATAAGTAAAAATCCAGAAGGCAAAAGAGGGTGGAGGAAAAAGGAAAAAGGTGGGGAAAGGTGTGATGGACACAGCTGTCAAATAAAATTGGAATTCCAATGCAAACAGGGCAGGTTCACATGGAAAAATGTCAAAAAGACGCACGAAAAAGTCATGAGAAACCGCAAAAATTAATATTGGACAAACCATGCATCGGAATGACACGGAGTAAAAGGAAAAAATGTCAGGGAGAAAATGGTTGGCAGGGCTATGACGTCAGATCACCGTTCCGAAGCAAGCAAAATGCGTTTACATGGAAAACCGGCTAATGTGCGCAAAATACTCTAAAAATTAATAACTCGAGAAACGTGCACCGGAACAGGGGTGGGTAAAAAGGAAAAATGGTCAGTCCAAAGGGATGAATAGGGCTATAAGGTTGGAACTAGATTTCGGGGAACTTAGGGTGTGTACACTTGGCAGGACAACAAAATCAGGGAATGAAGGAAAACTGCAAGGGAACAGCCCCGAGGGTGGGGGAAAAATGAACGGGTAGGTGGGAAGGGACCCCATCAGGGTAAAAGCAAGTCATGGCATACATGCATGAGCAGGTTGAGGCATATGCAGAGGGGTATGCAATGTAGATGCGTAGGAATGCGTCCCCACACTTAAGACCTTAACGGGTAGGGTTAACCGAGAACAGGGACCTAATACCACACAACAAACCATCCACTAACGTCCTCACACTTAAAAAATGAACGTCACTGAGAAACAGAAGGTGTAGGGTTAGAAAAACTTGGCCCATGTTGTCGAGAATCAAGGTTGATTGTCGATGGCACGTCCACTGTCGTTGTCGGCTGCAGGAGGTACCAAGGCATCTTCACATCACACATCCGTCGTGGCAAGGACCACGCGGCAACACCCAGGGAGGTAGCTGGTTGAAGGAATCACAGGAAATTCGTTGAGGACGAGGAATGTTGCACTCAACTTACAGTCACTCAAATGGAATGAAAGACTAGGCACTCGCCCCATGACTATCACTCGAGGAATAATGATTGAAACCCATATCTCATACCCGGTTTAGGAATCGACAAGGGGGATGGTGCATAGGGAGTATGCGAGGGTGCACAGTTGATGGTGCATTAGTACGTCCAACCCGTCTGGCATAGGTGCAAGGAGGAAGGCAAGGGAGCCTTGCAGTGCAGTGTATAGAACAGGGTGATGTGTCCTGTGATGACGGTAGAGACCCACCCCGTGGGTGCATAAGGAAACGGGAATATACCTGACTCCAAGTGTCGTAACGTCCCTCAATCTTACCTCTCGGTAATTGATTGAGGAAACTCTAGTCACACTCAGCCCACCCTCTGTCTCAGGCTCTGTTGATAGATACAGGAGGGCAACCATGTCCTGAAACCCATTGATGTAATCCTCACGGTCACTTGTGCACAGGGTTGTATGCCTTGCGCATTTGATAGTGCAATTGTGCATCCCGCCCTGTGCCGGCATACGGTGCGAGAAGGAAGGCCAGGGAGCCTTATGGTGCAGTGCACAAGAACAAATCGTGCTTTGTGCATTGAGAGGCCCATCCCGTGCGTGCAACACTTCATTCACACTTCTCACCTCTCATTTGATTTAAAGGGAAAAGACTGGTCACTCACCCCACCCTCTGTCTCACTCTTGTTTAATAAATACAGAGGGCAACCCATACTCACTTCCCCATCCGGTTAGGATGAAAGCTCGCGTCACTCGATTGTTTGTCGATGAAGATCGCGTCGTCTATTGAAGAGGAATACCCAGGGAGGTAGCCATTAGATCGAACGTTGTGTTACATAGGACATGTCGTCTGCTAGAGGACAATTAGACACTCTGCAGAGAGACCCAGGACACAACGTACCAAGGGAGGTAGCTTCGGAACTGGATCCTAGGGATGTCAATTGATGAATCCACTTTCTGGACTGCTGGGTGTTGCCACCTTTTCCACAGCCAGCTTCTCGCCCAAGGGTGTTAAACACCTTTTCTTGGAACGAGGCCTGCTATGACAGGGAATTTCTTCATTTTCTCCCATAACAATTTTTTTTTTCTTTTTCGTTTCTGGTTTGTTTTGTTTTGTTTTCTTTTTCTCCTACTCCCGAGGGTGTTTCCACCTTTTCTCGAAGAATAGGTCGGCATGACAGGGACCGAAGTCCTTTTCTCCCATGATTGATATGTATATATTTTTTCTTTTTTATTTTTTCTTCTTTTGTTTCGAATTAAGCAAGGGAATGGTGGAAATACCATTTATCAGAACCCACCTCGCCACTGTCGCTGGTAGAAAATAGAGGATAAGAGATCAGGGCTGGAAGGTGGGGCTGAGGGGATAGAGGGTGGTGTCCACCTCATCAGGAGTGGCTGAAGAACGGCTATCCGAAGTAGCATCATAAGAGTGACAGTGCCACACCAACGGGGGAAAGGATCAGGTGACCGTGATTGTCAAGATCCCCAAGGAGGAAAGTACTTCTTCAGGCGATATCCATTGATCAGGAAGGGATCATCAGAGGCATCAACGGTCTGCACTTGGACAGAGCCATTAGGGTTGACAGCAAGTACCTTATATGGGCCCATCCACCGCTATTGGAGCTTGCGAGGAAACTTGCCAAATCGTGAATCATAGGCTAGGACCAAATCACCTTCTTTGAACTCCTTATGCTTGATGAAGCTGTCATGGTAAGCCTTACGTCGAGCTTGCGTGGCTTCCATGCACTGTAGAGCCATCCTGCGAGTTTCATCCAAACATTCCAGGTGCAGGAGACGGCATTGCAGTGAATCATCGTCCCCCAAATACTATTTGATAGCCACTCGCAAAGAGGGCAATTCTAGTTCAACAGGGAAAACAGCTTCTGTACCATACACCAGCTGGAAGGGCGTCTGTCCTGTTGCTGCTTTATGGGAGGTTCTGTACGCCCAGAGGGACTCGGTAAGTCGATCATCCCAATCACGACGATGTGCGGCAATTGTTCTTGTCAGGATCGAGCAGAGGATGCGATTTGTGACTTCGATTTGGCCATTGGCTCTGGGGTAGTAAGGAGTGGACTTGCAATGGTGGATCTTATACAGCTCTGTTAACTCTTCCATGACTGTATTAATGAAATGAGTGCCTCTGTCACTTACCAGCTCTAAGGGACTGCCAAAACAGGTGATGATATTCTTGTACATGAACAGGGCAAAGCTATTACTATCATCCTGCTTTAGGGATTTAGCTTCACACCACTTTGTGACATAATCCGTACATACCAGGATGTATTTGTTCTGTTTCCTTCTGGTGGGAGGATCGATCGGGCCTACGAAGTCGATACCCCACTTCTCAAACGGCTTCAAAGGAAGGATAGGTTGCAGTGGCATGGCACTTTTCTTGGTAGGTTTCCCCATTCTTTGACAAGCATCACATTGCTTGCAGTAATCATAGGCATCCTTGTGGATGGTCGGCCCACCAGTAACCTGCTAGCAGAGCTTTCCTAGCTGTAGCTTCTCCTGCAAAGTGGCCTCCACATGGCTCGTCATGGCAAGCCTTCAGAACGATCCCAATCTCATCTCTTGCAACACATCTTCTGAGTACTTCATCTTTGCCTTTCTTGTACAGTGCACCACCTAACAGGGTGTAGGGGGTTGATTCTAACATAAGCTTCTTCCTTTCCCGACTAGAAATGCCAGGAGGGTACTGATGGGTTGCCAACAGATTGGCAATGTTTGCATACCAGGGGGTTACAGTTTCTACTAGGAATAGGGAAGCATTAGGGAG
The DNA here is from genome assembly GCF_053477565.2 of Lygodium microphyllum. Classification (NCBI taxonomy): domain Eukaryota; kingdom Viridiplantae; phylum Streptophyta; class Polypodiopsida; order Schizaeales; family Lygodiaceae; genus Lygodium; species Lygodium microphyllum. Next base: position 75,833,487 of record NC_141163.1, read on the forward strand.
GTTTGAATCATCCTGTTCCTCGTTTGCAGTTTGTGGGATACGCGACAGATGATCAGCCAGAACATGGGAACGACCAGGTTTGGTAATTACCTCAAAATCAAACTCCTGGAATAAGAGCAATCATCTCATCAGTCATCCTTTCACGTCTACTTTGTTCATCAGGAAGGACATGGCCTCGTGATCCACATAAAATTTAAAGTGGGTAGACAATAGGTAGTGGCGAAACTTCTCTAGGGCAAACACCATTGCCAAGCACTCCAGCTCTGTCACTGTATAGTTCCGCTCTCTATCAGTGACTTTTCGGCTTGCATAGTAGATGGGTTGATCTAATTTTGAGGGGCCCTTTTGACATAGGAAAACACCTAGCCCTTCAACTGATGCATCAGTGTGTACACAAAACTCCTTCGTCCAATCATGAGGCTGTAGAATGGGTGCCTCAATCAGACACTGCTTCAGAGTGTTGAAGGCTTTGTCACATTCTTCCGTCCAAATAAACTCTGCATCTTTCCTCAGAAGCTTGTGCAAGGAGGTTGCCTTTGTTGCGAAATGAGCTATGAACCTTCTGTAGTAACCCACATGGCCTAGGAATCCCCTCAACTGTTTGAGGTTGGTGGGTGCTGTCAGAGCTACAATCTTCTCGATCTTTGCAGGGTCTGTTGATATCCCTTGTGCAGAGACAATGTGGCCCAACAGAACTCCAGAAGAGACCCCAAAGATGCATTTGTTGGGGTTGAGGGAAATCCCATACTCCCGGCATCGGTCAAAGCATTGTTCCAAATGTCCCCAGTGTTCACGGATCAAACTATAGACACAGAAGGCATCCAAATATACCTCAATAAAGTCGTGTAGATGATTTTGGAATGCGGCCATCATGACTCGTTGGAAAGTAGTAGGGGCATTGCAGAGCTCAAACGGCATCACTCAATAAGCGTAGGTCCCCCATTCAGTGGTGAAGGTTGTTTTGGATTGGTCTTCTTCTGCTATTTGCACTTGGTTATATCCACTGAATCCATCCAGAAGGGAATAAAGCTCATGTCCTGCCACTGTGTCCAACAGTTGGTCTGTGAAAGGGATAGGAAAGTGATCCTTCTTGGTCTTGGAATTCAACTTGCAAAAATCCACACGTATATGAAGCTTGCCATTCTTCTTGGGTACAACCACGATGGGTGAAACCCATTCACTATTTGCCACTGGATAGATGAATTTGACTTCCAGAAGCTTCAGCAGCTCTGCTTTCACCAATGTGGAATAATTCAAGTTCATTCACCTCTGTCGTTGCTGTACTGGCTTGGCATCAGGCTCCAAATCAATATGATGCTGACATATTGTGGGATCAATCCCCTTTAGGTCTTTGTAGGACCACGCAAACACGTCCAAATTATCTTTCAACAAGTTACACAAAGTTGACAACTCCTCTTCTGGTAGGCCGCTACCCACCTTCAAGTGGCGTTCAGTGCCATCTGCATCCACAAAAGTTAACTGCATTTCACCTTCTACTTCACGGATGAAGGTCCCATGAACTCCTTCTGGGTAGAGATCCGACTCCTTCAAGGGAGTGGTGTCCTCATCTGATGTTCCACTAGACCCAACTTCTTCTTTTGGTGGAGACTTAGGTTGCTCCTTGAGATGTTGAAATGGGATTAGAGCCGTTTCGGGTTTGTTTTTAAGATTAGTTACCTCTTGACTTGAAGACTCATCTTCTAATGACGAGTCAAGGAACATCACATAACACGGACCCTCTGATGCATGTTGGAATCATGAGACTCGTGCTTGTTGGCACGGTGCATCATCATCATCTTTCTTTGACAAGGATGGTTGAGGACGGCAAGAGCCACTGCTGAAAGACGGCTTGGTCTTCTTTAACCATTTCTTACAAAGATTTTGCATATGAGAAAATCCATTTACCGGACCAAATGGTACCATCGCCATTCTGTCCCATAGCATGAGCTCGTCTGCTTCTTATACTTCTGGAACTTCTTCTTCATATGTATTCTCTTCAGGTGGGATAGACTCTTCCATCTTGCTTTCATAAACTTCTTCTTCCATATCCTCTCCATCCTCTTTAGACTCTGTCTCTGTCTCTATCTCTGTAGGAGCTCTGTAAGAGAAGAACATGTTCTCTGTTTCATCTTCTGCCTCTGTCTCTGGCTCTGCTATGGCCATGTAACAAGGAGAGCAGTACATCCATGCTTCTATCTCACTGTCAGAAGTGATTTCGGAAATCGTCCCTAGTTCAGGCATGAAGTATTCACCCATTGACAGGGACTTTGCATCTTTTGGGAGTTGGCTTACAGTATCCATTGTTAAGGAACGTGCCACTATTTTATTGGGAAGGATCTGTTTAACAGCATCTTCGTCTGCTGATGTTCCATCTGTAGCCTCATTGGGGGAGTCAGAAGATAATTCCAAGGAGGTGGATCCATGTCCTTTTTGAGCACCATATAGCTTCAACACCACTTTATTGGGTCCTCTACCCAAGGTCAAGGTTCCTTTGAACCAATCCGTCCTTGCTCTGGCTTCAAGAGCCATGGTCTGCCCAGTAACAGAGGGTAGGATGTATCATAAGAGTTTGGCTTCACCACCAGATATGTTAGCCAATAATCTTTTCCGGCTACTGTAGTCTTTACATATGGGAGAATGCCCAAAGGCTTGATTCTGCTCTGATCCGCCAGTCTGATGAGCCATTGGGTTGGTTGCACACCTTGTAGGACTAGATCCTTCATTGTCACATCCGTCATAATGTTCACTGATGACCCACCATCAATCAGTGTATTTGCAATGAAGCAACCTTCAATCCACACACCAGTCTCTGGGGTACCTGGATCTAGGAAGGCGTTAGCCACGTCCACTTCTTTTATAGGCTCTGGAGCTTTGTTGGACTTTGTTGCTTTTGAGGGAGCAATCCTTAAGCCACGTCTTCTTGTCAGTATACTTTTGAACCTTTTTTGGCAATTGGGAGACAACATCAACAATTGTCGGAATGTGAGGTTTGGTTTAAAGGTATCTAGATCTCTGACCAGATCGTATTCCTTAATAGGATCCACTGGCTTCTCTAATCGGTTAGGGAATGGGGCAACACCCATTTTCATTTTCCTTTTTCCTTCCAACAGGGGCATCATGGGGATTTCTTCTGCCACTTGTGGCACTTCCTCCTCTTCTATCTCCTGGATCTCTGGTCCTGTCTCTGAAATTGTCTCTGTAACTCTCTGTGGCACTGTAGTGCTCTATACGGCACTGTCAGGCTCTGTTCTGTTCTGTTCTTCTGTTGGAAGATTGAACTTTGCTGTTCTGGCAGGAGGATTATTTTCTTTCTGGATAGGTGGTTCCTTCTTCTTTGCACGTGTGATGGCAGCAACTTCTAATTCCACAAAATTGGAGGTAGGCTCTTGGGCCTTGGCCGGATTATCAGTAGCACTCTTTTTCACTGGGGCTGGGCTTGGACAGTCTTTTGCAGTGTGGCCTTCTCCTTTGCATCGATTACATAAGGGCTTGTAATCCACTGACCTTCTGGGATTTGGACAATTTGGTGAAATGTGTCCCTTTTCTCCGCATCTGTAACACTCCACTTCTGATCTCTGACCACCGCCAGACTGTCTTCCTCTGTAACTTTGAGAGGGAAACCTTCTTGGACCGAAATTAGGACCAAACTCTCTAGGCTTGGGTCCAATATCCTGTGTTGTCATTTTGGATTCCAACAAGTTGAATCTTGCGTCTTCTTCCTTCCTTCTCCTGTCATGCATCTCCTTTAGAGAGCAAATATCCTCTGTATGGTTCTTCCGCAAACAGTAGGAACAGAAAGCTCCAGGGATGGTTGGTTTTCGTGTACATTCAGTGGGGCTAAATGGCCTGCTTGATGACACTTACCACACCAAGTATTTGACTGCATCACATCTCTTCCTGCTCTTGCAACGTTAGATATGCTGGCGGTATTCACTTTCAGCATCTGTAGCTGCTCGGTAATCACATCCATCAACTCCTTTTTGATATTTGCAACTGAGTTGGATAAATAATCCTTCAAGCTTTCTCCTCTTGAGGTACTGGCAGTAGGGTTTTGAGGAGTCTCTGTAATCACTGCATAAACAGGTTGGGCTGTTGCAGAGGGGTCTCTGTTCTGATTCTGATTCAGAGCTCCTGTTTGAACTATTGGCTGTTGGCTCCAGTTGGTAGGGTTCCACTGTTGCTGCTGATTTGGCATTGGGAAAATTATTTGGGACCATTTTTGTTGTGGTTGAACCATCATTTGAGGCATGGATTGTGGCCACTCTGGATTTGGTGCACTATACTGTGATGCTGGGGGCATCTGTTGGTAGGGGTAGGGGACTGTCCCTGGGACTGCATTTGGTGGGTACATCATTCCTGGCATCAGAGGAGGTAGGACTCCTCTTCCTGGATTCATTGCCAATCTAGCTTCCACTTCATTGTACAGTCTTGCACCTTCGGTTGCAGCTTGCAGTGTGGCTGGTCTTTGCAGCTCCACAAACTTACGGACTTCTGGTTGTAATCCTCTGAGAAACACCCCCTTCTGAATGCCATCATCTAGATTATGGTTAGTCCATCTCTTCAGGATGGATTCCATTCGTGAGACATAAGCTTCTACTCTTTCTCCAGGGGACTGACTTAAATTCATAAATTCCTCTCGCATCCGCTCTTCAAAACCTTCACGCCTGAATTTAGTGAGGAAGGCAAACTTTAGGTCGTCCCATGTGCCAAAAGTTCCTGCTGCTTGTCTCTCATACCAATGAAACGCCGCGCCCTTGAAAGTGGCGAGGAATATTGCTAGCCAATGCTCAGGGGTTCTGGCATTGTTAGCCACACATGCTACCATAAACTCTGCTATATGAAGATCAGGGTCTTCATTGTACTCTCCCTTAAAAATTGGCAATGGAACTACATTCGCTAGCCTATCATCATCAATATTTCTAGGACGAATCTGGCTTGGAAGTGGACCTCCAGCAGGAGGAGGAAGGGCCTGATGTGCCATTGGGACTTCTGTAAAGAGTTCCGCAATGGCGTCAAAGGCGGCTTCTCCTGCGAGCTCGTTCTCAGCTTTGATTTTTGCTTTCTCTCTTCTCACGTACCTCTGGACTCGTTCTAACGCTTGCCTCTTTATTGCGTCATTCATCAGGGGGTTGGCTCCACTATGTTGTTAGTGCTCCACAGAGGGATAACAGAAGGCTTCAGTCTCTAGAGGACTCTCTTGCCAACATTTTTTCTACTTCTTCCTTTTCAACGTCTCTGAATTCTGCTTTCATGCCATTGCACAGAGGAAGGTATTCGATTCTGAAGGTGTCAAAATGCATACGTCTAAGCATTGTGGTGGTGCCATCATCATAGTAATGCCAGCTTCTGATGGTTTCAACAGTGTATGTTGTGAAAAACACTCTATCTACCAACTTCTAGTGGGTTGCCAATTGAACAAGCAGAAAATTGTCAGAACACCAAGCATCCCATGTATCTTGCTGTTGAGCATCCACGAACAAATTCCAATTCTTTTCCTTCTTGTCTTTGTGAACCTCCACAGACCAAGACTCCTAAAGCTTCTTCACAATCTCCCACTTAATGATGTCTGGAAACTTCTCAATGAATGCCAAATCTTCCATGTATGGTCATTCTCTCTGTTTCTGCTCTTTAGTTTGTTCCCAAACAGTTTGCCACCAAGATGCACGTTTTTGCTGCTTCAACAGGAAGAGGAAACTGTCCACCACATAGAGCATGCATCATGATGGTGATATGTTTCCGCCATTGTGGGATGAACTTCTTGTGGAAAGTGGCTTTGATTATGAGAAATTCCAACTCTTCAGTGGAAGAAGGAACTTTACAAACATCCATTGAATTCTTCTCTTCTTGGCAATGCCATTTCCTTCATTTTCAGCCTCTTTTGGTGTTTGTTGATGGCAAGTTTCCCCAGCTGCGCACCAAAAACATGGAGCCCCAAGAGGAAAACCAAGGAAAAGGGAATTATCTTGCAAGAAAATCTATCTTGTAACATCAACAAGATTTTTTATTAGGGTTTATGTGATCACAATGAAGAAAATAACACCAGGCACAATAAATCTTCATGCAGCATCATGTAGATCTCCCACGGATTTGATAGAATCAACCATATTCTTCAATATCTTCACAAAATCCATCAATATAACAAAGAACACAAAGGAATACACCATATTTGAATGGAAATACATCGCATAGTATTCATCTTCAATGTCTTCATAGTCTTCTCTCTCAATCTCTCATATACAATCACACTATTTTGATAGAATTGGCTATCTTTGACTCTCTCTCTCTCTCTCTCCATCAATAGTACATCATATCCTCACTACAATCACTCAATAATAACCCACAATAGTCCTTCTTAGGTTGTGGATACACCTCCCAAGAGGTATGTCTGATATGAAGAGGCATCGGAGCCACTACAGTATCTTTTCATAGCTCACCACTGTCACTTCACTCCAGTCTTTACTTGAGTCTTCAGCAGCTACTTCTTTGACTTATTTTAGCTCTTTTGCACTTGTATTCACCTCTTTCCAAGGCTAGAAAAATTTCCCAAGCTACACTCTCATCCAACAGAACACATACAGAAGCATACAAAAGGTCTACAGCGGCTCACAAAAGCTCAACAGAGAGTTACAGAAGGTCAACAAAAAGCATCAGAACCACATAACTCATACCAAAACCATTCCAAACCATCAAAAATCACTCAATAAGATTTCAAACAATCTCAAACCCTATCAATCAATACTCCATCCTTCCATACAGAGAGAAAACAGAACAAAACAGAAGCTCAATAGAAGCTATCAGGACCAAACAGATCATATCAAAACATCAACAGAACTTCACATCTCTACTAATAAACATCATGAGATTAATAAAACCATTCCAACCTATCCAAAATACTCTCAAACCACTTCCAAACCAATCAATAATCTTATAAAATCAACCATTCAACTCTCAAAAATAACAAAAATCAGCCAAAAAATAGGTCATTTCAACACTCAACATAGAAATAGTCCACCACTACAAAGATGATTGTGTACCCATGGGACTCGGGAAGCTCCACAATGAAATCCATATAGATGACATCCCATGGGTGGTTTGGTACAGGTAATGGCTGCAGTAATCTTGCTGGCTTTGAGCATGGTGCTTTTACAAGTCAGCAAGTGGGGCAGGTTTTGATGTAGTCGATGACTTCCTCCTTCATGTTGGTCCAAAAGAACTGCTTCCTAAGGGCCTCCAAGGTTTTGCTTTGCGCTTTGTGTCCTCCAAGTTTGCCATCATGTATTTCATGGAGGATGAGTTTCTTCAGCTCCAAATTGTTGGGGATATACAATCTCTTGCTTGTAGTACAAATAGGATACCCTCCTCAAGGGTGTACATTCCATGCGGGGTTTTGTCAGCTTCCACATCTTAGATAATTTTGTGCATCTTGTGGTCCTATTCTAAGGCCTCCTTGACTAAATCCATAAAGTTGCTACTGACCACACTAATGGCTTTCAAGTTAGCTTTATGGCTCAAGGCATTTGCTATCTTGTTGGTGGAGCCGGGCTTGTGTTTAATCTCTAGATCAAATTTTGCTAGGAAGTATAGCCAGTGGGCTTGCTTTGCCAATAGCTTGGGCTGTGATTGGAAGAATTTGAGGGAGATATTGTCTATGAAGACTACCGTGTGCTTGTCTAGAACATAGTGCTCCCATTTTCTGAGGTAGTGGATGAATCCCAACATCTCTTTCTCATGTGTACTCCACCTTGTTTCAGCATCTGTAAATTTCTTGGACTCATAAGCTATGGGGTGGCCTTCTTGCACTAGTACACCTCCTATGCCATAATCGGATGCATATGTGGATATCTTGAAGGGTTTATATACCTTCAAGATGGGAGTTTGACTCATGCATTTCTTCATCTGCTCAAAAGCTTCCTATTGTGCACTCCCCCATGTAAAAGAGTGATCTTCTTTGGTGAGGCGGGAGAGGGGGGCAGTGATGAGACTGTAATCCTTGATGAACCTTCGGAAAAATACTGTGAAGCCGAGGAACTCCTGCACTTCTCTTACAGTTTTCAATGCAAGCCATCTTTGGATAGCTTCCACTTTCTTAGGATCCACTTTGATGCCAGCTGCTCCTACAATAAAGCCTAAGAATTCCAACTCTTTCACTACAAACTCACATTTTTCATGTTTGATATTGCCGTAGTTTCTCAAAGACCAAGTGTAAGTGTTGCTTGTGTTCCTCTAAGGTTTTGCTATAGAGATCATCAATATAGATAATGACAAAGACATCTACCTTGGGTTTGAAGACTCCATCCATGAGGCCGCAAAATGTGCCTGGCCCATTACTTAGGCCGAATCCTAAGACTAACCACTCAAAACTACCATAGCGGGTGCGAAAGGCTGTTTTAGGGATATCTTCTTCTGCTATGCGGATCTGATGGTAACCTGATCTAAGGTCTATGTGGCTAAAGTACTTGGCTCCGTGTTATCTATCGAAGAGGTCCTCCACTAGGGGCATCGAGTATTTGTTTTGGATGGTGATTTTGTTAAGGGCCCTATAATCTACATAGAGTCTAAGTCCCCCATCCTTCTTCTTGACAAATAACACTCGGGCACCAAAGTGGGATTTACTGGGGTGGATGAAACCTTGTTCCTCTAATTCATGTAGTTGCTTCTTTAGTTCCATGAGCTCGGTGTGGTTTATGCGGTAGGGTGCTTGGGCCAATGGAGTGGATCTTGGAATCAATTTAATCTTATGATCCACATCTCGTCTGGGTGGTAGGCCCTTGGGTAGCTCCGCTGGCATTACATATTTGAATTCTTCAAGTATCTCTGCCACTTCTATGTTGTTGCTATGATGATTGGGCTTCTTGCCATCTTCTTGCCTAATGGGCGGATCATACACAAGTAGACCATATCTCCTTGCTTGATTGATTTCTCTACCTGCTTGGCATGTCATGATGTGTGGCTTGATAACGGTTCCTTGGACTGATGTTGCTTGGGTTGGACCTTTTGGTTGATTTGCACTTGGCTTCACTGTTTGGCATGAGACTCCTGGCTTATTCTCCTTCATTGGCACTTTGATTGGGGTTCTGCCAGGTAATTGCATTCTTTCACAGGGTACTTTGACGCCTTCTCCTTGCATATCTAGCATCATCTCATTTACTTCTTTTCCAAACATTGCAATGAAATATTTGCCATAGAATTCCAAGCCTAGGATCACTTGATTTCCATTTTCCTACTTCTACTTGCACTGCAAAGACTTGTTTCACTTCTTTGGCCTCTCCTTGTGTGAATGTTACTGTTAATCCTTTTGGGGTCTTAGATAGTTTCAATCCATGTTTAGCTGCGTACTCTGGGGTAATGAAATTGTGTGTGGCCCTTATATCCACCTTGATGGCTTGATTTCCTTTGCTCACTCTGCCTTTGATGTATAGGTGGTGGATTGCTGCTCTCGGACCGCCATGCATTGGGGTCGAGCGCTGACTGTCCCCACCCTTGGGTGTGTTGAGATGACAAGCTCAACACATGCGGACATTAATGATGGACCGCCTGGTTAGATGGGTCCACATGTCTACACTTAGCACATCGGTGGTCATTATGACTCTCACATGGTCACTGACTCATTACTTATTATATTCAGGTTATTACACCTATTTACAGCTGGTATAGTTATAGCGCCAGTCGACTAGTGTAGTTGGTTATTCATTGTTAGACTTAGTAGGCCAATTTCCTTTATGTTGTATCGTATCTATACTTTTTGTACATTGTAAAGAGTGTGGAAGAAGAAAAAGAAACCAGCAAGAAAACGTTTTGGCCTCCATCTCTCTTCTTGTCTCTTGAGTGAGCTTCTCCTTGTGCATTCTGTGTGTGTTCGGCGCAGCATCTTGAGCAAGTCCCCCCACCACGTGATTCTTGACATGGTATCAGAGCCGTGCCACTGAGAGAGGCTGATTTCAAAGGCTAAAGTGAAGGAGAAGAAGCAAGGTTCGAGCAAGCAAGCCACGGGTTAGAAGCTCTCCCATTCTTCCACTCTTTCTCTTGGACAGTGTCTCTGGAGGCACCAGAAGCAAGGTAGAGCAAAAATCTCAGATTGTAGTGAGATTTGGTGTACGCGAAGAGCGCTGTGTATTCTGCAGATCAGCCCTTTAGGACTAGCCCGCTACTATTTTGCCCATTCGAGGTCAGTTCAGGCCTCGTTTTAGAGCCACAAGGTTGCGGACAGCAGTTCGAGATACCTTGCAATTTCAGCTGTGTCTATCGTATACAGGTGCACAGGTTACAAATTTCAGATCTGTAAGTTCGAAGGTATTTACCAGCGAAAAAACACAAGGTTTATCTGCAAACTGGTCGTAGATTGCATGTATTGTTGAGCAAATAGTGAAAAAGGCTGTTTGGTGTATTGCTGTGAACTATAGGTCGAGGGTTGCAGAAGATTTGCTTGCTGTTTGGTATTAGTTTTGTGATAATGGCAGAGAACAGTGGAAACCCCATCATTGAGAAGCTCAACAAGAACAACTGCACTTCATTGAAGTTCCGTGTCATGAACTTCCTTATTGGAAAAGGCCTCTATGAGTTTGTGTCAGGTGAAGAAAAGGAGTCAGAGGTGAGTGATCCTCCAACTGCAGAAGAGACAAAGGCACGAAAGGAATGGAATGCAAAAGACAAAAAGGTCATGTATTGGCTATCTGCAGTAATTGACAATAATATGCTGGGACATATCAGAAATGTAGAGAATTCATATGCAGCTTAGACCATACTTGAAAGTATGTTTTCCATAAATACAAAGGCACGAAAGATTCAACTCAAGCAAGAGTTGAATACATTGAAGAAAGGGAAGTAGAGTTGGACATATGTTTACTTTGGATGCTGGAATTCCTACTATGAATGCTGCTATGTATGCTAAAGGAAAATGTGTTGTTGCAGATATTGAAATTTGACACAGACGCATTGGACATGCAAATGTACAAAGGCTGAAATTAATGCAGTCCAAAGGGTTGGTTACAGGTTTGCCTACATTTAGAGTTGCAGAATTTCATAAGGTATGCAAAGCATGTCAGTTTGGTAAGTAGGCAACACAACCCTTTTCACATGACAAAGATGTAAGCAGAAATATCCTTGATGTTGTGCATACAAATATTTGGGGGCCTACACAAAATGTATCTCTTGGAGGTAGTTCATACTTTGTCACATTCATTGATGATTGTTCTAGAAAGCAGTGGGTATATTTTATGAAGGAAAAGAGTGAAGCGTTTGAGCACTTTAGAACTTTCAAGGCTGCAGTTGAAAGAGAAACAGGCTTTGATGGGACCTGAAATGGGCCGGCACTGGCTATGGCACTAGCCGGACCTCATGCTCATGACAGACAAACACACCCTCACAGCCTCATGGACCAGGAGCATCAATCTAATGCTAAAGGACAAACTGTCCTAAAGCTTAATTCATGCGTTTATAGTTTATAGTCCAACGTTTCCCTAAAACTCCTCAAAGGGAGAACCCAAAGTACATAGGCATAACGCCTCGTCACACACACATAGGAGGCACTCCACCGACTGATAGTCAGAGCCCCACTACGGCGCTCCTACATCGCAGGGATTGGCCCTTAGATGCGCTGCTAAACATATAACACAAATGAGCACAAACTCCTCTCAAGGTACCAATATTTTACGTTCTAGGATGTACCATTTCTCACTACACTTTCCCCATAGGACCCAACGACTAACCTACAACTTAGGACATCCTCTCACGCTCATCGTTGGTCACAACCTAAGGAAAACAGGTGCCATGCATCCCGGAGGTTTTTCTGATGCCTTTTAATTGTTATGCTTAATACAAATCATGTATGGCTATGTGCTCAGACAAAAGGAAGATCAGCATCGTGAATAGTGCATAAAGCATTCTTTCCATGAATTTCACTAACACGTGCTGCGTTGAAAGGAGGCACCGAGCCATATGCTCATGCTACCATCCTCTTTATTCAAACCGTTTCCTATATGCCAAGTGCAATGCATAAATCAAATATTTTCTTTATCTTTCAGTGTTTCGGACCCTCCTCATCTAACTCTTAGCATTTTGCATCATTGATCGGTTAAATAGGGTTTTTATGCATTTTTCCCTTTTAAAAGAATAATAAATACACACAAAACATAGAAATGGGGACAAACTGAGGCCAATCTCATGCTTTTCCATCGTTATACATTGCACAAACATAGATATAAATTTTCCTAATTTTTCTCAGTCCATTTTCTATTTTTCCCTATTTTAAAACCCATTTTTTCCCATTTTTGGGCATTTTTTCTTATTTTTCTTTAATAAATAATGATTGAAAATGAGAATTGATTGTGGGCTATGGCCCTTAGGTTCATTGACAGCAAAAACTCAGATTTAGTTGGTGTAACATATCATATTTCTCATTTATATAGCAAAAACCCCAATTTTATCCTTAAAATGCGTGTTTTTCATGCATTTTGACACTAATTCCAGCCATGTAGCCTTATATTTTCTGATTTTCAAGTTGCAAACAGTTGAAACTCATGGCAAACAATATCATAATGAATTTTCATCCCATATGAATAAGGTTTCATAAAGCAAATAGCATAAAAAGATCATTTTTCTTTATAAAAATAGCATTACCGCTTATTTTCAGGTCTTGGTTTCTTGGTCTTGATTACGGGACTGATTTCCAGCATGCATTTAATACTCAGCATCTTCAAGAACAGCACTTTTCACATCTTCATCCATCGGAAAGCAATCCGGTCTCATCCGGACAAGCTTTCCTCCACCATTCTTCATTGTCTTCTTCCACACAAGAATAGCCCCTTAAGGGAGAGAGAGGGAGGAGAGAGAAAGACTACAATTGGCTCTCTTCATTCAGGCCACCATTTTAGAAGCGAAGATAGGCGATAAGTTTGGCCAAGAGGGAGAAGATCAGCCCCCCCAAGATCGGTTGTATGGGGTACTCACAGCCTGCCATCTCCATCTCCATCCATGGAGGCGCAAAAATGGGGCGTGAAGATAGCGCCTTCATCCCTCATTCTCTCTCCACGTTTTTTCATCTTGTATGCTTAAAATTTTGAAGAAGGGGGGAGGGGGGGTCCAAACTCAAAAGGCATGCCCAATTTTGGCCTCCCAAGTGTCCACCTTTTCATATCTTGACCATTTTGTGGCCATTTCCCCGTCCGGGTTCCAAATCGAGCTCTGAAAAATCCTAGGTACTGGCTTGACATCCCACATTGGATGGCAACTCTTGACAACCTGCATGGCAGTCTAAAAAAGTATAAAAAATCAACAAGTGTCGCTCGGGCGCCTTTTAAGAGTCGTATTTTACTTGGTGCTTAAAATCGTCCTAACTGGAGCTGCCGCCTTCGACGTTGAATATTTTTCCCCTAAATTTTAGATTTTTTGGCAAATTTTAGGCACATCCCGAGCTCAAAACTCCGCTCTCATTGGCGACCACGGGATAGGGCGACTCAGCCTGTCGAATCCCACAACAGATCTGCACAAAAACAACCAAAGGAAGCATCAAGCTGATACAAAAGAAATACATACTAAACACAACACAATGCTCACCTTACCCCCTGATAGAACCAAGGCATGAAATCCACAAGGAGTAGGCCTAGCATAATCTAATAGAAGGTCCAAAGCTAGTTACTAACCGACTGCTCCAACACGGCCAAACTAAAAAGAACTATCAAAGAGGTTGCCCTAAGTGGTGGTCTGAACTACCTACCTAACTAAGGACAACACAACCAGGAGCTCCTACTAGGCGAGGACTCCTATAGCCTGATCAAGAAGTATTTTCTTTCAGCACATTTCTTCTTTTAGGGTTTTATGATTTCCATACTCGGGTATATAAAAAGGAGGGAGCTGAGCGTAGTGACCCAAGGAGAATAGGGCATCGGCCTCAGGTCGTGTCTCGGTACCCAAGAACCTACCAAGCCCTCGCAAGGCGACACTTAATCCTTTTCTGACGCTCACTTTTATTTTCACTCCAACCTTCCTTAATTTCTTCTTTTCTAGCAAGATGCCACCCCTAGGAAGACAAGGCATCGGCCCCGAGTTTGACTCGTCCCCAGAAACCTACCAGGCCGCCACAAGGCGATGATCAACTGCTTATAAATTTTCCTTTCTTCTCTTTTCTATTTTGACAGGGGGTTAGAACCCCTTTTTACACACCTTTGTATATATTTATTGCCTTTAAGATATTTAGGGTTTCTCTTCTCTTATCATCATTATTTTTCTTCTTGTAGGCTTCTCTAACTGCCTCACAACTAACAAGAACTCCTAGAACTGCTGCCTAGCAGGCTAGCAGAACAGGGTCACTAGGACCACATTCTAAAACAGGTCTTTCAATACCTGACAATGTCTTTACATGAGGCAACGACTACTCAGACCTCCCTCAAACATACATAACCTAAACCGGGGATTTCATGCCTTGGACACTGGTCCTCAACAAGAAAAGAAAAATCCCCTACAAGTACATAGACACATATGCATAAAAACCACGGTACTCGTAAAGGAAAGATATCACCTGGATAGGGCCACGAGAAGCTTCTGCGCAACAAAGGCTCCTTCCAAGCTCTTCTTTGAAACCTGTCCAGTACAAAAACTGAAACAAGAAACCGTTAACTGCACCTGTACTAAACAGACAATTGGCCCTCTTGGCCTAATGAAATCTGGACGTAATATCCAAAGCAACTAGCCTTCCTAGCTTAAAACTAGATAGGTCATTTTAGTCCACGTAATACTGATGTCCTTGGCATATACATCACACCCTATCAGACTACCCAGGGTGCCAAGGATAGCATATAATAGATCGACTAGCCCCATGCTACTCATGCAAGTTAGCTAAAAGCTTGATCTTGTGTTTTTTGATCTTAGGTTTAAAAAAAAAAATAGAGATACAAGTCCAAGCCTTTCCACAAATAACTCATCAATAAGGCCGATCCCTTCTTGGGCACTATGAGCTGAATGAATGGCCTCAGTGGGCTTGCATGTCCCACATTTATTGTCATCCAAATAAACTGGTCGTTCAAGCGGCTGAGTGGCTCCTTTGGCAGAAATAATCATAGCTTTGTACTCATTCGAACCTCCCCTATTTGGGTTTTCACATAAATCAGTGATGCGACCCAAACTAGGTAGAGCTTCAAGCCTAGGCACATCACATGGGTATATCCCAAGGCAGTGTATATTGTCAGATGTATATCCAGTCTTATCCTCTTGGGGGTTCGAAAAAATATATCCAGATGGGATCCTTGGCCTAGCATCCGACACTCCTGCCATACTTTTGGAGATTTTGGGTCTCCAAACCCATCTCACATTTCCCTTAATATTCTTGCATTCCCTCGATTTGCTGCACTGGTCTAATGAACTCAATACAAACTTATCCGTATGGCCAAATGGCCTCACATCCTTATGACCTTTGTGAAGCACAGGTGGACTTTTAACATTTTTCATCCTCTTTACAAAAGATGTCTTTACTTGTTTACGTCCACACTGTGACTTGTTACTCGTTGGGACCATTCTTTCACTAAAGGGAACAACATCCACTCGGAAGCATGATTCCGACACCAAAGGTCTCTCAAGAGCCTTACTTGCAACAAAATTAGAACCACACACAAAATGCTTATCAACACTCATAGGCCCATTGGTTCTATCCATGTTGCCATCACAACTACCTCTCGTGGAAGTGTTGCAAGCCCTAATGGGACTTACATGGCTTGGCACATATTCACTGATAAGCATGTCATTACCACGCATAGGATGGCCATTTTCTGCTTTGAGATTTTGGCCACCAAGGTTCCCCTCATAGGCTACCTTGGTATCAACAAGTGAGCTGTCTTCTTGCAAGAATGGTTGGAAGCTAGGATGCACTTGTACTGAGCGAGAAAAACTCCAAAAGTTTTTCCAACATCTCTGAATATGACCCTCATAATCAATAGCATGCATTTTTGCTTCCCTTAATGACTTAGGATTCTGCAGTCCCACTTGGATTTGCGTATTAATCTCTAAGCCATTCAGAAAGAGCTCACATAGCACATCATCTGGTAGTGCACTGGCTTTTCTTGGCCAAAGCCTAAGAGTACTATCAAAGGCTCTAGAATACTCTTTAACAGAAAGATAAGACTCCTGTCTAAACTGTATAAGCTGCCCTAAGACCTGAATCATAGGGAGCTTCTTTTCATACTCATCTAGAAATCTATCACAAGACTCCTCAAATGATTTGATCGACCCTCTAGGGAGGCTCCAGTACCATTTCCTTGCCTCTCCCTTTAGAGTACTTGGGAATACAAGCATCCGATGTATATCGTTGAACCCACTTGCAGTGCAAGTTAGGTCATATTCTCTTAAATGAATCATGGGATCCTCATTTGGCAACCCATAAAACACTGGGAGATCCCTATAAAGAGGAGTACATTTAGTCCTCCCTTTTGGGATCAACACCGGGTCATTAAGATCTTCATATTCATCATGATCTGGGTCCAGCCTCTTAGGATCTTTAACCTCTTCCATCCCCACCCTTTCCAGTGTGGGGAGGTTAATATCCTCATTGACATCCCTTTCTGCCAACTCACTGAGTGGTCTAGGGAGTCCTATAAGTTTCAACATGTCATTTTGATCCCCTCTTAGAGGGTCTTCCATACCTTTCCCTTTAAAAGGAAAGTCCATAACAGTTTTATATAAGAGCTTTTGGCCCTTATCTAAAGCATATTTATAATTACCACTTCTTAAAACTTGGGAACCGTGCCTTTTAAGCAACGGTTTTCCCTTGATAGCTAGGGCTTCTAACATCCTTGTGATGCCTACTATGTCATCATGGTGGCCCATTACACGGGATGTTTCAAAACAAGTATATTCCATCGTATATCAACACTTTTCCATGGCATCATGGCTTTAGCATGATAACTTGTTGATGCCATAACTACCCTAGTTTCCAACATGCTTGTTTCATGCCCTCTAGGTTGATGGATGGTTAAACATGATTTCTCTTGGGTAGAGACCACACCAAGGCGAACCTCGGCCCATGCCATCGTATTAGAGGATGGGGTAACCACTAATGGGCTACTCTTTTCATCACAAAAATTATCTTCTTCGGAGGACTCATGCTCTACATAACTAACTAAGTCCATTAGTAAGTTTTGTGTGGGGAAAGCCAAGTTTTTCCATCCTTGAACAAACCCCATTTTATGGATAATTTAGGGTCCCTTGAAACCCTAGATTCGAAAACCGCCACTTATAGGCAGCTCCTAGCAGAAGCACCACTAATGGGACCTAAAATGGGTAGGCACTGGCTATGGCACTAGCCGGCGCTCATGCTCATGACAGACAAACACACCCTCATGGCCTCACGGACCAGGAGCGTCAATCTAATGCTAAAGGACAAACTGTCCTAAAGCTTAATTCATGCATTTATAGTTTATAGTCCAACATTTCCCTAAAACTCCTCAGAGGGAGAACCCAAAGTACATAGGCATAACGCCTCGTCACACACACATAGGAGGCACTCCACCGACTGATAGTCGGAGCCCCACTGCAGCTCTCCTACATCGCAGGGATTGGCACTTAGATGTGCTGCTAAACATATAACACAAACGAACACAAACTCCTCTCAAGGTACCGATATTTTACGTTCCAGGATGTACCATTTCTCACTACACTTTCTCCTTAGGACCCAACGACTAACCTACAGCTTAGGACATCCTCTCATGCTCATCGTTGGTCACAACCTAAGGAAAATAGGTGCCATGCATCCCGAAGGTTTTTTTGATACCTTTTAATTGTTATGCTTAATGCAAATCATGTATGGCTATGTGCTCAGACAAAAGGAAGATCAGCATCGTGAATAGTGCATAAAGCATTCTTTCCATGAATTTCACTAACGCGTGCTGCATTGAAAGGAAGCACCGAGCCATATGCTCATGCTGCCATCCTCTTTATTCAAACCGTTTTCTATATGCCAAGTGCAATGCATAAACCAAATCTTTTCTTTATCTTTCAGTGTTTCAGTCCCTTCTCATCTAACTCTTAGCATTTTGCATCATTGATCGGTTAAATAGGGTTTCTATGCATTTTTCCCTTTTAAAAGAACAATAAATACACACAAAACATAGAAATGGGAACAAAGCGAGGCCAACCTCATGCTTTGCCATCGTTATACATTGCACAAACATAGGTATGATTTTCCTTAATTTTTCTCAGTCCATTTTCTATTTTTTTCTATTTTTAAACCCATTTTTTCCCATTTTTGGCATTTTCCCCTATTCTTCTTTGATAAATAATGATTGAAAATGAGAATTGATTGTGGGCTATGGCCCTTAGGTTCATTGACAGCAAAAACTCAGATTTAGTTGGTGTGACATATGATATTTCTCATTTATATAGCAAAAACTCCAATTTTACCCTTAAAACACATGTTTTTCATGCATTTTGACACTAATTCCGGCCATGTAGCATTATATTTTCTGATTTTCAAGTTGCAAATAGTTGAAACTCATGGAAAAAAATATCATAATGAACTTTCATCCCATATGAACAAGGTTTCATAAAGCAAATAACATAAAAAGATCATTTTTTAAAATAAAAATAGCATTATCACTTATTTTCAGGTCTCCGTTTCTTGGTCTTGATTACGGGACTGATTTCCAGCATGCATTTAATACTTACCATCTTCAAGAACAACACTCTTCACGTCTTCATCCATCGGAAAGCAATCCGGTCTCATCTGGACAAGCTTTCCTCCACCATTCTTCATTGTCTTCTTCCACACAAGAACATCCCCTTAAGGGAGAGAGAGGGAGGAGAGAGAAAGACTAGAATTGGCTCTCTTCATTCAGGCCACCATTGTACGAGCGAAGACAGGCGATAAGATCGGCCAAGAGGGAGAAGATCAGCCCCAAGATCGGTTGTATGGGGTATTCACAGCCTGCCATCTCTATCTCCATCCATGGAGGTGCAAAAATGGGGCGTGAAGATGGCGCCTTCATCCCTCATTCTCTCTCCACATTTTTTCATCTTGTATGCTTAAAATTTTGAAGGGGGGGTCCAAACTCAAAAGGCATGCCCAATTTTGGCCTCCCAAGTGTCCACTTTTTCATATCTTCACCATTTTGTGGCCATTTCTCCGTTCGGGCTCCAAATCGAGCTTTGAAAAATGCTGGGCGTTTAAGCTTGAAAGTAAAGTGCTTGAGGTCAGATGGAGGGGGAGAGTACCTTTCGAATGAGTTCAGTGATTTTCTGAGGTCTCATGGGATAAAGAGACAGTTCACATGCAGGTATACCCCACAGCAAAATGGGGTTGCAGAAAGGGAAAACAGGCATATTGTAGAAGTTGCACGTGCCTTGATGGCTGAAAGGAATATGTCTAAGCATTTTTGGTCTAAGGCTATTCATATTGCTATTTATATTACGAACAGAACTCCCATAGCTGCAGTTCATGGTATGCCTCCCGAAGAATGTTTTACAGGTAAGAAGCCTGATGTCTCACACTTGAAAGTGTTTGGTTGTATTGCATATGTTTATGTCCCAGATGAGTTGCAGAAGAAACTGGATCCAAAGGCTAAAAAGTGTGTCTTTATTGGATACTCTTTAGAGCAAAAAGGGTATTGTTGTTATAACCCTATCACATGTAAGTTCAGAGAGAGCAGGGATGTCATCTTTGATAAAATGAGCAGTTGGTATGCATCTAGTGGTGATGCATTGGATGATGATGATGATCATGACACTCATGTGCAGGCTGAAAAGCAAGAATCACGGACTCTTAGTGGACTAGAGACATCATCTAGTAGTCCTTGGTCTGGGAGACTAAGGAGTAGCTCTACATCTTCAGGTGCATCTAGTAGCAGATGGCATTGATGTAGTTCTTGATGGAGACTCCAGTGGCTCAGAGAGCTTGGATGATGAGCTTGGTATTCCTTCTGTCAAGACACCAGGTGTACAGAGAGCTCATAGTAATGTAAAGGCTCCATTGAGTGATCCGGTGGTACACAGATCTAGCAGGGTCAGATACCCTGTTAAAAGATTTGGTTTTGAAGGTTATGCAGCTCACCATTATGCTTATATGGTGAAACTAGTTGAGGATGTTGAGCCCACTTGTTTTGAGGATGCTGTTGGTCATACTCATTGGGATGCAGCAATGGATGAAGAGATGGCTGCATTAGAGGCTAATAAGACTTGGGATCTAGTATCATTGCCAAAGGACAAGAAAGCTATTGGATGTAAGTGGGTTTATAAGATCAAGCACAATGTAGATGGTTTTATTAGTAGGCACAAAGCTAGGCTGGTTGCAAAAGGCTACGCCCAGACATATGGCATAGCTTATGAAGAAACCTTCAGTCCAGTTGCTAGGATGACAACTGTTAGATGTGTGATTGCTTTAGCAGCCAAAGGTTGGAGGTTGTAGCAAATGGATGTGAAGAATGCCTTCTTGCATGGTGATTTGTAGGAAGAAGTGTATATGGATCAGCCAGCAGGTTGTGAAGATTTAGAGCATCCCACGTATGTGTGCAGGTTCAAGAAGGCGCTCTATGGGCTCAAGCAAGCACCTAGAGCATGGTCTGACAAGATTAGAAAGTATCTTGTCAATATTGGCTTTTATGTTTCTGATGCTGATCACTCACTTTATGTGAGAAATGGAGATGCAGGTTTGGTCATCATAGTCATCTATGTGGATGACTTGATTATTACAGGTGATAGTGATAGTGGGATTATTGAAGTTAAGAATTTTTTGAAGAAGAAGTTTGAGATGAAGGATTTAGGTGAGCTAAGGTACTTCCTTGGCATTAAGGTGATCGGATGTGATGATGGTATATGGCTATCCCAAAGACAGTATGTCCTGGATATGTTGTCCAAGTATGGTATGACAGCATGCAAACCACTTTCAGTCTCGTTGGAGCAGAATGCAAAGTTGAGTGCTGATGTTGGGGATGAGATAGAAGACCCTACTATGTTTAGGAGGATAGTGGGGAGTTTGATCTACATGACCATTACAAGGCGAGACTTGAGCTATGCTGTTGGTCTTGTGAGTCAGTTTATGCAAGTACCTAGAAAGCCACATTTGGATACAGTCAGACGCATATTGAGATATGTGAAGTCCACATTACATTATGGACTTTTCTATGAGGCAGGTACAGACATACAGGTGTTTGGATATACAGATGCAGATTGAGCTGGTAGTATGTCTGATAGAAGATCTACCAACAGATACATGTTCTCTCTTGGTAGTGCAGCAGTTACTTGGAGCAGCAAAAAGCAATCTACAATTGCTTTGTCGAGTACAGAGGCTGAGTATAGAGGTGCTGCTGTTGCAGCATGTGAGGTAGTATGGCTGCAAAAGTTATTGGTTGATTTAGATGTGCATGTGGAAGGTCCAGTTGTCATTTATTGTGACAACATGAGTAGTATACAGTTGGCTAGGAACCCTGTGGTCCATGCCAGGACAAAACATATTGAGGTACACTACCACTTTGTGAGAGAGAAGGTACTAGTAGGTGACATTGACTTGGTGTATGTCAGCACACAGGATCAGATAGTTGACATCTTCATGAAGGCATTGGGTACAGAGAAGCTTCAAAAGTTTCGAAGCTTACTTGGAGTTGCAGACATGCAGTTGAGCTTGAGGGGGAGTGTTGAGATGACAAGCTCAACACATGCAAACATTAATGATGGACTGCCTGGTTAGATGGGTGTACATGTCTACACTCAGCACATCGGTGGTCATTATGACTCTCACATGGCCACTGACTCATTACTTATTATATTCAGGTTGTTACACCTATTTATAGTTGGCATAGTTATAGCGCCAGTCGACTAGTATAGTCGGTTATACATTGTTTGACTTAGTAGGCCACTTTCCTTTATGTTGTATCATATCTATACTTTGTGTACATTGTAAAGAGTGTGGAAGAAGAAGAAGAAACCAACAAGAAAACGTTTTGGCCTCCATCTCTCTTCTTTTCTCTTGAGTGAGCTTCTCCTTGTGCATTCTGTGTGTGTTCGGTGCAGCATCTTGAGCAAGTCCCCCCACCACACGATTCTTGATAGGGTGGTCCATGCTTTCATCGCTTCCGCTTGGGATTTCTTGGATAAGCAGTGGTTTGGTTTTTCTCCTCCATATGCGCTCGTAGTGTTCACCCTCAACCCACTTGATGAGGCTGTATCTTCTACAGGACATCTATTTTGGTAGTGTGGACCCCCGCATGTAAAGCATCCGATCCCGATGGAAGGGCATGGGGGTCACCATCCATCATGCTGTATTTGATCCTGCGGGTCCATATGATGCACTGGGAGTTGGCTTATAATGGTTGTTTCCCCATCTTCATGTTGCTCCTCTTGGTACCAATGCGGATTGTGATGCGGCCGTTGTGGTGTTGGGGGTTTGGCTCCGCGTGTCCATGAATGGCCCTCTAGGGGCATTGGGCCTCGGGTTCCATGAGTTGTTGTTGAGGTTGGTGTTGAACCTGTTTTGGTTTCCTAGGGCCGTTTTCATGCTTTCTAGGTCCACTAGTATTTCGGCCATTCTCATGGCTTTTGCTAAGCTTATTGGCTCCTGTCTCTCCACAAAAATCCATGCAATTTGGTGTCAATATCCATGTTTGGTAGTTCTAGCATAATCAGCCTATATTTGCTCGCGTACTCCTTCATCTTCCCTTGTGTTTGTTTGAGATTCCTCCATTGGTCTCTCACTTTGAATTTCTCCATCTTTGGAATGAAGTAGTCTTTGAGTTCTTCCTAGAGTTCTTCCCATGAAAAGATGGTGTGGCCCTGCTCTTGCTCCAGTAGGTACCAACTGGCAGTGTCCTCCTCCAAGTAAATGGTTGCCACTTCCACCTTCCTATCTTTGGTTATTTGGGGATATTTCAAGTATCTATCCACCTCTATGATCCACTTCTTCAGGATTAGCTCCTCTCTCTCTCCTTTGTACTTGGCAAGTTGGGGCATCTTGAATTTTTCATAGTCATCTTCTGAGTTATCAACTATCTTCCTCTTTCCTTCGGTTATGCTTCTTATCCTTCTTCTTGTCCTTCTTGTTTCCTATTTCTACTACCTTCTCCTTCTCTTTCCTTGTATCTTGCGCCCTCCTAGACGTCTCTTCTCTACCCATTCTATCCATCTCCTCTTGCATTTTGTGTCTTTTCTCCTCTTCTTGTTGTTGTAACGCCCATTCTCTATAGCCCTACTCCACTTCTAGTTTCCTCTTTCTTTCTTCTTCCTCTTCCTTCATCTGCATGTTCCTCCAAATTGACTCCAGCATGCCTGTCATGCTCTCCAACTGCCTTTCTAATTCGGCTACCTTCTCTTCTTGGGCTACTCTCCATTCTTGCCCTCTGCTCTTCTTCCTCTCCTCCATTGAACCGAGAGAAAGTTTAGGATTCCTGCCATGTAAGCTTGGATGAAACCAGCTGAAGAAGTTAGGGTTGTATTGATGGGAAGCATAGAGATCTAGGATTGTAGGGTCTTGAGTGAGGTACAAGACATATGCGCTAACATCAAGTACTATACTCCCTACTCCTAGCATGCTAGCCAAGTGTAGATCTTCTTCTAGAAGTATTTTATCGTACAAGGGATATTTTTTGACAATGGTAGAAAGCTGGACCTCATGGACCATTTCCAACACTCATAATGAGGTTGGGGCAATGTATGTGGAATCATGTATTGATGTCAAAAGGGCTTTCCTTTGCTCAGCGAGTGCCATTAGTCGGTGGCCAATTTTAAATGCCAAACTTGGAGTACCATTTTTGCACAAAGTCACCTCATTCTTTCCCTTTTCTTTTGATTGCTTCAAGCTTTTCCTTATTTGTCACACATTGAGCAGTATAGAGTGAGGGTATCAAGTGCAATTCTCTAGCTGTGGCTTTTGGGATGTCCTTTATGTCTTCTTCAGTGATGACAGCTACATAGTGGGAGCAAACATGTTGTTACTCATCCCACGTTAGGGGTTCGGCTATGAGCTTTTTGTGCTCTTGTGTTGGCCTTCCAATTTCCACATGGATATACGCATGTGTGATGGCTATCAGCTTGTGATCAAGCTTCATCAGGCACTTCATCTCTTGTTCATTGGTCAGATGCGCCATCTCCTTAATCAAATGTTCGAGAGATTTCTCCTCAAGCCTAGGCTTTAGGTGCTTTGAAAGTGCTGGAGGTGTCAAGGATGTTGGTTGAGATACCTCTTTCACATGTGAATTGCTAAGGACACGTTCTACAAGGGGGGTCATCACGGCCAAAGGTTGTGACTACTGTGATTCTTGATTGGAGGTAGTAGCAGCTAGTTCAATGGATTGCCTACTATTGGTGGATTGCGGTGTCAAGTCCTTAGGTAGATCACAAGTGGTCGTGTCTTTTGTTTCCCTTTGAGCATTCACTTGTGCAGATCGATGAGCTAGCCACAGCGGATTGCACATGTATATCCTTAGGCTGAAGACTAAGGGTGGTGTCATATTGCGCATCTTGGACATTTGGAAGCTCAGATGGAGATAGAGATTGGGATTGAGAAGCTGCACTACACAACTATTGTTGTGCGTCCTATGTCCATTTAGGAAAAGAGGATGTAGGATATTTGGGACTTCTAGGTGGACTTGGCACTTGCTGGAAGATTTGCTTGTTCCTGTTAGACGATTCTGCCATTTGCTTAGTTGAGCAGTCAGCCTTATCATGAGTAACATTGTGCCTGTGGTGCTCATTATCCTCTTGGGAAGTCAAAGGCTCCTTGGGCACTAGTGGTCTTTGTGCACACTTGACAGTTACATCTAATATCCGCTTGTTAAGCACGCTAGGCTAAGGATCTATCTTTCGAATAGTCATGTTTGGTTTCTTGATTTCAATCTTGAGGGGCTATGTCACTCCAATGTTGTTGACTCAAGATTTGGATTTTCATTTAGATTTCCTCTTGTGCTTCTTTGCTTTTGATACAACCTTGCCTTTAGCTGTGACATAGGTGGTTTAGCAGAGGGTTTTGGTACCCAAATCCATTGCTTACTTACCTGTGTAATACCCTTGAGCACGTAGCAATGATTTGGATATCCATCGCGGCATTGTGTTGGCTCTCCATCGATACCTTTGTTTGTAAGTCTTGGGCTTCTTTTGTGGTCTTCTATGATATTTGTAAGTCCAAAGCCTATCCTTGGCATTGTCTCCTGACCTTCTTGTTTCAAGCATGGCCTCACTCACTGGTTCTCTCTGTTCAATATGTGCTTGTATCAACTCTTGCAATGAGTCCTTGCTCTCGTTACTAGGCTTGCCCGGTATGTCAAAGCATTCCTTATCTTTTCCTTGAGGTTTAATCAGGTCACCCTTGCTAAAGGTTGTGATTATCCTCACACCCGGTAGTGTCAAGTGTATCCTTTGTGCTACATAATCAGCCTCACACTTCATTACCCTTTTGAAGGGTCTTCCTAGGAGGGTTTCCTTTCCACAATCAACACTATTTGGAGGAACATGGAATAGGATAGGCAAGCTTTTAGTTTCAATGGTTACAAGGATTTTGCACTTCCTTATGAGTGCTTGTGGGTATCCCCCGTAAGGACTAAGAGTTGCATTAGTTGGTGTGAACTCTGGTTGGGAGCTCTGGTTGGCCTAGTAGGGTCCATGCTTCATATGCCAAGATATTAAAATCAACACCTTCATTGATGAAAGCATCAACACTATGCTCTCTTTTTGTGGTGAGTTTGACCCTAAGGTAAGCAATCAATACTATGTCTTCATCTTTCAAGTCTTGGCTTATAAATTCAAGCCTTCTGATACATGCCCTTGAGTCCCCAACTGCACAACCATATGTGGATTCTCCACTAATGTCTTGGGTCATTTGTGTAGTGGCGTTCAAGGTGCACATATCGTCAGGGCTATCATGTCTAGTCATCCTCACAATTTTAGCTTGATGTTCTTGCATTCCGCTTTGACTAGATGTAGTTCGAATGCAACCTATACATGTTTTTGTGGTGTGCCTTTTTTCCCTTGTTGGCTAGATTGGCCCATTGAGGTTCTAGGGTATCTCTTTTGGGTATGGGCTTCTGGTTGTTGTTTTGCAAGTGAGAATCCATGCTTGTATAGAGTCATTACTACATTAGGATCTAATTTGGAGGACCTGCAACAGTGCATGTTTTCTCTCCAGCCTACTTGGGGGAGGTGCAGAGGGGGCAGAGTCCCCCTTTGCATGTAAGGGCTTTGTAGCTATACCATGCTGTTATCACCAGAAACACCTATATAGGGAGTAGTAGTGACTCGAATCCTTGCCTTGTTTCCACTCTACGTGTGGTTCCTTATACCCAGTGGTGGACCCTCTTATGTGCGGCGTCATGAGGGTGTAGTCCTGGGATCTGCCTATGTTGTACCAATTCTTTGATTGAATAATACAAGAGTATACCTTGATCTCACATATCATGTTACCTTTCTGTGCCATGTTGAGTGTGTAATGAGTGCAGGTGCATCACACTTGGTATCAGAGCAACTCTTGTTCGGAGTGAAGGAGTGCTCACAGAAGTAGGAGAGAAGATCCACTGCCTCGAAGAGAACGAAGTCATAACGACCCACGTCGCAACGTCCCATGTCACAACGCCCCACATTGCGTCAGCCCCGGCATGATGTTCCAACCCCGATACCACCCATCGTCTCTGAAAACGTGACACGGCTTCCCTGCAGCATGAACATACCTCAATATACATCTAACTGAATCCAAATGAGGCTTTCTAGGCATCTGCATAAACTGACTGACAAGGCCAACAACATAGCTCAAGTCTGGCCTTGTGATAGTCATGTAAATCAAAATCCCTACTATCCTCTTGAACATAGTAGGGTCTTCTATCTCATCCCCAATGTAAGCACTTAACTTCACATTTTGCTCCAATGGTACTGAAAGAGGCTTACATGCTGTCAGACCATATTGGATAACATATCCAAGCCATACTGCCTTTGGGACAACCATATACCATCATCACATCTGATCACCTCAATACCAAGAAAGTATCTCAGCTCACCCAAATATTTCATCTCAAACTTCTTCTTCAAGAAGTCCTTAACTTCAGCAATCCCATTGTCACTGTCACCTATAATAATCAAGTCATCCACATAGATGACTATGATGACCAAACCTGCATCTCTCTTTCTCACATATAGTGAGTGATCAGCATCTAAAATACAAAATCCAATATTGACAAGATACTCTCCAATCTTGTCAAACCATGCTCTAGGTGCTTGCTTCAACCCATAGAGTGCCATCTTTAACCTGCACACATATGTGGGATGCTCTAAATCCTCATAACCTATTGGTTGCTCCATATAAACTTCTTCTTGCAATTCACCATGCAAGAAGGCATTCTTAACATCCATTTGCTACAAACTCCAATCTTTGGCTGCTACCAAGGCAATCACACACCTAACAATTGCCATCCTAGCAACTGGATTGAATGTCTCTTCATAATCTATGCCATATGTTTGAGCATAGCCTTTTGCAACCAGTCTAGCCTTATACCTACTAATGTAGACAACAGTATGGATAGCAATATGGATAGCCTCAGACCAAAAATGTTTGGGCATATTCTTTTTAGCCATTAATTCCCGTGCAACTTTTGTAATATGCCTGTTTTTTCTTTTTGCAACACCATTTTGCTGTGGGGTATACCTGCAAGTAAATTGCCTCTTTATCCCATGAGTACTCAAGAAGCCATTGAACTCATTAGAGAGGTACTCTCCCACTCCATCTGATCTCAAGCACTTTACTTTTAAGCATGTTTCTGTTTCAACAGCTACCTTAAAAGATTTGAAGTGCTCAAACACATCACTCTTTTCCTTCATGAAGTATACCCATAGCTTCCTTGAACAGTAATCAATAAATGTGACAAAGTATTTGCTACCACCAAGAGATACATTCTGTGGAGGCCCCCAAACATTTGTATGCACTACATCAAGTATATTTCTGCTCACTTCTCTATCATGCGAGAAGGGTTATCTCGCCTGCTTACCAAACTGGCATGCTTCACTGACTTTATGCAATTCTGCAACTCTAAAAGAAGGCAACCCTGTAACCAATCCTTTGGAGGACTGCATTAATTTCAGCCTTTGCACATTTACATATCCAATACATTTATGCCATATTTCAATGTTTGCAACCACTCCTTTTCCTTTAGCATACATAACAGCATCCATTGTAGGAATTCTAGCATCTAAAGTGAACATGCGGCCAACTCTACTTCCTTTTGCGACCAACCTGCACTTATCATTAAAGTCTTGTACAAAACAACCTTTTGTATTGAATCGGACCTGCAACCCGTGCTCTACCATTTGGCCAACAGACACTAGATTCTTTGTAATTGATGGCACATGTAATACATCTATCAGACTCTTTGTCTGGCCATCATACAAGGACAAGGAAACCTTTCCACTGTGTGAAATCGGGTGGCATGAATCATCACCCCTCTGCACAGAACCTGGGTTTTGTAAGTCCTGCATCTCTCCAAACCATTCAACATGACTAGTCATATGATTAGATGCACCTAAATGGACATACCATACATCATCATGTGTCTCCTTTCCTGTAACTGCATTCATCATATGCTGCATAACAAAGAGACGTTCATTTTTGTCTTCATTTTGTCATGAAGACGATGCATAGTTTCCTTGCTGCAATTTGCCATTGCGAATATCATCCTTCTTAGCATAACAATTGGCTGGAATATGTCCTGTTTTGCCACTGCATTTTAGCAAACTGTTGATTGAACTTGTTTTGCTAGTTATCACTAGCATGTCCCATACCAATGGCCTCTCGAAGAGGATTTACCATGTCCCCTTTATGAACTCGAGTAAAATGCTTGGACCTGTTCACCATTTCTTTAAGACAAATCACCCAGCATATTGATCTCTTCAGTAATCGTGAGAGACATCAACTCATCAAAATCTGGAAATGGCTTCTTTTATATACTGAAGTAACAAATGATTTCCATGCCTTCCCATTGTTAAGGCCACTCAGAGTGGATGAAACCAAATCATCATCATCCGGCATTGCATCAATCGCTGTTCAAGCATCTGCAATGCTCCTCACCTTCAACACATACACATTGACAGACATTTTCCCTTTCTTCAGGGCATTCAACTCTTGCTTGAGTTGAATCTTTCGTGCCTTAGTATTTACTGAAAACATGCTCTCAAAAATTGTCCAAGCTGTATGTGAAGTTTCTACATTTTTGATATGTCCTAGCATAGTATTATCAATGACTACAAATAGCTAGTACATCACCTTTTTGTCTTTTGCATTCCACTCTTTCCATGCTTTTAACTCATCTACAGTCACAGAGGGATACCCAGCTATGGTTCCTTTTCTTCACCTAAAACAAACTCATAAAGGCCCTTTCCAATGAGGAAGCTCGTCGCATAAAACTTCTATCAAGGGTAGTTGTTCTTTTCGAGCTTCTCAATAATGGGATTTCCACAGTTCTCTACCATTATCACAAACAAGGATACAACATAGCAAGCTAGTCTTCTGCAATATTTCACAACACGTGCACAGCAATACACCAAGCAACCTTTTTCACTAATTGCTCAATAGTACATGTAATCTGCAACCTGTTTATAGATAAACCTTATGTATGCATCCTGCAAACACCTCAAAAGTTACAGATTCGCAATCTGTAACCTGTGCACCCACTTTCAGTCAATACAACCGAAATCACAGTGTACCTTGAAAAAGTGTACCTTGAAACTGCTATCCGCAACCTTGTGGCTCTAAAATAGGGTCTGAAACGGCCTCGGACGGCCAAAATAACTGTCGAAAAGCCCTAAAGGAGTAATCTATAGAATATACAATGATCTGCTTGCACACGAAATCTCACAGCAATCTGAGATTTTTGCTCGACCCTGCTTCCGATGCCTCCACAGGCACTATCCAAGAGAGAGAGTGGAAGAATGGGAGAGCTTCTTACCCATTGCTTGCTTGCTCAAACCTTGCTTCTTCTCCTTCACTTTAGCCTTCAAAATCAGCCTTTCTCAGTGGCACGGCTCTGATATCATGTCAAGAATTGCATGATGGGGGGATGTGCTTGAGCTGCTATGCTAAACACACACTATATACACAAGAGGAAGCTCACTTAAGAACACAAGAAGAGAGATGGAGGCCAAAACGTTTTCTTACTGGTTTCTTTTTCTTCTTCTTCCACATACTATACAATGTACACAAATTATAGATAAGATACAACATAAAGGAAAGTGGCCTTCTAAGTCAAACAGTGCATAATTGACTACACTAATCGACTGGCATTATATCTTTGCCAGCTGTAGGTAGGTGTAACAAACTAAATATAATAAGTGATAAGTCAGTGGCCATGTGAGTATCATAATGACCACCAACGTGCTAAGTGTAGACATGTGGGCTTATCTAGCCAGGCGGTCCATCATCAATGTCCGCATGTGTTGAGCTTGCCATCTCAACATAACGTACCTACCTTTATTACGTGATGAGTAACGCTTTAGTAGTCACCCAGAGTTTACCTTACAGCCATTGCCATATGCAATCTAACTAGAATGATTGGATTTTGTCTGGCTTTATAACCTTAGGTCAATCTCATAGGGGAAGCATCCTGCCCCATTACCCATGGAAGACCGACCTAAAGGTTCCTAGTTGACCTAACAATCACCTATCAATTAATTAGCTCACATCCAAAGGTGTCCTTCAAAAGGCTTCTTGTTCAAAAGGAGCGACTGTCACTACACTTACTTCATGGAGTACAATGCTTTTTTCTAGTAGCACACTAAGGATTTATGAACACTATTGTCAAGCTTAGTGAAGTGCTTGAATGGAACCCGGTTGGAAGTCGGCTTCCCAATGCTTGGTGATGTCCAGTAATCATGCCCAAGAGCTTTAGACTCTGGAATAGGATTCAGAGACTCTGCTTCAGTGATTAGAATCACTGTTAATGAAGCTCAGAGTGTAAAAAACCAAAAATTTCAAGCTTGGAGCTTGTTGGCTATGGTTGCCCAAAAAAACACAGTTAGGGTTTGGCTTGTAGCAGCTAGCAGAAGAGGAATTTCCCAGATCCCTCTTAGCTGAGGATAGCCCACTTGGGGGGATATCAAATCCCTATGATAGTGGCTGGGATTGTGCCGTCTGCTGCCCACGATTAAGCATGAGATTTGCGCCTATCCAGACTTCGCCGTTTTTTCGAATGTTGGCAATGCTAGCCTCATGCGTGGACAATGCCAATGTTTGAGCTGACAGGGAGCTACACCCTGATGTGGGGAAAAGATCTCCAGAAGAAATATCAGGCTAATATGGCCTCATTTTTCCTCCTCAAGTCCTCCAATGGAGGTAGGTTGCAGGAAGCTATGGAGGAAAGAAGGATAGAGTGAAGAAAATGACAGCTAATGTGCACTTAGTGATGACTGATGCTGAGGGAAGCTGAGGAGATCAGAGATGGCTTTGATACCATGTTGAGAATGAGAGTTTGCAGTAGTAGAATATGTGCACAAGAGGGAGAGAAGAGCTCAAAGTACAAGAATGAAATCTTGCTTA
Organism: Lygodium microphyllum; assembly: GCF_053477565.2. Taxonomy (NCBI): domain Eukaryota; kingdom Viridiplantae; phylum Streptophyta; class Polypodiopsida; order Schizaeales; family Lygodiaceae; genus Lygodium; species Lygodium microphyllum. Next base: position 75,864,955 of record NC_141163.1, read on the forward strand.
CTAAGCTGCTTAGAGTACAACTTGGGTACACTCTCTCACAAGTGATAGTGACCCATAGGTTGTTTATATAGCCCTTTACCAGCTAGGGTTAGGGTTTCCCCTGCCCTTAGGGCTATTCACACCCATCTGCCCTTATACTCCCTTGCTTACAGTGGGTTTCTATGCCCATTTTCTAACAAACAAGATGCTAGGGAAAAGCGAGTCCTGAATCTTGATATGGAAGGTGGATTGTTAAGACCTGTTTTGGTAGTAAAGTCAATCCGAAGAGGATAAAGGATTGCCAAGAAAGAAGGTAAAGGCTAAAAAAGAGGCACGAAAGCCGATTGAAAGACCAAAGGAGAGAATGGTTTGGCATGAGAAGAGACTTTTGGCTAATTACCACGACTTTGATCTAGCAAGTTTCCTTTGCGAAGTCAAAACAAACGTGAATCTCCTGCAATTGATTAAGATTTCTCCAAGAGTATGTAAGGAATTCAAGAAAATCCTGCGTATAGGGTATATAGTAGAACCTTTGGGCATAGCTAGAGTGGGGGAGGATTGGTTTGATCATGCTGAAAAGCATTGCCCTAGGGTTCCAACATATGTCGATGGAATATTAGTGGAGCACACTATCGTGAACACTGGATCCTCCGTCAATATCATAAGTTTAGACTTGATGGAGAGGTTAGATCTAGAGATCCAAAAAGACGGCTCCACACTTCTTAGAATGGCTGATGATAGCCTAAGACAACCGGAAGGTTGCATTACTAAGGTCCACATTACAGTTGCAAGTGTGGAATGCTATCTGGACTTTAGGGTGATAAGGTTTGCAGGATGTCCTAGCTATTAAGTTTTGCTAGGCAGGCCATGGATTCTACGGACAGACTGTCAAGTCGATATACCCGTTGGTCGAGTGATTCTAGGTTGAGGTGCCCATCATGTAATAGTGGATGCTTACCCTGAGTCTCCTCAGAGTGAGAGAGCTCCACTATCCTCCACTGAACTAGAAACAGTAGATGATCCATCTGGTAGTGAGACGTCATCGAGCGATGGATCTAAGGAAGGGTCCACTACAGAGGATATTTATCAGATAACCTTGAATGAGACGATAGAGCCTCATGATCTAATAAGAGACGCGGACATTATTGAGCTGGACCTTGGTATGCTAAATGATTCACGGCCAATTAAATTAGGGTCTATGCTCAGTTTGGAAGAAAGAGAGGATTATGTGTCCTTAATTCAAGAGTTTCGTGATATCTTTGCTTGGAGCTATGACAAACTTTGGGGTATTCCTCCCAATCTAGCTGTGCATACTATTGTTGTAAAGGAAGATACGCACCCTGTACGTTAGAAAGTAAGGCGTAGGCCTTTTGAATTAAGGGACGGGTTGTATGAGGAACTACAGAAGTTGCGAAAAGCGGGTTTGATCTTTATTGTTCAGCATATTGAATGGTGCTCACCAATTGTGATCAGGAAGAAAAAGAATAATCAAATCTGTCTTTGTGTAGATTTTAGAGAGTTGAATAAGAAGACTGTTAAAGATTACTACTCGTTGCCTTTTATTGACTAAAATTTGGATCAACTAGCAGGTAGGGAAATCTATTCGTTTATGGACTACTTTGCAGGGTATAACCAAATAGCGATCACTCAGCAAGACAAGCTAAAACTGACATTCATTACAGTCTTTTGTACCTTTGCATACCATGTGATGGCATTTGGGTTGTGTAATGCACCTGGTTTGTAGCAAAGAATAGCCAACAAGACCTTTGGTGACATCTCCCCAGAGGAGCTGAAAGTATTCATTGATGATCTGGGGGCAGCCACCGTAAGGGATAGACAGTTGATCATTTTGCGTAAGTGTTTTGAGCGTTGCAGACAATTTTTACATAGCTCTTAACCCACGGAAGTGCATCTTCAGAGTCCCTTATGGGCTCTTGTTAGGCCATGTGGTTAGTTCCGTAGGGATTGCGACTCATCCTGAAAAGAACAAGGTCATAGTCTCCATGAGTCCGCCACATACTCCAAAGGAAATGCATAGCTTTTTGTCATCCGTAGGGTATTATCGGAGGTTTATCAATACCTTGGCAGAAAGAACGTTGCCATTGACAAACCTATTGTCCTTTAATTGTCAGTTTTCATGGAGTGATGCTTGCAAAGTATCTTTTGAAGATGTGAAGCAGGAGCTTGACAAAGCACTTGTTTTAAAAGCATCAAAAAGGGGCGAAATGTTCTATATATTTTCAACAGCAACCATGTATAGTATCAGCTCTGCTGTTTGGCCCAAATTTGGGAGGAAAAGTGGTATCATCCGATAGCTTTTGCTAGTCGAAAGTTAGGTGTATCCAAAATTAACTACAACTATATGGAGAAGTTGTGTCTTACGATGGTATTTGCAACTAAAAAGTTCAAGCACTAATTCTTTATGAGAGGGTGGTTTTTTATAAGAAGGCGGAAGGGCTTTGATTGTTGTTGAATAAGTTACAGCTGCCTGACCGTTTAGCCAAGTGGTTAATCCTTTGCAGGAATTTGATTATGAGATTAAGAGCAAGCCGTCGAAGCTTCATGGCATTGTAGAGTGCCTTGTGGATTTTGGAGAGCCAAAAGAGGTCTTGGCTGAAGGAAGTGACATGGAAACTTTGTTCAAGATTGATACGGCATCTATTCCCTCATGATATGCTGCTATAACACACTATCTTTCTACGGGAGAGATTGGAGCTACTTTATCAAAATCGGAGAAGAGGAAGATTAAACAGCAGGCATTGAAATTTTCTTTGATTGTAAGCACATTATATCGGCAAGGTGTTGATGATATCTATCGCCGATGTGTGATGCGTGATGAGGTTCCCTTTATTTTGGAAGAGTGCCATGACTTCACTTGTGGAGGGCACTTTGCTGGGTGATTGACGGCACAGAAGTCTTATGAGCTGGTTATTGGTGGCCGTCCATCTTCTAGGATTCATTTGACTATGTTAAGAGATGTGATACATGTCAAAGACATGATAGTCGAGAAAATAGGAAGCGTCCACTTACGCCAAGTTATGGCTATCCTTCCACTTGAGAAGTGGGGCATCGATTTTGTGGGACCTATTACCCCATTGTCTACTACTCAGAAAAGATACATTATAGTAGCAACTGATTAGTGGTCAGAAGCACGGGCGACGAGGCAGGACAATGCAAAAGAGACTACTAGTTTCCTACTTGAGAAAATTATCTGCCGTTTTGGTCGGCCAAAGGAAATAGTATTGGACCGTGGAACTCATTTTTTAAATAAAGTGATTAAAAGTCTAATTGAAGCTTGGAAAATCAAGCATAACAAGATGACCCCTATAATCCACAAGCAAATGGACAAGTCGAAAGTACCAATAAGTAGCTTGTGGGTATTCTATCCAAGATAGTCTCCAAAAAGAAGCAGGATTGGGATACAAATCTATATTTGGTGGTGTGGACGCATAATATGATGTTTAAACAAGCCACTGGCCACACCCCATTCAAATTAGTTTACGGGGAGGAGCGTGTCTTGCCCTTAGAAATTGAGTTACCAACCATTAGATTCGCAATCAATCATTCTCTGGGTGATGAAGATGCCCTATTTGAGCGGTTTACGACTATAGCCCACTTAGATGAGCTCAAATTACAGAGTTTGTTGCACCAGGAGGTAGCTAAACGTCGAATGAAACGGTTGCATGATCTGAAAGCGAAGATATATACTTTTAAAAAGGGGCAGTTAGTTCTATATTACGATGCGCATAGGGAGCTATTTCCAGGAAAGTTGGAACCTTGATGGGATGGCCCTTACAAGATAGTTCAGGTAGGTAAAAATAAGTCCACAATTCTATTAGCTGATCTACAAGGGGTGGAATTTAAGAATAAGGTTAATCTTAACAATATTAAATTTTATTATTTCTAAGTATGCTAATTGTTGAGAAATAGACAAATGATGTATGCTCCAAGAAGAGCTCTCCTGAATCCCATACGCACAGTGAGGACAATGGAGAAGTTGGAAAGCTATAAAAGCATGTACTTGGTTCACCTTTTTAATATGAATGCTATTGTACTTTGTGCTTAGAGTCTGTAACTCTATCCACTCAAGATTGTGTTTATGAGTCCAAGCTAATCTATCTTGGAACCTAATTCACTTGAGTAAAAGTGTGTATCTAGTCATCAGTCTTCTTCATGTCTCTTGCTTACGAGTTCAAGCCTCCATAGCTAAACTGTGTTCAAGATCCATACTTGCGAACATGGTATCAGAGCCATGGTGAGCTCAATTTAGCCCTTTCTCCTACTTCTCCAGCTTATCATAGCTCAACTCCAGCTCATGACAATTGGTTGAGTTCATCTCCTACTTTATTTTCACACACTTCTTCTTGGCCACCATAGCCAAATTGCACCTATCTTTAGTGGAGCTCTTAGATCTCATCATACAGGCAATTTCAGCTTAAGGTGTCTTCTAAGAAGCTCTTCCTTTGCTCCTAGCCCAGCTCCTATCACATCAGATTGCGACATTATCCATCGTAGAGCCTAGCATTACAAAAATTGGCCATCGCTGTCTCTGCTGCGCCCTGTGGCAGTTGTATAGTCTGTGTGACGTCTGGAGGCCATGATTCGTTCATATGAGTTTAAAGCCTATACTATAGGCTATCTCCCATCCAATTCTCGGCTCGAATGGCTGCGCCTAGCTCCTGCTACAACAAAAAAGTCAGGGCTGTCTGAAACCCTAAACAGTGGAAGGCATAGCTAGGAACCTAGAAAGCTTGGCAACCTTGTCTTTTCTTATTGGCATCATCAATAGTGACCTTGATCACTCTGAAATTATCTCTGAAGCCTACTACAGATCTAGAAGAGTCTAGGGAAATTCAAAGATTACCTAGCAACATCGAGCCAAATATCAAGATCTTCAAGATATAGTATCTATTGATACTCAAATAGTGCTTCTTGGCACTTGAATATTTCAGTTACTCAAGAGTAACTCATCTTTCGATTCCAATTTCAAAGAACTCTCAAGTTATGTAATGTTTTTAAAATTATCAAATCACTTGTAAATCTCAATCTTCTTGTAAAGGGATAGACACTGCTCGAGAGTTCTCGTGGTAAGACCTCTTACTAAGATGACTGAAGTAGAACATATAGCAAAGTTTAATGGTGAAGGCTTCCATGCCCGAAAGGAGAAGACCATGTACCATCTTATGCGGAAAGACTTGTGGGACTTGTTTGAAGATGATGCAGATAACAAGAAGGAAGATGATGAAGACGGGTTCGTTGAAGAAGACCAGTTCAAATCCAAAGAATGGAAGAAGATGAATAATAAGGCACTAGGCATCATTGCCCGGGGACTAAGTGATGATGTGCTACATCATATATCTAGCATTAGAAATGCTAGAACCGCCTAGGAGGAACTTGATAGAATGTTTGGTACCCAAGCAAAGAATTCAAAGGTAAAACTTCTCATGTAGTTTTATAAACTAGATATCAAAGACAGTGCTTCTATGACCATACACATTAATAAGTTTAAGAGTTTAAAAACTCAGCTGGCAACTCTTAAAAAGAATATTGATGAAGATGAAGCAATAGCCGTACTGCTTGCAAGTGTAAACAAGGATCCATACGAAAACCTTGTGTCTAGTCTAAGTAATGTTCCAAGTCTCTCACTCAAAGATATTGAGCACTCACTGCTTGATGGAGAAAGCAAATTTAAAAGCAAAGATGTAAAAGAGACCAGTTCAAGGGAAAACCTCTTATACACTAGAGGAGCTACTAGACCCAAGGGAAGAGGTCGAGGATTCAACACCGACAACAGGAATCGGATGACATGTCATTATTGTGGTAAAACTGGCCATATTGCTAGTGAATGTTTCCACAAGAAAAGATCCCAATAAGTGCAAAGTGATCATCACCAAAGTCAATTCATGAATGAAGAAGAAGAAAAAGATGCTTCCGCTACCATCAACAACTCTGACAGATTGTTTTAAGGAATTTGTTTCCCTTAGTGGATTTGATTTGTAAAACCCTTACCAAGATGTAAAGTCTCAAGCTTTAACTTGACTAGGCTGCCTATGAGCTAGTCTTCTGGGCCATGTTATCATGTAGGGGGGGGCAAAAGCCAGCAAGTGTAGGGACTCATCATTTGAGGGGGGGTGTTGAGAAATAGACAAATGATGTATGCTCCAAGAAGAGCTATCCTGAATCCCATATGCACAGTGAGGACAGTGGAGAAGTTGAAAAGCTATAAAAGCATGTACTTGGTTCACCTTTTTAATATGAATGCTATTGTACTTTGTACTTAGAGTATGTAACTCTATCCACTCAAGATTGTGTTTATGAGTCCAAGATATCTATCTTGGAACCTAATTCACTTGAGTAAAAGTGTGTATCTAGTCATCAGTCTTCTTCATGTCTCTTGCTTACGAGTTCAAGCCTCCATAGCTAAACTGTATTCAAGATCCATGTTTGCTAACACTAATGCGGAAAAATGCATTGCAGATCCATGCTGGGGTTGGTTGGAGACCTGCAGGAGAGCTTAAATTGGTTGATGGGGCGGCTAATCCTTTATTTGGAGCACCCATATCTCGAGCAAAGATATCATCAGGGGAGGCTTATCTGGTGGAGCAAGGGATATAAAGTGATTGAGCAAGAAGATGGTACCTTTGTGTGGGAGATTAAAGTTTTCTACCATCACTACTTACAAATATTGACAAGCATCCCTGTTGAGATTAATGAAGAAGGTGCGATGGAGCCATCAGTTCATCCTCTAAATATGTTGAACTTTGACTATCATAATTACGAATAGGGGAGTTCTTGATGGATGGTTGTGTAAACCCATTATGGATGTATACATTATACTTTGATGGAGCATCCACCAGGGGCCCTAATAGAAAAGGAAGTGTTGGAGTAGTTATCCGAGATCCCAACGTAGAGTTACAATGAAATTAGCTGCTTATCTCAAGGTAGGATTTACTAACAACATGTCCGAGTATAAAGCTCTAATTTGGGATTGAATATTGCCAAGAAAGGTGGAATTAGGTGGTTGTTAATAAAAGGGGATTCCCAGCTAATCTTAAATCAACTCAATGGGATATATACAGTCTAAATCTTCTCCTTCGTATGTATCATCGAACTGCTATAACCCTAATTGAGGAATTTGAGAGCATATCTCTTCAGCTGATTCCATGTTATTGGAATCAGTTTGCGGATTCCTTAGCTAATTTTCCTTACGAAGAGGACCTCTTTTTCAATTGTGGTCCTAGTCTAGATGTTGCTATTGAGAATGAGACGGGACCTGGTCGCTTGTGGGGAATGTTATCAGACCATGCGTTATATGGCAGGTGATGGTTGATATGGGTAATACGAAGAGTGGCCGAGACCCATCTACCACTATTATCTTCGATCCATAGGTTGATCCAATGACATGTTATACGTACGCCTCTTGCTATATATGCAAGAGGTATGGGCCATAATTTGATGCATTTAGTTTAGGGTTGAGAGCCCTATTTTTCCCCTTGGAATGGAGTGTATTTGCATATATCTGCCTTCTTCCAAGGAGGGATCTCTATGAGCTAGTTTGTTTGTTCAGTTAGGCCAAGAGGGCTAGTTTCTTTAAGTAGTTAACATCTGATTTCTTTAGGCCAAGAGGGCTAGTTGTTTTTAGGTTTTAATAATCTATCTCTTTAGGCCAAGAGGGCCCCATCTCTATTTGGTGTAGGTACGTTTAATGCTTTGTTGTTTTAGTGATTGCACCATACAGGTTGACGAAGTCGCTGGAGGGAGGCTTTGCTGCGAAGGAGCTTCTTGTGGCCATTCCACGTGGTTTCATCCCCTTTTCGCAGTTTTTCCCTTAAGAAATTAATGGTATATGTGCGGGTGAGGGTTACTTTCTTTTGTTTGTTTTGGGGACTGGCACTTGAGGCATGAAGTCCCAAGTTTAGGCTCTGTATATCTGGGGGAGGTCTGAGTAGTCTTTGCCTCGGGCAAGGCATTGTCACGCATTGAAAGACCTGTTTTAGATGGGAGTTTTAGTGACTCTGTTCTGCTGACCTGCTAGGCGGCCCTTCTAGGAGTTCTTGTTAGTTGTGAGGCAGTTAGAGAAGCCTATTAAAATAATGATGGAAAGAGTTTAAACCCTAAATATCTGAAAGACAATATATGAATATATAGAGGTGTGTAAAAAGGGGTTTTAACCCCTATAACAAAAGGAAAGAAAAAAAATCTTTGAGTTGTTGTTTTATCGCCTTGCAAAGGCTTGGTAGGTTCCTAGGGATGAGTTAGACCTGGGGCCGATGCCTTTGCCCTTCCTTGGGGTAACATCTTGCCATAAAAGAAGAAAAGAAAGGAAGGTTGGAGCGAAAATAAAAGTGAGCATTAGAAAAGGATTCAGTATCGCCTTGCAAGGGCTTGGTAGGTTCTTGGGTACCGAGATAGATCCTGAGACTGATGCCCTGTTCTCCTTGGGACACTACGCTCAGCTCCCTCCTTTTTACACGCCCGAGTATGAAAAAATAAAGGCCTAAAAGAAAAACTGTGCTAAAAGAAACTATTTCTTGATCAGGCTATAGGAGTTCTCACCTAGTAGAAGCTCCTGGTTGAGTTGTCCTTAGTTAGGTAGGTAGTTTAGACCACCACTTAGGGTGACCTCTTTGATAGTTCTTTTTAGCTTAGCTGTGTTGGAGCAGTTGGTTAGTGACTAGCTTCGGGCTTTCTGTCAGATTATGCTAGACCCACTCCTCATGGATCTCATGCCTTGGTTTTATCACGGGGTAGGGTATGAGTTGTGATGTGTTGTGTTGTGTATTTTTTTGTATCAGCTTGATGCTCCTTTTTGTTGTTTATGTGCAGATCTCTTCGTAGGATTTGACGGGCTGAGTCGCCCCCTATCCCATGTGGTCACCAATGATAGATGATTTTTGATATCGAGAAGTGCTTAAAAATAGCCAAAAATTACGAATATCAGGGAAAAAATAGACTTTGTTGAAGGCGACGGTGGCAATCAGTATGATTTTAAGCAGCAATGCCCAAAAAGTGCTTAAAAGAGCCACTAGACGACGGTCGAAGAATTTTCATAAATTTTTGGCATGCGAGACAAGACCCTGGGAGATTCCAGGCAGTGTAGGACTTCAACATGGATGCCCAGGATTTTTCGGATCCTGAATCGGGTACCGAACGAGGAAGAAGGAGTGCCCGGAAGGCCAAAGGCCAAAAAGTCAAGTGGGAATAGCCTTTAGAAAGTCCAAAGGTTATGACCTTTGGGGGCTCCCTTGAGGGAGCTCCCCAAAACTTTCGTGAGAATGGGGGGGGGGGGGGGGCGCCGCTTTTTTCGTCGCCTGTTGTTGCAGAGAGGGCGCCATTCTTCTATTTGTGGAGGAGGGGGGCTATGGCACCTACAAGCAACCCCCCCAACTGATCTCATGGATGTTCTATCCTTGATCTATGCTTCCAATCGCCAGTCTCAGCTCCTCCATTGGCTGCCTAGTTGTGGTGATAAAAAACCAGTCTTTCTCTCTTCTCCCTCCCTCTAATGCATAGAGGCAATTCATGTGCAAGAAATCAAGAAGAAGAGGGGCTGAAGAATGCTTGTCCACAGATTGCTCCAAGATGAAGAGGAGGCTCAGGAAAGAGGTTCAAGATTGAAGAATGGTTGCTGGTTGCGGTCTCTGGGCTGCTTGGAATAATCATTAGAAAACCCGCAACATGCAAGACATGCGGTATGCTCCAATTTTATGAAGTATTTTACTTGTTTTTGTTTTTTCATGGTCCAAATGTTGTTCAAATGCGATGAATTTTTGTTTGAACCTTGTTTGCATCATGTTTGAAGGCTGTAACTACAAAAATGCAGAACCCGTGATGATTTAGAGCAGTTATTAATTCTTTAAAACTCGTAAAATATCATTTTTAATGGAAATTATTGATTTTTTTCGATTTTGAGTTGGAAAAAAGTGATAGAAATGGGATAAACTCAAAGAAAATATTAAGTTTCAATTAAAATAATAAGGAAACACAAATAAATAAGAAAATCCCTATTTTCTATGAATAATAAATAGGATAAAATAGCAAAAAAGGAAGAAAATTAAGAATTTCACGCTAAAAAAATATGGAAAAATAAGATTTATGTGCGTGAATGTTTGAAGAGGTTAAAGCATGAGGTCAAGTCTTAGTTTGGCCTCGTCCTTTGTGTTATAGTACGTGTTCATTGTTTTTTTCATACAAAAATGACACAAAAGAACCACTTACACCTATGCACCGCAGCAACACCTAAACGGTGAGGGGGGGATGAAGTTTGTGTGATGATCTAATTGCTAAAAAAATACAAATTCTGATTTTGCTTTTTGTGCATAGCATTTAGGGATCATTCCATAATTAAATATAGGTGACTAGTAGCACAGAAGTTCCGGTGCTAGCCCCTAAAGCAGCACGTCACGTAATGCTTAGTTAAAATTCATTAAAAGGCTATTTTTCGCATCTCGCATGGCTGGTTTTTTTAAAATCATAAAATGGTTGTGCACAATCGTCATACATCTTGGATCAAGCATGCCACGTGGTATCTCCTGGAATGCATTGCAATTGATTGATAAACTTTGACCAATGCTGAGAGGACAAGGAAACCTAAGCTGTAGGTTTAGACGGGTACTTCCATTGGGGAAAGTTTTGTGAGGCAAATCGAAATATCATGGAATGTTGAATTATGAAAGAGTGGAGTTTGTGCGAATGTTATATGTGTTAGCAACGCATCTTGGGGCCAATCCCCGAGGTGTAGGAGAGTCGCAGTGGAGCCACGGCAATCAGCCGAGAGGTGCTTCCCTATGAATGTATTACGAGGCATTATGCCTATATGTTATGGGATCTCCCTTTGAGGAGAAGGGAAGGTAAACGTTGGATTGCATATTGGATATAAACACAAAATCGTCATAAGCATTTAGTGCAAAGTGAGTTTTAGATGCTCCTGGCCCCCGCGGGCTGTGTGGTGGGGTTGTCTGTCGTATGCATGAGGTTCGGCTAGTGCCATAGCTAGTGCCGGCCCATTTTAGGTCCCATCAGATGGCTCCACACTTCTTAGGATGGCAAATGATAGTCTAAGACAACCGGAAGGTTGCATCACTAAAGTCCATGTTACTGTTGCAAGCGTGGAATGCTATTTGGACTTTAGGGTGATAAGGTTTGCTGGATGTCCTAGCTATCGAGTTTTGCCAGGAAGGCCCTGGATTTTATGAACAGACTATCAAGTCGATATACCCGCTGGTCGAGTGATTCTAGGTCGAGGTGCCCATCATATAATAGTGGATGCTTACCCTGAGTCTCCTCAGAGTGAGAGAGCTCCTTTATCCCCCACTGAAATAGAAACAGTAGATGATCCATCTAATAGTGAGACATCATCGAGCGATGGATCTAAGGAAGGGTCCACTACAGAGGACATTTATCAGATAACCTTGAATGAGCCGATAGAGCCTCATGATCGAATAAGAGATGCAAATGTTATTGAGTTGGACCTTGGTACACCTAATGATTCGCGGGCAATCAAATTGGGTTCTATGCTCAGTTCGAAAGAGAGAGAGGACTATGTGTCCTTGATTCAGGAGTTCCGCGACATCTTTGCTTAGAGCTATGACGAAATTAGGGGTATTCCTCCCAGTCTAGCTGTGCATACTATTACTTTAAAGGAAGGTACCCACCCTGTACGTCAGAAAGTAAGGCATATGCCTTTTGAATTAAGGGATGGGTTGTTCGAGGAACTACAAAAGTTGCGAAAAGCGGGTTTGATCTTCCCTGTTCAGCATACTGAATGGTGGTCACCAGTTGTGATCAGGAAGAAGAAGAATAATCAGATCCGGATTTGCGTAGATTTTAGAGAGTTGAATAAGCAAACTATTAAAGATTACTACCCGTTGCCGTTTATTGAACAAATTTTGGATCAACTAGTGGGTAGGGAAATCTATTCATTTATGGACTGCTTTGCAGGGTATAACCAAATGGTGATTGTTGAGCAAGACAAGCTAAAAACAATGTTTATTATTGCCTTTGGTACCTTTGCGTACCATGTGATGGCATTTGGGTTATGTAACACACCAGGTTCGTGGCAGAGAACAGTCGACAAGACCTTTGGTGACGTTTCCCTCGAGGAATTGAAAGTATTCATTGATGATCTGGGGGCAGCCACCGTAAGGGAGACAATTAATTATCTTACGGAAGTGTTTTGAACATTGTAGACAATTCTACATAGCTCTCAACCCACGGAAGTGTGTCTTCGGAGTCCCTTATGGGCTCTTGTTAGGCCATGTGGTCAGTTTTGTAGGGATTGCGACTAATCCTGAAAAGATCAAGGTCATAGTCACCATGAGTCCACCACATACTCCAAAGGAAGTGCATAGATTTCTATCATTGGTAGGGTATTATGGAGGTTTATCAATGCCTTGGCAGAAAGAACAATGCCACTGACGAACTTATTGTCCTTTAATTGTCAGTTTTCATGGAGTGATACTTGCAAAGTATCTTTTGACGATGTAAAGCAGGAGCTTGCCAAAGCACATGTTTTAAAAGCACCTAAAAGGGGTGAAATGCTCTATATATTTGTAGCAGCAACTATGTATAGTATCACCTGCTGTTTGGCCCAAATTTGGAAGGAAAAGTGGTACCATCCGATAGCTTTTGCTAGTCGAAAGTTGGGCATATCAGAAATTAACTACACCTATATGGAGAAGTTGTGCCTTGAGATGGTATTTTCGACCAAGAAGTTAAGGCACTACATTCTTTATGAGAGGGTGGTTTTTTATACGAAGGCGGAAGGACTTCGATTGTTGTTGAATAAGTTACAACTACCTGACCATTTAGCAAAGTGGTTAATCACTTTGCATGAATTTGATTATGAGATTAAGAGCAAGTCACCGAAGCTTTAGGGCATTGTCAAATGTCTTGTGGATTTCGGAGAGACAAAAGAGGTCGTGGCTGAAGGAAGTGACATGGAAACATTGTTTAAGATCTATATGATGTCTATTTCTTCCTAGTATGCTGCTATAACGCACTATCTTTCTATGGGAGAGGCTGAAGCTACTCTATCAAGAAGAGGAAGACTAAACAACATGCATTGAAATTTTCCTTGATTGCAAGGACATTATATTGGCAAGATGTTGATGATATCTATCGCCGATGTGTGACGCTTGATGAGGTTCCCTTTATTTTGGAAGAGTGCCATGACTCTGCTTGTAGAGGGCACTTTGCTGGGCGGTTGACGGCACTGAAGGATTTATGAGCCGATTATTGGTGGCCGTCCATATTCTAGGGTTCATTTGACTATGTTAAGAGATGTGATACATGTCAAAGACATGATAGTCGAGAGAATAGGAAGCGTCCACTTACGCCTATTATGGCTATCCTTCCACTTGAGAAGTGGGGCATCGATTTTGTGGGACCTATTACCCCGTCGTCTACTACTCAGAAAAGATACATTATATTAGCAACTGATTACTTTACAAAGTGGTCAAAAGCACGGGCGACAAGGCAGGACAATGCAAAAGAGATTGCTAGTTTCCTACCTGAGCAAATCATCTATCGTTTTGGTCCCCCAAAGGAAATAGTATCAGATCGTGGAACTCATTTTTTGAATAAGATAATTATAAGCCTGACTGAAGCATGGAGCATTAAGCATAACAAGACGACCCCCTATAATCCACAAGCCAATGGACAGGTTGAAAGTACCAATAAACAGCTTGTGGGTATCCTATCCAAGATAATCTCTGAAAAGAAACCGGAGTGGGATACAAAATTATATGTGGCGGTTTGGGTGTATAATACGGCATTTAAACAAGCCACTGGCCACACCCCATTCAAATTAGTTTACGGGGAGGAGTGTGTCTTGCCCTTAGAAATTGAGTTGCCGACCATAAGATTCGCAATCAATCATTCTTTGGGTGATGAAGATGCCTTATTTGAGTGGTTTACGACTATAGCCCACTTGGACGAGCTCAAATTGCAGAGTTTGTTGCACCAAGAGGTAGCTGAACATCGGATGAAGTGGTTGCATGATCTAAAGGCGAAGAAGTATACCTTTAAAAAAGGGCAATTAGTTATGTATCATGATGCGCGTAGGGAGCTATTTCCGAGAAAGCTGGAACCTAGATGGGATGGCCCTTACAAGATAGTTCCGATAGGTAAAAATAAGTCCACGGTTTTATTAGCTGATCTACAAGGAGTGGAATTTAAGAATAAGGTTAATCTTAATAAGATTAAACCTTATTATTTCTAAATATGCTAACGTGCTAAATGTATTGCAGGTCCATGCTAGGGTTGATTTGAGACCTATAGGAGCGCTTAAACTCGTCGATGGGGCGATTAATCCCTTATTTGGAGCATCCATATCTAAAGCAAAGATATCATCAAGGGAGGCTTATCTAGTGGATTAAGGGACACACAGTGGTTGAGCAAGAGGACAGTACCTTTGTGTGGGAGATTAAAGTTTTTTGCCATCACTGTTTACAAATCTTGACAAGCATCCCTGTTGAGTTTAATGAAGAAGGTGGGATGGAGCCGTCAGTTCATCCTCTAAATATGTTGAATTTTGATTATCATAATTATGAATAGGGGAGTTCTTGATGGGTGGCTGTGTAAACCCATTGTGGACGTACAAATTATACTTTGATGGAGCGTCCAGGGGGCCTAATAGAAAAGGGAGTGTTGGAGTAGTTATCCGAGATCCTCGACGTAGAATTACAATGAAATTAGCTGCTTATCTTGGGGTGGGATTCACTAACAACATGGCAGAGTATAAAGCCCTGATTATGGGATTGAATATTGCCAAGAAAGGTGGCATTAGGCAATTGTTAGTAAAAGGGGATTCCTAGCTGATCTTAAATAAACTTAATGGGACATATACAGTTCGAAATCCTATCCTTCATATGTATCATCGAACTACTATACCCTACTTGATGAATTTGAGAGCATATCTCTTCAGCTCATTCCACGTTATTGGAATCAGTTTGCGGATTCATTAGCCAATTTTGCTTATGAGGAGGAACTCTTTTTCAACTGTGGTCCTAGTCTGGATGTTGTTATTGATAATGAGACGGGACATGGTCGCTTGTGGGGAATGTTATCAGACCACACGTTATATGGTAGGCGGCTGATATGGGTAATGAGAAGAGTAGTTGAGACCCATCTACCACTATTATCTTGGACCCATAGGTTGATTCAACGACATGTTATGCGTACGTCTCTTACTGTATGTGCAGGAGGTATAGGTCATAACTTGATGCATTTAGTTTAGGGATGAGCGCCCTGTCTTTCCCCTTGGAGTGGAGCGTGTGTTTGTATATCTATCTCCTTTCAAGGAGGGATCTATATGAGCATGTTTATTTGATTTCTTTAGGCCAAGAGGGCTAGTTGCTTTCATGTTTTAATGATCTATTTCCTTAGGCCAAGAGGGCCAGCTGCTTTAAAGTTGGTAATGTTTGCTTTCTTTAGGCCAAGAGCACCAACTAGTTTGCAGTGAAATGTGCTATTTCTTTAGGCCAAGAGGGCCATTCGTCTGTTTGGTGCAGGTACAGTTAATGGTTTTTTGTTGTAGTGATTGCATCATACAGGTTAACGAAGTTGCTGGAGGGAGCCTTTGGTACGAAGGAGCTTCTTGTGGCCATTTCAGGTGGTTTCATCCCCTTTCCGAGTCTTTTCCCTTAAGCAATTAATTATATATGTGCATGTAAGGGTTACTTTCTTTTGTTTGGTGGGGACTGGCAATCAAGGCATGAAGTCCCAAGATTAGGCTCTATTTGTCTGGGGGAGGTCTGAGTAGTCATTGCCTCCTGCAAGGCATTGTCAGGCATTGTAAGACCTGTTTTAGATGGGAATTCTAGTGACCCTATTCTGCTGACTTGCTAGGCAGCCATTCTAAGAGTTCCTGCTAGTTGTGAGGTAGTTAGAGAAGCCTACTAAAATAATGATGGAAAGAGACAAAACCCTAAATATCTGAAAGACAATATATGAACATACAGAGGTGTGTAAAAAGGAGTTCTAACCCCTATAAAAATAGAAATGGAAAGAAAGAAAAATCCTTGAGCTATTGTTTATCGCCTTGCAAAGGCTTGGTAGGTTCCTGGGGACGAGACAAGACATGGGGCCGATGCCTTGTCTTCCAGGGGGTGGCATCTAGCTGAAAAACAAAGAATACAAGAAGGTTGGAGCGAAAATAAAAGTGAGTGTTAGAAAAGGATTAAGTGTCGCCTTGCGAGGGCTTGGTGGGTTCTTGGGTACCGAGACATGACCTAAGGTCAATGCCTTGCTCTCCTTGGGTCATTATGCTCAGCTCCCTCCTTTTTACATGCCCGAGTATGGAAAATAAGAGGCTAAAGACCTAATGTGCTAAAAGATAATATTTGTTAATCAGGCTATAGGAGTTCTCACCTAGTAGGAGATCCTAGTTGAGTTGTCCTTAGTTAGGTAGGTAGTTCAGACCACCAGTGCTGATGACCTCTTTGATGGTTCTTGTTAGCTTGGTTATGTTGGAGCAATTGGTTAGTGACTAGCTTTTGGCTTTCTATCACATTATGCTAGGCCTACTCCTCGTGGATTTCATGCCTTGGTTTTGACAAGGGGGGAGGGTGAGAGCTGTGATGTGTTATGTTGTGTATCTATTTTGTATTAGTGTGATGCTATTTATGATTGTGTTTATGTGCAAATTTTTTCATGGGATTTGACGGGCTGAGTCGCCCTATCCTGTGGTCGCCAATGACAGATGAATTTTGATGTCGAGAAGAGCTTAAAAATAGCCAAAAATTCCAAATTTCGGGGGAAAAATAGACTTCGTCGAAGGCGGCATTGGTAATCAACGGGACCTTGGGGGATGCTTGGCAGTGGAGGACTTCAAGATGGATGCCCAAGATTTTTCAGACTTCAATTTGGGTACCGGACGTGGAAATGGGAGTGCCAGGGAGGCCAAGGACCAAAGGCAAGTGGTAACTCCTCTCTCTCTCTCTCTCTCAAGCTCTCTCTCACAATCTCTTGGAGGGGTATACTCTCTCTCCCCCTCTCTCTTGTAGCCTTTCGGGGTCTCCTTATGCTCCCTTGTGCCTCCCCATGCCTCATATTTATAATGAATTAGAGAGGAGGGGATAAGTCTGAGAACAAGAGTGGAGGGGCTCTTAGAAGACTCAGTGATCTGATGCTCAGATCATAAATCTGATGGTTGCATTGGCTCCAAAATGGGGGTAAAACTCCAAGATACTTGATTAGAAAGCTCTTAGTTTACTCCTTCTTCTTTTCTCTGTTCGAAGTGGTTTTGCCTCGTTGCATAGGTAAAGGGGTAATTTCATGTGTATTTCACACGAAATAAGTAATAAATACTCACAAAAACATATAAATGGGGATAACCTAAGGCAAACCCTCATGCTTTATCCTCATTATACACTCACAGACACATCCATAATTTTCCTCATCTGTTTTCTATTTTTTTTCCTTTTAAAAAGTAAATTTCCCATTTTTTTCTTATTTATTTTCAATAAAAATGAAATAAAATTAGCATTATTTCATAGCTGTGGCTCTTGATTCTTTGAATAGCAAACATGTAGATTTTATTGGTGTTTTGTTTCATGCTCCCAAAAACCCCATTTTTCCTCTAAAAACCATGCTTTTCGGGTTTTTCCCATTTATTTCCCACACTTAAAGTGTATGTTTTCTGAGTTTTTTATCATACAAATAGGAAACCAGTAGTGAAAAACATGTCCATCAATTTTCAGCCCATAAGAACATTGTTAACCCCATCAAATGCGGAAAAAGATCAATTTTCTTTGTAAAAATGCCATTACCGTGTATCTTTTTATTATTTCAGGTTTCGAAACTTGTTGGGGGTTTGCAAACCAAGCCTTATTTGATGCTCAGCCCACCTTCACACTGCCATCTGCCATCTTCAGCCCACCTTCGGTTTGGAAGCAATCCGGTACCACCCCGGATGAGCATTCACCAACCGGGCTTCATTCTTCTTCACACGCAGGAACTGCCCCTTGCAGGAGAGAGAGGGAGGAGAGAGAAATGCTGAAATCTGATCTCCACAACCACGCAGCCAATGGAGGAGCGGAGACCGATGATTAGAAGCGAATATTAAGTCTAGATTTGCCAAATTGGTTGGGGCTCCAAAGGGAGTCCCCCAAAAGTCATGTCTTTTGGACTTATTAACCCGAGAGGCTGCACAGTTTCCCTCTATCTCGATCCTTGATTTAATCATCTTCTCTTTTGCTCTCCCATCTTGAATCTGTTCCACATTCTTATTCTCTTGAGTCTGCTTGTGGACAATGGCCTCCAAGCGAAGAATGTCGCGTGCGGATGACAATCCTACAACCATCAAAACAGAGCTTCGGGCGAAGACATCACTATCAATCCAATTGCGGTACCGGTCATAAGTAATGTATTTTCAAATTGATAGACGCTTAATTTAATGCTCACAAGAGATGCTTTAGGCTCTACCTTGTGGTGTTAGAATAGTTCATTGAAAAGGATAAATCGCATCTCAAATATTCAAAGATGAAGTTTGTGAAGTGCTTGTATCAAAGGGAGTTAAATTGCACCTAGTTGCTATGTGATGAATCCATGCATAGCATAAGAAACATATGGGACACTAAAGTATTGAGCATCGATGAGTCTTTGATTAATCTTTACCAAGGATAATATTGTTTAAAGTTCGCAAATGCATATACATGGTACATACCTGGGAGAGATTATGTAAACTTTACATCGATGACATGCGACTCCTTGCCTTAGGAGAAAGGAAGATAAAACCAATTAAAAAATTTTGCATAGTAGGAAAATGCTAAAAGATAATTGTCACTTAGAGAAGAGGCATAAATGCTCTTGCTAGATTGATTAATTTGCATTGGAATGATAGGACTTATGTCATGTATAGTATTGGAACCTTTAGCATATGCCTTAGGCTAAAGGAGGGAATATTAAGTAAATTCTACTCTTTGGCCCCAAGGGGGAGAGCAAATATACGATGGAATTATTGTCGCATCTATTATTGTATTGTTTGGGAAAAATACAATTAGTTTTGTTGGTTGATTGAACAACACCCTAAATGTTTTTTCTTTCAATCAAGGGATTGTTGCATTGTGATTTGGATAAATATTCCAAGGCTTGTGTTGATGGCAAATGCATGGCACGGGTCTGTAATGACAAGTTGCCATGGGAATAAAAGAATGTTTTTTTAGAATATGATATTAGGACTGATTGCTTTGATTGTGCTTGAATTTTAATTGGATTAATTAAGGAAGGATTTTTTGCATGTGTGGATAATCTCCAAGATCACATCGCGGATTATCTCGAGAGGGCACTGCTCGATTCACAGGCTGATGGTCGAGTGGTGAAAAGGCCAACCACGGAAATGGCATCTCACTCCTAGACCGCTTGTGGGTCAGGTGGAGCTCTGGACACCCCTTGCCTGTCCAGAATGGAGTTGGAGATCCTCGTGAGCCCAATGTTTGGGACCTTGGAAGGTCCTATTCTAGATAAAGGATGGATATTTCGGTGCCATGAGATTTGGACCGGGTACTTCTGTTGGATAGAAGGGATACATAATTCTCTTGTATGGGCAGGAGACAGAGATTAACTTAAAGATAAGTTAAGAACTTGTTTGATAAAAGTACTGCTTGTTTTGTTTTTGTGTATGTGTTGTAAATTACGTGAACGAACTTTGTGCTCTAAAAGGCTTAATTAATGAAGATGATTTTAAATGTCGCACATAAATGTGGTAGGACCTAATTAGACAACTAAAGCTATTGAGGAAAGTGCGGTGGATGTGACTTGGGTCCGTCTTATGGAAGGGTGGTCCTGGTTAGCTAGGAACTTTTCTCAAAAGACATAATAATGAAACTGTGAAGACCTAGAGTCAATAGAGTTAGAATCTGGATTTATGTTGTTTTAGGGGAGGAGAATGGGTCTATGCCTTATGGTGGGCAGAGAGGTTGAGCTTCACATCCCTCTCGTTTCCCATTCTCCATGAACCAAGTGCAGTATAAATCCACTTCGACTCTGTTGTTCCTATACAAAGTGGTTCGTCTGGAGTTCGACACTAGCTACTTCCTAGAGACTTGGCTGATAGGAAAGAAACCCTGACTTCAGGTCAGTCCTAAGTGGGAATGACTGGATACTTCTACTTCGGAGCAGACTCGGGAAGACCTAGATCGCAAACCCTATGACATTCCTTGCGAGTGCTAGGTGGAGCTTTCTAGGCTCCCCTCCCAATGGGCTGCTAAGACATGTCCCACAAGTGAACAAGTGGACATGTTACAGGGAACATTCGTTGGATTACAGACTATAAACGCACAGTGATTAGTGTTTAGGATAGTGTATCCCTTGACAGACGCTCCTGGCCCACGAGGCCGTGTGGTGGGTTTATCTATTGAGTGCATGAGGTCCGACTAGTGCCTTTGGACCATTTTAGGTCCCATCAATAGGATAAAGTTCTTCAGCATCTTCTCTTCTCAGATTAGAGTAGAAGAGGATGAGAGACCTTCAGCAGCGTATTCCCTTCCTTGGGTTGAATGATGTCTCTTCGTCTCGCGGAATCGAGTCTCTTCCTTCTCGATAAAATCTCGTCCTCATCAAGATTGCTCTTGTCCCCCTTCTTGGTCATCCCCAAGCCCTCAATTTGTAGTTTTGCAAGGGGGATAAAAGAGAGGACGCTTGCTTTTTAGCATTTTTTGATGACATCATCTTTGATAAAGAGACAACGCTTTCTTTTAGTGCTTCTGATGAGATAATTGATGACGTCAGAGAGGGAGCTCCATTTTTCTAGTGCAAAGATGAAAATTTATGAATCTATGGGCGAGCACTGCATAGTGCATCATCAAGCAGCCGTCACTCCAAGGCTTATGACCAAGGTGGTGACCAAGGCATAGACCTTCACATCTTGGCCTTGGCATACTTGGCAATGGGCTATGAAGGCTTTGTTGGCGCTGTTGGCTGCATGTGAGAAGATCCCACTAGCTTGTAGGAAATCTTCCCGGGAGGTCACCCATCTTAGCAGTGTTGTCACCCAAGTGCACTTAACTGTCAGGTGACTATCCACTAGGCTAGTTCTTTTTATTGTTTTATACTATAAACATAGTTTTAATAAGCTAGTCTTGGGAGGGTCTCTCAAGTCTTCCTTCCATGAACTAGCATATAATACCTCATTAATAATAATTATTATCTTCATAATGAGAGTTAGTTTCATAATTAGAGCTAGTTTTTTTAAATGTGCAACATAAATAAAATTTCTTTGGAATGTATATGCACATTAAAGTAAACTAAGTAATGGGGACATTACATTCACCCTCTTGGTTCCTCACCCTCACACTCTCACTCTATTTCTCTCAATCTCTAACTCTCACCCTCACTCACTCTCCCAATGAAAGTAAGAAAACAAGTGTACAAAGTTTGCACACACATGAATAGATTTTTCTATTCATTCTCATCCTTTTTATAAATGATTTCTAGGGTTAGGTTTTTCCCATCCCTCTTGGGCATCTAGTCCACTTTTGGGCCACAAGACTAGGCATCCCTTATTGGATGCTTTTCCCATGGTGAGAATGAATTAGAACCTTTGTGGTTTTTCCATAGGAGCCTATGCCATGATTATAACTTGCACAAGATCATGATCAGCTTACAGATTTATATGATTAATAAATACAATTAATGCAACCATTTGGCAATTCAAATGTGCATGTGTTTCATGCACATTATATTACGATTAATAATCCTAAGACTATTTGCAAAAGTTTAAGCTCCTTCTTGTGCTTGCTTGTACCTTGCATGTTGTGTACTCCTTGTGGTTAACAAATATGAAGTAGAAAGAAGACAAAACTATCATGGGAATGCCACATGGTATATATGTCACCATGTCTACTGATAACATTTATTGTTTGGAAGGTATAAATCTAGGGAAATGCTACACAATATTTTGCATATTTTTTAAATGCGTGCTACTTGAGAAATTTCATTTTCCAAAAACCTAGGATGAGTACAATGCCATCATTTCAAAGGATGAGTCGTGGTTAAAAGAAGTACAATTATGGATGCAGTATCCAACACTAGAAGAGAACAATTCATTGAAAAGTAGGAAAATAAGCTTAGAGATAGGGGCTATAAATATATTGCCATAGCCAACCTTAATCACGGGGAGGATTTCTTCTCCATGCTTTATGAGATTATATGGAAGGGAAAATACATGATGGCAATCATGAAAGACAAGTTGTATGCCACTTGTAGTACAAATGTTTTATCAGAAAGGTAGAGATTCGTGACTATTTTGAAAGCTTGGATATGTTGTGATGTGTAAAGTGATGTCAATATTTCTTACTTAATGATCTATTTTTAAAATAGAAAAAAAGAGATCTTATTGACTTTAGCATTTGCAAAGGTAAAAGACCCTTCTATATCACATATGGCTAACCCAAAGAAATTTTAGGTTTATATGCACCAAGAGGTGTTTGGTTACCACCTTCTTGGAGAATCATTATTACTCGCCATCACATCATTGCAGGTGGATGGCCCTATCTTTCAAGACAGGTTTGAAGTCTTTTCCAAGTTACAAGGGTGGTACCATATGCTAAAAGAATTCTCCCATTTGCTTGTAGACATAAAGACTATTGTGAACTTTGATGAGATGCCAAAGTTAACACAATCTAGTAAATGCATGGTGTATAGGTTGGCATTATTTTGCATAGTATATTTGTTTTTTTTGTTTTTGGTACATGTGCATTTAAATTAAGAAGATGTTTGTGTGTTGTAGATGGTCAAGGGGTCTTTTATTTGATGGAGCCATTGATATTGTGTCTCCTCTACTAAAAGAGTGGTTGGACCTTTGTAGTGATAGCTATATATACTCCAAAACAATGCTAGAGTGAGGGCTAACACCATGGGAGTGCCATCGTTGCCCATGGTGGTTAGAGTGCACATTGGGTGATATTATAAGACAATATATTAAACTTTGGGAGAGTAAGTGTGATACCACATCAAGGTTTCCCTTTACGATTGGTGATGGTGGTGTGATCAATCATTGATAAGCGCCTTGGTGTTTGATTACAAGATTCCAATTAGAGATAGGCCATCATAACCTACCTCATGAGGTTGCAAGGTCCACAGATATGGATGAGAGTGCCAATGCACCAAAGGTTCATAGTGCAAGGAAAGTCTATGAAACGTGTGCCAATTTTTTGAAATAATATCTTAAGAAACATTTATTTAGGGTGTATGATTTTTAACAACAATAATGATGTTTTTTCTTAGTCACTTGATATTGAAAGAGCAATAACAATACCCTTGCTAACCTCGGTGCAAAGAAAGTGAAAGAAAATCAAAAGGCACATGTCAAAGAAAAAAAAGGTGGCCCAAAGGAAAATACGAGGAAAAAGGCCAAAAGCACAGGAGAAACTTTAAAAGTCCAGGGGCGAGTGCAAAAAGAGAAAGACACATTTTAAATATAAAAGTGCACCCTAAATCTTTGTAAAAGAGTACCAGGCTCCCTCTTATGTAATTTGTAAATGTAGATGAGCATGGGTGAAGGGACACTTTAAATAGGAAGGGAATAGGGAAAGAGGACTTAGGCTAAAATGACCAGTAATGTGAAAAAGGGATGGATGCCCAAAGAGGAGGTAGGGCATGTATAAAAGGAAAAAAGTGAATGAAGAAGCTCAATCTTGTGTGTGACCAAAACTAGCTCTCTTCTTCTTCTTCTTATTCTTGCTTGTGCTTGTGCTTGAGAGAGGGTGTCAGGAGGGAGTGAGTGTGTGAGGGTAAGGGACCATGGTGGAGAAGCTCTCTATCTTCTCCCCTCTCCTTTTTCTCTTCTCTTCTCTTCTCTTCTCTTGTCTCATGTGCAACAATGGAGCTTGGAACTTGGAGCTTGGAGCTTGGAGCTTGGAGCTTGGAGCTTGAAGCTTGGAGCTTGGAGCTTGGGGATCGAGCATGCTTGAGCTTGCAGCTCAGATCCTGGAGCTATTGGAGAGCTCATGGGAGGAGAGAACTCAATCGTGAATGAAGGTAAGCTCACTACACTTGTAGGTGTGAGAGTGTAAGGTGCTTGCCCATCTACTGTCCAGGCACGCTTTTAGTGGTCTACCGAGAAACGAATAAAAGCGTCGCTGCTCGGCACTCCCATGGAATGTTTCGAGTTTTGTCACCTAGGGTTTCCCGAATCCGCCTCTCAACGGAATGTTCACGGCCGAACCCACTAAGATCGACATGAAATTCAGGTTCCTAGTTGTCAAGGTCTCCTAATAGCATTCTAGCGTCAGGTTTTGGACATCCTACTTTACGCAGAGATACCCAATCCAAAGCAGAGCCATGCCGCACTTGGTCCAAAGAGAATGGGAAACGAGGGGGATGCGTTGCTCAACCTCTCTGCCTATAGGGCATAGTCCCATTCCAGTCCCCTAAAACCACATGAATCGAGGTTCTATCTTAACAAGTTCTAAGGTCGAAGACGATAAAATATTGTGAGAAGCCTCTCAATTCTCTGGGACCACCTTGCCGTAGGACAGACTCGTTGTGGGTTCCGCCCACCCACTTCCCTTAATAGATTTAGTTTTCTAATTAGATCCTACCACATTTATGTGCGACATTTAAGGTCAGCTTCATTAATTAAGCCTTTTAGGGAATAGGGTTCGTTCGCATAACTTATAGCACAGACACAAAAACAGAGCAAAGCAATCTATTGACAAACAAGTTCCTTAACTTATCTTTAGGTTAATCTTTGTCTCCCGCCCATATAGGAGAAATTATGTATCCCTTCTGTCCAACAGAAGTATCACTTCTGCCCTGCAGAAGTAATTGGTCAAAATCTCATGGCACCACAAACTCAATCCTTTATCTAGAATAGGATCTCCCAACATGCCCAGACGTTGGGGGCCACGTGTTGGGGGTAAAGACGCCTCCGCCGTGCCGCCCCGGGGCGTTACTACACTTACAGTACCTGCCACTGCACACTGCAGGTGGCGGGCGGCCGTCACGTCACTTTATTATTTATTCTTTTAGTGATAGTTTGAATAAAGGAAGGCCCGGTCACACATTGTGACTGTTGGAGTTCCCATTTCTTGTCTCTCTCTTTCTTGCTCTTGCTCTCCCGCCATAGCTCGCATGCAAGCTTCGATCCTTCTCACCTTTCAACTGGTATCAGAGCTTGGCATTCTCTTGCTCGAGCTCGACTCGGTGCTTCCCGACCTTCGCATTGACTCGCTTCACGCATTGGATCTCCATCCCGGCAGCCATATCCGATCTCCCCGAGCTCCCGTCACTCCCTGGCTTCCCGAGCACCTTCCCAGCCTATTGAGGCACCTTCAAGGCATTGATACTGAGGTATTTGATCATTCTTTCAGGGTTTTATTTCAGTCTACAGGTTGCAAACAGCAAGGGTAGCCATGGCTTCAAACCCTTGAAGCTTATTCCCCTCATATTGTGCCTTACACGTATCAAGGCTCAAAGAGACTTGTCATAGGCCTTTGATAGGCCCTTTTTGAGCCCCCCATTACCCCCTTTTCAGCCCATGTGGAGTAGCAGCAAGTTCAACACCAACAGGGCAGATTGCATCATTTTTTTCCAGGCTGTGAGCACTCATCTACTTCAGCTCCACACTTGGCCATTGCTTCTTGCTCTCTACCTTGATCAAGAGGGCTATAGACTTCATGTTTGATGTCATTCAAGCTTTGGGCATTGGTCTTGATCATTCGGGGCTGATCTCTTCAGATTTGGAACTATCATAAACTGTCATAACAGGCTGAAAATAGGGAAGCACCATTGGCATTAGCATTTGTTGCTTATACTCCATTCCGGTTGTGCTATTTGATGCCCGTATGCGGTCTACATGATGCCTAGTGCCTTGGGAATGTATGCACATGATTATGCCATGATTTTGGCCTGAAATATTGGCTGATTTGGGACTGTTATTTACTGTTATACAGTGCTGGAAACAGGGCAGCCACACTTGGCATTGGCATTTGATGCTTATACTCTACTCCGGTTACCTTGTTTGATGCCCGTATGCGGTCTACTTCCTACCCGGATGTATTGGGGATGTATGCATTTGGTTTGACCATGATTTTGGCTTGAATTCGGGGCTGAATTCTACTATTTAGAATAGTAAATACATGCTGGAATAACAGTGGGCTGAAGGTACTTTACATGCTTTGGCACTTACCTACCGATACTGGATGTATGCTTTGAGCTTTGGCATGATGTCTCTGACATTTGGGGACGGCTTGGAGCATATATATGAGATTATGGGATGCTTTTGAGCTTCGCATTAGCTTCGTCTTCACTAGCATTTGGACCGACTTGGCATGCTCGTGGACCGCCTATGCCTCATGTCTCTGCTTGATAGTTAGGCTTTTGCATTACATGCTTTGGTTCGTGACATATACTATTTGGTTTGTGTATGCCATATCGACATTTGGAGCTTGGATTTGGATGTATTTGAGCATTCCCGGCTTACTTGATCACTGATCTTGGTTGCTATTTGGATGTCATTGAGTTGACCGAGAGCTTATTTGGGCTTATGTATTGCTTCATGGTTAATACAACCGGTGCTTCATGTATGTCATGCTCTCTTGGATGCGCTTGATGCATTGGCAGGGTCACTTATCACTGGTGCTTTTTCTTGGGTTGTTTGAGCTTCTGAGCTCGCTTTGTATGCCTTTTGTGCCAGTGGGAGCATTTTACATGCTTTCTTGACCTTTGACAGTTGCATGCTATTGGAGCACTTACATGTATTTGGAGCAGTTTATGTCTTGAGCAGCTACATACGCATTGAGACTTTGGGATCATACTCCGATCTTTATGGATATGCATTGATGTACTCTTGGTTCACAGGATGCTTATGAGCTGAGTCTCATATTTGGATCTTTCTCTTTGAGCAGACACCTATTTGTGTCAGGTTTTGGCAGTTACAGGAACACTTTGCCTAGAGTGTCTGGGGGTGTGCCTTTCATTGGCAGATGTTATTTTGACATGCTTCGGTGTTGAGCTCATGTTCTTTTCACTGTCATTGGCCTTGTTTCATGCCGGCTTTGGACCTAGCATTGTTTGCTTGACATTGGATCCTATTTTGGGACAGTTTGCTCTCTAGACTGCATACCTGCAATTTATTACAGCAAGCAGTTATTGGTGGATTGAGGTGTACTTTTCATGCTGAAATATCCTGATTTGGTGTACCGCACCTAGTACTAAGTGGGCAACAACTTTTGGCACACTTTGCTCGCCCTTTGGACCCCGTTTTGGTCATTTTTGGGCAGTTTCTGCAGTAAAATAGCAAGTAGTTTTGGACTGTTTGGGCATTTCTAGCCTGCATAATGGCGTCATCTTCGCATGATAGTGCCATCTTTAACATTACAAAGTTGGATGGTACTAACTACTCTTACTGGAAGAGTCAAATTTGGCAGGTCTTGGTGCAGAAATCTCAGATTAAGCCACTTCGGTTGAGTGGGGAGCAGCCTGAAACTATGGACAATGACGACTGGCTTGAACTTGATGAGCTATGCAAGTCCACGATTGTATTGTCTCTCACTGAACAGGTACATTATAATGTATTTGAGGAAGCACAAATTGCATGGGATCTATGGAATAAGATCAAGAATCTTTATGATAAGAAAAGTCCGGCAAGTCAGATGTACTGGTTGAAGCAGCTTATGGATTTGCGCATGAAGGATAATGCGACTATGTTTGCTCACTTGAGCCAGTTCCATGCTATACTGAAGAACCTGACTTCGCAGGATATCACCTTTGGAGAGGAAGTAACTCCTCTTTTCTTGCTTGGGACTCTGAATGAGTCATGGGATGTTTTCCGTACTGCTCTTTGTGCCTCTAGTGCTACTCTAAAATTGGCAGATGTTGAGAGTGCTCTTCTTCAGGAAGAGGTGAATCGCAAAAACTTGGATGCCTCTCGTGGTAGTCATGCTTTGACAGTTAGAGGCAAGAATGACAGGTATGACCGTGGTAATGGCCGAGGCCGTGACTCATAGAAGGGTCGGTCTAAATCTCGTGGCAAGTCGCGTAGTAAGTCGCGTGGGTGCAATGCAAATGTCACTTGTCATCATTGTGGGAAAAAGGGCCATATTAGACCACAGTGTCATGAGTTGCGCAATGAGAAGCGCAAGGATAAGGGGAAAGATAAAGTGCAGGAGAAGTCCTCTGATCGCAGCATAGTACCTGCGAAGTCCAGCGTCAAGATTGAGGAAATTAATGTCACGCAGACTGAGGAGTCCGATGGTGGTGATGAGTTTATACTTGCAGCTAGTTCTTCTGATGCTTCACACTTGACTGAGACACCTAGTATGTATGCACATTGCTGATTATTGGATTCAGGTGTGTCCTTCCATGTGACGCCTTACCGTGAGTGGTTTCACTCTTACCGTACTGTATCTGGATCAGTCAGACTTGGAGATGACAGGTCTCTTGATATTGTGGGCTATGGAGATATTCAGTTGCAGTTTTCCACTGGCAGTTCCTTTTTGCTCAGGGATGTACGTCATGTACCTGCGCTTACGCGCAGTCTTATGTCTGCAGGACAGTTGGATGATGCAGGGTTTCATGTCTGTTTTGGGGATTCTGCCTGGAAGATTACCAAAGGCAGACTTGTGCTTGCTAGAGGCGCCAAGGCTGGCAGCCTCTATCCTCTTGTTGTATCTGGGTCCTCAGTTGACCATGTTTTGGCAGTGGGTTCTATCCCACATGTATCACTTTGGCATGCTCGTTTAGGGCATATGTCTTTAAAGGGAATGAAAATGTTATCTGGTTTGCAGTATCTTCCGCCTTTGGACTATGCACATTTTGACTCGTGTGATCATTGTCTTTATGGTAAGCAGAATAGGTCTACGCATAAGAAATCGGGTAGGCCATGCATGAGTGAGCCCTTGGCTTTGGTGCATTTAGATGTTTGTGGGCCCATGCCGTGTATGTCTATGGGTGGCGCGAAGTACTTTGTTACCTTCATTGATGATTTTTCTAGGAAAGTGTGGGCTTATCCCATAAAGCAAAAGTCTGATGTCTTGGCAGTCTTTCAGCATTGGCTTGCTCTTGTTGAGAACCAGACTGGGTATAGGCTGAAATGCCTTAGGACTGACAATGGGGGAGAATATGTCTCACGTGCTTTTGAGCAGTTTTGTGATGACAGGGGTATTAAGCGTCAGTTGACCGCCCCTTACACCCCCGCCCAGAATGGTTTGGCTGAGCGCATGAACAGGACTATTCAGGAGCATGTCCACTCTATCCTTAGCCATGCAGGTCTACCACAGAGTTTTTGGGCTGAGGCAGTTAGTACGGCAGTGCATGTCATAAACCGATCGCCTTCCAGTGGATTGGATTTCCAAGTTGCAGAGGAAGTTTGGGCTGGTAAGCCACCCTCTTATGCGCATCTCCGTGTCTTTGGATGTGAGGCATTCTGCCATGTGCCGAAGGACAAGAGAAGTAAATTGGATCCAAAGAGCATTAAATGCATATTCCTTGGCTATGGTGAGTCAGGAGAGATGGGCTATCGCCTATGGGATCCGCAGGCACAGAAAATAGTACACAGTCATGATGTCGTCTTCCATGAAGACAAGATGCACAGGCAGCCTGAGAAGGTGGTTGAGATCCACAGAGTGATCTTTCAGGAGGAGCCTAGAGCTCCAGCACAGCCAGTAGTACAGCCTGCAGCAATTCCTCCACAGGGCCAGGCTATTGGACAGGCAGTTAGACAGGCAGCAGAGCCTGTGGTGAGACGGTCTGCTAGAGACAGACGTCCACCTGACAAATTTCAGCCCTCTATGCATTATGTTTTGGTTATAGATGCAGGAGAGCCTTTCACTTATGATGAGGCTATGCGCAGGGGTGACAGTCACTCCTAGGAGAGGGCTATGCAGTCTGAGATAGACTTCCTGCATAAGAATGAGACTTGGGATTTGGTTGCCTTGCCTAAGGGCAAGAAGGCTTTGCCATGCAAGTGGGTGTACAAGCTGAAAAGTACCCCTGGACACCCCAAGCCGGCATACAAGGCTAGATTGGTAGCAAAGGGTTTTAAGCAGGAACATGGTGTGGACTTTGATGAGGTCTTCTCTCCTGTGGTTAAGATGACCACCCTGCGCTTGGTCTTGGCTTTGGTTGCATAGCTTGACTTAGATCTATATCAGATGGATGTCAAGACGGCTTTTCTACATAGGGACTTGCATGATGAGATCTATATGGATTAGCCTAAGGGCTTTGCAGAACCTGGCAGGGAGCACCTAGTGTGCAAGTTGAAGAAGAGCTTGTATGGCTTGAAGCAGGCACCTAGGGAATGGTATCATAAGTTTGATGCCTTTATGCAGTCACAGGGCTATAGCAGGAGTGCTATGGATCCTTGTCTTTACACGAAGAAAGCCCGTGATGGCAGTTTGCTTATCTTGGTACTCTATGTTGATGATATGCTGATAGCAGGGAAAGCTCATGATGATCTAGATGCTCTTAAATCTCAGCTGAAGAAGAGCTTTGAGATGAAGGATTTGGGACAGGCCTCACATATACTTGGGATGCGCATTAAGCGCGATAGGCATCAGGGGCTTTTGTATCTCTCACAGCGGGAATACATTCATAAAGTCCTTGAGCGCTTCCGCATGCAGGACGTAAAGCCTATTGGCTGTCCATTACCTTCTTATGTGAAGATATCACAGGCCGATTGTCCGCAGACAGATGAGCAGAGGGCCGAGATGGCCAAGATCCCTTATGCTTCAGCCGTGGGCAGTTTGATGTATGCCATGATAGCCACTCATCCAGATATTGCGCATGCAGTTGGTGTTGTGGCACGCTACATGGCTACACCTGGCAGCAGACATTGGGATGCCGTGAAGGGTATCATGAGGTACCTGAAGGGCACAACAGATATGTGTATTTGCTATGGCAGCCATGATACAGGGGTTGTGGGGTACACTGACTCCGATTATGCAGGACATGCAGATAGTAGGAAGTCCACTTCTGGCTATGTATTCATCTATGTTGGAGGGGCTGTCTCTTGGATGTCCAGGGTTCAGAAGTGTACGGCTTTGTCTACCACTGAGGCCGAGTATGTTGCAGCCACTGAGGCTTGCAAGGAGGCCATATGGTTAGGCCGTCTAGTTGCTGACCTTGGGATTGATGCTACACCTACACTGCATTTGGATTCTATGAGTGCCATTCAGTTGGCTAAGAATCCGGTCTTCCATGCGAAGACTAAACACATTGAGGTGAGGTATCACTTCATACGTGGTGTCGTGGAGGATAGGTCTGTTGACCTTGTCAAGATCTCCACTGACGAGAATCCTGCGGATCTGCTCACGAAGAGCCTCACTACTGAGCGCTTTGCCTTCCTCAGGAGGTTGATGGGCGTTGGATGAGATGTCACCTTTCCTCATCCCTTGTACCTATGTACATTTGTACTGTCTTTTCTTTTTTCTTTTCTCTCTCACTAGGGCAGATTCGCCTTTAAGTGGGAGGTTGTTGGGGGTAAAGGCGCCTCCCCCGTGCCGCCCCGTGTATTACTACACTGACAGTACCTGCCACTGCACATTGCAGGTGGCGGGCGCCCGTCACGTCACTTTATTCTTTATTCTTTTAGTGACAGTTTGAATAAAGGAAGGCCCGGTCACACATTGTGACTGTTGGAGTTCCCATTTCTTGTCTCTCTCTTTCTTGCTCTTGCTCTCCCGCCATAGCTCGCGTGCAAGCTTCGATCCTTCTCACCTTTCACCACGGAGGTCTTAACCTACATTCTAGACCTAGCAAGGGGTGTCCAAAGATCCAATTGACCCACAAGATGTCTAGGAGCGAAACATCATTCTCGTGGTTGGCCTTTTCACCACTCGAACTTTGGCCCATGAATCGAGCAGTGCCCTCTCGGGTTAATCCACGGTGAGATCATGGAGGTGATCCACCTGTGCAATATATCCTTTCTTAATTAAATCCTTTAAGAATCAAGCACAAACAAGGCATTCAATCCTAATATCATTCTCCAAGAAAACATTTCTTCTAAGTGGCTCAATGACTCAAGCCTCTTAGTCTTCAGTGATTGGTTTCCATGGTCACTCGTCTGGCATCTAGGGGTCTCTTCCTACTAATGTGTCCATTGAATTATGTTATCTTGTGTGAGTTCCTTGTTATTTAAAACAATCCTCAATGTTACATGCACTCAGATGCTCAAGTGGTGCTTATCAATGTGCACTATGCAAAATTAGGCTTTATGCTTTTCTAGTGCACTACAAGTCTTTAAGTGATGTGATGTGCAATGGAAGCAATGTAGATCACACTCTTTCTAATTAGTTTTAGCTAAATACAACTTCCTTGTATGGGTGATGGCCACTCTTGATGGTCCATTTTGGTCTCTACTGCGTTCTAGATGTGTGGCCTAAGAGATAGCAGGTTTGGTTAGCTAATTCGAGTCTGTGGTGGGATAAGCGACTAATGGTCAGTGACCATAGTCATTTCTCAATTTCCATGTCATGAGTTTTTTTCCTTTATGAGCCATTCTATGCATAGGTGTCGCCTTAGCTTGGACTCAGGCTCTGCAACCCTAGGATGGATTTGATGTGCCAGAAATATTATTATGTATACTTGTCCAAGTTGCAGTGTCCAAGTTACAGACTCCAAAGTCAGATTTCGAGTCCTGTGTCACTTTGAGCATGATGCCTCAGTCATCTAAGGATGAATGAGGTTCAGGGTCTGAGTATGAGTCCCAAACTTGGACAATTTTGTTGTCTTCCAAATGAACTATGACTCAAAACGTTCAAGTCAATTGAGGCTATTCGAGTACGCAAATGGCGTCCGAGTGTGTTAGCGGGGATTCAGAATGGCAAAAAATTGATCAAATACTCCAAGTGCCTACTCTAATATTGCAACCAGGGTCCTGACTATGATTAACAAGCATCAAATGACACTTAGGGCATACCTATAGGGCTCGAGGATGTGAGAATATGAATCGATGAGCAAATCTATGCTCCTTCCCTATAGCTCTCTCTCTTGATTGAATACACACAAATGAGCTCTCTCCCCTCTTCTTGGCTTCTTAAACCCCTTCTCTCTTGCTCTTTTACTTCCCCCTTATCTCTCTTTGCTCCCTTAATGCATTCAAACCATTTTTCTCCTTGTTTTACCGTGTTTTAATAGCACTAGCCCTACTATTTGTTTCCCTTCCTTTCCTTGTTTCTTCCTACCTTAATGCATCCAAAACACAATGCAAGTATCTATGCTACTCCAATCTACTCATCTAAATCTTAGAAGCCAAAAAACTTACTTGCAAAGGAGATTGATTTTCCTTTGACTCCCTCGCTGCCTACCTATCTCAAGCATCGATTTGGGCAAACCCTACTTCAATGCTTGATTCAAAGCACACAAGCACTCAAAGCTTGACTTTGTTGGTCCCGACAATGGAACCAAAATGTAGGATCTCATGCTCGACCACCAAGGCCTACAGGCCGCTTATTGTTTCAAGTGTTCAAGCCAAGTGCAATGACTACCTCTCACATAGCCATGTGTACTCTCTGTAATATCTCTGCACAATAAAAGTTAGTTGGTTAGTTCGAAAGTTAGTTAGTCAATTAATAAGTTAGTAAGGTTACTAACTAAAGACTAATTAAGATAAAAACTAATTAACATTAATAATTAATTATTTTCATTTAATTAAAAATATTTTATTTAGAAAAATTGAGAGTCGTAAATCCGATATTTTTCTTGGATTGATAAGAACCGTGGCCACCATTCGTGTAAGTTACAACGTGAACGGGACTTATGAGCTATATTAATCACTAGTATTAATGTGTATAGTTTGGATGGTCCAAAAATATTAGATTTTGAGCAAAACTAATATATTTTAGATATTTTAGATATTATCCTAAAAAAGATATGGAGATTTTTAGAACTGGATGTCATTTAAAAGAAAAGACAAGTGTTGTTTTAGTTAGTTTTGGAGAATTTATAAAAAGAAAAATAAAGAAAAGTGATTTGCGAAATCGCGGCGCCACGATCGCAATCTACAAATAGTAGACACCACTACGAACAGAGAAAAGAAGGAGTGAACCAAGAGGTTTCTAACCAAGTTTCTTGGCGTTTTACCCCCGTTTTGGAGCCAATGGAACCATCAGATTTATGATCTGAGCATCAGATCACTAATCTTTCCAAGATCCCCCTCCACAAAGAGCTCCACTTCTCAACTACAAGCCCTCTTCTCTAATTCACTATAAATATGAGGCACGGGAGAGGCATAAGGAAGGATAAGGAGACCCTGAGAGGCTGCCATAGAGAGGTAGAGAGAAGGATACCCCTCCAAGAGATTGTGAGGAAGATCTTGAAAGAGAGCTTGAGAGAGAGAGAGAGAGAGAGAGAAGAGTCACCCCGAGAGGCTGCATGGAAGAGAATTAGCTCAATTCCCTCTATCTCGATCCTCGACTTAACCATCTTCTCCTACACTCTATTCCACCTTCTTAATCTCTTAAGTCTACTTGCGGATAATTGCCCCCAAGCGAAGAATGTCGCATGTGGATGGTAATCCCACAACTAGAAATGAAGCTTCAGGCAAAGGCATCACTGTCAATCCAACTGCGGTTCCGGTCCTAAGTAATGTATTTTCAAATTGATAGATGCTTGCTTTGATTCTCGTATGAGATATGTTAGGCCCCATACTACAATGCATGAGTATAGGTCATGGAAATGATAAATTTCATCTCACCTACTCGAAAGATGGAGTTTGTGAAGTGCATATATCAAGGGAAGATAATTGCACCTAGTTACATATGACTTATTTGCTGGTAGAGCAACTACAAGGAAGAATTAGTCAAGGGTTATGAATGGCATAGTCATCAAAAGAACGGCATTAAAAGATTGTGCATAGAAGTGCTAGATTAAAGTATAGTCAAGGGTTACAATAGCATATTTACTAAAAGAATATGACATTGAGAATCAAGAATAGAAACTACTAGTTTAAAGTTTAAATACTTCAAAAGTACTTAGCCTAAGAGCCCAAATATTAAGAAAAACTAGATTCTAGCTCAATGCAAGGCCTGTTGGAGTCTAATTACTTGAGATCATCTCGCACCTATCTTATTAATTATTCACACAATATGCCTATAACATGTTTGATATATGAGGATAATTTTCTAGTTGCCTCATGACTTGACTAAGAGCTAGTACAAGAAATTAATCATAAGGGTTAAAACTAAGATGTCTTGAGATCCGTCGGATAACGATGACTTTTGCCAATCCAAATTCACGATTGGGTTATCAATCAAGGTAAGTGGCCTATAGAACTTACATCATGAATAGTTTTTGAACCCTTAACATATGCCCTAGCCGAAGGAAGGAAGTGTTAAGAAACATTTTTGCATAGTATTGCTCTTAGATTCCAAGGGTAAGAGCAAATATGCAATATAAATGTTATATTGTCTATTCTTGCGTTGTTTGGAAAGAATACAATTGGTTTTTTTGTTGGTTGATCGAACAACATCCAAAATGCTTTTACATTCAATTGGTTGTTGCTACGTTGTTTGGATGATTATTCCAAGTGCTTGTGATTTATGGTAAATGCATGGCAAGAGCCAAGAACTAGCACACCAACCCTAGAGAGGATGAACTTGACTTGGGGGAATTCCCAATCGATATTCATGGCAGCTTGTAAACCAATATGACATGTGAACCAAAATGGTGCATCATAGTAGACTAATTGAGGAGATCATAGTCCGATCTCAAGGAAGGGAGAAAGATAGCAAGAAAATTACTGCAAAGTGTAGTCTCCCTACAACCAAGAGCAACGAGCTCAAAATTTGAGACAAGACATAGAAATGTGTGAGGTCCAACGTGTCTTGGTTCTTGCCAACAGAACTAGGGCAAGACCAAATGTTGAGAGGGAGAGAGCACTAGAGGTGGATCTTATGACACTAAGCAAGCTTCTTGTGAAGTGACTCTTAGATAATATAGCTACAAAGCAAAGCAAAGTAGCCCTAGCAACTATGTTGCTATTGGGGTTAGGAATCACCCTAAACTCTAAGAGCCAAGCCAAGTTACCTATGGTTGCTAAGAAACTCAACAAGTACCAACCCGACCATACAGCTTTGTAGAGTAGTTTGAGCAAGTATATGAGGCAAATGACCTCATGGACCTTGCTTGACATGCACAAGCTTTTGAACTTTGCCTAGGAGACAAATGACATACGTGGTATAGTAGCCTAGTAGATAATGCCGAATGTAATAATTTGAATAACCTTAAGAATGTATTCATCAAGAGATTCTCCGAGGCATGATACTCTGACAACCTCATTGAAGGTTGATGAATGCCAACCAAAGGAACAAGGAGGATATCTGAGACTACATGACTCATGTGTGGAGTCTCTTTAAGAGAATCCCAACAGCAATAGAACAATCTAATGAACAACCAATCTCCACTATATTCATAAACAAATTCCAAAGCAAAAAGATTTATTGTTAAAATATTGAGAATGCATGCTATGGAGGATCATTGATGAGCAAATAGACAATCATAATGAGGCAAAGGCATTGACAAAGAAGAACAACTAATATTATCCAAGCATAATGCAAGTACAATTGAATGATAATAACTTATGGAATGAGTGTGGGGATGAGTGCCTTTTATAGGCTTACAGTAGGTGGTATTGGTAGGTGGAGAAAGGTGGAAAGTGACCATGGTATTCACCAACCATGGTTTTAATAAACCATGCATACTTGACCTAGTCTAAGAATTTGCTTGTAGTTTGTTTCTTTGCCTTGTTTGTTCCAAACAAAGAGGCTATGGTGGATGTGATTGCATATTTCTCAACACCCCTCCTCAATCACAACCAGAAAAGACACAGTATACAAAGGCTGTTGTGAGTAGAACCTTGCTAAGTGTAGACATAGAAAAAATACCAATCATATAAAGCTAGAGGCTGTTACAAGGCCTCACTAAGTGTGTAGAGGCTGTAGTGTGTAGAGATTACATGAGGAGTATAGGAGCTTATGGTGGGAACATTAGGAAAGTCCACATTTTAAACTTAAAAAAGTCTATCAGAAAATGAGCTACAAAAGAGGGACTAGTGAGTCCTATCCTTTTGTTCTTGAGGTTCTTCTTCTCCTTCTTCTTCAATGTTGTCTCTATCTTCTTTGACTGTAGCTAGATATGCTCTTTGAGACCTTTTCTTAGCATAGCAAAATTTCTCAATATGCCCAATTAGACAAGCTCTTCTTCCCTTTCACATAGAGGAGTTGTTGGTCTCCTCTTGGAATGCTTGTTTCTCCCTTATTCTTGATCTTGTTTTCCTCTTCTAGGAGAGAGGCTTTGATGTCCACAAGTTTTGGCTTTGGCATGTTGATTAATGTGGTAGATACATTATCAAACTTAGGTGGAAGACTCTTGAGAAGCACTCCAATGCAAATGTCTTCATCCATATTTAGGTTGATTCCTGCAACTTGTGTCAACAAGATTTCCATATAACTCAAATGAGTTGCAAGTACAGTATTAATTTGCATGTCAAGCCTAAAAATTTCAATCAGTAAACCATATTTGAAGGATATTGAATGAGCTCCGAATAGGGTTTCTAATCGATCCCATGTTGCATAAGATGTTTCACAATCATCAACATGATGAATGTAGCTATCATCAAGTTCAAGCTTGATAATAGCTTGAGCCTTATCATCATTTTTATCCCATACGACTGAAAGTGCAGCTCCCCTTGGTTTCTTCTCTTGACCACTTTTGATTGACCACAAACCTGTCTTCATTAGGATCACTTTGATCCTAGTTTGCCACGTATGGAATCCAGCACCATTGAATTGAGATGTCACTAAGTCTTTGCCCATGTTGAGATTGCAAGGTCAACAAAAAATCAGCTCCAAACAAGTCAAATTTCAATTGAGCACAAGTGCCAAGAAGCACTCGGTGATTAGTATCAAGAGATGCTAGGTGATTTGGTAACTAGTATGCCCTTTGAACTTGGGATCTTCAAAGTCTTGCAAGTCTGAGTCTTCTCCTCCTTGATTTGATGCTAGAGTAGCACAAAAAAACTCAAATTTGATCAAGGGCACAGCTGATTGTGTTAGATAACATAAGTGCTAAATTATTAGATGAGTGTCAATGGACACTGTGCTTGTATCGTCTTGAAATGCTTGCAAGTCTTGTCAAGATCTCCCCTCCTTGTTGCTAGTAAATAACTTGAATACTTGCTAAAAACTGAGTGCTAGAGAAAACTAGAGAGTAAGTGACTTGATTTGAGCCATAGGAGTGAGAGAAGGAAGTGAAGCATGAGCTTGAAGCTTGATAGCTATGGCTGCCCTCTTTAGGGTTTTGACATGCGACTGGTTTTTTCCTTATTGCAGCACTTAGACATAACCATTTTACAAAACCTCTGAGCTGCAGATAGCTTGGTTGTGTAGCTTCAATTGCCCTATAGTAGTGGGCGGCATCATTGCGCATGCATGCAAAATTGATGGTATGAATCACAGATGGCGCAAACTGGCCTACGAGCTGTTAAAGGCACAATGCTGGAGCATAGACTCAGTAATGTTGGACTTTGAAGTGATGGGGAGGAGCATCTAGGGTAAGGAAAGAGTTATTTAGAAGAAAGTACGAGTTGAAATGGCTCGAGAAGAGAGATTTAGGTCCTCCACTGAAGGTGAGTAGCTATGGAGGTAGGTGAGAGATTCATGGAAAAGTGGAGGGAGCCAAAAATTCAAACTGGAATGACTCAATTACTGGCCTAATGACTCACTAACTTGAAACCCGCTCTGATACCATGCTAAAATATTGAGAATGCATGCTATGGAGGATCATTGATGAGCAAATAGACAATCATAATGAGGCAAATGCATTGACAAAGAAGAACAGGTAATATTATCCAAGCGTAATGCAAGTACAATTGAATGATAATAATTGATGGAATGAGTGTGGGGATGAGTGCCTTTTATAGGCTTACAATAGGAGGTATTGGTAGGTGGAGAAAGGTGGAAAGTGACCATGGTATTCACCAACCATGGTTTTAATAAACCATGCATACTTGACCTAGTCTAAGGCTTTATTTGCAGTCTGTTTTTTTGCCTTGTTTGTTCCAAACAAAGAGGCTATGGTGGATGTGATTGAACATTGCTCAACATTTATAAGGCCTTGGTGGTGAGAAACTCAAATCTACAAAGGGATGTGCTAGCTAGGGTCTTTGAAGAAGAAGCCATATGTGTAGATAACCTACTCAAGGAGACAAGCTCAAGAGCCATAGCTCAAGATAACACTACCTCTAGATCCTCAAAGAGAGCTATGACCATTAGCAAAAGATCTAGCCAGAGCACACAACACAAGGGCAAGAGTGTCAACAACTAGAGCCAAGAGCTGGCAAACATGAAGTTAGAGTTGGCTTCAAGAAGTGATGAGAAGACCCATATGACCTCATGTACAATGCATGCATTGCAGAGGAAATTATCTTCCAACCAAGTGCATGGATCCTAGATCAAGACCATGTGCTAACTGCAGTAGGGTTGGCCATGATGCAAGTGTTGTAGATTTCCAAGACAATTCCCATACCCTCAACCATACAATCAGTTGTTTTACTTAGGGAATATGCCATCAAACTTTAGAAGGGGAGCTCCATTAGCTCTCAGAGTACCCAATGACTCCAAGCTAGCTATCCCTAGGATGGACATTAACCCTACAGGGATAGCCAGACCACGTAGACCCAT
This sequence comes from Lygodium microphyllum, assembly GCF_053477565.2. Classification (NCBI taxonomy): domain Eukaryota; kingdom Viridiplantae; phylum Streptophyta; class Polypodiopsida; order Schizaeales; family Lygodiaceae; genus Lygodium; species Lygodium microphyllum. Next base: position 75,904,554 of record NC_141163.1, read on the forward strand.
TGTGACTCATCCACTAAGTGATCACCTAGGGCATATCTCATCTCACTGCCTCGAAAGAGAGTAAGTAAATCGAGACAAGGCTGATCTGAGATGTCCAGAGGACAAGATCACACACTTGTACACCAAGTATATTGGGCAAAAAACCTCAACTAGTTTGATAATTGTACATGTTATCTGTACCATTGGGGTTGTTTTGGAGTTGAGACACATGATGGTGAGGCCACACCAATTCTATTGAATGTCATGAACCTGAGCACAAACTAAGTAGGCCAGTATTTCATTACCTGGACCTAGTAAACCTTGGCACATCGTCAATAGGGAAGAAGAGCCATAGAAAAAGGAGAAAGAGGGTTGAGGCAAAGGTCACACTGAAGATAGACAGTACCACCACACATTACCCAAGGGGAATCAAGTCACAGATATAGAAGCAAAAACATCTCTCTTAAGACAATAGAAAAGGGGAATGCCAAGATTGGGGAGTATCTTGACCTAAGACACTAATTGAAAGTAATAGATAAGGTTGAGGAGTGGGTGAGAGAAGCCCAAGAGCACCTAAAGAATATTGAACCCATCATTGAAGATGAGATTGATGAGCTCTATAGAGAGTGAGCACACTAGCCTTACCTACATGAGTAAGATTGAGAGACACATCCTCACACCATGTAGCACCGCATAGACAAAGCCTAGATGCCACATGTAGGCAAACCTCCTAAAATAACTAGCAAAAGAACATAGAGCTTGATAAAAAGCAAGCGGTTGGAAATCTGTTCACGACATTGATATCAACCCCCTTGTGACTCTACCTCTCGGAGAGCTGCTTAGGCAAAAAACAACACTATGGCAAGTGTTGAAGTAGTGGTATAAGGACCTGATGAGCTTTGACCAATCGACTTTCCTGAACACGATGCATCAACACAACTATCGAGCTTAACCCTAAACTTAGTGCCTAAGTCCTTGCATGTAAACACTTTTTGAAAAGGCACAAAAATGCATGTAGTTTTACATGTCATAGCATTATGAGATGCCACAAGAAAGAAAATTGTAGATACGAGAGCAAGAGTCAATGTGCTCAGCCATACAGTCCTGTAGGCCTAGGGTAACCCACTTGCTGTGGGGGCTATAAAGTTTAATATCATACTAGCTAACAAAATGAAGGTTAGACCATTTGGAGCACTAAAAGATTGTCCAGGCTTGAAGATAACAAGAGTTTAGTTCCAGTGAACTTCATAGTCATGAAGGGAGTGGACTATGACATCCTACTAGGCCGACCCTAGATGCAGAACACACGAGTGATAGAGGATTGGGGTAACAATCTAATATTCTTAGGTAATAGATTGGAAGCTGTGAGAGTCAAGGTGGATACCTGAAAGAGCACACTAGTCAACTTAGATGCCCTCTCTAAAATCTTGAAAGGAGACTCACAAGTCAGTGAGCTGATCAAAACTTGATTATTTAGTGGGCGTCCACGCTATGGCAACCTGCTTCTTCAACAAATTTGTAAGGGGTGTTGCGATTAGGGCATAGTCCTTAATGAATATCCTGTACCAACTTGTTAATCCAAGAAAGTTATGCACTTCTTTAACAGTAGCTGGTAGAGGACACTCTTGGACATCCTTGACCTTTGTAGGATCTACAAAGATTCCCTCATTTGACACAATAAATCCAAGGTATTCAACCTACCTTTTAAGGAAAACACACTTTTTCTTCTTAGCATAGAGCTTATGAGTTCTCATGGTCTCAAGGATGATGCAAACTTGGGATTCATGATCCTCCTCTTCCTTGGAATAAACCAAGGTATCATCAAAGAAGACAAGCACAAAATCATCAAGATATGTTCTAAAAATGTCTTGCATTAGCCTATTAAAGGTGGCAGGGGCATTAGTCAATCCAAAAGACATTATCGTGAATTCGAAATGACCATATCTTGTGTTGAATTCCATCTTAGAAATATCTTCTTCTTTGACGCAGATCTGGTAGTAGAGTGAGCTCAAATCAATTTTGGAGAAGATTTTTGCTCCCTGCAATCGATCAAGTAACTCGTCTATGCTTGAGATAGGATATTTATTTTTGATGGTTACTTGGTTTAGGCCTCTATAATGGATGCAAAGGTGAAGTGTACCATCCTTCTTCTTTTGGAACAAGACTAGAGCTCCCTAAGGAAAATTGTTGGGGCATATGTACCCTTGGTCCAATAGTTGTTTGAGTTGTTCCTTTAACTCAATAGCTTCAGGAATGGACATCTTGTAGGGTCTTTTTGCGACTGGTGTAGCTGCTAGTGTTAGCTTAATTTCATGATCCACTTCCCTTGGTGGTGGTAATTCAATCAATTCTTCTAGAAACACATCCACATACCCTTTTAGCCAAGATGGTTCTTCATTGGTGTCCTCTACCTATTCCCGTTTGTTTAGCTTGATCAAGTAGACGGGTAATCCTTTCCTTATGCCTTGAACTATTCTCGTTGCCTTTGCTAGCTGGATTTTAGGTTTACCTGCTCCCTGTGTTGTCATTAGCTCGTCCTAGGGATTTCAAAAGGAGACCTGTCCTTTCCCACAATGGAAGTGAGCATCATTGGGGAGTAGCCAATCCATCTCAAGTAGGCACTCATGGACTCCTAGATTCATTACATTGAACTTAATAGATGTGGGTTTGTCTCCGAGTAGGAGTTCCACCTTAGCATTTTGTCTAGTGCAAGTGATTTCTCGCCCATTCGCTAATTTAACAAGCAAAGTAGGTGTAGCTACAGTGGTTATTCCTAACCTTCTTGCACAAGCTGGTGAAATAAAGAAATGCGTACTGCCTCCCTTCTTCTCGTTCTCTCTCTCCCTCTTCTTCTTCTTCTTCTTCTTCTTCTTCTTCTTCTTCTTCTTCTTCTTCTTCTTCTTCTTGTCCCTCTTTTCTTCTCCTTCTCTCTCTCGCTTCCTCTTCTTCTACTCTTCTTCTCCTTCTCTCTCTCTCTCCCTCTTCTTCTTCTTCTCTTCTTCTCCTTCTCTCTCTCCCTTTTCTCTCTCTTCTCTCTCTCTCTCTCTCTCTCTCTCTCTCTCTCTCTCTCTCTCTCTCTCTCTCTCTCTCTCTGTCTCTGTCTCTGTCTCTCTCTTTGTGTCACGACCAGGGGGGGCGTGCCTGCTCGAGACCACGGGGGGGTTTCCTATTCACGATGGAGGGGGGCTGCTACCTCTCGACACGGAGGGGGGGGCTACTATCAAGTCGAGGGAGGGGGAAGGCTCCCCTTTTAAAGAGGGGGAGGAGGGTGGTCTGGCCGGCACCCCTCCCACCTGGGGGGCTACATGCCCCCTATCTTCCTCTTACTCACTCACTCACTCACTCTCCCCGCCATGCATTCGGCAGGGGGAGAGAAAGGGAGAGTAAAAAAAATTTGTCTACGGGAGGGGATATTACACGCAGTTTTCGAAGCAGAGAAATAATCATCCATTGATTCAATCCATGTCTCCACCTCTACTGTGACGTCTTTCCCTTCTCCATCAATCTCGAGTGCCTTAATTTGCTTGAGAAGAATTTTTTTCTCTTGCATGTCAGCATTTGTGGGTGCAGAAGGTGCCTAACAATCAATCCATACCATTTAGGTTATTCTGTTTAAGATATTTCTATGAACCATGCATAAATCAATTGCATATCATTACAAAGTTTCACTCTGATACCAACTGTAACATGCTTGCCTATTAGATGTCCAAGCACGTTTTAGCGGTCCATTGAGAAACGAATCTAAGCATCGTCATCTGGCACTCCCAGGGAATGTTTTGGGGTTTGTCACCTAGGGTTTCCCGAGTCTGCCTCGCAACTGAACATTCACGGCCAAACCCACTAGAATCGACTTGAAATCTAGGTTCCTAGGGTGGCCAAGATCTCCTAACAACATTCTAGCATCGGATTTTGGACATCCTACTTTATGCAGAGATACCCAATCCGAAGCAGATCCATATCGCACTTGGTTCAAAGAGAATGGAAAATTAGAGGGATGCACCACTCAACCTCTCTGCCCATAGGGCATAGTCCCATTCTGGTCCCCTAAAACGGCATGAATCAGGTTCTAACTTAACAATACCTAAAGTCAAATGGTGATAAATCCTTGTGAGAAGCCTCCTAGTTCTCTGGGACTACCCTGCCGTAGGATGGACCTGTCGGGGATTCCGTCCACCTGCTTCCCTTGATAGCTTTAGTTTTCTAATTAGGTCTTACCACATTTATGTGTGACATTTAAAATTGGCTTCATTAATTAAGCCTTTTAGGGAATAGGGTTCGTTCGCGTAATTTACAGCACATACACAAAAACAAAACACGGAGTCCTTTTGACAAACAAGTTCCTTAACATATCTTTAAGTTAATCTTTGTCTCCTACCCATATAGGAGAATTATGTATCCCTTTTGTCCAACAGAAGTACCCGGTACCCCATGCCTCATATTTATAATGAATTAGAGAAGAGGGGATGAGGCTAAGAACAAGAGTGGAGGGGCTATTGGAAGAATCAATGATCTGATGCTCAAATTGTAAATCTGATGGTTCCATTGGCTCCAAAAGGGGGTAAAACCTCAAGACACTTGGTTGAAAAGCTTTTAGATCACTCCTTCTTTCTCTCCCTGTTCGAAGTGCTGTCTACTATTGGTAGACTGCGATCACAACGCGTGGGATTTCGCCAATCACTCTCTTTATATTTTTTCTTTTTATAAAATCTCCAAAACTAACTAAAACATCACTTGTCTTTTCTTTTAAATGACATCCCGTTCTATCTTTTTAGGATAATATCTAAAATATCTAGAATATGCTAGTTCTACCCAAAATCTAATATTTTTGGACCATCCAAACTATACGTATTAATACTAGTGATTAATATGGCTCATAAGTCTCATTTACGTTGTAACTTTTGTGAAGGGTGGCTGCAGTCCTTGTCAATTTGAGAAAAATATCAGATTTACGACTCTCTCTCTCTCTCTATATATATATATATATATATATATATATATATATAAAATTAAACAAAAATTATTAGCTATTAACGCTAGTTAGTTTTTACCTTAGTTAGTCTTTAGTTAGTAATCTTACTAACTTATTAATTGACTAACTAACTTTCGAACTAACCAGCTAACTTTTATTGCATGGAAATAATACATCAGTGAGGAAAGATGTCTTCTCATCCTACTTCCATAAACCTCCTAAGAAAAGCATATCATTCCACTAGGAGACTTTTACTAATAGATCTACAAGATTCATATCAGTAGTAGGGATCTTAACGAGCTCAATGGACATCGTCTACCACATCTTTGATGAAGTGATAGTGTACCTCAATGTGCTTTGTCTTCACATGGAAGACTAGATTACAGACTAACTAAATGGTATTCATCAAATCTAAATGCCTTATAGGAGTATTAGCCATATCAAGATCTACAACCAAAGGACCTAACCATAGAGCCTCCTTGCAAGCCTCAATGGTGGCTACAATATAGAGAGAAATACTTGCAAAAAATAACTGGTGTTTAAACCCAAACTAACTCTTATGACCTCTTTAACCAAAGTGCTTCTTCTTTCAAGTTTTTCTCCAAGATTCCATGGTGGATAGCCATTTATCTTCTTCTTCTACTAACTAGAGAGATTATTTGTTTATATGAACATGGGGAAAGTGTTGTTTTAAGCATAAGAAATAGGTACATAATACATATGATCATTCTTAATAGTTGGGAGTTTTCAATAGTAGCCCCCTAATTTTTGGCACAAAATGTGGAGTAAACTATATAATATTCAAGAACTACCGCTTCTAATCTCCACATTGAAGCTTCTTTGATTAGGAAGATGGTAGGACATAGTCTTCTTGGAAACCCTTTAGGGTTTCTTTTTTTAAGATCCAGAGCCATTTCTTGCTAGAAATCTTAAAACATAGTAGGACAGCCATAGCCTCAAGCTTGAAGCTTTCATCTTCTTCAACATTTCTCATTCCTCGAACTTTAATACTCTTTTATAGTAGTTATATTCCAACAATGGGACCAAGATTGCATACATTAAAGAGGATTCAAGCATTCAAAGGCATTATGGGGCAACAATATGGGGATTCCACACTTAAAATTTAAATCTCTCATCAATAAGCTTTCAAGAGGGTTGAAGACACTTCTATCTCAAGGCTTGTATGCTCTTGATTGGAGTGATCTATGAAGATTGTGGCTAAGGAGCATTATGGATCAATATGAGGCTTCTCTTCTACCTTGATGGTTGAGGCTTGGTTCTCATTGAATTGTTGATATTCTTCAATCCTTTAAGAGATAATCCACTCATTTTAATATCTAAATATCTCCTAAGCTGATTGTTGAAGCCTATCCAATTGTTGATGGGAGGTTATGGTATTCTTAGGCTTCTAATGTACTATGAATCAAAGATAGATACCTCTGTAGATTAATTAAAGACTTTTGATTAATTCTTGGCATTGAATCAAATTCAATTGAAATTACATTTCAATCCTTTCATTGATGATCTTGATTTGTGCATTAGATCTTATTATACCCAAGAATAATTATAAAAGGGTAAATTATGCAATTAATGGGTCACTACTTTGCAATGGTAAGGCCCTCAACCCATCATTCATTTCTATTCTCTATTTTTGATTGATCCATGCACTTCATTAAAGCCTAAAAGCTTCAGTTCTAGAAATGCATATAATCCCTATTTTCATAGAATAGTATGCTCTTGCCATGATGAATATTCATATCGAGAAAAAAGGTAGATTCACAAGGAGATAGTGGGACAAAAAGAGAGGTGACCCTCCCTCCTATTAAAGTTCCTGAAGGGGTGCCAAATGACCTAGGGAGAACTTTGCCCACTTCCCAATTATTTGAGCCTATGTAGAGAGCATGTCATACCATTTTATCCCCCACATAGGTACCACGAGTGGACTCATTGAATATTTTGAAGATTTAAGTTGAAGAAGATCAAAATAGAGTATTCATTGAACAAATTACAAGGATTATACATTATTTTGGCCTTTAAGAATAGGGTACACATACTTGCAGGTGAAACATGGCAATAAAGCTTATTTTGGGGGATGATTCCCATCCATTTATAGGTGATGCATGCTATTATAGGTTATATAGGTTCATTATAGGTCATTGCAGTGAAATAGGGCACTAGAGTTCATTTTTGGGGGTGATTTACATTCATTTATAGGTGTTGTAGGTCGTTATAGGGCATATACAGGGCTATTGCAAGCCTTACAAGCCCTACAAGCCCTTACAAGTCATATACAAGTCCTCACAAGTCATATACAAATTACTACATGGTTTAGATACCTTACTTTGGACCTATAGGTGTCTAGAACACTAAATCAATGAATTTATAAGGTGTTAGACATTTTTGTATAGTAATAAAAAAATATTTTGAGAATATTATATCTTAATTCTAATGGAATGCTTGCTATCTCATCTTAAAGAGCTAATCATTAGCTTTGATATGAATTAGAAGTTAGCTCATTTGCATATATCAAAGTCAAAAGCTAAAGCCATTTTTATGATAGGTAATCTGTTTGGACATCATACCGAAACAACATGGAACATGGAAAATAACAAGACAAATGAGGATGTCTAGCAACCGATTGAGAAAGTAAGATAATGTTTGAGCCTAGATATGGTTATGTTATGCTTTGCCACTTGGATTTGAGCTACATTTGATGTACTTGGTCTTTGGATAGTCACTTGGAGCTCCACTGATTACTCACTTATGGACATTGAGAAGATTCATTGGATACTTATACTCCTTGATGTTTCTATGATATGCTTTAGGTACTCGGATGGCATATGCTTGATGTGTTGAGCTTGGATTTCTCACTTTGCATTCTCGATTTTCTCCTAGTGGGAGACACTTGTATCTACTTGGCAAAGCTTGGTTCTTTGAGATAGTGGAATTCTCTTGATTTATGTCTATGCTCTCATGTATGCTACTTGATGTAGTCACCTCTACTCATGGACTGATTTGATTCCATATTCTTTGGACACCAACACTTACCTCTATCAACAGCTTGTTAATGATGTATATGTGCGTATTGGTTATGTACTCATCGTCATTATTCTTTACTTATTCAATTTTGCATTTGGCAGATCTCTATAGTTGCTCTTGAGATCTTTCACATACATGATGTATATGCTTATGGAATGTATTGTCTACTAACACTTTGAGTTTGTCATAGTCTTTGGTATTGGTGGTCTATGTCTATTCACTACTAATTTCATTCTTTATATATCTCAGTTACTATCTAGATATCCTTGGTAGTGGGAGCTTGCTATCTTATCTATTTGCCCACAATTGGATTGACATACACTGCTACATTTATTACAACAGTGCTGTAATTGTTTTGAGCATTCTTTAAGAGAGCAAACAATTTATCCTAGAAGTCTTTTGGTTGCATCCGATTGACAACTATGCCCTCATTTATTCCCATCCTTTTGGATTAGGTGTTAGGTCTATTTTGATATATTACAGCAGCCCATATTCTTGTCATTTGTAGTCATTATTGCAAATACTTCTTGATGGACCAAAAAATGGGCCGGCACTGGCTCATGCACTAGCCGGGCCTCGTCACTACGCACAAGACAACCCCTCGGCCTTGCGGCCAGGAGCGTCTATCAAAATCTCTGCCTTCCTAAACATTGCGTTTGTAATACGTTGTAGTCCAACTGATCCTAACCCAATATTACTCCTCAGAGGGAGTCCCTTTCACATAGCCAAAAGGCTCGAATCACATACACATGGGGTTCCTCCTACGGCTGAATGCCGTCAACCCTCTGCGACTCTCCTACACTTTGGGGATTGGCCCCTCAGTGCGTCGCTCAACAAATAGACACATCGCACAAAAGTCGCTCAAGGTACCAAATAAGCGTGTCCAGGAGTGTACCATTTCTTCCTCACTTGCTTTCCCCTTTGGGACCCGCGTCTACCTACAGCATGGGTACCTCACTGGCTCTCAACGTAGGTCATGTCCTAATAAACCAATTGCAATGCATGTCCAGGAGCTGGTCTCTGATACCTTTAAATTCTTTTCATGCTCTATGCATTTGGTGGATGCCTAATGCTCAAACATTTAGCAAAACAGTATCGTGCACAAGTGCAAAAACATTCTTTTAATGGTTTCTTTTCTCTAGCGTTCGTGCTTTGTTGCATGGGCCTAGCACCGAGGTGATCCTCGTGCTACTAGGCTCTTAATTTTAATTATTTTTCGTCCTAAATGCTATGCATAGAAATCAGCAACTTTTCCATCATCTCACACGGCATTTAGGCATATTTCAACTACCCTACCCTCCCCCGTTTAAATATTGCATCGTTGCATAGATTTATAGGGTGTTTTGCCATTATTTTGTATTAAAAAAATGGGGAAAAATGCACTAAAACACGAAAATAGGGCTGATCTGAAGCAAATCCTCATGCCTCAGCCCTACTATACATCCACGGACATTGCTCTTATTTATCATTATTTTTTCGAAGCCCGAAATGTATTTTTCCCTATTTTTAAAGGGTTTTCCCCTATTTTCCTTCATTTTTTAATTACTGAAAATTGAGATCAGTTTATGGGCTGTGGCCCTTAGTTCCTTTTAGAAAAAAAAATAAAATTTTAGTTGATGTGGATTAATTATTTCATCATTTTTCTCCCCAAAAAACCCCATTTTCCTTTATTTTTTAGCATTTTACGTGTTTTGGTTTACCATTTTCCGCCATCCGACACATGTATTTCTAATTTTTAAATGATAGACGGACAGAAAACAACTCAAACAATGATATACTCAAATCTCATTCCATATGAACACATTTTCATAAACCAAAATTGCATCCAAAGACCATTTTTTAAATAAAAACTATTATTACCGTGATTTGCGGGTTTTTGTATTTAATTTGGCGCGTCCCACGACTGATTTCCAGCCATGAACTTTGCTTGGAATCAGCAATCTACAATGATTTGGCATTGCCCTTCAATCTCATCAAGAATTGGCATCCATCCGGCCGTCGATTTCCATTATATTCTTCTACGCACGAACGGGGTTTAAGAGGAGAGAGGAGGAGGAGAGAGAAAGACTGAAATTGCAGTTTTCGATCCGGGCCACCATATCTCGCGCGAGGGGCGGCGATGCGGAGCGGAAATCAAGTGCAGTGGCCTTCTGTGATTAGATCTATGGCTTACTTGCAGCCTGCACATGGATTTGTGGGGGGGGGGGGGGGGGGGGCATTTTTTTCCGCCGCCGTTCAATTCGCGGCACTTCCTGGACTGTGACGAAAAAATTGGGGGTGGGAAGCCAAAGGGCACCCCCCCGGCCGCTAGTCATGCCTTTTGATTTCTCCAATTTGGCCACTCTCTTGGGCGTCCCGGCCGGTTTTTGGCTATCTTCCTCGTCCGAGCTCCGATTGACGTTCTGTAAAATTCTGGGCGTTCGTCTCGGCATCCCGGATAGGCATGCAGCTCCCACATCCCATCCCAACTGACAAAAAAATTACTAAAAATCCGGACGTGTCACTTGGGTGCCCCGTCGACTGCTTGATGCTTAAAATCGTCCTAGATCGAGCTGCCGCCTTCGAGATCCGGTATTTTTCCCCGCATTTCCACATTTTTCTCCTATTTTTAGGCACGTTCCGAGCCTAAAATCCAGCTTTCATTGGCGACCACGAGATAGGATGACTCAGTCCGTCAAACTCACGAACATATTTGCAAAAACATCAACAAGAAAGAGCATCAAGCTGCTACAAAATAAATACACAACAAAACACAATGCAGCTCTCACCCAACCCCTGACAAAACCAAGGCATGACATCCACAAGGGGTAGGCCTAGCAGCATCTAATAGAAGATCCGAAGCGAGTCACTAACCAACTGCTCCAACACAGCCAAACTAAAAAAACCTATCAAAGAGGTTGCCCTAAGTGGTAGTCTGAACTACTTACCAACTAAAGACAATACACCTAGGAGCTCCCACTAGGCGAGGACTCCTATAGCCTGATCAAGGAGTATTCTCTTTCAGTACATTTCTTCTCTTAGGGTTTTTATTTTATCAACATACTTGGGCATGTAAAAAGGAGGGAGCTGAGCGTAGTGACCCAAGGAGAACAGGGCATCGGTCTCAGGACCTGTCACGGCACCCAAGAACCTACCAAGCCCTCGCAAGGCGACACTTAATCCTTTTCTAATGCTCACTTTTATTTTCGCTCCAACCTTCCTTGTTTTGCTATATTTTTTTGTCCCAGCAAGAAGCCACCCCTAGGAAGACAAGGCATTGGCCCCGGGTCTGATTCGTCCCTAGGAACCTACCAGGCCTTCGCAAGGCAATGATCAACTGCTTATATATTTTCATTCCTTTTCTTTTCTTGGGATAGGGGTTAGAACCCCTTTTTACACACCTTCATATTTATATTCATCTTTTAGGATGTTCAAGGTTTCTTGGCATCATCATTTTTATCTTCTGGCAGGCTTCTCTAATTGCCTCACTACTAACAAAAACTCCTAGAACGGCTGCCTAGCAGGCTAACAGAACAGGGCCACTAGGACTTCCTTCTAAAACAGGTCTTTTGATGCCTGACATTGTCTTTACAGGAGGCAATGACTACTCCGACCTCCCTCAAACATACTTAGCCTAAACCCGGGACTTCATGCCTTGGTTGCTGGTCCCCAACAAAAATGTATCCCCTCGACAAGCACAAATACACATATAACAGGAAAGAAAGGTACTTGTAAAGGAGAGGTATCACCTGGATTGGCCCCACAAGAAGCTTCCATCGCAGCAAAGGCTCCGCCAGGCTCCACCAAATTCCACGAATCACGAAACCTGTCCAGCACAACACTTAAAACAAAAACCTGATTAAACGTACCCGCACTAGACAGGGGAATGGCCCTCTTGGCCTAATGAAATGAAACACTTCACTACAAAACTGAATCGGCCCTCTTGGCCTAATGAAATCAAACAATACTACTCATAACATCCTCCTGGAAACAACTATGATAGACATCAAAGCATACCATTCCCAGGGGGACAGAGGCTCGTAGCCCTAAACTAGATGCATTAAATTATGACCCATCCCTCCTGCGTATATCGCAAGAGGTGTTCGCATCACATGTTGTCTAATCAGTCTGTGGGTCCAAGATAATAAAGGCAGATGAGTCTCCCTTACCCTCTGCATCACCCAGATCAACCATCGTCTGCCAAAGAGGGCATGTTCAGAAAGCATACCCCACAAACGACCAGGTCCTGTCTCACCATCAATAGATATATGGGGACAAGGGCCACAATTAAAGAAGAGGTCTTCCTCATACGCAAAATTAGCCAATGAATTGGCAAACTGATTCCAATTTCGTGGAATCAGCTGAAAAGACACTCTATCAAATTCGTCTAGCAGGGCTATGGCAGTATGATGGTACATGCAAAGGATGGGGTTTCGTACCATATACGTCCCATTGAGTTGATTTAAAACCAACTGAGAGTCCCCTTTCACCAATAACTGGCGGATACCACCCTTCTTTGCAATGTTTAAACCCATAATCAGGGCTTTGTATTCAGCCATGTTATTGGTAAAATTCACCCCGAGATAAGCAGCTAGCTTCATGACAATCCGTCGTCGGGGGTCTCGGATGACAACTCCTACACTTCCTTTTTTGGATGCACCCCTGGACGCCCCATCAAAGTACAAGGTGTACGTCCATAAAGGGTTTACATATCCTGCCATCCGGAACTCTACTCGTAATTATGGTAATCGAAATTCAGCATATTCAACGGGTGGACTGTAGGCTCCATCCCTCCATCATAATTGAATTCAACAGGGATGCTCGTCAACATTTGTAGGCAGTGATGGTAGAAGACCTTGATCTCCCAAATAAATGTCCCGCCTTCTTGCTCAATCACCTTGTATCCTTTGCTCCACCAAATGAGCTTTCCCTGATGATACCTCTGTTCTAAATACGGGTGTTCTAAATAAGGGATCAGACGACCCATCAACCTCTACCACGATTTCCTTGCAGATATTTGATCGATCTCTCCCAGACCTGCAAGGCAGGCATAGTATTAGTGCAATCAGAGATAATAAGGTTTAATCTTGTTAAGATTAACCTTATTTTTAAATTCTACCCCCTCAAGGTCAGCTAGCAAGACTGTGGACTTATTCTTTCCTATTCTAACGATCCTATAGGGCCCGTCCCATTTGGGCTCTAGCTTGCCTGGAAATAATTCACGTCGTGCGTCATAATACAGAACAAGCTTTCCTTTCTTGAAGGTGTATTTCTTGGCTTTGAGGTCGTGTAGCTGCTTCATTCGGCGCTTCGCCACTTCTTGGTGCAATAAGCTCTACAGCTTAAGCTCATCTAAATGTGCCAGTGTCGTCAAGCGCTCAAAAAGTGCATCTTCATCACTCAAAGAATGATTGATGGTAAACCGAATAGTCGGCAACTCAATCTCTAAAGGCAAGACACACTCCTCCCCATATACTATTTTGAACGGGGTATGGCCAGTGACTCGTTTGAAAGTCGTATTATAGGCCCACACTGCCACGTATAACTTTTTATCCCAATCCCGTTTCTTTTCCGACACAATTTTGGACAGGATGCCCACAAGCTGCTTGTTGGTGCTTTCAACTTGCCCATTGGCTTGCGGGTTATATGGGGTTGTCTTGTTATGCTTGATTTGCCATATCTCTGTCAAAACTTTGATCACCTTATTCAGGAAATGAGTTCCGCGGTCCGATACTAATTCTTTCGGCGGACCAAAACGGCATATTATCTACTCTAAAAGGAAACTAGCAGTTTCTTTAGCATCATCTTTCCTTGTTGCATGTGCTTCTGACCACTTCGTGAAGTAGTCAGTTGCTACAATGATATACCTCTTTTGCGCAGTCGACGATGGAGTAATAGGACCCACAAAGTCTATGCCCCACTTCTCAAATGGAAGTATCGCCATAATAGGGGTGAGTGGTCGTTTCCTATTCTCTCGACTATCATGTCGTTGACATATATCGCATCGCTTAACATATGCAAACGCATCCTAGAAGATGGCAGGCCACCAATAACTTGCTCTTAAAGCCTTTTGTGCTGCAAGCCATCCAGCAAAATGGCCACCGCAAGCTCATGGCACTCTTCCAAAATGAATGGCACCTCATCAGGCATCACACATCGGTGATAGATGTCATCAACCCCTTGCCAATATAATGTACCTGCGATCAAGGCAAACTTTAACGCTTGCTGCTTAATTTTCATTCTCTCAGCTTTAGATAATTCAGATCCCGCCTCTCCCGTTGATAAATAATGCGTTATTGCAGCATACTAGGAGGGAATAGATGCCGTATCTATTTTAAATAACAACTCCATGTCACTACCTTTAGCCACAGATTCTTTCGGCTTCCCAAAGTCCACAAGACATTCCACGATGCCTTGCAACCTTGGTGGCTTACTCCTGATTTCATAATCAAATTCCTGCAAAGTGATCAACCACTTTGCTAGACAATCAGGCGGTTGTAGCTTATTCATCAATAATAGAAGTCTCTTCGCCTTTGTATAAAGAACGACTTTCTCATAGAGAATATAATGCCTGAATTTCTTGGTCCCAAAGACCATCGCTAGACACAACTTCTCCATGTAGGTATAATTAATTTCGGATACCCCCAGCTTCCGACTAGCAAAAGCAATCGGGTGATACCACTTCTCTTTCCAAATTTGGGCTAAACAGCAGCTAATACTATACATGGTGGCTGCTGAGAATATATAGAACACCTCACCTCTTTTAGGTGCTTTTAAAATGGGCGCTCTTGCTAGCTCTTGTTTCACATCCTCGAATGCTACCTTACAAGGGTCACCCCATACAAACGAACAGCTAAAGGACAATAAATTTTTAAGCGGCAACATTCTTTCTGCCAAGGCGTTTATGAATCTACGGTAATAACCAACCGAAGACAGAAAGCTATGAACTTCCTTTGGAGTGCGTGGTGGACCCATGGCAACTATAACTTTGACCTTCTCAAGGTCTGTCGCAATTCCGACCGAACTGACCACATGACCCAGCAATAACCCATAAGGTACTCCAAAAACACACTTCCGTGGGTTTAGGGCGATGCAAAATTGTCTACAGCGCTCAAAGCATTTTCTTAAAATGATCAACTGCCTTCCTCTCACGGTGGCGGCCCCTAAGTCATCAATAAACACCTTCAACTCTTCGGGGGATATGTCACCAAATGTCTTATCTGCTGTTCGTTGCCACGAACCAGGCTCATTGCATAAACCAAAGGCCATCACATGGTACGCAAAAGTACCAAATATAGTAATAAAAGTTGTTTTCAACTTGTCCTCTTCTGCAATTGCCATCTGGTTATATCCTGCAAAGCAATCCATAAATGAATATATCTCCCTACCTGCTAATTGATCCAAAATCTGATCAATAAATGGCAACGGGTAGTAGTCCTTAATTGTCTGCTTATTCAGCTCCCTAAAGTCTACACATAATCGAATTTGATTATTCTTCTTCTTTCTGATCACAATTGGCAAACACCATTCCGTGTGTTGCACATGAAAAATCAAACCCGCTTTCCGAAGCTTCTGTAATTCTTCAAACAGCCCGTCCTTGAGTTCAAAAGGCATGCGCCTTACTTTCTGACGCATAGGACGACTTCCTTCCTTCAACGGAATTGTATGGACATCAAGACTAGGAGGAATGCCTCTCAGTTCATCATAACTCTAGGCAAAGATATCACGGAATTCCTGAATCAAGGCCACATAGTCCTCCCTTTCTGTTGTGCTGAGCATAGAACCTAATTTGATTGGCCGTGAATCATCAGGCGTACCAAGGTCTAGCTCAATAACATCTGCATCTCTTATACAATCTTGGCCCTCTATTGGCTCGTTCAAAGTAATCTGATAGATGTCTTCCGTGGTGGATCCCTCTTTGGACTCATCACTCGATGATGTCTCACTGGCAGATAAATCTTCTAATGTCTCCAATTCTGTAGAAGATAGAGGAGCTCTCTCACTCTGCAGGGACTTAGGATAAGCATCAACCACCACATGCTGGGCACCTCTGCCGAATATTAGTCGACCGGTGGGTATATCCACTTGGCAGTCCGCTTGCAAGATCCAAGGTCGTCCGAGTAATACTTGGTAACTTGGACGGCCTGCAAAACGAATCACCCTAAAGTCCAATAGGCATTCTACATTTGCAACAATGACATGGACCTTAGTAATGCAGCCTTTTGGCTGTCTCAAACTATCATCTGCCATTTTGAGAATTGTGGAGGTATCTTTCTGGATCGCAAGACCCAACCTTTCCATCAATTCAAAACTCATAATGTTAACAGATGATCCCGTGTCGACAATGGCATAATCTACTAATATCCCATTGACATAGGCTGCAACCCTTGGGCAATGCTTCTTAGCATGCTCGAACCAGTCATCACCAACTCGCGCAATACCCAAAGGTTCCACGATATACCCGGTACGCAGGATCTTTCTAAATTCCTTGCGTACTCCTGGGGAAAGCTTAATAAGCTGTAAGAGATTCACATCCGGCTTGACTTCGTAGAGAGAGCTCGCCAAATCGAATTCATGATAGTTCGATAGAGCTCGCTTTTCACGCCAAACCATCCGCTCTTTAGGTCGCTGAACCGGCTTTATTGCCTCTTTTTTAACTTTCACCTTCTTCTTTGGTGGTTCCTTATCGGCTTTACTTTCCACGGGCTTCAAAGGTCCCCCTTCCATGGCAGGATCCAAAACTTGCATTCCTTTGTCGCCTTGTTTAGGGTTTCTGTCGACAGGCTTATCCTTGTCGGCTTCTCTACCCTTTTGACCTCTTGTAAGAACAGCTTGCAGATTAGAGGTTTCAACATCGCTAACGCGTACAGCCTCAATCAAACTAACCCCACTACCACTTGGTAGCTCCTCCACTATAGTCTTTGGTCGTTGAAGTATTTGTTTAGGCCCATCTTCTTGCTGGGAATCATTTCCTTGCGCACGATGATTAACAGGCCCTGGTTGCCGACTTCCTCGCTGGAGGGAACCGATCTTACTCCAGCAAAAGTAGCTGCTAAATGGCCGGATTTTCCACAAATGTCGCACTTAACGTTTGGGCAATTTCTTGGATAGTGCTGCCCAGCACACCATTTGCAACTAAACCTCGAAGGTGCACCCTCATCTGGGTATCTACTTCCTATCAAATTTTGTTGTTTTTTAAGGAAGTTGACATCAACGGCTATTTGTCGATACTGCTCCGTAATCATGTTGGTATAATGCTTCATCATGTCCTTAACCTCGCCAAGAACATTGGAAGTGCTCGACTCATAGCCTTGGTCATTACCATGTCGTTCCATAGGCCTAACAATTCGATTAGGCACTGGTTGTTGAGCCACAGGCATGGTACTAGAATTGACCGCCTGGCCTCCCCCATTTGGAGCCATTTGACTGCTTGTAGGCATTGATATGCTAGGGGGAGTTGGTAATAAAGGCACATTCTGTATCATGTTCCCTCTCCCATTAGGGTTAGCCATCACTATCCCTTGGCCACTACTGCCATTGGCCATCGCCACATTGTTTCCCAATACTAAACCCATATTCAAATTGCCTCGAGAAGCATAGGCTGCTTGTAGTCGGGATTCCACCTCTTGTGCTTGTGTAATGGCAGTATCTATATCCCCCAAGGGGACACTACTCAACTGCAATTGGATATTAAAGTCCAAACCATGTTGGAAATATTGCAATTGGGCAGCTGCGGGGATAGGAATAGAGGTGTCCAACTTACGGAAAACCTCTTTTATTTTCTTCGCATAAGCACGAATATCCTCGTGTGGTTCTTGGCGGGTCACGTTGAGTACACGCAACCAATATTGCCCACCCCTTTCAGGGGCAAACTCCCTCCGAAAAGCTCCATAAAATGAATCAATATTCAATATGGTTCCGGCTTCTAAACCATGATACCATATAGTGGCTCTTCCTTTGAGAGTCATATTGAAGAACATCATTAAATGTCCTTCTTCTTGGATGCGACAGTTAAACATCAGCTTTTGAAACTCCCTAATGTGGAGTTCCGCATCTTCCTCAACTAACCCATTAAAAATGGGTAGCGGGTAACCTAGAGCCGGAAAATCCATCGTTCCTGCTGGAATTGCAATAGGCTGCGCCATGACGAGGATTGGATTTGCACTAGGATTAGGGGATAGTGAGGTTGCACCTCCCGCACTTGATGTAGACTGGCTTATGGAAGAAAGGGGAGCACTAGAGCTTCCACCTTCTCCTAACTTACTACTTGTGGCCCCAAGACCACTAGATCCACTCCCTCGTAAGGGTTCAGCACCGCTACGCTTAGGGGAATATCCCCTAAAAATTTCAGCACGTCGCCTAGCTCTTTCGTCTCTTTCTTGCTTTTGGATTTCTGCTAGACGATGCTTATCGATAAATAACGGATCAATCTCAGTATCCTTTGGCATAAACTGCTAGTTGGTCCCTAAACAACCAGGATTCGAGGACCGCCACTTTTAAGCGGCTCCCGACAGACGCACCACTGATGGACCAAAAAACGGGCCGGCATTGGCTCATGCACTAGCCGGGCCTCGTCACTACGCACAAGACAACCCCTCGGCCTCGCGGCCAGGAGTGTCTATCAAAATCTCTGCCTTCCTAAACATTGCGTTTGTAATACGTTGTAGTCCAACTGATCCTAACCCAATATTACTCCTCAGAGGGAGTCCCTTTCACATAGCCAAAAGGCTCGAATCACATACACATGGGGTTCCTCCTACGGCTGAATGCCGTCAACCCTCTGCGACTCTCCTACACTTTGGGGATTGGCCCCTCAATGCGTCGCTCAACAAATAGACACATCGCACAAAAGTCACTCAAGGTACCAAATAAGCATGTCCAGGAGTGTACCATTTCTTCCTCACTTGCTTTCCCCTTTGGGACCCGCGTCTACCTACAGCATGGGTACCTCACTGCCTCTCAACGTAGGTCATGTCCTAATAAACCAATTGCAATGCATGTCCAGGAGTTGGTCTCTGATACCTTTAAATTATTTTCATGCTCTATGCATTTGGTGGATGCCTAATGCTCAAACATTTAGCAAAACAATATCATGCACAAGTGCAAAAACATTCTTTTAATGGTTTCTTTTCTCTAGCGTTCGTGCTTCGTTGCATGGGCCTAGCACCGAGGTGATCCTCGTGCTACTAGGCTCTTAATTTTAATTATTTTCCGTCCTAAATGCTATGCATAGCAATCAGCAACTTTTCCATCATCTCACACGGCATTTAGACATATTTCAACTACCCTACCCTCCCCCGTTTAAATATTGCATCGTTGCATAGATTTATAGGGTATTTTGCCATTATTTTGTATAAAAAAAACAGGAAAAACACACTAAAACACGAAAGTAGGACTGATTTGAAGCAAATCCTCATGCCTCAGCCCTACTATACATCCACGGACATTGCTCTTATTTATCATTATTTTTTCGAAGCTCGAAATGTATTTTTCCCTATTTTTAAAGGGTTTTCCCCTATTTTTCTTCATTTTTTAATTACTGAATATTGAGATCAGTTTATGGGCTGTGGCCCTTAGTTCCTTTCAGAAAAATAAAATAAAATTTTAGTTGATGTGGATTAATTATTTCATCATTTTTCTCCCCAAAAAATCACATTTTCCTTTTTTTAAAGCATTTTACGTGTTTTGGTTTACTGTTTTCCGCCATCCGACACATGTATTTCTGATTTTTAAATGATAGACGGTCAGAAAACAACTCAAACAATGATATACTCAAATCTCATTCCATATGAACACATTTTCATAAACCAAAATTGCATCCAAAGACCATTTTTTAAATAAAAACTATTATTACCGTGATTTGCGGGTTTTTGTATTTAATTTGGCGCGTCCCACGACTGATTTCCAGCCATGAACTCTGCTTGGAATCAGCAATCTACAATGATTTGGCATTGCCCTTCAATCTCATCAAGAATCGGCATCCATCCGGCCGTCCATTTCCATTATATTCTTCTACACACGAACGGGGTTTAAGAGGAGAGAGGAGGAGGAGAGAGAAAGATTGAAATTGCAGGTTTCGATCCGGGCCACCATATCTCGCGCGAGGGGCAGCGATGCGGAGCGGGAATCAAGTGCAGTGGCCTTCTGTGATTAGATCTATGGCTTACTTGCAGCCTGCACATCGATTTGTGGGGGGGGGGCGTTTTTTTTCCGCCGCCGTTCAATTCGCGGCACTTCCTAGACTGCGACGAAAAAATTGGGGGTGGGAAGCCAAAGGGCACCCGCCCCACTAGTCATGCCTTTTGATTTCTCCAATTTGGCCACTCTCTTGGGCGTCCCGGCCGATTTTTGGCTAACTTCCTCGTCCGAGCTCCGATTGACATGTTGTAAAATTCTGGGCGTCCGTCTCGGCATCCCGGAAAGGCCTGCAGCTCCCGCATCCCATCCCAACTGACAGAAAAATTACTAAAAATCCGGACGTGTCACTTGGGCGCCCCGTCGACTGCTTGACGCTTAAAATTGTCCTAGATCGAGCCGCCGCCTTCGAGATCCGGTATTTTTTTCCGCATTTCCATATTTTTCTCCTATTTTTAGGCACGTTCCGAGCCTAAAATCCAGCTTTCACTTCTCATACATCAACTAATAGAGATATTTTCAACATTGAAAAGTTTTATGGCAATAACTTCCAATGTTGAAAGATGCAAATATCAAAAAACTTGTTATAGAAGAAGTAGGTTAGGCCATTGAAGACAAAGGCCATAAAACTAGAAGGTTGGGATAGAGAAGATTAGGATGAGCTTGATGAGTTTTGCAAGTTCACTATCATATTGTCTTTGTCTAAGTAAGTGTATCTCAATGTTGTCCATACTAATAGTGGTGCATATGAGTTATGGAAGAACATCATTAATCTTTATGACAAGAAAAGTCCTGCCTCCTCTCAGTTGTATTGGTTGAAGAAGCTCGTGGACCTTCACATGAAGGAGAGCATACCTATGTCTACTCATTTGAATGAGTTCCACTCTATTTTCAGCCAAGTTGTTTTGTAGAAAATCCAATTTGAATATAGCATTAAGCCTTTGTTCTTTCTTGTGGCACTACCTGAGTGATGGGAGACTTTTTGCATCGTGCTATGAGTGCTAATCCCCTTAAGGGTAGTTTTAAATGCAGTGATGTAGAGAGTGCTCTATTGTGGAAAAAAAGTAAATAGAAAGAATATTGATGTAGGCTATAGTTCTCATGCATTGACTATTAAAGGCAAAAATAGTGGAAATTGCAATAATAACTATGGTAGAGACTCACAACCCGATAGGGACAATTTTCAATCTCATGGCCAATCTCACAATAAGTCCCGTAGATGTAAGTTCTCTTTCACATGTCACTATTGTGGGTAGCAATGTCATATTAGGCCGTAGTGCCATAAGATATGCAATGATCAACACAATGAAAAAGGCAAGGAAAAATTATAGGAAAATGCAAAGTCCACTGACATTGTACCTACGTCTAGTGTGAAGATTGAGGATATTATCTCTTGATGTTGCTCGGTTGACCGTTGCACTGTTCGCTTACTCTCAGTGTCAACTTCTTAATTTGGGGGCGTCCTTTTCTACTATTCCACATCATCGTTGGTTTCATACCTACAAGTGGTGAAGTATGATAACATACATCACAACTCAAGGAGTGTCGAAAGGGATTTATGACTTTGTCTAATAACTTAACTCAATAGGAAATTTGAAAAAAAACACTAGCAAACCCAACCACAAAACAATTGCAATGCCACTTGTAGCTTCATTATCAAGTAAAAATAGAACATGCTTTTCTTCAAAAAATAAGCTGAATGTCTTGAGTTTGAATTCTTTAATTATAAGGATCTTTAGCAAGAGTAAACTAATCTCCTACCTCACTACCAACAATAATCACTAAGCCTTCTAGATTTGACTTTGAAAACTGACTCCACATATTCAATGGACCAAAGACCACATTCTTCGACTTCTTTTTCAATGTGGCCCTCTACTTCTTTTCCAATATTTTGTAAGGAAGAGAGAAGACCCCTGAGTGCATTGTATTCAACAAGTGCAATTGTGAAGTGCTTGTGAACCCATAATTCTAGTGACATACAAGAGTATTAGCAAGAAAGTATATCGAATTCCAAATGTCTAGCATGTACAATCATTGTCTAGCATCAATATATTCCAAAAAACACCAAGCTTTGACCACAAGGATCAAGTTCTCAGGCACAAAATATTCAAAAGAAATTTAAAAAATAATTCTACTCTAACACGTAAAATTGAGTCATAAAACAATGAAACAAATAGTCACACAAATAACCAAGCACAAAATTTCCTACCATGAGATGCATTACTAGGGGTTTTTAGCTTACACAAAAACATGTGACATATTTAGCCCTCCCTCTAGTCTGTTAGCATTCATACATGGAAATAGCTCTCATAAAGATGAAACATATATGAACCGATCAAAACTCAAATCTAAAGATTTATCCCCATGCTCTCCAAATAACTCAATGTCTAACCAAGTCATATTCTCATCAACTCTCTCAAGAAACTTCCTAATGGGCAAACAAACACCATCCATGAAATCATAATCTAAATTAGTAGTCCAAAACCTTCAAGACAATCTAGACTATCAATAAAAAACACATCATCCACAAAGATCCTGAAATCCCTCCCACCCACCCTAGATAAAAACATGATAGCTTTAGAGTTTCCAATAAGATCTCAACCCTAACTTTGTTGCCAAACTTAATCTTAACCATAGACTTATCCAAACAAGGGATGCTATGCAAGGGTCTTCCACCTCAACAATATAATCATATATATGAACAACATCAAATTGAGTCACCTCTTGACTCACAACACCACAAGGATCAAACACATCAAGACATGGTGTCACTCTAGGCACCTATTCAAATCGTACAACTCATCAACAATACATGATTGCAATTAGTCTACAACACAACACAAATGGTCAACACCTTTTATAACATCCTCATGACAAATCTCAAGAGAATCATTACAAGAAACTAAAGAAACATCCAAGTCAAGAACATCATCATAAGGCAACAATTTCAGGTCAAAAGCCTCATTCAAATACTCCTTAACTCCCAAATCTATAACAACCACCTCACAATCATCTTCGAATCCCTTTTCTCCAATTTTAGATCTCTTTTCTTTCAATGTTTCAATTCTCTTCAAAGCCTTACTCAAGTTTCCTCTCATATTCTCATCAATATCACTCTTAGGATCCTCAAGATCCTAATCAAGGTCATCACAAAAATAATCGACAATACTTATAGAACTTAAAGAAACTTTAAGATCATTAGACAAAAATTTCTCTTCTTCATTGTTTCCCAAATCAACCATAGAATCATCAACACAAACATCAAGAAGTATGAGGTTAGGTCCACTCAAGACAATATCATAATCAACAACATCACAAATAGAAGCCTCTCCAAGGCTACTCTCATCAAACAAACCGTCATCAAACAACTCATAAGAAAATAAACAAGAGTCAACTTAGTCATGAACAAAAACATTATCACAATAAGAATAAGGATCCATAACGTCAACAGTTTCTCGATTAGTCTATGTATCTAGAAGCTCACTATCTATAATATCCCCGTGCCTTTAATAAATTTTTAAAAGCATAAATGTTAGGTACCAAGGTTAGTTTATACATTAGTTAGTTTATTAGTTTTAGTAAAGTTAATTAGTAAGTTAGTTAGTAAAGTTATGAGTTAGTAAGGCTAGTAGGGTTAACTTATGTAGCTTACTAACCCTTATAACTAACCGACTAACATTTAAAAAAAAGAAAAAGATAAAAAAAAGGGATGTTGACTAATTAGATGCCACTGAAAAGAGGTCCGCCTCATTGAATAGGCCAAGGGTATAATAATAATAATAATAATAATAATAATCATCATCATCATCAGCATCCTCATTGTCATCATCATCATCATCATCATAATCATCATCATCTTTATCATTATTATCATCATCATCATCCTCATCCTCTTTATCATTATCATCATCATCTCGTCACCTTCTTTATCATTATTATCATCATCCTCATCCACTTTATCATTATCATCATCATCTAGTCATCTTCTTTATCATCAAATGGAAAAACCAGGATTTGTGGAGACTGGTGATGATATTGCACATCCTATTGTGCAGATTGGAAAAATTCCTTTGTCTATGCATGATGGGAAAAAGAAATACCTGTCGGATGTATTTCATGTCCCGAATATCACCAAGAACCTGGTTTCTGTTGGTCAAATGGTTGAGCAGGGCTTGCAGGTCAGATTTAATCCTCATGGATGCTTTGTTGAGGATATGAAAAATAAAGGTCGCTTGATAGCAAAAGGAAAGAAGAAGGGCAGAATGTTTACATTGGATGCAGACATGCCTGAATTGAGTACAGCAATGTTTGCACATGGGACCGGTGTAGTTTCATATATTGATATCTGGCATAAACTCATTGGTCATGTTAATGTACAACGACTTAAATCAATACAAGCCCAAAATATTGTTGCAGGATTGCCTAAATTTAAGGTTGCAGAAATGCATAAGGTTTGTGAAGCATGTCAATTTGGAAAAGAGGCAAGGAAACCATTTCCTAGACATGTTCAAGAGAGTAAGAAGCCATTGGAATTAATCCACTCTGATGTGTGGACTACTAAAGTTGCATCTGTTAGAGGCTATCATTATTTTGTCACTTTTATTGATGACTATAGCAAAAAAGTTTGGGTATATTTTATGAAAAAGAAAAGTGAAGTGTTTGGGCATTTCAAAACTCTTAAAGCTATGATTGAAAAAGAAACAGGCCTGCAAATAAAATGCCTAAGGTTAGATGGAGGGGGAGAGTACCTCTCAAATGAGTTTGCAAGGTTCCTGCAGGAGCATGGCATAAAGCAACAATATTCATGTAGTCATACCCCACAGCAAAATGGAATTTCAGAAAGAAAAAATAGGCATGTTGGAGAGGTATCTAGTGCCATGCTCAATGAAAAAGACCTGCCAGATTTTTATTGGGCTGAGACGGTTGCTACAGCAGTCTACATAATGAACATGACTCCCACTCTAGCAATACATGGCATGACTCGAGAGGAGAGGTATACTGGTAGGAAACCAGATATTTCTCATTTGAAAATTTTTGGTTGCATTGCCTATGTTCATGTGCCAGATGAGTTGAGATTCAAGTTGGATCCAAAAGCTGAGAAGTGCATCTTTATTGGTTACTCTCTATAGCAGAAAGAGTATAGATGTTATAACCCTTCTACTCGTAAGTTTACAGTGAGCAGAGATGTTGTTTTTGATGAGATGAGTAGCTAGTATAAACCAGTAAATGTGATTGATAATGTAGATGCACAAAATGGTAGTGCTGCACAGAATTCACAGTAGTAGTCACAAGATATTAGTGGACTTGGAGTGTCCTCTAGCAGTGGTTCACATTCTTCGCCATGGATAGGCAGATTGAGATCAGGAGAATCTTCTCAAAACAATGCAGATAGTGGTATGCAGGTATCATGAAAAGGAAAAGAGAAGGTAGATCAGCCCATGTTTGATGTGAATGCAGGTCACTCTTATGTGGATGGTGAATCCAGTGGCTCAGAACATAGCATTGATGATGAGTTGGGTATTCCTTCTGTTGTTACACCTAGAGTAAGGAAGACCAGGGATGTTTTGAGAGCACCTGGAAGTGAGCCTACTTTGCGTAGGTCTTCCAGAGTTAGGTATCCTGTGGATAGGCTGAAATATGATGGATTTAGAGCCATTCAGTATGCCTATATAGTCAAAGTGATATAGGAACCAAAACCCACTTCTTTTGAGCAAGCCATGGGAAAAGAAAAATGGGAGAAAGCCATGGATGCCTTATAAGAAAATGCTACATGGGAATTGGTACATTTGCCTAAAGATAAGAATGCAATTGGTTGTAAGTGGGTTTATAAGGTGAAGCACAATGCAGATGGTTCTGTGAGCAGATACAAGGCAAGATTAGTAGTCAAGGGGTATGCACAAACATATGGCATTGATTATGAAGAAACTTTCAGTCTGGTTGTAAGGATGGCAACCGTAAGAGCAATCATTGCTATGAATGCATCAAAGGGATGGTCTTTACATCAGATGGATGTAAAGAATGCCTTCTTGCATGGTGATTTGCAAGAAGAGGTCTATATGGAGCAGCCACCAGGTTATGTGCATGCTGTTCATCCTGAGTTTGTTTGCAGGTTGAAGAAAGCATTGTATGGCTTGAAGCAAGCACCTAGAGCATGGTCTGACAAGATAGGACAGTATCTTGTCACTATTGGCTTTCAGATTTCCAAGGCAGATTTCTCACTTTATGTGAAAAAAACAGAGAAAGGTATCATGCTGCTTGTCATTTATGTTGATCATTTGATTATCACAGGTGATAGTGGTGAAGATATCGTTCATGTGAAAATGCTATTGAAGCAGAAGTTTGAGATGAAGGATTTGGGAGAGCTGCGTTATTTCTTGGGCATTGAGGTGATTAGATCACCAAGTGGGATATGGCTCTTGCAGAGGTAGTATGGATTGGACATGCTATCCAAATATGGGATGACAGGCTGTAAGTCTATTTCAGTTCCTTTGGAGCAGAATGTGAAGCTGAGCGCAGATGCAGGTGAGCTTTTGGAAGACCCTACTATGTACAGACACATAGTAGGATGTTTGATTTATATGACTATTACGAGGCCAGATTTGAGCTATGCTGTTGGATTGGTAAGTCAGTTTATGCAAGCTCCAAGGAAACCGCATTTGGATGCAGCTAGATGCATACTCAGGTATGTGAAGTCCACATTACAGTATGGACTATTTTATGAGACTGGGGTTCAGATAAAGTTGCATGGATACACTCATGCTGATTGGGCTAGTAGTATTTCTGATAGATGATCTACCAGTGGATATGTGTTCTCTTTTACGAGTGCTGTAGTCACTTGGAGCAGCAAGAAACAGCCTACAGTTGCCTTGTCGGGCACACAGAGGCTGAGTACAGGGGTGCAGCAATGGCTGCATGTGAGGTAGCTTGGTTGCATAAGCTACTTTATGATATGCATTAGCCTCTACAGATGGGCCAGTTGTCATTTATTGTGACAACATGAGTAGTATACACTTGGCAAATAACCCAGTCTATCATGTTAGAACAAAGCACATTGAGGTGCATTATCACTATGTGCGGGAGAGAGTTTTACTAGGTCTTATTGATCTAGTTTATGTCAGCACAGAGGATCAAGTAGCTGACATATTTACGAAGGCATTAGGCGCAGAGAAGTTGCGCAAGTTCAGATACCTGCTTGGTGTGCAGGAATTGGAATTGAGCTCGAGGGGGAGTGTTAAGATATCGAGCTCCACTCGTGATATGCCAGGGTGACCGTTGTGCATTTATGTCATCGACTTGTTAGCTGCAGATGCAGTTGGTACAGCGCCCATGAATAATAGCTAGATGATAGCTATCCTTATCTAGTCTAGTTCATGGCTCAGTTAGTATGCCACCTTAGTTAGTTGAGTTTGGTTTGAGACCCATATATAGGGTTCTTCTATTTCTCTATACAAGTGTTCTTTTTTTGCTTACACAACTAAGAAGAGGAAAACTGTTTTCAGCCTCCAGCTTTGTGTGTATTCCCCCATTGTGTAAGTGAGAAAGCTACAAGTGAGACTCCTTCCTTCTCTCCCACAATCTTGACAGAGGCTACGAGAGGGAGTTAAAGAGAGAGAGAGAGAGAGAGAGAGAGAGAGAGAGAGAGAGAGAGAGAGAGAGAGAGAGAGAGAGAGAGAGAGAGAGAGAGAGAGAGAGAGAGAGAGAGAAGAGAGAGTTAAAAAGAGAGTTAGAGAGGGAGAGAGTTAGCTCAACCCCCCTCTCTCTATCTTCAACTAGGCCATCTTCTCTCATGCTCTCCCATCCCGCATTCATTCCTCCTTCTTTATCTCTCAAACCCACTCGCAAACGATAGATCCCAAGCAACGAGGGGCAAAGACCATGAGATCCACCACAACAAGTCAAAGAATGGGTATCGCTAGAGATACGGGAGTGCCAAAGGTTGTTGGAGTTGTCGCTACCAAAACGAAACATTGGGTGTGGCAAACGCAAGTGCAAGAAAATATGAAATTTTCAATGTCGTTGTGCCAAACCAAGTTATTCATGACTCAGAAATAGGCTATTATTTTCATATCGCCATATAAAATAATAAGGTTTTTGCCAAAATTTACATAAAATCTTAGCTTTTGCATTAAATGGTATAAGAACTACTTATTAGATTGCATAGATAACATCCATATAAGAATTAAGTACATAAAATATTAGCTTTCATATTTACACTTACACAAAATGACAACTTTCATCTAAAGAGCATATTAATACATATGTAAACTGTTAACTGCCACCTATGATTCGTAGTTAGATTAATCGAGATTATAATCTGTAATATTATGATGGAAATAATTGTAGGTAGATATTGTACAAAATAAGTAAAGGATTATATGCACATTCAAGATTAGTTAAATAAAGTAACTTGATATATCTACTGTCAAATGCGCCAAGGTTAAGTATTGGTTAACGCTTTTGCGAAAGTCTATTTAAAAGTCTTGTAAATCATCTCATCATCGTATTTTTACTAGAAAATCTGCTATTTTTAGGAAAAATCAATGTTAAGAAGATATTGGAGGATGGAATCTTAAAATTTGAAGAAGAACTTAGACCCTCCCACTCTATCGTATTACGTAAAAACTCCCAAAAATTGAAATAGAAGGATATTACATACTCTTCATAAATAGTTTGTGCAATGGTATCACTTGTTAGGTAAGCTAGCCCCAAACGGGAAATTCACGTCTTTCTTAACAAAGCTGAAAGAATTGTACTCAATACTTCTTTATGGGGAGGAGAATTCTCATTAGATTGTAAGGTTACCTTAGGTTAAGGTCTGCCTTGGCTATGTGAAGTTGTGAGCTGCATGATGGTGTGATTGTCATTGTATTGCTATATGTTTGAAAGGATTGTTTGTGTTTAATTGAATCTAGATCTCTGATTAAAAACATTGACAAACATGATAAAAGGAAAGATTGCACTAAGCTATCCCCAAGCTAGCTGTGAGAGGCTTCGAGAGGCTTAGATCAGCTTCGTAGCTGTAATACTTCCACGTAATTAAAAATTAGCTGGTTAGTTTGAAAGTTAGCTAGTCAATTGATAAGCTAGTAAGGTTACTAACTAGAGACTAACTAAAGACTAACTAAAGTAAAAACTAACTAACATTAATAACTAACAATTTTTATTTAATTAAAAATATAAAAAAGAACCAAGAGATGTAATCTGATATTTTTCATGGATTGACAAGGACTGTAGCCACCCTTCATGAAAGTTACAACATGAACGAGAGTTATGAGCCATATTAAACTAATGTAATGTGTATAGTATGGATGGTCCAAAAATATAGATTTTTGGAAAAAACTAGCATATTTTAGATATTTTAGATATTACTTATTGTAAATATCCTAAAAAGCTATGAAGATTTCTAGAACACGATGTCGTAAAAAAAGCAAGTGATTTTTTCAGCTTGTTTTGGAGATTTAGTACAAAAAAAAAGAAGGATTGACAAAATCGCGCACGTCACAATCGTAGTTTACAAGCAGTAAAAAACACTTCAAATAGGGAGAAGAAGGAGTGATATGAAAGATTTCTAGCCAAGTGTCTTGGGGTTTTACCCTCCCTTTTGGAGCCAATGGAACTATTAGAATTGTGATTTAAGCATTAGATTGCTGATTTTTCCAAGATCCCCTCTATAAAGAGCTCTTCTTCTCAGCCACCACCCTTCTTCTCTTGTTTAGCTATAAATATGAGGCATAGGGAGCAGATAGAAAAGGAGACCCCGAGAGGTTGTGAGAGAGAGGTAGAGAGAGGGAGGTAGAAGGATAACCCTCCAAGAGATTGCGAGAAGGAGCTTGAGAGAGATAGAAAGAGAAAGAGAGGAGTTACCTCGAGAGGCTGTGAGGGAGAAAGTTACCTCGATTCCCCTCCTATCTCGGTCTTCGACTAAGCCATCTTCTCTTACGATCTCCCATCTCAAATCCATTCCTCCTTTGTCTCTTGAATCCACTTGTAGACGATGGCCCCAAGCGAAAGATCTCTCCAAACAATGAAACTCCCACCACAACCAATAGGATCATGAACCAAGGGGCAATCTATATCCATAAATGATTTCAAAAGGTGCTTTTTGTGTAGCTGTGTGGTGTATTATTGTATGCAAATTGAAGTAGATGCAAGTGTATATCCCATGTTTGTGGTTTTGAAATTGTGTATATACGCAAAAGATCTAGAATTGTACTGTTAGTAGCTTCTGTTTGCCCATTGGTTTTAGGATGAAATGCAGATGAGAAATCAATCTTAGTACCCAAAATAGCAAACAAAATAGTCCAAAAATTGTTATAGAATCTAGAATCACAATCAGAAATAATAACTTTTGTCCAACCATGGTTAATGAAAACAGTCTTCACAAATAATTGTGTAGCTTGAGATGCAATTAATGTTTTCTTGCACGGTAGGCAATATGCTTGTTTGCTAAATCGATGTACTATAGTCCAAATCATATCATGATTAGCTTGTGTGCTAGGCAAAGTAGTTATAAAATCCATTGAAATATGTTCCCATGGACGCTCAGGAATTGGTAAAGGCATTAACAAACCATATTGCTTACCATGGTGTCGCTTGACTCTTTGACAAATTAAACACTCAGAAACAAAGTTAAAAATATCAAATTCCATTTGTGGCTAGTAAAAATATTCAACCAATGTTCTTAAAGTGGAAATAATACCTCTATGGCCTTGATATAAGGAACAATGAATTTTGTGCAACACAAATGATCTAAATGGAACAGTGACACACAATCTTTTCTCATAAAACATAAATCCATCAGAATAAGATAAAAAATCAATTGGAATCCAGTTATTAGTAACTAATTTATGCCAATCAGCTTGAAAACTGAGGTCATGGTCATAGGCATTCTTCCTAGGAGTAAGGAAATCAAAAGATAGAATGGAAATATTATGGATACTTGGTCTTCTACTCAATGCATCAGCAACAACATTTTCTCTACTAGGTTGATATTGGATAAGTGGATGAAAACTTTGAATGAAAGCAACCCATTTTATATGATGGTTAGAAATTTGTGGTTGACTAAGGAGATGTTTGATACTTTGTTGGTCAATTTTGATCATAAATTCGGATCCCATTAGATAGTATTTCCATTGATGTAAGGCTTGAACAATAGCTAATAAATCTTTATGATATGCGGAATACTTCAATTTAGAGGGTTTAAGTTTGCAACTAGAATAGGGTATGGGGATGTGAATCTTACATGAGGACAACTCCTATTCCTGATCCGCTAGCATCAGTGAAAGAATGGTCAATTAAAGTCAAGTAATTGCAAAATATGTGCAATGCATTAAAGCATGTTTCAATAAATCAAAAGACTTTTGTTAATTGTTAGACCAATGATACACAACATCTTTCTTTAACAATTTTGTCAAAGGCAATGCAAGCAATGAAACATTTCTCACAAATTTTCTATAAAAGTTGGCAAGACCTAAGAAAGAACGCAACTCATGCATATTTTTAGGGATTGGCCAATTCAAAATTGCCTCTATCTTTTTAGGATCAACTTGAATACCATCAGAAGAAACAATGTGACCTAAGTATTCAATTTGAGTTTGGAAAAATTCACTCTTGTCAGGGTTAGCATATAATTGATTCTCTTTCAACAATTTGAAAACCAACGATAGATGTTCACAATGCTCATTCTCATTCCTACTAAAAACCAATATATCATCATAGAAACAATTACACAATTCTGATACTTCAAAAATATATGATTCATCATACGACTGAATGTAGCTAGTGCATTAGTCAAACTGAAAGGCATAACAAGAAATTCATAATGACCAAATTGAGTTCTAAATGTAGACTTGAAAATGTTAGGTATATCCAATCGTACTTGATCTTGTTTATCCATGAATTTCTTGTAGTTTATCCATGAGTTCATCTACCCTAGGGATCGGATATCTATTCTTAATAGTGATCTTGTTTAGGGCACAATAGTCAATGCACATCCTATAGGTATTATTTTTCTTCTTGACTAATAGGACAGGTGCACCAAAAGGAGAACTACTAGGCCTAATGAGTCCTCGGTTCAACAGTTTTTCAACTTGTGCTTGGATTTCTTTTATGTTCAACTCGATTGTGTCTATAAGGTGCTTTACATGGTGGTTGAGAACCAGGGATTAAGTCTATTTTATGGCCTTCAGGACATGTAGGCGGTAAACTAGGGGGTAAATCAACAGCAAAACAATCTTCAAATTGTGAAAGAAATTGTGCATGCCTAGGATGCATATGATTTTTCGCTTTAAATTGTGAAAGAAATTGTGCATGCCTAGGATGCATATGATTTTTCTTAGCTTTAATTCCATTCACCCATACTAAGTATGATTTGCTACCTTTTCTCATTGCACGTTTAGCTTGTGTATGACTAAGCAAGGAAAAATGATCAAAGGTGTGTGTTCCATGTAATGTAATCTGTTTTCTGTTATAATAAATATTCATGGAATATGTGGAATAATCTATGTCGCGATTATATTTGTGACGCCAAGGCATTCCTAAAATAATATCACTAGCTTGCAAAGGCACAACCGAGAAATTTCTCTATATAATCACCAATTTTAATTTCTAAATCATGAACTTCTTGTGTACCATTGTATCTAGTGCCTAAGAATGCATCCTTTATACGATAATGAGTTGGAATAGTAGGTAAATTCAATTCTTTTACCAACTTTGTGAAAATAAAATCATGCGTGTTTCCATCATCATGCAAAATAATCTTTTCTTGACCATGCACAAAATATTTCATTGTTAATAATGAATGAGGATTTGGCATACCTGGTAAAGTATTTGAAGCATCACCGATATCACCATCATCTTCAGTGAAGTCTGGCATATCTTCATGGTCTTCAGTCGCTCCCAAATAATTGATTTGAATAGCTTGCTTCTTAGATTGATAGTTCACTGCTAAGTGTCCAAATTGTTGACACTTGTAGCAAACTATAGACTTTGCTTTGGAAACATGATTGGTAATGGCTGAAAATTTGGGTATGCTGGGATTTGGTTGGAGAGAAGGCTTAAGGTTTGAGTTTGTGTTTGATGGTAAAGTAGGAGGTCAAGTCCACGGTTTACGGAAAAAAGAAGAAACAAAGTGATTTTGATCGAATCTTTAGAAGTTAGAATTGAATTGTTATGTACCAAAGTTACCATTAGTCAAAAATTGTTGCGGTAGCTTTTTTCGTCCACGAATTTTATCTTCAGCATCATGCACTAAAGAAATTGCAGCCTCCAAAGTCTTTGGCTTGAACATATTCACTGCCGCATAGAAGTGACCAAGCAAACCAAACATATACTTGTGCTTGTGGATCGCCTTAAGAATATCTTCAAGCATTTGAAGTTGTAGAAAGATAGTCCAGAAATGCTTAGTGTATTGTGGTATGGATTCATGATCTCTTTATTACAGAAGATCCCACTATTTGAGAGCTTTTTCATGGAATTGAGGTAGAAGGAAAATTTGCAAAAAATTCATTTGAAAGGCCTTCCAAGTAGAGGGACAATCAACACTCTTGCAGAAAATAGTCCACCATAACAGTACTCTCTCTGCTAGATGGTTAGTGATGCATTTAAGTTCATCATTTTTAGCATATTGCTCTTTATGGAAATAATAATCAAATTGACTGATGAAAGCAAGAACATTTTTGCCATCACATTGCCCATTAAAAGTACAGAATTTGAAATTTCTTTTACTTATCTTGGCTTCTTTCCTGAGAGACTGTGCTTCAAATGTCGCACAACCCTCGTTGATTGATAGTGGATCATTGAAGTGTAGCCAGTTGTGCTTGCAAATTTTGATATGCTCTTCTCTCTTCTTGAAGTTGCATCATGATTAGGTCCAATTTTTGCTCCATAGTTGGCCCTGGAAAATCACATTTACCCATAAAATCTTCCATCTTTTGATCGGACATCCAGCAAAAATCTCAAACAACCTCACACACTTGAAATCTCGTTAGAAGGATGAGCATAGCTCAAATTTGGGTTTACAAGGATTGCTTTTTTAAAAAAAAATGGCATTTGCAATCTTGCTTTTTTCACGGGCACAGCAATTGATTACAGTCTTCTTCCAACCGAGAAATTCTTTCATATAGACTGTGTGTGATAGTCTGCTTGTTGAAAATCAACTCTGCCAAAGTGTAGGTGTGAGCAGAGGCTTGTTGAAGTTTCGAGACAGGTTTGGGATTGATTCGTCGGTGCAAACTTCCACTATGGAAGAGATTAAAGATTGAGTTTTTAGCCTTAGTAAGGCTTAAAAATTTAAGTTTTATATAAAAAGATTAACCAAATCATTTGATTAGTGAACAGGACGGTGACAGCTTTTTGACAATGGCGACTGCAGCGAGTACATGCCGTGATACAAGATTGAAGAATTTTCAAGCTTAAGCTTTATAAGTTTAAGCATTAAGCTTAATAATTAACATAAACTTCAGCAATTTTCCTCTGATAAAAAACGTCTTGAAAAAGGAGATTCAGAAGTGGTACTTTGCCTCATGGAGGTCCTTTGTGATTTGACAGCACATCAGGGGGTTCTTCACCGATAGGCACATGACTGTATTGATATTCATCGCGAGACTGCCTGTAGAGCCCATTGGTTCTAGGAGCTCCGCCTTCACACGAGATGGTAAGCGATAGAAATCCCTTGATCTCAGCTTCGCTCTAATAACACTGGTGTGCAAATCGGATGTTATATGCATGCGTAGTGAACTCCGGAAGGTCCCCAAGAACAAATAAATCTACAAAAGCTTCATTAAAGCAAGAAAAGAGTTTGCATGACATGAGACAAAAAGACCAATTGGGTAGAATCTCCCCCATGCCTTGTGTGAGCACTTCACAAGGCATGTATTTATAAATTTATTAATCTCCAAGATAAAAAATAGCCCAATTTACAATTAGCATGCTTTTGACTTTTGTGTTTGCTTTTGCCCAAATAAAGAGTAAAGTGTTTGGGTGTCCAAAAATTGGGTTGTGCCCAAATACAATGTCCAATAATGAAATATTAAAATCGAGTGCATATGTGTATATAAAATAATAAATATTTATCAATTGCTTTAATAAATAAGCGCACCTAAATAAATATTGATGCCACGGCTTTAGTGATAAGGCGTGCGTCCATTAAAAAAAACAATTCTTCTAGGTAATCTAAATATACACAATCACTCTGTGCTTCCCAATGCCACAGCTGTCTTTTCTACACATCAACTGAAGCATTCAAATCTTAGAAAATAATAAGATAAAACCCCAAAAAGTGAATACCTAGCAGTCTTCAACTACAAAATAATTAAATAGGTTTGGAACTCTATCCTAACCTTAATTTAATATGAGTACACTCTAAACTCATAAACATCCATTAATTTAAATATGTATTTTGTGGAATCATCCACGTGCACATTAAATTAATATGATGCTAAAAAAGAATAAGCATCCCCGTCAACTTCTCGCACAAGGAATCCAACTTGTGTACGAGCCCCGACAAATAAATATAGTTTTACGGAATCCATCGTGGAATAAAAACCTCATGAAATCCGCCGTGGAATATGCCTCTCTCTTAGCATCAACAATCCTCACTTGAGTTTTAAAAAAATATTTTCTAGTGAAAACATTACTTCACTCTACCTGATTTACTCTTATCTTGCTTATGTTTTTTGTTGGTTTACTCTGATACCAACTACAACGTGCCTAGGTCGGGACACGTTTTAGTAGTCCATCAAGAGTCTAATCTAAAATATGCCACATGGAACTTCCACAGAATGTCACAGGGTTTGTCGGTTAGCAACTCTTGAGTCTACTCCGCAACTAAACATATCAGCCAACCCTGTTAAGATCCACCTGAATCTTCATGGGTTTCTAATGGTCAAGTCATTCTATAGCCTTCTAACGTCGATCTTCAACAATCTTTAGACGACCAACTCTGCATAAAGCATCTACATCGAGGCAAACTTCTATTGCACTTGATTCAAAGAAAATGGGAAACGCGAGGGATGCATCGCTCGACCTCTCTACCCATAGGGTAAAGTCCCATTATGGTCTCCTAAAACGATATGAGCCAGAGTTCTACCCTACATCAATACGTCATCACGATTTGAATATTGAGAAGCTTCCCAGTTCTCTAGGACCACCCTGCCATAGGATGGGACCTGTCGAGGGTTCCCTCCACGTGCTTTCCTTGATAGCTTTAGTTTCCTACTTACCTAAGGGCACATTAGTGGTAACACATGCAAGCAGCTTCCTTAATTAACTCGTTAGTCACATGTTCCTTTGTGTAATTTTATGCACTGACACGAAAATGGATTAGACAAATTCCTTAAAAGTAAGCTTTATATTAAAATTTCAATTGAGATACAAATCCTGTCCATGGGAGGATTCCCGCAATCCATAAGGATGCGTCTTATTTTCCTCTAAGTTTTCGCGCTTGCACTAGTAACAGGGCCTTGAGATTCCTTCCCAAGTCACATAGACCATCTGAGCAGGACTTGAAGGCATGGGATTTACAGCCAAAGCCCCCTGGCACCTGAGCATCCTTCTACGAACAAATGTTTCTATGGAGAGACCTCTCACGACGGGTTTGTTCCACATTCCCGACATGGCTATCAAAAACCCCATTGGCATAATGTATCCACCTTTATTTACATGATGAGTAACATTTTAGTAGTTGCCCAGAGTTTACCTTCTAGATGTCACCATCCATACTCTAACTAGAATGATCGGATTTTGTCGCGGCTCTATAACCCTAGGTCTATCCCGCAAGGGAAGCGTCCTGTTGTTACCCACAAAAGACCGACCTGAAGGTTTCCAATTGACCTAATAGTCACCTATCAACAACGAGCTCACATCTGGAGGTGTCAACAAGCTTCTTGTCCAGAAGGAGCGACTACCATTACCCTTGGTTCATGGAGTACAACACTTTTTTCTAGTAGCAGAATAATGATTTATGAAATCACTCGCAATGCTCTAGTACAGCAGCTATACCTTCCCCCTAAGATAATTTACAGTTCTGGTTCTGAGACCAAACCCTAAGTAAGTCAGAAAATCGGCCCTTCCTAGAGCTTCTTCCTCGCATTTGTTTTTGGGAAAACCTCTCGGCTAACCAAGACCACCCTACCATAAGACTAGATTTGTCAGGAATCCATCCACCCACTTTCCTCTATGGAAGTTCTTAGTTATCTAATTACCTACCACATTACATGAAATATATAAAAATAGCTTCATTAATTAAAAGGAATCCTTTTATGCACAGTTTGTTTTGCATAATTTACTCAGGGACATACAATTAGAATAATACAAATTTATTGATTATGTTCCATAATGTGTGTTCTCCCGCCTATACAAGGAGAAACATTACAATTTCACGTGATGCCTCATCTGGTGCATCTACACGTCACTAAGATCAAATCCACCTATAGCTAGAATTTTTAGGTGTCCCAAGTAGAACGTGGGCCATACATGGGACCAAGTAGTTCCTAGATGCGTAAATGATTTACTAGCCAGAGCCGCATGGCGCACATTAACCACCTCCTACTTAATAAGATCCTTGTTGGGAGACCTCTCGCCATCGGAGTCGGTCCATGCTTCTGTAGCGGTAAAAAAAAATCCCCTCTTGGTATGGGGATTCAGCACCTATCCTTGGGGGATGTATAGAGATCCTCAATTTATATATGTTCCAATACTTATTTCAATTAGGATCTAATCTAGAAAATCACAAACAAGATTGATGTGTTCAAGCAACTATGACTTTAAACACTCATGCAACTTTCAAGTGATGATTAATCTTGTAGCAATCGACCTTTGAAATTTATGTAGTGACCTCTTCCCCTATGGTATCTAGATTTTGGGGTCTCTAACCTCTCAGTTAAAAGTTTATAATGACATTCTTGTAACCAAGTTTCTTGGCATTAAGTCCATTTCTTCAACTTAAAGATATTTTTGGTCGTAAAATCTTCTATAAAAGCTTCTAGATTAAACTGTATCCTTGACTAATTTTTTCAGGGTTCATTCTTAATAAATCCTTCTTGAAAAATTCCTCATGATTTCTCTTGAGCTCTAGAATTTTGTAGTTTCCCTAACAGTTTCTAGCCTATAAGATGTTCTAATAATTTACCAAGTGAATACTCTAAGATCACAATCTTGTTGAGATATCGAGCTCCACTAATGATATGCCAGGGTGATCGTTGTGCATTTATGTCACTGACTTGTTAGCTGCAGATGCGGTTGGTACACCACCCATGAATAATAGCTAGATGATAGCTATCCTTATCTACTCTAGTTCGTGGCTCAGTTAGTATGCCACCTTAGTTAGTTGAGTTAGGTTTGAGACCCATATATAGGGTTCTTCTATTTCTCTATACTAGAGTTCTTTTGGCTTACACAACTAAGAAGAGGAAAATTGTTTTCAGCCTCCACCTTTGTGCGTATTCCCCCATTGTGTAAGTGAGAAAGCTACAAGTGAGACTCCTTCCTTCTCTCCCACAATCTTGACATGGTATCAGAGCCTGGTTTGTGGTAAGGAGCTCAAGAAAGCAAACCAAATTCGCGGTGTTCTGGTAAGAAGACCAGCGTTGCTTTCATTTTTCGAGTTTGGGAGCAAGTCTTTGCAGGTAGCACAACCGGAAAGTGCAAGAGTGCATTGTCTCAGATTGAGACGCCTTTCATGGTGTAGCAAGAGGGCAGTATATGCTGCGGGAAAGGCTTTAGCCGTAGGTTGCTCTGTTTTTTTTATTCGAGGCCATTTCGGGGCCCGTTTTGGAGGCGGAAGTTTTTCGCACACACTCAAGAAAAGGCCCTATTTTTTGCTGTGTAACCACTGTTCTACAGGTCGGTGAAAAGTTACCGTAGAAATTGCATCATATGCCTGTGCGCAAAAACATTGGGAGTTATAGAATCATCCTTGTTGCCTGTTGATGCAAAATCGTCACTAGGAAGTGATTGTGTGGTCAAATACCACTTTCGTCAGTTTTGCAGATTTGCCCTTGTGAGGCTGAAGCTGTGTTTTTTGTAGTGACAGAATTTTTTACAGTGTTCTATAATGGCATCTGATTCTCTTTTACAGATTGTCACTGAAAAGCTTGAGAAGAACAACTTCCAAGCATGGAAGTTTAGAATGACGAATTTCATTATGGAAAAAGGATATTGGGAATTTGTTGCAGGAAATGAAGAAGAACCAGTTCTTCCTGATGTTCCCAATCAACAACAAATGCAGGCATTTAAAGGATGGCATGAGAGAGCTAGAAAAGTTATGTACTAGCTGTCTATCAGTATTTCAGACTCTA
Organism: Lygodium microphyllum; assembly: GCF_053477565.2. Classification (NCBI taxonomy): domain Eukaryota; kingdom Viridiplantae; phylum Streptophyta; class Polypodiopsida; order Schizaeales; family Lygodiaceae; genus Lygodium; species Lygodium microphyllum. The sequence goes on from NC_141163.1 coordinate 75,943,950, forward strand.
TGATGGTGCATATTCAGGATGCAAGTATGCCAAAGGAGGCATGGGATACTTTGTCAAAAATGTATAGCACAAATATGCAAGCCAGGAAAATGCAGCTCAAGCAAGAGTTGCACAATGTGCAAAGAGAAAGTATGAGCATCAATGACTACCACATGAAGGTGAAGAAGATTGCAGATGCACTTGCTTCCATTGGGTCGCCAGTGGAAGATGATGATTTAGTTTCTGCGACCTTGAAAGGTCTAGGAAAGGATTATGCATAGTTTCGAACATCCATTTCCGTCTGTGAAAGATTTCCTGATTTTGAAGAGTTGATTGCTCTTCTAATTTTTGAGGAGCAGAGAAATGGTGGTACATCTTCTTCAGGAGGAACTTCAAAAGAAGCTATCTTCTACTCAAATGCTGGAAGAGGTAGAGGCAGAGGTAGAGGAGGCCGATTTGGAGGCCGTGGTAGAAATCAGAATATGCAGCAAACTCAAGAAAACCAGTCCTATGGAGGAGGACGTGGTAATTGTAGAGGCATGGGGAGCCAAAGAGGTCGTGGTGGATGGCAAAGAGGGCAAAATGCGAACAACAATGTGGTAAAATGGGTCATATGGCTAAAGACTGCTATAAAAAGTAGAATGACATCATGAATGGAAAATTGCAATAAGGAAATTATGCATCTTCTAGTAGACAGGATGATGACATAAATGAGCATTTGTTTATGGTACAGCACATGACCAATTCTGTGACAAGTGCAGAAGAAAGCAACGATGTGTGGTATGTAGGTGCATCAAACCACATGATAGGTCATGCAGAATGGATGCAGGATGCAAGAAAAATGGAAAAACCAAGATTTCTGGAGATTGGTGATGATACTGCACATCCTATTGTGTAGATTGGAAAAATTCCTTTGTCTATGCATGATGGGAAAAAGAAATACCTGTCGGATGTATTTCATGTCCCGAATATCAACAAGAACCTGGTTTTTGTTGGTCAAATGGTTGAGCAGGGCTTGCAGGTCAGATTTAATCCTCATGGATGCTTTGTTGAGGATATGAAAAATAAAGATCGCTTGATAGCAAAAGGAAAGAAGAAGGGCAGAATGTTTACGTTGGATGCAGACATGCCTGAATTGAGTGCAGCAATGTTTGCACATGGGACCGGTGTAGTTGCAAAAATTGATATCTGGCATAAAGGCATTGGTCATGTTAATGTACAATGACTTAATTCAATGCAAGCCCAAAATATTATTACAGGATTGCCTAAATTCAAGGTTGCAGAAATGCATAAGGGATGTGAAGCCTGTCAATTTGGAAAAGAGGCAAGGAAACCATTTCCTAGACATGTTCAAGAGTGTAAGAAGCTATTGGAATTAATCCACTCTGATGTGTGGACTACTAAAGTTGTATCTATTGGAGGCTGTCATTATTTTGTCACTTTTATTGATGACTATAACAGAAAAGTTTGGGTGTATTTTATGAAAAAGAAAAGTGAAGTGTTTGGGCATTTCAAAACTCTTAAAGCTATGGTTGAAAAAGAAACAAGCCTGCAAATAAAATGCCTAAGGTCAGATGGAGGGGGAGAGTACCTCTCAAATGAGTTTGCAAGGTTCCTGCATGAGCATGGCATAAAGCAACAATATTCATGTAGTCATACCCCACAGCAAAATGGAATTGCAGAAAGAAAAAATAGGCATGTTGGAGAGGTATCTAATGCCATGCTCAATGAAAAAGACCTGCCAGATTTTTACTGGGCTGAGACAGTTGCTACAGCAGTCTACATAATGAACATGACTCCCACTGCAGCAATACATGGCATGACTCCAGAGGAGAGGTATACTGGTAGGAAACCAGATATTTCTCATTTGAAAATTTTTGGTTGCATTGCCTATGTTCATGTGCCAGATGAGTTGAGATCCAAGTTGGATCCAAAAGCTGAGAAGTGCATCTTTATTGGTTACTCTCTACAGCAAAAAGGGTATAGATACTATAACCCTTCTACTCATAAGTTTACAGTGAGCAGAGATGTTTTTTTTGATGAGATGAGTAGCTGGTATAAACCAGTAAATGTGATTGATGATGTAGATGCACAAAATGGTAATGCTGCACAGAATTCACATCAGCAGTCACAAGATATTAGTGGACTTGGAGCGTCCTCTAGCAGTGGTTCACATTCTTCGCCATGGACAGGCAGATTGAGATCAGGAGAATCTTCTCAAAGCAATGTAGATAGTGGTATGCAGGTATCACGAAAAGGAAAAGAGAAGGTAGATCAGCCCATGGTTGATGTGAATGCAGGTCACTCTTATGTGGATGGTGAATCCAGTGGCTCAGAACAGAGCATTGATGATGAGTTGGGTATTTCTTTTATTGTTACACCTGGAGTAAGTAAGACCAGGGATGTTTTGAGAGCACCTGGGAGTGAACCTACTTTGCGTAGGTCTACCAGAGCTAGGTATCCTGTGGATAGGCTGAAATATGATGGATTTACAGCCATTCACTATGCATATATGGTCAAAGTGATACAGGAATCAGAACCCACTTCTTTTGAGCAAGCCATGGGAAAAGAAAAATGGGAGAAAGCCATGGATGAAGAAATGGATTCCTTGGAAGCAAATGCTACATGGGAATTGGTACCTTTGCCTAAAGGTAAGAATGCAATTGGCTGTAAGTGGGTTTATAAGGTGGAGCACAATGCAGATGGTTCTGTGAACAGATACAAGGCAAGATTAGTAGTCAAGGGGTATGCACAAACATATGGCATTGATTATGAAGAAACATTCAGTCCGATTGCAAGGATAGCAATCGTAAGAGCAGTCATTTCTATGGCTGCATCAAAGGAATGGTCTTTACATTAGATGGATGTAAAGAATGCCTTCTTGCATGGTGATTTGCAAGAAGAGGTATATATGGAGCAGCCACCAGGTTATATGCATGCTGTTCATCCTGAGTTTGTTTGCAGGTTGAAGAAAGCATTGTATGGCTTGAAGCAAGCACCTAGAGCATGGTCTGACAAGATAGGACATTATCTTGTCACTATTGGCTTTCAGATTTCCAAGGTAGATTTCTCACTTTATGTGAGAAAAACAGAGAAAGGTATTATGCTACTTGTCATTTATGTTGATGATTTGATTATGACAGGTGATAGTGATGAAGATATCGTTCATGTGAAAATGCTATTGAAGCAGAAGTTTGAGATGAAGGATTTGGGAGAGTTGCATTATTTCTTGGGCATTGAGGTGATTAGATCACCAAGTGGGATATGGCTCTTGCAGAGGCAGTATGGATTGGACATGCTATTCAAATATGGGATGACAGGCTGTAAGCCTATTTTAGTTCCTTTGGAGTAGAATGTGAAGCTGAGCACAGATGCATGTGAGCTTTTGGAAGACCCTACTATGTACGGACGCATAGTAGGATGTTTGATTTATATGACTATTATGAGGCGAGATTTGAGCTATGCTGTTGGATTGGTAAGTCAGTTTATGCAAGCTCCAAGGAAACCGCATTTGGATGCAGCTAGATGCATACTCAGGTATGTGAAGTCCACATTACAGTATGGACTATTTTATGAGACTGGGGTTCAGATACAGTTGCATGGATACACTAATGCTCATTGGGCTAGTAGTATTTCTGATAGATGATCTACCAGTGGATATGTGTTCTCTTTTAGGAGTGCTGTAGTCACTTGGAGCAGCAAGAAACAGCCTACAGTTGCCTTGTCGGGCGCACAGAGGCTGAGTACAGTGGTGCAGCAATGGCTGCATGTGAGGTAGCTTGGTTGCATAAGCTATTTTATGATATGCATTAGCCTCTACAGATGGGCCAGTTGTCATTTATTGTGACAACATGAGTAGTATACACTTGGCAAATAACCCAGTCTATCATGTTAGAACAAAGCACATTGAGGTGCATTATCACTATGTGCGGGAGAGGGTTTTACTAGGTCTTATTGATCTAGTTTATGTCAGCACAGAGGATCAAGTAGCTGACATATTCACGAAGGCATTGGGCGTAGAGAAGCTGCGCAAGTTCAGAGACCTGCTTGGTGTGCAGGAATTGGAATTGAGCTCGAGGGGGAGTGTTGAGATATCGAGCTCCACTCGTGATATGCTAGGGTGACCGTTGTGCATTTACGTTAGCGACTTGTTAGCTGTAAATGCAGTTGGTACACCGCCCATGAATAATAGCTAGATGACAACTATCCTTATCTACTATAGTTCGTGGCTCAGTTAGTATGCCACCTTAGTTAGTTGAGTTTGGTTTGAGACCCATATATAGGGTTCTTCTATTTCTTTGTACTAGAGTTCTTTTGGCTTACACAACTAAGAAGAGGAAAACTATTTTCAGCCTCCACCTTTGTGTGTATTCCCCCATTGTGTAAGTGAGAAATCTACAAGTGAGACTGCTTCCTTCTCTCCCACAATCTTGACAAATCTTTCTTAAGAGACTTATCTTAATTCTATTGAATTCAGATAGAAAATTTTAGAAAAAACTTGTGGTATTAAAATTGGTAAAGGGTTGTTATCTGTGCATGTGACTCCGTTTAGTGCCTCATATGCTCGCAACTCCAATTGTTGCTTCCACGTTAGTAGGGTCATTCACGATTTCTACTTTTGAATTCTTTTTCTTAGAGGCCATGACAGAAATATGATTAGTAGGAGAAGAAGGAAATGATAGTAATACTGGTTGGCAAGGATGTAAGACTTTCAATGATGATGGTTATTGCGGGATTCAATGATGTAGGCCTCGCGGATGGTTCTTCTTGCCTCATGGAGAGCAATACTTCTCTCTCTCTCTAGTAGATGGAATAGGGATGAGAGTAGATCTATGACTTCTAACCAGATTGATAGAATAGGATAGAGTTATTTAGTGTCTTCTCTTCTCAGATTAGAGTAGAAGAGGATGAGAGACCTTCTGTGTATCCCCTTCCTTGGGTTGAATGGAATGATGTCTCTTTGTCTCGTGGAATAGAATCTCCTCCTTCTCGATCAGCGTCTCTTCCTCGTTAAGATTGCTCTTGTTCCCCTTCCCGGTCATCCTCAAGCCCTCAATTTGTAGTTTTGTAGGGTGGGTAAAAGAGAGGACGCTTGCCTTTTTAGAGTTTTTTTGATGACATCATCAATGATAAAGAGAGAACGCTTTCTTTTAGTGCTTCTAATGATATCATTGATGATGTCAGAGAGGGAGCTCCATTTTTGTAGCGCGAGGATAAAAATTTACGAATCTATGGGCGAGCACCGCACGGTGTGTCATCGGGCAGCTTTCACTCCAAGGCTTATGACCAAGGTAGCAACCAAGGCATAGACCTTGGTATCTTGGCATTGGCATACTTGGCAATGGGCTACAGGACTTCATTGGTGTCATTGGCTATGCATGAGAAGCTCCCTCTAGCTTGTAGGAAAATCTTCCTGGGAAGTCACCCATCCCGGCAATGTCGTCACCCAAGTGCACTTAACTGCCAAGTGACTATCAACTAGGCTTGTTCTTTTTGTTGTTCTATACTACAAACATAATTTTAATAAGTTACTCTTGGGAGGGTCTCCGAAGTATTTCTTCCATGAACTAGCATATAATACCTTATTAATAATAATTATTAACTTCATAATGAAAGTCAGTTTCATAATTAGAGATAGTTTTTTTAAAAATAAATGTGCAACATAAATCAATTTTCTTTGGAATGTATAGGCACATTAAAATAAACTAAGTAATGGGGACATTACATTCTTCCCTCCTTAGAGAAATTGAGATGTCCTCATCTCGAGAGGAACTAGGGGTATTCTGGGGGTATTTTTTCATAAGGGTTACCTTATTGACCCAAGTGGCATCCTATTTAGGATAATCCTTCCATTGTCCTAGTTGTTATCTTAGGGGTTCTATTCCTAAGGATTGTTTCTTTCACATCTAAGATTCTATTAGGTTGAAGTTCATGTATACCTTGGCTCGACATTACAACTTGTTGATCATCAAGAATATGATCAGGATTAGGTACATAGGGCTTCAAGAGACTGACATGGAATACATCATGAACTTTTAGGGTTTGAGAAAGTTGTAGCTTATAAGCATTAGGTCCAAGATATTGTATGACTTTGTAAGGTCCACAGTATCTTGGCTTAGCTTCTTGCATTTTTCCAAGGATAAAGAACTCCTCTTTGGGCGTACACGGATAAAAACCTTGTGCCCTTCTTGGAAGATTTGCTATTTTCTCCCTAGATCAGCATAAGATTTCTACTGATCCTTGGCAGCTTATATATATTGCTTGATGGTTTTGACTTGTTTGTCCATCTCTTCAAGCATCTTCTTAGAAGCCTCAACCTTCAACGTAGACTCGGAGAAGTTTAGCGGAGTTAGGCATTCTTGCCCATATAGAGCTTGAAGTGGGGCCATCTGAATGCTCTAATGATATGACACATTGTAAGCAAAGATAGATATGGTATCCACTGTCTAGGTTCTTTGCAACAATATTCCCTAAGTATGTCTTCAATGGCCTGATTTACATGCTCTATCCGCCCATCAATTTGGGGGTGATAAGCTATACTAAAACAAAGCTTTGTACCAAGAGCTTCAAATAATCCCTTCCAAAAATGTGAAGTGAATAGAGAATCACAATTGCTGATAATTCTCTTCGGTAGTCCATGAAGTCTAAAGATTTCTTTGATAAATAGCCTAGCAATATCTGAGGCTTTATAGTTGTTTTTGACCTAAGTAACCTTAGTCAACATGTCCACAATTACCATGATCAAGTTGTGTCCTCCTTGAACTGAGGGTAATCCTGTCAAGATTGTGGGAGAGAAGGAAGGAGTCTCACTTGTAGCTTTCTTGCTTGCACAATGGGGGAATACACACAAGGGTGGAGGCTAAAAACAGTTTTTCTCTTCTTAGTTGTGTAAGCCAAAAAGAACTCTAGTACATAGAAATAGAAGAACCCTATATATGGGTCTCAAACCAAACTCAACTAACTAAGGTGACATACTAACTGAGCCACGAACTAGAGTAGATAAGGATAGCTATCATCTAGCTATTATTCATGGGTGGTGTACCAACCGCATCTACAGCTAACAAGTCGGTGACATAAATGCACAACAGTCACCCTGGCATATCACGAGTGGAGCTCAATATCTCAACACTCCCCCTCGAGCTCAATCCCAATTCGTGCACACCAAGCAGGTCTCTGAACTTGCGTAGCTTCTCTACGCCCAATGCCTTCGTAAATATGCCAGCTACCTGATCCTCTGTGCTGACATAAACTAGATCAATAAGACCTGGTAAAACCCTCTCCCGTACATAGTGATAATGCACCTCAATGTGCTTTGTTCTAGCATGATAGACTGGGTTATTTGCCAAGTGTATACTGCTCATGTTGTCACAATAAATGATAATTGGCCCATTTGTAGGCTGATGCATATCATAAAGTAGCTTATGCAACCAAGCTACCTCACATGCAGCCATTGATGCACCCCTGTACTTAGCCTCTGTGTGCTCGACAAGGCAACTGTAGGCTGTTTCTTGCTGCTCCAAGTGACTGCAGCACTCCTAAAAGAGAACACATATCCACTGGTAGATCGTCAATCAGAAATAATACTAGCCCAATCAACATCAGTGTATCCATGCAACTATATCTGAACCCCAGTCTCATAAAATAGTCCATACTGCAATGTGAACTTCACATACTTGAGTATGCGTCTAGCCGCATCCAAATGCGGTTTCCTTGGAGCCTGCATAAACTGACTTACCAATCCAACAGCATAGCTCAAATCTGGCCTCGTAATAGTCATATAAATCAAACTTCCTACTATGCGTCTGTACATAGTAGGGTCTTCCAGAAGCTCACCTGCATCTGCGCTCAGCTTCACATTCTGCTCCAAAGGAACTGAAATAGGCTTATAGCTTGTCATCCCATATTTGGACAGTGTTAGATATGATCAATGCCCCACCCTCATTAGGTGCTACCAATGATCCATGGTGCTCAAAGTTGTAAGGCCCCCATTATGAGGAGAAGCCAAATGTGAGCCCGGACATTGGTTGAGTCCTGACTTGTATATCAGATGAGGTCTATGTGACCGGATGGCAAAAAGGTGACTGTTGTGGGTCTAATCTTTGGGTTAGACGGAGTGGTTAAGCTGGTAGCAACTCGAGGCACATTGCATTGAGTTGCGTGGTAAGGGAGTTAAAAGGGGCCCCTATTGTGGGGTCCGGGGGCCGCGGAAGCGGCCCCTGACTGGGGGGTCCCAGGGGGGCCAGCGGCCCCCCTGGCGGGGGTCCGGGGGCAGCGCCCCCGGCCCGATGGTAAAGGGAATATTCCCTGGAATATTCCCTGGCCGACTAGTGGAGGCTCATATGGTAGGTCGGTCAGCAGGCCGACCTAACGACCTTCGCGGGCTATAAAAGCTAAACCCCTTCGCAGCCATCTCACACTCATCTTTCACCCAGTCAGAGTTGTTGTTCCAGCTAGCCTTAAGCTCTTCACCTATCTTCTGTCTAGATCGCCATCTAAGCTTCATTCATTGGAAGCGCACGGGTGGACAGAGCCATCTTTGTATCAGTTGTTTGGAGTTAAAGAATTTTACTGATTCTCCTCTTATCTGTTGTGTACTCTCTATCTCTTTCTCAGATTCTGTTCGCTGCGCCGTGTAATATTTTACATGGTATCAGAGCCCAGGGGGCTCTAGAGATCGGAGAGCGTGCAAGAGGCAAAGGCTTCAACAGCAAAGAGAAACGATGTCGACTCCGGGAAGCAGTTCTGGCGCATCAGGAAGCGGTGCAGGAGGTGGTGCTGCTGTACCGGCTATTCAAACACTGAGGATTCGTCCACCAACCTTCAGCGAAGGCAAGTTAGATGGTACAAACTACACCTTGTGGAAGTTCAAAATTACTACTATCCTTGATTCTTATGAGCTTCTGGAGACTGTGCTGGGGACTGACGCAGAACCACAGCCTACCCCCGACCCATCAAATCCTAGTGTGATGATTCCTCCGAATGCAGATCTTCTACGAGCGTGGAAACGAAGGAATGCAGATGCATTGTGTGCCTTAGTTACAAGCTGTTCTGACAGTGTTTTGACTCTGATTCAGCATACAACCAAAGCGTCAGAGGCTTGGAATGTACTAAGGAGTCAGTATGAAACACGAAACCAAACAAGGATTCAAAACTTGGAGAATCAACTAGCAGCGGAGAAGTTTGCTGAAGGAGAGACGGTTGAAGCATTCATCACTCGGATTAAGAATCTGCGCGACCAGATGGCTGGCGCTGGGATACAAAAGACTAGCGAAGAGCTAGCTCGGAGGTGTCTTCGGATTTGTCCACAAAAGTTTGATGGACTAGTAACTGCCCTTAATACTCAGGTGAGACCTCAAGCTTTGACTTTTGAGGAGTTTTGTGCATTATTAATGGAGGAGGAGTTGAGGCTGAAAGCCCGAGAAGGAAGCAACAATGGAGATGCTGCATTCTCTGCCAATGCAAAAGGCAAAGGTGTTTCCTCCACCAAAAATGATGGTGACAAAAAGAAAAAGGGCGGCAAGAAGAAGTTTCAAGGAAAGTGCTTCTACTGTAAGAAGAAAGGACATGCAATTGCAGATTGTCGTGTCAAGAAGGCAGATGAAAAGAATGGTACCCTTAAAACTAAAGGGAAAGAGACAGCCAATACGGCTGAAGCAGAGTTGGAATTATTCATGGCGACCATTGAGGAAGTGTGCTCCTCGGCGCAAGAAGAATCTACCACTGACTCTTGGGTGTTGGATAGTGGGGCCTCCCGTCACATGACCAACAAGAAAGGTCTATACAGTTCTATGCAGCCTCTACAAGAATCCATCACTGTGACGGTTGGAAATGATGCTAAATGCCCTGCTGCGGGCACAGGTACTATTTCTTTTGTTGCTGCAAATGGTGAAGTCAAAAAGCTTTCAAATGTGTTGTATGTTCCCGAAATCAGGAGAAATCTCTTATCAGTTGCTGCCATAACTGATCTTGGTCATGAAGTGAGGTTCAAGAAGACAGGTGCAGAAATTATTGATAGTGCTGGCGCAATTGTTGGCAAAGGAGAAAGAAGGAACAACCTGTATGAGCTAAGTGCTCTTACAGCCACCGCTGGAGTGGGCACAAGTAAGCTTTGGCATGAAAGGTTTGGACACATCGGATTTGCAGTATTGAAGGAGATGCAAAAGCAAGGTATGGTTGCTCACCTACCTACAATAACTGAATTGAAGGAACCATGTGAAGCTTGTATGATGGGCAAGCAACAGAGAAAGGCATTTCCACAAGAAAGCAAGAATAGAGCACATGCTCCTCTAGAGTTGGTGCATGCTGACTTGTGTGGTAAGATGCCTACACAGGCCTTGGGGGGATCTTCTTATTTTATGTTGATTGTCGATGACTACAGTAGGAAGATGTGGGTGTACTTCCTTCGTGATAAGGCTCAAGCTTTTGGTAAGTTTAAAGAATGGCTAATACTTGTTGAGAATGAAACAGGGAAAAGTGTGAAGAAATTTAGAACAGATGGTGGTGGTGAGTTCAACTCAAAGGAGTTTGAAGGCTTTTGCAAGAGCAAAGGGATCAAGCGTCAATTGACGATGCCTCACACACCTCAGCAGAATGGTGTTGTGGAACGCAGGAATCGTACCATTGTGGAGATGGCAAGATGCATGCTAAAGGGCAAGGGATTGCCTAACCATTTTTGGGCTGAAGCTGTTAATACTGCAGTCTACATTCTAAATCGGAGCTACACAAAGGCTCTCAAGGGAAAAACACCTCATGAGGCTTACACTGGTAAGAAACCATCTGTTTCACATTTCAGAATTTTTGGATGTGAATGTTATGCACATGTTCCAGATGAGAAGAGAAACACGTTACAACCAAAAAGCAGAAAATGTATCTTCTTGGGTTATAGTGATGAGCAGAAGGCTTACAAGTTATATGACCAAGAGGCAAAGAAGATCATCGCGAGCCGTGATGTGGTGTTCAAGGAGGAGCCGCATACAGTGGAGGAGGAGAAGGCAAGGTCTTCCACTTTATCATCAAGCGAAGAAGTAGTCCACTATGAACCTGTCCCGAGAGCTATCCCTATCCTTAAGGAGGAGGAAGCATCATCTTCAGATGATGAGGAAAAAGTTCACCAACCTGACATCACCCCACCGGAAAAGCCATTGCCGCGCTGGGTGAAGCAGCTCTATGACCACAATAATCCTATGCCTGCATCTGTTGAGGAGAAGGCAGACGGACCAAGGAGGTCTCAGAGAATAGAGGAGCAAAGGAGGGCTTCTGCTCACATAGTCAACATGGCCTTGATGGTTGAGATTATGAGAGAAGTAAAGGAGCCAACTGACTTAGAAGAAGCACTTGCAGATCCATCATGGAAGGCTGCTATGCAGGCGGAGTATGACAGCATAATGAAGAATGACACTTGGGAGCTAGTGGATCGGCCAGCAAAGCGGAAGATTATTGGCACCAAGTGGATCTGGAAGGTAAAGTACAAGGCTGATGGTACCTTAGAAAAGTACAAAGCTAGACTGGTTGCCCAAGGATTTTCACAAGTTGAAGGGTTTGATTTTCAAGAGTCATTTGCCCCAACTGCCAGAATGACCACTATTCGCACGGTACTTGCAGTGGCTGCCCACAAGAAGTGGCCAGTGTACCAAATGGATGTTAAGTCAGCGTTCTTAAATGGTGACCTCAAGGAGGAGGTGTACGTGGCTCAGCCACCAGGGTTTGAGGCCCCCCATTCTGAGAACAAAGTGTGTAAACTGAAGAAGGCATTGTATGGGCTGAAACAAGCCCCCAGAGCATGGTACCAACGGATAGATAGGTTCTTTTTAAACCTAAACTTCAAAAGATGTGCCTCAGATGCTAACTTGTATGTTTACAGGGATGGTAAAAAGTCTGCAGTGATTGTCCTATATGTGGACGACCTTCTTATTACAGGTGACTATGAAGATATGATCAACCAAACTCGAAAGGCTTTGAGTTTTGAGTTTGAAATGACAGACTTGGGCTTGCTGCACTATTGTTTGGGGATTGAAGTCTGGCAAGAGCCAGGAAAGATCTTCATCTCTCAGAAGAAGTATGCATGGGAGATCTTGAAGGCATTTGGCATGACCGAGTGCAAGGAGATAGCTACACCTATGGAGGTGAATGTAAAGTTATCCGTTGAGGATACATCAGCACTAGCAGACATTGGGAGGTATAGGAGGTTGGTCGGCAGTCTAATCTACTTGTGTAACACCAGACCAGATATCAGTTTTGCTGTTGGTGTTTTGAGCAGGTTCTCAAACAAACCTCATGAGAGTCATTGGAAGGCTGGGATGCGGGTGCTCAGATACTTGAAGAAAACTCTTGACTATGGTATCACATACAGTTTCGGAACGTCTCTTGTGGGGAACTGTGACTCAGATTGGGCAGGAGACATTGATTCCAGGAAGTCAGTTTCTGGTTATTGTTTCTCTTTGGGTTCAGGAATTTTCTCTTGGATTAGTAAGAAGCAACCAACAGTGGCATTGTCTTCTACCGAAGCAGAGTACAAGGCAGCTTGTTTTGCTGCATGTGAGGCCGTATGGTTGAGAAGGATTCTATGGCATATGGGAGTGCAGGATGAAGAACCAACTGTGCTGAGATGTGACAATCAGAGTTGCATCGCCATTGCCAAAAATCCAGTGTTTCATGCACGCACCAAACATATAGAGATCCAGTATCACTATGTGCGTGATTTGATGGAGGATGGGATAGTGGAATTGGTCTACTGTCCAACAGAGGAGAATGGAGCAGATATCTTCACCAAAGCACTTACGAAGGATCTGCTTCAAGTTCATCTTCAGAGACTCGGCATTGGGCCGAGGAGATAGTTCACCTATGGGTGGACATTGAGGGGGGGTGTTAGATATGATCAATGCCCCACCCTCATTAGGTGCTACCAATGATCCATGGTGCTCAAAGTTGTAAGGCCCCCATTATGAGGAGAAGCCAAATGTGAGCCCGGACATTGGTTGAGTCCTGACTTGTATATCAGATGAGGTCTATGTGACCGGATGGCAAAAAGGTGACTGTTGTGGGTCTAATCTTTGGGTTAGACGGAGTGGTTAAGCTGGTAGCAACTCGAGGCACATTGCATTGAGTTGCGTGGTAAGGGAGTTAAAAGGGGCCCCTATTGTGGGGTCCGGGGGCCGCGGAAGCGGCCCCTGGCTGGGGGGTCCCAGGGGGGCCAGCGGCCCCCCTGGCGGGGGTCCGGGGGCAGCGCCCCCGGCCCGTGGTAAAGGGAATATTCCCTGGAATATTCCCTGGCCGACTAGTGGAGGCTCATATGGTAGGTCGGTCAGCAGGCCGACCTAACGACCTTCGCGGGCTATAAAAGCTAAACCCCTTCGCAGCCATCTCACACTCATCTTTCACCCAGTCAGAGTTGTTGTTCCAGCTAGCCTTAAGCTCTTCACCTATCTTCTGTCTAGATCGCCATCTAAGCTTCATTCATTGGAAGCGCACGGGTGGACAGAGCCATCTTTGTATCAGTTGTTTGGAGTTAAAGAATTTTACTGATTCTCCTCTTATCTGTTGTGTACTCTCTATCTCTTTCTCAGATTCTGTTCGCTGCGCCGTGTAATATTTTACAGACAGCATGTCCAACCCAAATTGCCTCTGTAAGAGCCATATCCCACTTGGTGATCTAATCACCTCAATGCCCAAGAAATAACACAGCTCTCCCAAATCCTTCATCTCAAACTTTTGCTTCAATAGCATTTTCACATGAAGGATATCTTCATCACTGTCACCTGTGATAATCAAATCATCAACATAAATGACAAGCAGCATAATACATTTCTCTGTTTTTCTCACATAAAGTGAGAAATCTGCCTTGGAAATCTGAAAGCCAATAGTGACAAGATACTGTCCTATCTTGTCAGACCATGCTCTAGGTGCTTGCTTCAAGCCATACAATGCTTTCTTCAACCTGCAAACAAACTCAGGATGAACAGCATGCATATAACCTGGTGGCTGCTCCATATATACCTCTTCTTGCAAATCACCATGCAAGAAGGCATTCTTTACATCCATCTGATGTAAAGACCATTCCTTTGATGCAGCCATAGCAATGACTACTCTTACGGTTGCCATCCTTGCAACCGGACTGAATGTTTCTTCATAATCAATGCCATATGTTTGTGCATACCCCTAGACTACTAATCTTGCCTTGTATCTGTTCACAGAACCATCTGCATTGTGCTTCACCTTATAAACCCACTTACAGCCAATTGCATTCTTACCTTTAGGCAAAGGTACCAATTCCCATGTAGCATTTGCTTCCAAGGAATCCATTTCTTCATCCATGGCTTTCTCCCATTTTTCTTTTCCTATGGCTTGCTCAAAAGGAGTGGGTTCTGATTCTTGTATCACTTTGACCATATATGCATAGTGAATGGCTGTAAATCCATCATATTTCAGTCTATCCACAGGATACCTAGCTCTGGTAGACCTGCTCAAAGTAGGTTCACTCCCAGGTGCTCTCAAAACATCCCTGGTCTTCCTTACTCCAGGTGTAACAATAAAAGGAATACCCAACTCATCATCAATGCTCTGTTCTGAGCCACTGGATTCACCATCCACATAAGAGTGACCTGCATTCACATCAACCATGGGCTGATCTACCTTCTCTTTTCCTTTTCGTGATACCTACATACCACTATCTACATTGCTTTGAGAAGATTCTCCTGATCTCAATCTGCCTGTCCATGGCGAAGAATGTGAACCACTGCTAGAGGATGCTCCAGGTCCACTAATATCTTGTGAGACTGCTGTTGTGAATTCTGTGCAACATTACCATTTTGTGCATCTACATTATCAATCACATTTACTGGTTTATACCAGCTACTCATCTCATCAAAAACAACATCTCTGCTCACTGTAGACTTACGAGTAGAAGGGTTATAGCATCTATACCCTTTCTGCTATAGAGAGTAACCAATAAAGATGCACTTCTCAGCTTTTGGATCCAACTTGGATCTCAACTCATCTGGCACATGAACATAGGCAATGCAACCAAAAATTTTCAAATGAGAAATATCTGGTTTCCTACCAGTATACCTCTCCTCTGGAGTCATCCCATGTATTGCTGCAGTGGGAGTCCTGTTCATTATGTAGACTGCTGTAGCAACTACCTCAGCCCAATAAAAATCTGGCAGGTCTTTTTCATTGAGCATGGCACGAGATACCTCTCCAATATGCCTGTTTTTTCTTTCTGCAATTCCATTTTGTTGTGGGGTATGACTACATGAATATTGCTGCTTTATGCCATGCTCCTGCAAGAACCTTGCAAACTCATTTGAGAGGTACTCTCCCCCTCCATCTGACCTTAGGTATTTTATTTGCAGGCCTATTTCTTTTTCAACCATAGCTTTAAGAGTTTTGAAATGCCCAAAAACTTCACTTTTCTTTTTCATAAAATACACCCAAACTTTTCTGCTATAGTCATCAATAAAAGTGACAAAATAATTTCAGCCTCCAAGAGATGTAGCTTTAGTAGTCCACACATTAGAGTGGATTAATTCCAATGGCTTCTTACTCTCTTGAACATGTTTAGGAAATGGTTTCCTTGCATGTTTTCCAAATTGGCAGGCTTCACATACCTTATGCATTTCTGCAACCTTGAATTTAGGCAATCCTGCAACAATATTTTGGGCATGCATTGATTTTAGTCGCTGTACATTAACATGACCAATGCGTTTATGTCAGATATCAATATCTGCAACTACACCGGTCCCATGTGCAAACATTGCTGCACTCAATTTAGACATGTCTGCATCCAATGTAAACATTCTGCCCTTCTTCTTTCCTTTTGCTATCAAGCGACCTTTATTTTTCATATCCTCAACAAAGCATCCATGAGAGTTAAATCTGACCTGCAAGCCCTGCTCAACCATTTGACCAATAGAAACTAGGTTCTTGGTGATATTCGGGACATGAAATTCATCCGAGAGGTATTTCTTTTTCCCATCCTGCATAGACAAAGGAATTTTTCCAATATGCACAATAGGATGTGCAGTATCATCAACAGTCTCCACAAATCCTAGTTTTTTCATTTTCCTTGCATCTTGCATCCATTCAGCATGACCTGTCATGTGGTTTGATGCACTTGAGTCAACATACCACACATCGTTTCTTTCTTCTGCACTTGTCACAGAATTGGTCATGTGCTGCACCATAAACAAATGCTCATTTTTGTCATCACCCTGTCTACTAGAAGATGCATAATTCCCTTGTTGCAATTTTCCATTCATGATGTCATTCTGCTTTTTATAGCAGTCCTTAGCCATATGACCCATTTTACCACAGTAGTAGCATTCAACATTGCTGTTTGCATTTTGGCCTCTTTGCCATCCACCACGACCTCTTTGGCTCCCCCTACCTCTAGAATTACCACGTCCTCCTCCATATGACTGGTTTTCTTGAGTTTGCTGCATATTCTGGTTTCTACCACGGCCTCCAGATCGGCCTCCTCTACTCTGCCTCTACCTCTTCTAGCATTTGAGTAGAAAACAGCTTCTTTTGAAGTTCCTCCTGAAGAAGATGCACCACCATTTCTCTGCTCCTCAGAAATTAGAAGAGCAATCAACTCCTCAAAATCAGGAAATCTTTCACGGACAGAAATGGATGTTCGGAACTGTGCATAATCCTTTCCTAGACCATTCAAGGTCACAGAAACTAAATCATCATCTTCCACTGGCGACCCAATGGAAGCAAGTGCATCTACAATCTTCTTCACCTTCATGTGGTAGTCATTGATGCTCATATTTTCTCTTTGCACATTATGCAATTCTTGCTTGAGCTATATTTTCCTGGCTTGCGTATTTGTGCTATATATTTTTGACAAAGTATCCCATGCCTCCTTTGGCGTACTTGCATCTTGAATATGCACAATCATAGAGTCTGAAATGCTGATAGATAGCCAGTATATAACTTTCCTGGCTCTCTCATGCCATGCTTTAAATGCCTGCATTTGCTGTTGATTGGGAACATCAGGAAGAATTGGTTCTTCTTCATTTCCTGCAACAAATTCCCAATATCCTTTTCCCATAAGGAAATTCGTCATTCTAAACTTCCATGCTTGGAAGTTGTTCTTGTCAAGCTTTTCAGTGACAATCTGTGAAAGAGAATCAGACGCCATTACAAAACACTGCAAAAAATTCTGTCACTGCTGCAAAGAACACAGCTTCAGCCTCACAAGGGCAAATCTGCAAAACTGACAAAAGTGGTATTTGACCACAGTAACTTCCTAGTGACGATTTTGCATTAACAGGCAACAAGGATGATTCTGTAACTCCCAATGTCTCTGTACACAGGCATACGATGCAATTTCTACAGTAACTTTTCACCGACCTGTAGAACAATGGTCGCACAGCATAAAACTGGGCCTTTCCCTGGGTGCGTGCAGAGAACTTCCGCCTCCAAAACAGGCCCCGAAATGGCCTCAAATCCAAAAAACAGGGTCACCAAGGACTAAAGCCCTTTCCCGCAGCATATACTGCCCTCTTGCTTCACCGCGAAGGGCATCTCAACCTGAGACAATGCACTCTTGCACTTTCCGGCTGTGCTACCTTGCAGAGACTTGCTCCCAAAACAGAAGAATGAAAGCAACACTGGTCCTCTTACCAAAACGCCGCGAACTTGGCTTGCTTTTTTGAGCTCCTTACCATGAACAAGGCTCTGATACCATGTCAAGATTGTGGGAGAGAAGGAAGGAGTCTCACTTGTAGCTTTCTTGCTTGCACAATGGGGGAATACACACAAGGGTGGAGGCTGAAAACAATTTTTCTCTTCTTAGTTGTGTAAGCCAAAAAGAACTCTAGTACATAGAAATAGAAGAACCCTATATATGGGTCTCAAACCAAACTCAACTAACTAAGGTGGCATACTAACTGAGCCACGAACTAGAGTAGATAAGGACAGCTGTCATCTAGCTATTATTCATGGGCGGTGTACCAACCGCATCTACAGCTAACAAGTCGGTGACATAAATGCACAACGGTTACTCTGGCATATCACGAGTGGAGCTCGATATCTCAACAAATCCAACTACAAAATCTATACTAATGAATTCCCATTTCATCTAAGAAATATCAAGTGGTTGTAGCTTTCCTGGCAGCTTAACTCGTTTGGCTTTTATTCATTGACAACTCAAGCATTCGATTACGTATTTATGTATGCCACTTTTGAGCTTCTCCCAATGATAGCTTTTCTTAACTGCATTGAGAGTTTTTGCATAGCCAGGATGTCCTGAAAGTGGGGAATCATGAGCTTCCCATAGTATCTTCTTCTTAAGTTCTTGACTTGAAGGAATAAATAATTTTTTCCTGAAGTAGACAAGTCCTTCGTCAATAGAGAAGTTAAGATACTTTGTCTTAAGCTTAGAATTTTGTTCTTTATTCTAAATTTTCTTCAATATTTGCTAATATTTGGGATCATTATTTGCCTTCTCCTTGGTTAGCTTGATGATGGGATTGCTAGGCATTGATATCATTGTAGCTAGTGTTTTAGCTCTAAGAGGTTCTTCTGAGATAAGTGCATTGAGAAATGATTTGCGGCTTAAAGCATCTGCAATTACATTCTCTTTGCCTAGTCTATATTTGATCTCAAAATCTTAGTCTTGCAAAACTTCTATCCACTGACATTGCCTCATATTTAGATATAGTTGAGTGAAGATCCATTTAAGACTTTTATGGTTAGTTACCAGTGAGAATTTCTTCTCGAGTAGATAATGTATCCATAACTTAAGAGCCTAGATAATTGCAAGTAATTCTAGGTCATGAGTATCATAATTTCTCTTATGAGTTTTCAATTTTCTAGAGGAATATGCTACCGGATGTCCTTCTTGCATGAGTACAAATCCCAAGGCAAAATAACTCACATCGATCACCACTTTGAATTTTTTGCTAAGATTGGGTAGTTTGAGGATTAGGGATATGACTTTAGCTTGAGCATGTCAAAGCTAGACTGTTCAACTTGGGTCTACTTAATGGCAACTTGCTTCTTGAGTAGGTCAGTGAGGGGTGCAACAATCAAAGCATAATTCTTGATAAAGATCCAATACCATTCTATTAAACCCAAAAAGCTACGAAATTCCCTTATGGTGGTTGGAGGCGGCCAATCTTGTACAGTCGGGGATCTACTGAAATTCCCTCTGTTAAAACTATAAACCCTAAATACTCGATTTTATCCTTGAAGAACACACAGTTCTTCTTCTTAGCATACAGCTTGTGAGTTTGCATTGTCTCAAGAAATGTCCATAGTTGTGACTCGTGACTTCCTTCATCCTTGGAATATGTTAGGATGTCGTTAGAGAATACATGACAAAATCATCAAGATAAGGTCTAAATATATATTGCATTAATCTATTGAAGGTAACAGGGGTGTTTGTTAATCCAAATGACATTATGATAAAATCGTAATGATCATACCTTGTGCTAAAAGCAATTTTTGGGATATCTTCTTGCTTGATTTTGATCTAGTATTACCCTGATCTGAGATCAATCTTGAAGTAAATCTTCACTCCTTGTAGTCAATCAATTAGTT
Organism: Lygodium microphyllum; assembly: GCF_053477565.2. Classification (NCBI taxonomy): domain Eukaryota; kingdom Viridiplantae; phylum Streptophyta; class Polypodiopsida; order Schizaeales; family Lygodiaceae; genus Lygodium; species Lygodium microphyllum. The sequence goes on from NC_141163.1 coordinate 75,963,477, forward strand.
CATCAATCCTTGGGATCAGATACTTATTCTTGATCGTTACTTGATTTAGCCCCCCCAATAATCAATGTAGAGATGGAGAGTCCCATCCTTCTTTTTCTGAAATAACACCGGAGTTCCCCACAGTGAGTTGTTTCTTTAGTTCTATGGCTTCCGAAATGGACATTCGATATGGTCGCTTTCTAACTGGTGCAGCTCCTGGTACTAGCTTGATTTCGTGGTCATGGTGGAAGTTTAGTTAATTCTTCAGGAAACATGTCAGCATATTCCCTAAGCCACGATGATTCATCTTCGACTTCTTTATCCTATTCAATCTTATTTAATTTGATTAGGTATACAAGTGACCCTTTTCTTAAGCCTTTAGCGACTTGAGAAGCTTTTCCTAATTGAATCTTTGTTTTCCCTGCTTCTCCCTGTGTGGTCACTTGTTGTCCTACAAGATTCAAGAATGTGACTTGGACCTTTCTACAATGAATATGACCATCATTGGGACTTAACCAATCCATTCCTAACAGGAACTCATAGGTTCCCAGGTTCATCACTCTGAATTGCATGTTGGTCTAATTGCCACCCAAATTAAACTCCACCTTACTTGTTTGTTGTGTTGAGGAAACTTCATTTCCATCAACTAACTCAACTATCAACCTAGGTGCATGCATTGTGTCTATGCCTAGTTTTCTAGCACACCTTGGTGATATGAATGAATGTGTTATTGAACTTGCTTTGGCATTCATTGTGTCCAAGTTTTGGGCATGGCCTTTGGATGTGGCTAGGTTCATTACAATAATAGCACTTGAAAGTATCCTTATTACCACCAGTAAAGTTCTCCAATGCCAACGCCTTAGCCTTCTTAATATTAACATATTGGAATTGAAATCTTTTTGCATAGCCCCTAGTTATATTTTTGTTTTGGAACTTATTATTCCAAGGCTTATTGTTTCTTGGTTTGGATTGGAGTTCCTGTACAATCAGTCTTGCCCTTATCAATGCATCTTTGGAGGTCTGATGGACACATTGCTTCAAGTCGTGTGTTTAGGGGATCATCCAGTCTGTGGAAAAACTTGGATACTTGCTGCATAATATCCTTAGATGGTGCATACTTGAGAAGTGTTACAAACTTCGAGTAATAAGCTTGCAGTGTCATTCCAAGTTGCTTTAGACCAAAGAATTCATTCATCTTTTGCGTGCGGTATGCTGGCAAGAGATATCGGCTTCGCACTATATCCTTTAATACGTCCCAACAAATAGATGCTTCGGAGATTCCTTGGCCTTTATACCATTATTTCCACCAAATTCAAGCTTCTCCTCTTATCTTTAACTTGCTGATCATTGCTTGATTAGTTGGGGTAATTCTAGTAGCAATGAAGTAATTTTCCATGGACTCGATCCATATTTTTGCTTCAACCTCAAAGTTTTTGCCTTAGCCATCAAACTCAAGTGGTTTGATTTGCTTAAGCAATAACTTATTTTCTTGGATCTCCATCAGCATATTAAGGGTAGGAATAGCTTCTTATGGTATCGTAAGATTTTCTCTAATCAACTCTACGAATGTTATCATACAATTTGCTCGTATCTTTTTAAAAAGAGAAATCATTTCAAAAGGATAGAAATACTTTATATTAAATTTTCAAAGAAGGTTACATCATGATAGAGTTTTCCAAATTAACTTAAGGAGTCTAACCATGGATTTCACATATATCTACTGACTCGTAATTCTTAATTGCTAGAATGGCAACCAATTTCATATTCAATGGATAGAAACAATAATTTCTTTTGCTATAGGCAAAAATATATGGTTTATTTTGGGATGGTTGGCTATTTGGGAGAGAAGATTTCCCTAATACAATCTAAGCATGGCATTTGGATAGGCTTTGAAGAATGGATATCTAAAAAAATTGGTACTTTAAAGGAAGATCAAGAAGTCCATCTTTGACGTAGTTGCGGCATTTAGAGCAACCAACAACTATAATTCGGTCCTCTAGGATGACCTTTGTTGCTTCCTCGTACATATATCAATTTAGTTTAACCTTCCGACCTCTAGTGAATAAAGTTGAATTCACTCTGGCTTCATGAAATAAATAAACCTTCACGACTTTAAGGTTTTCCATCCACCTTATCCTCTTCAAATTGTTCTGAAGGAAGGCAAGATAGTTTGCGTCGATATAAAAATATCCACCACTTATTATCTAGCGTCTTTCCTAGTATAGTGGAGAAGGATGGTAGATGAGATCTAGAATATGCATTACTTGCATTCTCCATCCATAATCCATAGAATGCATTGCCGATGTAAACATTGCTCAAAAGACTAGGAACCGCTCCCAATCTTCGTCTCTCTAGGTAGCATAAAAACACATATTAGCAAGGGAAGGGAAAAACAACTCATATCTCAAGCTACAATTACCAAGTTTTTTTATTTCTTTTGGCTATGATACCATTTGTAACGTACCTGCCTTTATTTACGGGACGAGTAATATTTTAGTAGTCACCCAGATTTTACCTTCTAGTCGTCGCCATCTGTACTCTAACCAGAATGATTGGATTTTGATTGGCTCTATAACCCTAGGTCCACCCTACAGGGAAAGTGTCTTACCATTACCCACTGAGGACCGACTCATGGTGCATCATCAGGCGGTTGTCACTCCAAGGCTTATGACCAAGGCGGTGACCAAGGTATAGACCTTGGCATCTTGGCATTGGCATACTTGGCAACGAGCTACAAAGACTTCGTTGGCACCATTGGCTATGCACGACAAGCTCCCACTAGTTTGTAAGAAAATATTCTCGGGAGGTCACCCATCCTGGCAGTGTCGTCACCCAAGTGCACTTAACTTCCAAGTGACTATCCACTAGGCTAGTTCTTTTATTGTTCTATACTACGAACATAGTTTTAATAAGCTAGTCTTAGGAGGGTCTCCCAAGTCTTCCTTCCATAAAATGACATGTAATAATATCTCATTAATAATAATAATTATCTTCATAATGAGAGTCAGTTTGATAATTAGAGCTAGTTTTTTTTTAAAAATAAATGTGCAACATAAATCAATTTTCTTTGGAATGTATACGCACATTAAAATAAACTAAGTAATGAGGACATTACACTTTGATAGGGTTGGCAGCTAGCTAGGGGTGCTCAACACACAATATTGGACATTGTGTTTGGGCACATCCTGATTTTTAGATATCCAAATGCTTTACTCTTTATTTAGGCAAAAGCAAATACAAAAGCCAAAAGCATGCTAATTGTAAATTGGGCTATTTTTAAGCTTGGAGATTAATAAATTTATAAATACATACCTTGTGAAGCGCTCACACAAGGCATGGGGGGAGATTGCACCCAATTGGTCTTTTTGTCTCATGTCATGGAAACTCTTTTCTTGCTTTGATGAAGCTTTTGTAGAGTTCTTTGTTCTTGGGGACCTTCTGGAGTTCACTATGCATGCATACATAATCCGATTTGTGCACCAATTGTTGTTGCATCCAGACCTATGAGGCATGGAGCAGATTCCTCATATTTCATATCATTTTTGGGATTGCTATGAGCTTCTCAAGTTATCACTGAAGAACCAACATGATGGGGATCCTAGATCGCCTCTACAACCCTTCACCGCTGTTTGTGGAAAGGCATTGGACTTGGAGTGTAGATTACTGCTACATAGATGCCAACCAATTTTCTTATCTTCAAAACAATTTAAAGAGGCTAAAATGGTTGGAGGACTTGAAGGTTATCAAGTTATTCATCTTCCATGAGTCTCATGTGAACTCGATCCTGCACATCGAGCACCGGCAAGTAGAATATACTCGCTACATCTATGAAGAGGTGGTCAAAGTCTTGCCAGTAGATAGAATTAAAATAATGGGCAATGTAAACATCATGGCTATCAGAATCCATTCCCCAAAACCATATTACTATTCTATCCCTGTAGAAGAATCCAATAAGGAATTGTTCTTTTCGCGTTGATGTATCTTTTGAATAGTTATCTAGCCTATCTCTATCTCCCCCCAATGATTGTACTTGAGGCTTATACCTTTTTTGAATAAATGAGAATTTTATGATTACCTAACTTGTTGCAAAAAGACCTTACAAATTGTCTATTCGAAGCTATCGAATTAAAGGAGTAGCTCAAACAAATTTTAGATTAGGGGTTCATTCGGCCTAGTAGTTCGCCATGGGGAGCTCCTGTGTGTTGTTTCAGAAGAAGAAGGATGGAATGCTCATCGACTATAGAGGGCTGAATCAAGTAACAATCAAGAATAAATATCCTATCCCAAGGATAGATGAGTTACTCGATCACCTACAAGGAGAAAAAATCTTCTCAAAAATTGACTTAAGGTCAGGGTATTACCGAATCCACATCAAGGATGAGGATATTCCAAAGACAACTTTCAACAGGTCCAGATATGGTCATTTTGAGTTCACAGTAATGTACTTTGGATTAACCAATGCTCCTGCTACATTCAATAGGCTAATGATGGATAACTTTAGACCATACCTTGATGAGTTTGTACTTGTTTTCTTTGATGACATCCTGGTCTACTTCAAGGAAGAAAAAGACCATGAACCTCAACTTTGCATTGTCCTTGAAATCATAAGGACCACAAGCTTTATGCCAAAAAGAAGAAGCGTGCCTTCCTCAAATGATAGATTGAGTATCTAGCCTTCATTGTATCAGAAAAGGAAATCTCTATGGATCTTGCAAAGGTTAAAGATGTATAAGAATGGCCCCCAACAACCACTATTAAGGAAGTGCGTAGCTTTCTTGGTCTAACAAGATGGTATAGAATCTTCATCAAATATTATGCCTTAGTTGCGGCACCCCTCACAGATCTAATAAAGAAGCACGCTGCCATAGTGTGGACAACCACTGAACAAGCAAGCTTTAACCAACTCTAAACATAGCTTAGTGACAGCATCAATTCTAAAGCTCCCAGACTTGAGCAAGGAGTTTGAAGTTGTTACAGATGCCAGCTCACTTGCACTAGGCTATGTACTAATGCAAGAAGGTCATCCCATGGCATATTCCTTGGGAAGTTAAAAACCCATGAGAAAATTTATGCTACTTGTGACTTGGAACTGTTGGCTAACATTCATGCCCTCAAACAAAGTCATAAAGCATTCCTCAACTCTCTCATTATGGAGGAACCTTCGACAGCCGAATCAGTAGCCACCATGGTGTCAATGCCAAGCAACCCTATCCTTGCATTGGCTAGGGAGGACTCTAAACATGACCCACAATATCATAAAATGATAAAGGAGATCCTAGAAAAGGACCAAAGTTCCAAACTTAAAGTTAAATACCAAGAGTACTTTGTTTATGAAGGCCTAGTCTACTTTAGGACAAGACTATGTATTCCTTTGAGTCAAAGACTTAAACAACAGATACTCTCGAAAGCACATGATTCCCATTTCTTTGGTCATCTAGGATATGCCAAGATCCTCAACATGGTTAGGAAAAGCTATCATTGGGAAAGACTCAAGGGAGATGTACTCAAATATGTCACGCAATGTTTGTCTTACCAGCACATCAAGGCAGAGCATGTCAAGATGCCTAGAAAGCTACAACCCCTCCAAATCCCTCAAATGAAGTGGAAATTTATCAGCCTGGACTTTGTTGTTGGGTTACCTCCACTTCTAGGTGGGTCTAGGTGCGTACCACTCAATTATGGTTGTAGTTGATATGCTCACCAAGGTTGCACATCTCATCCCAGTATAGACAAATTATAAGGCTCAGATATTGCTGATATTGCCAAATGTTCATTAAGGAGATATTCAAATTTCATGGTCTACCCAAAAGGATCATCAATGATAGAGACTCCCTTTTCACATCTCATTTTTGGAGAGGGATATTTGAAGCTATTGGGAATCAACTCTATTTTCGTACGGCCTATCATCCTCAAACTAATGGCCAAATACAAAGGTTCAATTAAATGATTAAAGATATGCATAGAGCATATTGTTGTCACAAACCTAAGAAGTGGATCCAATATCTACCCTTGGTGGAGTTTGCATACAATGCTTCCTTCCAGCAAAGCATTCAAATGACACCTTTCCAAGCATTGCATGGGCATGATTGTTGTTCTCCATTAAATTTCTTAGACTCTACTTCAAGGATAGAGGCTTCTAAGAAGATGTTGGAATAAATGGATGAACATGTTAAGGCCATTAGGAAAGACATCAAAGCCGCCATGGATAGGCAGAAGGCTTATGCAGATTTGAACAGGCAAGAGCGGCTCTTCAAGGAGGGGGATATGGTTTTCATTCATGTATGACCAAAGAAGAGTTCCTTATCCTTGGGAGAATTTAAAAAGCTTAGCCCAAGGTATTGTGGGCTTTACATGATCCTCAAAAGCCTATGGCCTAATGCTTACAAAATTCAACTCCCTGAAAATGTAAAAATTCACAACGTATTTCATGTTAGTCTATTAAAGAAATATGTGCTTAATCCTAGCCATGTACTGAGTGATCAACAAATTGTAATGCCTAGCTAAGGAGTCCTTGAGCTGCAGCCAAATAAAATTCTAGATATTGGGGAGCGACAATTGAGAAGTAGAATTCTTAGGGAATATCTCATCTAGTGGAGAGACTTCCCCAAAGAAGATGCTACATGGATAGATGAGAATGCTCTTCATCAACAATACCCACAGTTTCTCTTGAGATGAGGACATCTTGATTTCTCTAAGGGGAGGAGGATGTAATACTTCCATGCAATTAAAAATTAGTTGGTTAGTTTGAAAGTTAGTTACTCAATTAATAAGTTAGTAAGGTTACTAACTCAAGACTAACTAAAGTAAAAACTAACTAACATTAATAACTAATAATTTTTATTTAATTAAAAACATAAAAAAACCAAGAGTCATAATTTGACATTTTTTTTGGATTGACAAGGATTATAGCCACCCTTTACAGAAGTTACAACGTGAACAAGAGTTATGAGCCATATTAATCACTAGAGTAATGTGTATAGTATGGATGGTCCAAAAATATTATATTTTTAGGTAAAACTAGCATATTTTAGATATTAATTATTATAAATATCCTAAAAAGATATGGAGATTTCTAGAACAGGATGTCATGTAAAAAAAACAATTGGTTTTTTCAACTTATTTTGGAGATTTAATATAAAAAAAGAAGGTTTGGCAAAATCACATGCGTCGCGATCGCAGTTTACAGGCAGTAAACATCACTTTGAACAGGGAGAAGGAGTGATCTAGAAGATTTCTAAGGAAGTATCTTGGAATTTTACCCTCCTTTCAAAGCAAACGAAACTATCAGAATTGTGATTTGAGCATCATATTGCTGATTTCCAAGATCCCCTCCATAAAGAGCTCTTCTTCTCAGCCACAACCCTTCTTCTCTTGTTTAGTTATAAATACGAGATATCGGGAATAGTTAGATAAGAAGAAGGAGACCCTGAGAGGCTACAAGAGAAAGGTATAGATAGGAAGGTAGAAGGATACCCCTCCAAGAGATTGTGAGAAGGAGCTTGAGAGAGAGAGAAAGAGAGAGAGAGGAGTTACCCTAAGAGGCTGTGAGGGAGAAAGTTAGCTCAGTTCCCCCTATCTCGGTCTTCGACTAAGCCATCTTCTCTTACGCTCTCCCATCTCAAATCTATTCCTCCTTATTTATCTCTCAAATCCACTTGCGGATGATGGCCCCCAAGTAAAAGATCTCTCCAAATGCTAAAACTCCCACCACAATCCATGGGACCGCGAATCAAGGGACTGCAACTACGCGAAACATATCTCTCATGAATCAGGTGCACCCCATTGTATTAGGGAAAATAAATTGGGAGAAAAGAATGTTTACATTCATTATCACAACCTAATTGAGCATGTTTGCAGATAATGAGCATACTAGGAAAATTTTGTTCATCGCATTCATCTTAGGTGATCGATTAAAACTGCACTTAGAAGTTGTTAAAGTGCACATAAATTGCACTTAGAAGTTGTTAAAGTGCACATAAATTGCATGGAAATTTCATGCTAATATATATATACATAAATTTTCAAGAATACACATTAAACTACAATTAAGCGAGATAGATTTTATGCATCCACATCCGTTTGCTTAGTTGAAATAATAGGAAATCCTATCACATCTCACAAAACATATATTGAACTTGTGATAGATTACGTAGGGTTCCTAGGAAGTTGAAAGAATTTAAAACCCTAAATAGTTGAAGGATTCTTCTCAGGGCCCATCTTGCTTGAAGCTAAAAGGAATTCAAAGTCCTTAAGTAACTGTATGAATTATGCAACAAACCCTAGTTCAAATGAATATGTAGGGATTTGTTGTAGGGAAGCCAATGTCCCAAATTGCAATCAACATTGCAAGGATACTCCTTCATTTAAAAGAATGAGGAAATTAAATTAGGTTATCTTTGAAAATATCGAATGATAACGGGGATAAAGTCGAGACTAGATGATATCGCATCAAATCGAAATTTCCTTCGGTCGAGAGAACAAATAATTGTCTAGTACATATTGTGCACTTCTGCTTGTGTTTGTACTTAGGAACACCTGTTTGGAAAAGAAGTCATCTAACAAAGGAATTGATAAGAAGAAAATCTTTCAAATTGGATTTAGGTTGAAACATCTGGGAAAGGCATGTTGAGCACCCTTAGCTAGTTTCCAACCATATCCAAGGGGGTTTTTGATAGCCATGTCGGGAATGTGGACCGAACCTATTGTGAGAGGTCTCTCCGCAGAAACGCCTGTTCATAGGAGGATGCTCGAGTGCCAGGGGGCTTTGGATGTAAACCCCTTGTCTTCGGGTCCTACTTAGATGGTCTACATGACTCAGATAGGAATCTCAAGGCCCTATTACTAGTGCAAGGGTGCAAACTTGGAGGAAAACAAGATGCATCCTTATGGATTGCAGGAATCGTCCCATGGACAAGATTTGTATCCCAGTTGAAATTTTAATATAAAGTTTACTTTCAAGGAATTTGTCTTATCTGTTTTTGTCTTAGTGCATAAATTTACTTAAAAGAATATGTGACTTACGGGTTAATTAAGGAAGCTGCTTGTATGTGTTACCACTAATGTGCCCTTAGGTAAGTAGGAAACTAAAGCTATCAAGGAAAGCAGGTGGGCAAAACCCTCGACAGGTCATCCTACGACAAGGTGATCCCAGAGAACTAGGAGGATTCTCAACATTCAAATCGCAATGATGTATTGACCTTAGATAATGTAGGGTAGAACCCTGGCTCATATCGTTTTAGGGGATCGGAATGGGACTTTACCCTACAGGTAGAGAGGTTGAGCGGTGCATCCCTCTCATTTTCCATTCTCTTTGAACCAAGTGCGATATGAGTCCACCTTGGTTTAGATGCTTTGCGCAAAGTAGATCCGATGCTAGAAGGTTGTAGAATGACTTGACCATTAGAAACCCATGAAGATTCAAGTCGATCCCAATAGGGTTGGGAGATACGTTTCGTTGCGGAGTAGACTCGGGAGTCACTAATCGACAAACCCTATGACATTCCGTGGGAGTGCCAGGCAACATCTTTTAGATCAGTCTCCCAATGGATTACTAAAACGTGTCATGACCTAGGCACGTTTTATAGTAGCGGAAAGATTTGTGTCCATAGGGATAGTCTCATGCAATAGGAAATGTTGATGCCAGAGGGGGCTCTGGCGTAAATTTCGCATTACTCCTGGAATCTAACAAGCCCCTTCGTGACCTAGGATGGGATTCTGAAACCTTAATACCAATTACAAGGGTGGAATCTTGGTAGGTAGAATACCCTCGTGGAATTCTGTATATCTTCTGCAATATCAAAAAGATGAAAATTGTAATAAACTTCCAGTATAATAAAGGAAATTTTTTTACTCAAGGTTTATTGAATTGTAAGTGTATCCTTGAGATAAATTAGGTGAGAAACCTGTGATTTAATGGACTAATTAAGAAAGCTGGTTATATATGTTTCAATAAATGTGTTATAGGTAATTTAAAAAACTAAAGATGATACCGTCATCAAAGGAAAGCGAGTGGGTGTGACCCCCAATGGATCCATCCAATGGTAGGGTGGTCTCGGTTAGCTGGGAGTTTTTCTAAATCAGTGATAAAAATAGAAACTAGTCGCTACGTAGAATCGACTTGCATTGTTTTAGGGGACCAGAATGGGATTTTGCCTTATGGGTAGGAGGGTTGACATACCACACTCCCCTTTGTCTCCCATTCTCTTTGAACCAAGTGCAATGACAAGTTCATTTGAGGTTTGAGTAATCTTGTAGGAAGTGGGAACTCAAAATTACTGACGCTAGCTAGCTATTAAGAGACCCGACTGATTTTTAGAAACCCAAAAATTCAAGTCGATCCTAGTGGGTTCATCCAGAACTCTTCCATTGTGATGTAGACTCAAGGTCTAATTGGCAACACCTGTGATACTCCAAGGGAGGGTTGGGCGTCGTCATTTGGAAAACCTACGGATGGACTACAAAAATGTGCACCTTTGAATGAGCCTAGTGGAAACCTTACAGTTGGTATTAGAGTGCATGCTAGTATATAGAATACGATGCAAGCTTCTTCTTTTTTCTCGGATTGTAAATTATATAGCCTAGGATATGTTTTCTTCTCTTCATTAATGTATGTTTTTGAATTATGGTAGAGTAACGAATCTTGGAAATGATTCTTGATCTTTCAAGTAATGTTTATGTTAGCTATGCATTCATCCAGTCTTGCCTGGAGGAATCAGATGATGCGGATACTAGATCAGTTGTACAACCCCTTGCCTCTATATCGTGAAAGGAAGTGGATGATTAACAGAGGATATTGCTATTTCGATGCAAGCCGTCTAGCTTATCTTTAGAATAATCTGAAAAGGGTGAAATGGATGGAAGAACTTAAAGTTATCAAGATCTATCTATTTTATGAAGCCATGGAGAGACCTCGTGTGATGTGAATGTGGACCAAACCCATCACAAGAGGTGTCTCTGTGGGTTAGTTTAAACGTAAGAGGATGATGCCAGGGGGGACTCTGGCTATAAATTCCCTGCCTTCGGGTCCTACTCAAATGATCTATGTGACTTGAGATGGATTCTCAAGGCCCTATTACTAGTGCAAGGGAGGAAACTTGGAAGAAATAAGACGCATCCTCATGGATTGTGGAAAACGTCTTTTTTGGACAAGATTTGTATCTCAGTTAAAATGCTAATATAAAGTTGCTTCCAAGGAACCTGTTTGAACTATTTTCATGTCAGTGCAGTAAGTTATGTAAACAAACCCTGTTCCCTAAAAGGCTTAATTAAGGAAGCTGATTTTAAATGTCACACATAAATGTGGTAGGATCTGATTAGATAACTAAAGAATGCCTATTGAGGGAAGCAGGTGGGCAAAACCCCCGACGGGTCCGTCCTACAGAAGGGTGGTCCCAGAAGACTAGGAGACTTCTCATAAGGTTCTACAGTCATAGGAGATTTAGGTAATATTAGGTTAGAACCTTATTCATGCCATTTTAGGGGGCCGGAATGGGACTATGCCTTATGGGTAGAGAGGTTGAGCAGCGCATCCCTCTTGTTGAGTGTTGAAATGACTTGTTTTTTGGCTGATTTTGGTTGTTTTTGAGAGCTGAATGGTTGATTTTATGGGATGATTGATTGATTTGGAAGTGGTTTGAGAGTGTTTTGGATGATAATGATTGTGTTTTGGAAGTTTGTGATGTTTGTTGATGGTTCTGTGATGTTCTGATAGGTTCTGAATGGTTCTATATACCTTCTGTTTTGTTCTGTTTTGTTCTGTTTTGGTCTGTTTTGTTCTGATTGTCTTCTGAAAGGAGGGAAGGAGTATTGATTGATGAAGAATGAGATATTGTGAAAGCTTATTGAATGTTTTGTGAGAGTTTGGAATGATTTGAGAGTGAGTTATGAGGTTTTGATGACCTTCTGTAACCTTCTGTAGGTCTTCTGTAGAGCTTCTGTAGACTGTTCTGTCTTTGTTCTGTTCTGTACAATAGCTGTTCTGGTACTGTTCTGTAGACTGTTCTGTATGCTTCTGTAAGTGTTCTGTGGAATGTATGTGTGACTTTGGGAAAGTTTTCTAGCCTTGGAAAGAGATGAATACAAGTGCAAAAGAGCTGAAGGAAGTGGAAGAAGTAGCTGCTGAAGACTCAAGAGAAGACTAGAGTGAAGTGACAGTAGTGAGCTGTGAAGAGACACTGTAGTGGCTCTGGTGACCCTTCATATCAGACATACCTCTTGGGAGGGGTATCCACGACCTAAGAGTGATTATTGAGGGTGATTTTGAGAGATTGTAGTGAGGATATGATGTATTATTGATAGAGTGAGAGAGGGAGAGTCAGAGATAGCCAATTCTACTGAAACAAAGTGATTGTATAAGAGAGATTGAGAGAGAAGACTATGAAGATATTGAAGATGAATACTATGTGATGTATTTCCATTTAAAAATGGTGTACTTATTTTCTTTCTTTGTTCTATTGATGGATTTTGTGAAGATGTTGAAGAATATGGTTGATTCTATTAAAAACCGTGGGAGATCTACATGATGCTGCATGAAGATTTGTTGTGCCTGGTGTTCTTTTCTTCATTGTGATCATATAAAACATGATAAACAAGCTTGTTGATGTTACAAGATAGATTTTCTTGCAAGATAATTCCCTTTTCCTTGGTGTTCCTCTCGGGGCTCCATGTTTTTGGTGCGCAGCCGGGGAAACCTTGCCATCAACAAGCACCGGAAGAGGCTGAAAATGAAGGAAATGGCATTGCCAAGAAGAGAAGAATTCAATGGATGTTTGTAAAGTTCCTTCTTCCAATGAAGAATTGGAATTCCTCATAATCAAAGCCACTTTCCACAAGAAGTTCATCCCACAATGGCGGAAACACATCACCATTATGATGCATGCTCTATGTGGTGGACAGTTTCCTCTTCCTATTGAAGCAGCAGAAACTTGCATCTTGGTGGCAAACTGTTTGGGAACAAATTGAAGAGCAAAAACAGAGAGAATGAACATCCATGGAAGATTTGGCATTCATTGAGAAGTTTCCAGACAACATAAAGTGGGAGATTGTGAAGAAGCTTCAAGAGTCTTGGTCTGTAGAGGTTCACAAAGACAAGAAGGAAAAGAGTTGGAATTTGTTTGTGGACGCTCAACAGCAAGATACATGGGATGCTTGGTGTATTGATAATCTTCTGTTTGTTCAATTAGCAGCCCACTGGAAGTTGGTAGACAAAGTGTTTTTCACAACATACACTGTTGAAACCATCAGAAGCTGGCATTACTATGATGATGGCACCACCACAATGCTCAGACGTATGCATTTTGACACCTTCAGAACCGAATACCTTCCTCTGTGTAGTGGCATGAAAGCCGAATTCAGGGACGTTGAAAAGAAAGAAGTAGAAGAAATGTTGGCAAGAGAGTCCTCCAGAGACTGAAGCCTTCTGTTAACCCTCTGTGGAGCACTAACAACATAGTGGAGCCAACCCCCTGATGAATGACGCAATAAAGAGGCAAGCATTGGAACGAGTCCAGAGGTACGTGAGAAGAGAGAAAACAAGAATCAGAGCCGAGAGTGAGCTCGCAGCAGAAGCCGCCTTTGACGCCCTTGCGGAACTCTTTACAGAAGTCCCAATGGCACATCAAGCCCTTCCTCCTCCTGCTGGAGGTCCACTTCCAAGCCAGATCCGTCCTGGAAATATTGATGACGGACCAGCGAATGTAGTCCCATTGCCAGTTTTTAAGGGAGAGTACAATGAAGACCCTGATCTTCATGTAGCAGAGTTTATGGTAGCGTGTGTGGCTAACAATGCCAGGACCCCTGAGCATTGGTTAGCAATATTCCCCGCCACTTTCAAGGGCGCGGCGTTTCAGTGGTATGAGAGACAAGCAGCAGGAACTTTTGGCACATGGGATGACCTGAAGTTGGTCTTCCTCACTAAATTCAGGCGTGAAGGTTTTGAAGAGCGGATGCGAGAGGAATTTATGAACCTAAGTCAATCCTCTGGAGAAAGAGTAGAAGCTTATGTCTCACGAATGGAATCCATCCTGAAGAGATGGACTAATCATAATCTAGATGATGGCATTCAGAAGGGGGTATTTCTCAGAGGATTACAACCAGAAGTCCGTAAGTTTGTGGAGCTACAAAGACCAGCCACCTTGCAAGCTGCAACAGAAGGAGCAAGACTGTACGATGAAGTGGAAGCTAGATTAGCGATGAATATAGGAAGAGGAGTCCTACCTCCTCTGATGTCAGGAATGATGTATCCACCAAATGCAGTTCCACGGACTGTTCCCTATCCCTACCAACAGATGCCCCCGGTATCATAGTACAGTGTACCAAATCCACAGTGGCCACAATCCATGCCTCAAATGATGGTTCAACCACAACAACAATGGTCCCAACCAATTTCCTCAATGACAAATCAGCAGCAACAGTGGAATCCTACCAACTGGAGCCAACAGCCAACAGTTCAAATAGGAGCTCTGAATCAGAACCAGAACAGAGACCCCTCTGTACCAGCCCAACCCGTTTATGCAGTGATTACAGAGACTCCTCAAAACCCTCCTGCCAGTACGTCCGGAGGAGAAAGCTTGAAGGATTATTTATCCAACGCAGTTGCAAACATTAAAAAGGAGTTGATGGATGTGATTACAGAGCAACTACAGACGTTGAAAGTGAATACCGCTAGCATATCCAACGTTGCAGGAGCAGGAAGAGATGTGATGCGGTCAAATACTTGGTGTGGTAAGTGTCATCAAGCAGGCCATTTAGCCACTGAATGTACACGAAAACCAACCATCCATGGAGCCTTCTGTTCCTACTGTTTGCGGAAGAATCATACAGAGGACATTTGCTCTCTGAAGGAGATGCATGATAGGAGAAGGAAGGAAGAAGACACAAGATTCAACTTGCTGGAATCCAAAATGACAACACAAGATATTGGACCCAAGCCTAGAGAGTTTGGTCCTAATTTCGGACCCAGAAGATTTCCTTCCCAAAGTTACAGAGGAAGACAGTCTGGCGGTGGTCAGAGATCAGAAGTGGAGTGTTACAGATGCGGCGAAAAGGGACACATCTCACCAAATTGTCCAAATCCTCGAAGGTCAGTGGATTACAAGCCCTTATACAGTCGATGCAAAGGAGAAGGCCACACTGCAAAAGACTGTCCAAGTCCAGCCCCAGTGAAAAACAGTGCTACTGATAGTCCAGCCAAGGCCCAAGAGCCTACCTCCAATTTGGTGGAATTGGAAGTTGCTGCCATCACGCGTGCAAAGCAGAAGGAACCACCTGTCCAGAAAGAAAATAATCCTCCTGCTAGAACAGTGAAGTTCAATCTTCCACCAGAAGAACAGAACAGAACAGAGCCTAACAGTGCCGTACAGAGCCCTACAGTGCCACAGAGAGTTACAGAGACAGTTACAGAGACAGGACCAGAGGTCCAGGATACAGAAGAGGAGGAAGTGCCACAAGTGGCAGAAGAAGTTCCTGTAATTCCTCTGTTGGCAGAAAAAGGGAAAATGAAAATGGGTGTTGCCCCATTCCCTAATCGTTTAGAGAAGCCAGTGGATCCTATTAAGGAATACGATCTGGTTAGAGATCTAGATACCTTTAAACCAAACCTCACATTCCGACAATTATTGATGTTGTCTCCCAGTTGCCGAAAAAGGTTCAAAAGTATACTAACAAGAAGACGTGGTTTAAGGATTGCTCCCTCAACAGCAACAAAGTCCAACAAGGCTCCAGAGCCTGTAAAAGAAGTGGATGTGGCTAACGCTTTCCTAGATCCGGGTACTCCAGAGACTGGCGTGTGGATAGAAGGCTGCTTCATTGCAAATGCACTGATTGATGGAGGCTCATCGGTGAACATTATGACGGATGTGACAATGAAGGATCTAGGCCTACAAGGTGTGCAACCCACCCAATGGCTCATCAGACTGGCGGATCAGAGTAGAATCAAGCCTTTGGGCATTCTCCCATATGTGAAGACTACAGTGGCTGGAAAAGATTATTGGCTAACCTATCTAGTGGTGAAGCCAAACTCTTATGGTACATCCTATCCCCTGTTACTGGGCAGACCATGGCTTTTTGAAGCCCGAGCAAGGACGGATTGGTTTAAAGGAACTTTGACCTTGGGTAGAGGACCCAACAAAGTGGTGCTGAAATTGTATGGTTCTCAAAAAGGACATGGATCCACCTCCTTGGAATTATCTTCTGATTCCCCTAACGAGGCTACAGATGGAACATCAGCAGACGAAGATGCTGTCAAACAGATCCTTCCTAAGAAAATAGTGGCACATTCCTTAACAGTGGATACTGTAAGCCGACTTCCAAAAGAGGCAAAGCCATTATCAATGGGTGAATACTTCCTGCCTGAACCGGGAATGACTTCTGAAATCACTTCTGATAGTGAGATAGAAGCATGGATGTACTGCTCTCCCTGTTACATGGCCACAGCAGAGACAGAGGCAGGAGAGGAAACAGAGAATCTGTTCTTCTGTTACAGAGCTCCTACAGAAGCAGAAACAGAAGCAGAAGCAGAAGCAGAGGCAGAAGTAGACGCAGAGGCAGGAGAGGTTGGATATGATATGGACGAAGAAGATTATGAAAGTGAAATGGGAGGGTCTATCCCACCTGAAGAGGATACATTGGAAGACGAAGTTCCAGAAGCATCAGAAGCCGATGAGCTCATGCTATGGGCCAGAATGGCGATGGTACCATTCGGTCTGGTAAATGGATCTTCTCATACGCAAAACTTTTATAAGGGATGGATTAAGAAGAACAAGCCGTCTTTCAAGAGTGGCTCCTGCCGTCCTAACCCATCCTTGCCGAAGAAAGATGATGATGATGCACCGTGCCAACAAGCACCAGTCCCACAAACCCAACAGGCATCAGAGGGTCCCTGTTATGTGATGTTCTTGGATGTGTCATCTTCAGAAGATGAGTCCTCAAGCCAAGAGGTAATTACTTTTGAAACCAAACCCGGAACGGCTTTAATCCCATTCCAACATCTTAATGAGCAACCTAAGTCTCCACCAAAAGAAGAAGTTGGTTCTAGTGGGATATCAGAAGAGGACACCACTCCCTTGAAGGAGTCGGATCTGTACCCAGAAGCAATCCGTGGGACCTTCATCCGAGAAGTGGAAGGTGAAAGGCAGTTAACCTTTGTGGATTCAGAAGGCACTGAACACCACTTGAAGGTGGGTAGCAGTCTCCCAGAAGAGGAGTTGTCAACCTTGTACAACTTGTTGAAAGAAAATTTGGACGTGTTTGCATGGTCCTACAAAGACCTAAAGGGGATTGATCCCACAATATGTCAACACCATATTGACTTGGAGCCTGATGCCAAGCCAGTACGGCAACGACAGAGGCGAATGAACCCGAATAATTCCACATTGGTGAAAGTGGAGCTGCTGAAGCTTCTGGAAGCCGAGTTCATCTATCCAGTGGCAAATAGTGAATGGGTTTCACCCATCGTGGTTGTACCCAAGAAGAATGGAAAATTGCGAATATGTGTGGATTTCCGAAAGCTTAATTCCAAGACAAAGAAGGATCACTTTCCTATCCCTTTCACAGACCAACTGTTGGACACAGTGGCAGGACATGAACTTTATTCCCTTCTGGATGGATTCAGTGGATACAATCAAGTGCAGATCGCAGAAGAAGACCAATCCAAAACAACCTTCACCACAGAATGGGGGACCTACGCTTACCGAGTGATGCCATTTGGGCTCTGCAATGCCCCTGCTACTTTCCAACGAGTCATGATGGCCGCATTTCAAAATCATCTGCACGACTTTATTGAGGTATATTTGGATGACTTCTGTGTCTATAGTTTGATCCGTGAACATTGGGAACACCTGGAACAATGCTTTGACCGATGCCAGGAGTATGGGATTTCCCTCAACCCCGACAAATGCATCTTTGGGGTCTCTTCTGGAATTTTGTTGGGCCACATTGTCTCTGCACAAGGGATATCAACAGACCCTGCAAATATTGAAAAGATCGCAGCTCTGACAGCACCCACCAACCTCAAACAATTGAGGGGATTCCTAGGCCATGTGGGTTACTACAGAAGGTTCATAGCCCATTTTGCGACAAAGGCAACTTCCTTGCACAAGGTTCTGAGGAAAGATGCAGAGTTTACTTGGATAGAAGAATGTGACAAAGCCTTCCACACTCTGAAGCAGTGTTTGATAGAAGCACCCATTCTGCAACCTCCTGATTGGACGAAAGAGTTCCATGTACACACTGATGCATCAATTGAAGGTTTAGGTGCTGTCCTCTGCTAGAAGGGCTCCTCGAAGTTAGATCAACCAATCTATTATGCAAGCCGAAAAGTCACTGATAGGGAACGGAACTATACAGTGACCGAGCTGGAGTGCTTGGCAATGGTGTTTGCCCTGGAGAAGTTTCGCCATTACCTCCTATCTACCCACTTTAAATTTTATGTGGATCATGAGGCCCTGTCCTTCTTGATGAACAAAGCAGGTGTGAAAGGACGAATGATGAGATGGCTCCTTCTATTCCAGGAGTTTGACTTTGAGGTGATTACTAAGCCTGGTTGTTCCCATGTTCTGGCTGATCATCTGTCGCGTATCCCACAAACTGCAGACGAGGAGCAAGATGATCCAGACCTCCTTGATGCTTCCCTATTCTTGGTAGAAACTGTAACTCCCTGGTATGCAGACATTGCCAATCTGTTGGCAACCCAACAGTACCCTCTTGGTATCTCCAGTCAGGAAAGGAAGAAGCTCATGCTAGAATCAGCCCCATACACCCTGCTAGGCGGTGCACTGTACAAGAAAGGCAAAGATGAAGTACTCAGAAGATGTGTTGCAGGAGATGAGATTGGGATTGTTCTGAAGGCTTGCCACGACGAGCCATGTGGAGGTCACTTTGCAGGAGAAGCTACAGCCAGGAAGGCTCTGCTAGCAGGATATTGGTGGCCTACCATCCACAAAGATTCCTATGATTACTGTAAAAGATGTGATGCTTGTCAAAGAATGGGGAAACCCACGAAGACAAGTGCCATGCCATTGCAACCTATCCTTCCGTTGAAGCCGTTTGAGAAGTGGGGCATTGACTTCGTCGGTCCGATCGACCCTCCCACTAGAAGGAAACAGAACAGATACATCCTCGTATGTACGGATTATGTTACAAAGTGGTGTGAAGCTAAAGCCCTAAAGTGGGACGATGGTAACAGTGTGGCCCTGTTCATGTACGAGAATATCATCACTCGTTTTGGCAGTCCCTTAGAGCTGGTAAGTGACAGAGGCACTCATTTCCTCAACAAAGTCATGGAAGAGTTGACAGAGTTGTATAAGATCCGCCATCGCAAGTCCACTCCTTATTACCCTAGATCCAACGGCCAAGTCGAAGTCACCAATCGCATCCTCTGCTCGATTCTGACAAGAACAATTGCTGCACATCGTCGTGATTGGGATGATCGACTTACAGAGGCCCTCTGGGCGTACAGAACCTCCCATAAAGCAGCAGCAGGATAGACACCCTTCCAGCTGGTGTATGGAACAGAAGTTGTTTTTCCTATTGAATTGGAACTACCCTCTTTGAGAGTGGCAATCAAAGAGCGTTTGGGGGATGATGATTCACTGCAACGCCGTCTCCTGCACTTGGAATGTTTGGACGAAATTCGCAGGATGGCTTTCCAGTGCATGGAAGCCACGCAAGCTCGACGCAAGGCTTACCATGACAGTTTCATCAAGCACAAGGAGTTCAAACCAGGAGATTTGGTCCTAGCCTATGATTCACGATTTGGCAAGTTTCCTGGCAAGCTTTAACAGCGGTGGATGGGCCCCTATAAGGTACTTGCAATCAACCCTAATGGCTCTGTCCAAGTACAGACCGTGGATGCCTCTGATGATCCCTTTCTGATCAACGGATATCGCTTGAAGAAGTACTTCCCTCCTTGGGGATCTTGACAATTACGGACACTTGATCCTTTCCCTCGTTGGCGCGGCATTGTACTTCTTATGATGCTACTTCTGATAGCCGTTCTTCAATCACTTCTGATGAAGAGGGTGCAACCCTCTGTCCCCTCCAAACCCCCTTCCAGCCTTGATTTCTTATCCTCTATTTTCCACCAGCGACAGTGGCGAGGTGGGTCTTGACACATGGTTTTTCTACCATTTCCTTGTTCAATATGAAGAAAAAAAAAGGAAAAAAAAACAAAATATATCGGTTATGGGAGAAAAGGACTAAGGTCCCTGTCATGCCGACCTATTCTTCGGGAAAAGGTGGAAACACCCTCGGGAATAGGGGAAAATAAGAAAAAAAAAACAAAGAAGAAAAGAAAAGAAAAACAAACAAACAAATCTGTTATGAGAGAAAAGGAAGCAATTCCCTGTCATAGCAGGCCTCGTTCCAAGAAAAGGTGATAAACACCCTTGGGCGAGACGCTGGCTGTGGGAAAGGTGGTAACACCTAGCAGTCCAGAAAGTGGATTCATTAATTGATATTCCCAGGATCCAATTCCGAAGCTGCCTCCCTTGGTACGCTGTGTCCTGGGTCTCTTTGCAAAGTGACTATCTGTCCTCTAGCAGACAACATGTTCCTGTCCAATACAACGTTCGATTTGATGGCTACCTCCCTGGGTACGCCTCTTCAACAATTGATGACGCGATCTTCATCGACAAACAATCGAGTGATGTGAGTTTTCATCCTAACCGGATGGGGAAGTGAGTATGGGCTGCCCTCCTGTATCTATCAACAGAGAGTGAGACAGAGGGTGGGTCGAGAGACCAGTCTTTTCCCTTCCAATCAAATGAGAGGTGAGAAGTGTGAATGAAGAGTTGCATGCACGGGATGGGCCTCTCAAAGCACAAAGCACAATTTGTTTCTGTGCATTACACCATACGGCTCCCTTGCCTTCCTTCTTGCACCGTATGCCGGCACAGGGCGGGATGCACTATTGCACCATCAACTGCGCACAAGGCATACACCCTTTGCACAAGCAACTGTGAGGATTACATCAATGGGTTTCAGGAAAAGGCTGCCCTCCTGTATCTATCCACAGAGCGTGAGACAGAGGGTGGGATGAGTGTGACTGGAGTTTCTTCAATCAATTACCGAGAGGTGAGATTGAGGGACGTTACAACACTTGGAGTCAGGTATGTTCCCGTTTCCCTGTGTACCCACGGGATGGGTCTTTACCGTCAACACAAGACATGCCACCTTGTTCTGTACATTGCACTGTAAGGCTCCCTTGCCTTCCTCCTTGCACTTATGCCAGACGAGTTGGACGCACTAATGCACCATCAACTGTGCACCCTGGCATACTCCCTTTGCACCATTTCCCCCTTGTTGATTCCTCAACCGGGTATGAGATATGGGTTTTAATCATTCTTCCACGAGTGATATTAGTCATGGGGCGAGTGACTGTTCTTTCATTCCAATTGAGTGACTGTGAGTTGAGTGTAGTATCCCTCATCATCGACGAATTTCCTGTGATTCCTTCCATCAGCCACCTCCCTGGGTGCTGCCGCGTGGTCCCTGCCATGACGGACGTGTGCGCTGTAAAGATGCCTTGGTCCCTCCAGCGCTGACAACCACACTGGACGTGCCATCGATACTCAACCTTGATTTTTGACGAAACGGGCCAAGTTTATCTAACCCTACACTTTGGTTTCTTTGTGCCGGTCATGTTTTAAGTGTGGGGACATTAGTGGATGGTCTGTGGTGTGGTCCTAGGTCCCTGTTGCTCGGTTAACCCTATCCATTGAGGTCTTAAGTGTGGGGACGCGTCCCTGCGCGTCTACATTGCATATCTTCTGCATCTGCCTTAACCTGTTCATGCATGAATGCCATGACTTGCTTTTACCCTACTGGGGTCCCTTCCCACCCATCCGGTTATGTTCCACCCACCCTTGGGACTGTTCCCCTGCAGTTTTCCTTCATTCCTTGATTTTGAGGTTTTTCCATGTGAATGTACCCTACGTTCACTGAAGTCCAAATCCAACCTCATAGCCCTGTTCCTCCCATTGAACTGACCATTTTTCCTTTTTTCCTACCCCTGTTCCGGTGCACGGTTTTTGAGTTATTAATTTTTGAAGCATTTTGCACAAATTAGCCGGTTTCCCATGTGAACGCACTTTTCTTGCTTTGGAACCGTGATCTGTCATCCTAGCCCTGCCAACCACTTTTTCCCTGACATTTTTCCTTTTTATTCCGCATCATTCCGATACACGGTTTGTCCATTATTAATTTTCCGGTTTTTTTAAGACTTTTTCATGCGTATTTTCGACATTTTTCCATGTGAACCTGCCCTATTTGCATCGGAATTCCAATTTGATTTGACAGCCGTGTCCCCTGTGCCTTCCCCTACCTTTTTCCTTTTTCCTCCACCCTTTTTCGACTTTCAAATTTTTACTTATTAAATTTTAAATGAGTTTTCGGGAGTATTTTTGGAGTTTTTCACATGTGAACCCCTCCTTCTTCCACCGGAACTGCGGTTTAACGTGATAACCCTGTGCCACCCCTTCCCGCGGACATTTTTCCTTCTTACTGCATGTCATTCCGGTGAATGGTTTGTCCGATATTAATTTCCGATCCCATTTTCGGGTTTTTTTTTGGGTTTTTCCTATGTGAACACGTCTTATCTCAGTCGGAATTATGTTTTGAGGTGATAGGATTGTCGGGCACATCTTTTTGCATAGTTTTCCTTTTTTCTGCACTTCGTTCCGATGCACGGATCTTTTGCTATTAATTTTTAAATTGCGTTTTTGGTTCGTTTTTTGTGTTTTTTGCACGTGACCGCCTTTACCCCTCCCGGAACCCCCGTCCCGTATTTTCCTTGTTTTCCCCCTGTCGTCCTGCCCACTTTTTGTTTTTACCTTATTTCGTTTTGACGTCCGGATTGGGAGTTATTAATTTTTCTTTATTTTTACGTTTTTTCTCGCGCCCGTTTTGCGCGTGAACGCGCCCTTTTTCGATTTTACACATCCCCATGCGCCTTGGTCGTGTCCGCGTAACCCGTACAGTCTTCCCGGTGCCATTTCGATCCCGTCACGGCAAATTTTTTTACCCTGCCCCGCGCATGAGCGAGGGACGGGGGTACGCGCCCATTTCTTCCTCCCTTTCCCCCTGCCCACCCCTGGGTCCCTACCCACCCTTTGTCCCTGCCTACCCCTTGTCCCTGCCCATCCTCCCCCCATGTCCACCCTCCCCTATCTCCCCCCTACCCTCCTTTCTCTCTCCCCGTCCCCCAACTGTCTCCCTCTCCCTCTGCGTCCTCCTCTTCTTCTCCCTCTATCTCCACCTCCCTCTCCACCTCTATCTCTCCCTTCCCTCTGCGTTCATTTTCCCCCCTCCTCCTCTTCTTCTCCTTCTCTCCTCCTTTCTCCCCTCTCCTTCCCCTCCTTCTTCTCTCTCCAGCCCTCGTCTCCAGCCCGCTCGCAGTCTCCCTCCAGCATCTCCTCGTCCGCCGGGGCGCCACACCCCTCGACGGCCGTCTTGCGGCCTTGTCCGCCCTGGCGCCCCTCACCTGGCCGCCACCCCTCGTTGCCTGCGCCCCCTCCTGGACACCTTCGCCTGGGCCGCCTCTTGCATGTCGCGTGCCCCGGCGCCCGTTCCCCCCTGCCGCCTCCTGTCGCCCCTGCCTGCCGTGTGCCCCTGCCGCCTCCTGCCCCCCCGCCAACCGTCGCCCTGCACGCCACCCTGTACTCGCCCTGAACGCGATCCGCCATTCGACCGTTGACTTCTCCTCCACGTACCCTGCACCCATTACCCCCCCACTAACCCCCCTTCCCACCCACCTCTAACCCATCCCCCCCCCCCCCCCCCCCCCCACACACATGCCCTTGTTCCCCCCAGTTCACACACACAGCAACCCTCCCACCCCCATTACCCCACCCAAGCCCCCCATCACACACCCTCCAACCTCCCTGCAAACCCCTCATTCCTCCCACGCCCATCCCTCAAACCCATTCGCCCCCTACTCCCCTTAAACAGCTTTCCCCAAAATCCTCGTTGGCTTCACCTTCCATCCCCCGACTGTCGGTCGTGTGCGCGGCGAGGTATGTGCGTTGTTCGCGCGGGAGTATCTTTTAGCCGCTGTTCACGCGTGGGACGCGCGTTTGACTTTGACGATTGAGGTGGTGCGTGCTGGTTCATGCACGCGCAGCTGTCACGTGTGTTCGGGTATTCCTTTTTGACATCCCGAATATCAATTTTTTAACTCCACACCTCCATTAAACACACTGACACTTCAAGAATAATAATAAACAAATTTGACACACATTTTGGAATTTTATCAAAAATTACTGACACCTTTTCCCACCATTATATATATATATATCTTTATAGCCTCAAATTTCCTATTAAACAATTCAAAAAAAAAAACTCCATATTTTCCTATTTATTCAAGCTTCCCTTTAAAAAAAAAAAACAAAACAAAACACGCGTTTAAAATAAAAAACAAACAAAACCATCATTTTAACTTCGTTAAAAAAAAAAAAAACCCCACAACCAACATAAAACTCTAGCAAATTCTCCAAAAATTCCCCTCACCCCCCTTGACCTTTTTCTATTCATTTTTCACTTTACAATATTTTTCTACATGGACCCCATATTTACAAACAATTGATTAATTAACAAACATACATACAAAACAAACACACAAAAACATTGAAAAATATCAATAAATCATTAAAAAACCACTTTATATTCTGAAAAATTACAGAAAATCTCGAAAACTTTCTTTTTATTTTTGCAATCCATGGCCCTCTTTTTCTCAACCTGTAAATTTCAGCAAAAACTATTTTTGCCTATTTTACAATTCTAAAATCTTTCAAACTACCCAAAAATATGATAAAAATTCATTAAAAATACTCAAAAATTCCCAATTAATTTTCTGAAAAATTCCTAACCCTTTCCTTCCCATTTTTATTTATTTTTGGCATATTTTTCTCAGATGTTATAATATTTTCTTTCACACCTAAATTCTTTCACACTAAATCACACAAATCCATAACATAAACAAATAAATAAAAACAACCATTAAACAAATAAATAAATCCCTTTTTCCTCCAACACCCCAACTAACCGTCTCGAAACCCCAATCCAGATATTTTTGGATTGAGAAGAGCGCATTTCTGCATTACATACACACCCCTTCCAGGTATTTATTTTATGTGCTTTATTTATTTTTCATTTCCCCCTTAATCACAAATTAATTGTTAAAATGAACCCTTTAATTCACCCACAGTTTCCACGCGCATTCGCGCTAAACACACATACTTTTTAAATTAAAATCAACCAGCCGTTCACTTAGCACGCGCTACGTGCGCTACAGATGCACTATAAATTTTTTAATTAAAATAAACCAACCGTCACGTGAGCACGCGCTGGCAAAAAAGCGCTCCACATCACTTTAATTTGTAATCAATGAATTGCATTTAGAGACCTAGTCGGGAATCGAAGTCCGGGAATCGAATAACTGCACCGTTTTAACCTAATAATTGGTAAATAAATTTATAATAAGGAACCGCCGTTTTCTTGCTAAGGTTTATCACCTAATAAAAATTCACCCATTTTTAATAATTGATTAAAATCAACCCTTCATTAAATTAATTTCCCCCTCACTGCACTTAATTCCCCTTTTTAATGAACCGTTTCGTGGGATGGGTTTGCGCAGTCATTAGTGTTATTTTCCTTGGTCCAGTCTTGGTTTATCACAGATGTCGTATTGATATGTGTAGGATGTGGTTTTATTTTGGTTTCCTGTCTTAGTTACAGTTACGGGTACGGTATGCAGTTTTTTCTTTTATTGCCTGATCCGGGGTTCAGGATGTTTGTCTGATGCATCGCATGAAGCTTTCGGTCGCATTTGTCTCGAGGTCATGTCAAATTTTTTCTAGGATGTGGTTTGCTTGGGGTTGGTAGGTCGAGTCGCGTTTTATTGGTAATTCTCTTATCCTTGGTTTTTTGTCTGTTGCTTTGCAGGCATTCTCCTTGATTGTCTGTGTTTGTGGTGTGTGTGTAATCATCTGAATGGCGCCTTCTCATGCTCCTCCCCCTATCCAGTACGTCCCACTAGTTAGTAGGGATTACTCTTCCCTACTTACTTTTGAGCCTCTTACGAAGGCAGGACTTGCTGCTTTTGTGGCCACTCCTTTTCCATTACTTCCCGAGGATCCGTCCTTATGTGATGAGTTCCTGGCCTCTTACAGCAAGAAGACAGGAGTAGTCCAAGGCATGCCTATGACTTTGACATCTCGCGGCTTAGGGAAGGCTCTATCTCTTCCCTTCAAAGGAGAACCTTTTGTGACCACTCGTCAGCTCTTTTCTAATGAAGAGATTCTCAAGCTGTTGCAGAAGCAGACAAGGGAAGTCCTTGATGTTAAGAAGGTGATAAACTCTTCAGGAGTTTCTTTTTCTATGATCACTGATCCCGTATGGAAGACGATGTGTCAGTTCCTTCAGTACAGGTTTATGCCTGCCAAAACGCCATCCCACTATTTGTCCAAAGAGCTTTTCACAGCTTCCAGGATGGTGCTGAAAGGAGTTGCTATTGATTGGAGCACTTACCTCCTTACTAAAATGGATCAGCATTTTGTTAAAGTCACGAGGGGTAATGTTACCAATGTTACCTATGGATCATATTTGTCTGCCTTCTTGACCTATTCAGGTTTCCAGAAGTCTGTGCCTCCACCTCCTCCATCAGATCCAGTACCTCCTCCTCCACCTTCAGAAGAGTCAGCACCCATTGACATTGAGGATGATGATTCTCCGCCTCCCCTGGTCATACAGCGCAAACGCTTGAAGAGGGTAGCGGATAAAGCCCCTGCTGTACTTCCCTCAGTGCCTATCCCTGCTACTTCTGGCAGTGAACTCCCTGGGTATCTCACTTGTAATAACCTGTTCAGAGCACATCGAGAAGGATCATTGGAGATCTCAATTCCTTCCCTGAACAGTCTCGTTTCAGGAGATGCCATTCCTTTCCTCTGCAAGGATATTCAAAGTTCCATTGAGTTGTCATTGACAGCCTGTGTTCAACAGCTGTACGCATCTTTCTATGAGGAGCTCATGCAGTCCAAAGACCAGTTGCATAAGGCAACATCTGAGTTAGCTTCTGCTAAGGATACCCTAGCAGATTTATTTAAGCAAATGGAACAGCAAACCCAACTGGTTGCCAATCAAAGCGATGAGATTTCTTCATTGAAGACCAAGTTATTCGAGGCTCAATCCCAAGTTACTAGCCTTTCAGAGGAGAAGGAGAGGATGTCCAGCGAAGCGCAAGAATTCCAAGCTATCTTAGATGACAAGCTTTCAGCTTTACAGATGGCTAATGACACAGTGGCCAACCAAGCCTCCCAAATCCAGCAGTTGCAAGATCAGCTTGCAAAGTCCCGCTCTGTTCCTCCAAGCCCTCCTGTTCCATTAATTTCTTCTCTTTCACAGCAGGACTTGGCTGCCTTACAGAGACAGGCTACTTTGTGCCCTCTATTCCAAGACAAAGTGGAAAGATTGCAGTCCAGAATGGACTTGTTATGGTCTACCTTTGAACAGTTTCAGGACTATGTCTTACCAGACCATTCTTTCTTTGTCCACTACCACTTACAGAAGTTGGTCTTCTATATGAAGCTTTCCACGATGGATTTACCTTTTCCAGAGGATGGTTGGAGTGGAGCTTGGTCTGCTGAGTTGTTGACAGAGGTAGTCAGAATGGTCTTTGAAGATTCTGTCACGCCAGATACCATGTTGATGTCATACATGTATCTCCGAGGAGATTTGTTAATTCCAGATGAGGTAGATATGGCATGGTATGTGGGGGATGTGGTCTTACAGGCTGTTTTGTATGTCAATCATTTGGAGTTGCGCATAGCTGATATGTTTCAAAGTTATTCCTCCAAAGTAGCTGATTGTCAGGATAATTCGTGGCATCCCATGATTGATTTGGTGGTCCTCAATCAAAGACAAAACACAGCTCCTACCTTTGCCCAGAGTACTAATCAACTGAGGATGGATCTCTTAACCTATCTTTCCAAACATAATCCATTTGATGCTACCTTCTTTGATGCCTATCATAGACGATCTCTTTTAGGACCTTCTGTTCCTACCCTCCTCTATTACCAACAAATGGCTCACCGCTATGTTATATATCTTTCCATTTGTCAGTCTAATTCCGCAATTATTTTACCACTTCTTTTCGAACCTTTATCTTTCCCTCAAATTCCTATTTTCACTTACTGTTCCTTTATTGAGGATAGGGTATTTTCCCCTTCTCCACCCTGTCCTTCACCCCTCATTAATGTACCCTCCACATTTCCTATTTATCAGTTAACTTTCCCTACATCCACTTTCCCTTATTCCACTACCCTCTCCTAACACTTCCATATCTCAACCACCTCAGTTGGTTAGTGACTGTGACGGTTTTGATACTCAGATTTTCAAAAGAAGGGGATGGAGTTCGGATGATTGCCTTACAGGACCGCAGATTAATTGGCCAGTAATTCCAAGAGAATGGACAGCTTCCAGTCAAGCTTATCAAAACTATGTTCATTTTGCCCAACAATATTCACAGTCTACAGATCCCTCAGTGAGATTAACTGCTCACTTTGCTTGGTACCTGGCGTATATGCATAGGCACTCTCATACTGATTCAAAGCCTATTCCAAAGTTGTGCATGAATGTCAATGTTAGCATTGATTCCCAACAGCTGGAGATACTGTATTTTCATGCCCCCTGTTTGCCTAGCAGATACCTGGTCCTGTTGGAAAGGATGTGATGTCTCCAATTTTTTCAAAATCCTCCTAAAAACTTTGTAGATGAATCCTTATCTATGGATCGATTCCGACAACATCAATCTTTTAAGAGGGATCATCTTCATTGATACCTTTCCAATGTATGGTGGAAGCTTTTAATGAACACCTCTCTTTTTGAAGAAGTCATTCAGATGGTTGTGTTGTGTATTAGTGTTTGTGTTGTGAGTTCATTTATGTCAAACGAACATGGTAGTTTCCTATTGGATTTTGTGTACGAGCTATGTTTTGGAGATTTGTAGAGATGGGGTCGTGGTTGGAGAATTGAAGACGATGCAGATGAAGAAGAAACAAACTCTTATATCCTTTACAAATTTGTGGTGATTTTTAGTTTGATAAGAGGTGTTAATGTATAAAGGGTTTTCCTTTCTTTATATTTTTATATCAGAAACAGGTTATAAGTTGGGGTCGTGGTGGATGGATTCTTTGTGAAAAGATATTGAAGATCAAAGTTGAGCTTTTCCCTAAACTTGTATTCCCTTTTTCCTGGGTCGCGAGGACGCTTCCTTATTAAGTGTGGGGATATGTTGAGTGTTGAAATGACTTGTTTTTTGGCTGATTTTGGTTGTTTTTGAGAGCTGAATGGTTGATTTTATGGGATGATTGATTGATTTGGAAGTGGTTTGAGAGTGTTTTGGATGATAATGATTGTGTTTTGGAAGTTTGTGATGTTTGTTGATGGTTCTGTGATGTTCTGATAGGTTCTGAATGGTTCTGTATACCTTCTGTTTTGTTCTGTTTTGGTCTGTTTTGGTCTGTTTGTCTTCTGAAAGGAGGGAAGGAGTATTGATTGATGAAGAATGAGATATTGTGAAAGCTTATTGAATGTTTTGTGAGAGTTTGGAATGATTTGAGAGTGAGTTATGAGGTTTTGATGACCTTTTGTAACCTTCTGTAGGTCTTCTGTAGAGCTTCTGTAGACTGTTCTGTCTCTGTTCTGTTCTGTACAGTAGCTGTTCTGGTACTGTTCTGTAGACTGTTCTGTATGCTTCTGTAAGTGTTCTGTGGAATGTATGTGTGACTTTGGGAAAGTTTTCTAGCCTTGGAAAGAGGTGAATACAAGTGCAAAAGAGCTGAAGGAAGTGGAAGAAGTAGCTGCTGAAGACTCAAGAGAAGACTAGAGTGAAGTGACAGTAGTGAGCTGTGAAGAGACACTGTAGTGGCTCTGGTGACCCTTCATATCAGACATACCTCTTGGGAGGGGTATCCACGACCTAAGAGTGATTATTGAGGGTGATTTTGAGAGATTTTAGTGAGGATATGATGTATTATTGATAGAGTGAGAGAGGGAGAGTCAGAGATAGCCAATTCTATTGAAACAAAGTGATTGTATAAGAGAGATTGAGAGAGAAGACTATGAAGATATTGAAGATGAATACTATGTGATGTATTTCCATTTAAAAATGGTGTACTTCTTTTCTTTCTTTGTTCTATTGATGGATTTTGTGAAGATGTTGAAGAATATGGTTGATTCTATTAAAAACCGTGGGAGATCTACATGATGCTGCATGAAGATTTGTTGTGCCTGGTGTTCTTTTCTTCATTGTGATCATATAAAACATGATAAACAAGCTTGTTGATGTTACAAGATAGATTTTCTTGCAAGAGAATTCCCTTTTCCTTGGTGTTCCTCTCGGGGCTCCACCTCTCGTTTCCCATTCTCTTTGAAGCAAGTATGGCATGGATCTGCTTCAGCTTGGGTATCTCTGTGTAAAGTAAGATGTCCAGAATCAGATGCTAGCTTGCTGTTAGGAGACCTTGGCCACTAGAAACCCAGATTTTAGGTTGATCCTAGTGAGTTCGGCCGCGAATGTTTCGTTGCAAGGCGGACTCGGGGAAACCCTAGGCGACAAACCCAGAACATTCCATGGGAGTGCCAGGTGCAACACTTAGATTCGTTTCTTGATGGACCACTAAAAATGTACTTGGAGCCATTAGGCAGGCATGCTACAAGATGTTGCATATCTTTAATCTCAAAGCTCCATCTTTAAAGCATCCAACTCAAAATAAGCACTCTAGCTATAAGTATATCATCAACATAAAGCACCAATATATAATAAGACTACTATCATGAGCCTTCTTTGTGTCTGAACAAAAATCCATATCATTCTAGGAATACCCCTATGAATGCATAAAAGCATCAAACTTATGGGACCACTTCCTAGATGTTCGCTTAAGCCCATAAAGATTCTTCTTCAATTTGCACACTAGGTGTTCCTATCTTTCTCTACAAAGCCCTTAGGATGTTGTATATAAATGTCCTCATACAAGTCCCCATGTAAGAAAGCCTTCTTAACATCCATCTAATAAAGATCCATATCTAACACTGAGAGACCAAGGCTAGCACCAAGCATAGGGTAGTCATCTTGACCACAAGAGAGAAGATATTATCAAAGTCAATTTTTTGCTTAACACCCTTATTGATCTAGTTTTATATCCTAGCTTTGGGTGACTAAGGGTAGTCTTTAACTTGTAAATCCACTTGCATGTCAATGCACATTTTCCATTAGGCAAGGAACTAAATCCCAATTCTGGTTCTTCTACAATGAATCAAACTTAGACTAGATAGCCCTTTCTCAAGAATGAGAATCACCTCTTTGCATATCCTCCTTATAGGTAATATAGTCTAGAGAGGGCTCATAATGACCAAGACTATGTGAAGCTCTAGCAGAGCATCTCAAAACTAGTTGTGGGGCATGTATAGCTTATCCTCCCTATCCAACATCATGATCGTGTATAAGTAGATCCTTGTGGCCACTACATCATCAATAACTACAGTAGCTTGTCTCATCGGGGCGATAGTGAATGACCTTTTAAGCTTGCAGATCCCAAAGACAATAGCCCATCTCACATGTATCCCCATCTCATTTGCATTCCTGTATCTCATATGCATTTGACAGACTTCAGATCCAACTTATTGCACTTATCTTTGGGAATATCGCAGAAAGCCTCACATCCGAAGACTTGCAAGTGTGTACACAAGGGATGATTACTAGAATATCTCTCCTTTGCAACTCTACCACCAAGATCAATGCATGGGAATCTATTTATGAGATGAATAATAGTAATAATTACCTCAGCCCAAAAGTGTTGTGGTAAGCGTACTTGACTAAGTATACTATGGACTCTTTCCTGAATAATCATGTTCATGCACTCTACAATATCATTTTGTGGTGGGGTGTATGGGGCAATCAATTGACGCGTAATACCCCTCTCATCACATAGCTACTCAAAAGCCTTAGATACATATTTACTTCCATTATCAGACCATAGGTATTTGAGCCTATCCCTAGAATGATTATCAACTTGTTAGCAAATATGTCAATTCATGGTTGACTCTATGTATGTGATCCAATTGACTAGGGTACCATTTTATTTCCTAGATTATCTAGGCATTTTATGATGGGTATTTTAGCATTTTTTGCTAGTCAATCATCATTAAATGCTTGTTGAATTGACATCATTTGTGGCATTATTTCAGCCTATTTATTAGGTACTCCTTGTGTGTAGTTTATATTATTATGTATCATCTATCATTCATCATCTGATAGGTTCTAATGGAGGGAGAGGAGCAGGTGCAAGTGCCTTCATAGCCGGTGACTCAAATTGGTTCCTTACTATCTTATATCTTGGTATATGGATTCCATTTCTGGAGTATCTCTTTGCTGCTGAGTTATTTGTACAGTGTTCTTTTCTTTTGTAGTGTTTCTCTTTCCTTTGTCTCTTTTGTTCAACAGTCTATCACAATAGTTTTCCATGCTTCCATCATTGCATCCACTTCTAACATGGTATCAAATTGCAAGTCCATTTTTTGTGTTGTTGTTTTAGTTTTGAGTTTTGACTTTTCATCTACTAAATGGACTTGTTTCTGACTACTCTGACTGATTTACAGTCTGAACAACCTTCCTCTACTAATTTTTTGTTTGTTTTTTTCTCTTTTCTTAGCATTTTGCAATCTATCATCTATGTTTACACTTTTATAGGGTTTTTTTAGGGCTAGGAACCTATTATTAACGCTTCCACATCAATGTTTTGGTGTTTGCTCCTGACTGAGGTGATCTATTTTTCTACAAGGTGACTTTATGCAGCTAGTATATATGTTTTCCTCTTTTGCTTCTATGCCGGGCTAGGTGACAAGTTTTAGGTTGTTTTTAAAGGTATGATTTATCCATATTTTTATTCTATGATATCCTACTCAGCTTTAAAGAGGGCGTGTATCGAATTGTTGTGTTCTTATCACTACACTCTAGTTACTATTGATCTTTTCTCTATATTCTTCCTTTACTGCTTTGAACTCATGCAATCCTTATGAGTTTATATTTTTGGTATACTTTTCTCCTTGAAGATCCTTGGTTTTTCTTCATCTTCTCTCTATCTCCCTCCTCATGGCTCTAGCATCTCCTCTTGATGGTTAGCACATGTAGGCATTATTTACTCATCTACCAAAGTTATGTTGGATGCTTGCTGTGTTTAGCTTCAAGTTTCAGTGAGAATGCTATCTCTTGGTGCTTCAAACGTTCTAGTTTCAGAGAGAAGTGCCATCCGTCGCAAGCAACAAAAGAACATGAAGTCTCAGGGCTAAGGGTGACAACTCTCTTGATGAGTCTTCCTCATCTCTAGGTCTAGGTCTAGGCTCCAGCTATATGGGCCCAATGATGATTGCAGGGACCTCCCTCACAACCCTCACAACCCTCTAGTGTCAAAGAGGGAGTGTGAGAGGGTGGTGAGATGAGATTGGTGCACCTCATCTACATAGGTATATAGGTGCATAGGTTCTCGAGAGGGGTTTCCTTGATGCATCAACTAAAGTCTAGGGCAGGTTCAAAATCTTGGAGCTCGGATTGACATCCAAGTTCATGATGAGTTGGTTTTTCGATAGAGAGCATGTTTGGCTTCTAGTCTGAGCTCACATGAGGGGACACTTTGGTAGTCTCTTGCCAAAGGCAAGGAATCCATGCTCACATGAGGGGACACTTTGGTAGTCTCTTGCCAAAGGCAAGGAATCCATGCTCACATATGTTCAAAGGCATTTTTGATAGGATGGTCTTGTATGCTACTTTGAGACATTGTTGTGATAGATATTGAGAGATGCTATTATTCTTCTCTAATTTTGGGAGCTCGTATGATTGGCATCAACATTAGGTTCCCTCTGAGGTACCTTCATGGTGGCTTGCCCACCCACTGCTTGGATATCCATGGTTCTACTCTAGTGGTCCTTGTTCTATGTACTCTGATGGGACATTATCATTGTTCTATTGTATCATATCACCCATGATCTAAGAGAGGGCGTTAGCAAATATGTTAGTTCATGGCTGAGTTTGTGCATGTGATCTAGTGGGCTAGGAAATTATTTAGGCATTTTATATGACATTTTATGATGGCCATTATAGCATTTTATATTGGCTAACTAGCATTAAATGTTGGAGGATCTAACATCATTATGGCATTGTTTCAACCTATTTATTGTGTACTCATCCTCCATAGTTTGAATCATCATGCATCATTTGTCATTCATCATTTAACAAGATTTGGTGGAGAGAAAGGAGAAAGTGTTGATGCCTTCATAGCCTGTGACTCACTTTGGTTCCCTACTATCTCATATTTTGGAATATGGATTCCATTTCCGGAGTATCTCTTTGCCTATAAGTTCTTTGTGTAGTGTTCTTTTATTTTGCAGTATTTCTCTTTCCTTTGCCTCTTGTGCTCATCATTCTATTGCAATAGTTTTCCATGCTTCCATCACTACATCCACTTTTGACAACCATGGTGAGAAAGCATTGAAATGTAGGTAAAACATCAAATTTCTACTTAATGGGATAGGCCCAAACCTTTTTTGAAAAATCATCTATGACTGTAACAAAATGCTTCATGCCACCTAAGGATTGACAAGGCATGGAGCCACAAACATCATAATGCACAAGAGCTAAAGGCTCACCCATATGTGTAGAACTAGACTTTGTATGAAAATTATGAGTCTATCTGCCATAAAGACAATGATCATATGAATAAAAACAAGAGTAATCCAAGGCTGGGAGGTACTGCAAATGGGTCAATACTTTCATTCCTTTCAAAGACGTGCCCAAGGCAATGATGCCATGAAGATACATGCAAAAGATTGGTCATGGCTAATACATTGTCAATAGACCTGGAAATATGCAAATGATAGAGGTCACCAACCTTGGCACCTCTAGCAAAAATAAAACTACCATGGGTGATCTTCCATGAAGAATCACCAAAAGATACATGGTGCATGTTCTGTCTAGCTGAAATAAGGCTTTTTGTCAAAGCCAAGAAATGGTGTATATCATGAAGCACAAATGGAGCACTAGTACCAAACTATAGTGTAACATCACCTATGCCAATGATATCCAGTGTATTTTCATCTCCTAGTCAAATGGAACATTGTCACACATTTTTGTGTAAACTAAAAACCCCTTGTAATGCATCTTGTAGGTAGAAAATTTTGTGCTTAGTTGTTTGTATGGCTATTTGTTTCATTGTTTTCTAACTTAATTTTATGTGTTTTCTTACAGTAAGATTATTTTTGACATTTCTTTTGGATTTATTGTGCTTGAGATCTTGATCGTTGTGGTCAAGATTGGTGCTTTTTTGGACAAACTAATGCTAGACAATGACTCTAGATGCTAGACATGTAGAATCAAGTATACTTTCTTGCCAATGCTCTTGCACATCACTAGAATTATGGGTTCACAAGCTCTTCATGTTGCATTTGTCAAATACACTACACTCATGGGCCTTCTCTCTTCCTTGCAAAAGATTGCAAAGTAGTGGAGAGCCATATTGAAAAAGAAGCTGGAGAAGGTGGCCTTGTTAATTTTAGAAGTCAAATCCAAAAGGCTCAATGATTGTTGTTGTTGATAGTAAGGTAAGAGATTAATTTATTGTTGCTAAAGACTCTTGTTTCTAGGATATAGAAATGCATGGCTTTGTCTACTACCAAGGTTGCCTTCTAACTTGTCCATTTTGCCTCTATGTCTTGGAAATAGCTCTGACTAGGATGTCCTCTTCATTTCAAGGACCTTTGGTCTCTACATGAGTCTCCTTCAAGAGTTATAGAACCTATACTTGTGTAACTTGGATTGATAGTCTTGGTTAGGATGTGGCTAAATGGGATCAAAGGACAATGCTTTGATACCACTTGTCAAGAAAAGGACTAGGGAGGAGAGAGAAGAGTACAAAAGAGAGAAAAGAGGAGAGATAAATACTAAAAAGATAGGAGAGGGATGAGAGAACCCACAAAAGCTTGCAGAAGGAGGTGAGATGAATAGATTGCAATTATGTATCAATGAACGATGAAAAAAATATAAGTTTCGATATTTTTTATACCTTTGTCATTGTGACATTGTATTTTTGGTTTAACTAACTAAAACAATATCTCTTCAATTTCTCATACTCCCATTGCATAGGCAATGTCTAAATGTGTAGTAACCATGGTATACATCAAGCTACCAACTACAGATGCATTAGGAACCTTAGTTATTTCAGCCTTTTTCTCATCCAACTTAGAAGTATCCTCTTGGCCAAGTTTTAAATATGGAGGCAATGGAACACTAATAGCCTTTCCACATTCTTTTTTTTGTGTGATTTACTCCCTGACTTGCCTTTCTCCTAAGGTTTTTCCCTAGCATTTGACCTTCCTCTCATGATAAGTGCACTAGAGCTATTTGATCCTACATTGTTCTTTCTATTCACATCCTTAGTGAGTAAATTACTCTCAATGTTAGCACTCATAAGACCACCTACAGGTGTAGAGTTACCAATGATGGTCTTAAAATTATCCCAACTATCAAGCAATGTGAATAACATAAACATAGCCTTCATTGGATCATGAACAAGAAATCTTCTGAGATATTCGTTGACTATAAATAATGTTGAACTCACTGAGATGATTAGACATCAAAGCCCCCTCCTCCATGCAGAGATCAATGAGTTTTTTCAATCAATAAACCTATGAAGCTACACTTTCTTTGTCATATAGATCACCAAGCATTTTCCATATACCATATGCACCTTCCATGTCTTTTACAATACATGGACTTTGAGAGTGTCAACATAATAGTGAAGCATGCTAGCTCACCCAATTCCTCCCTTATATTTGAATCCATGTCCTTGGTCTTAATCACTCTACATTTGGTTGACTTCACTTACTTCTTTTGGACTAATACATTATAAATATGTTCTTTCTAGTATTAAAAGTATGTTCCATCAAGATTTTCAACTTTGAATAATGCTTTCTTTAAACTTGATGAAGAAGCCATAATGATAATAATATGTTGTCACACCAAAACTAGCAAGATATGCCAAATTGCAAGCAGCTCAAAAGAGACCTCAACATCAAGCTATCTTGAAATTGATATTCTAGGACTCCCAAGAACAATGAATTTTCAACAATTTTCTTGCAATATTTTGACTATATTTTGAGCATCAAGTAGCCCATAAAACAATTGCATATAGAAGCCTTAAATATCCCACATGTGACAAGTCAAATTTTTGTAGTATGAGCAAGATATGGCTAAACAACCACTACAAAATATAAATTTTTGAATACCTCTTGCAAAGAGAGATAACACTTTATGTGAACTGGTTCAAGTCCAAAACTAAGCCTAACTATGAATTGAGGACAAGTCTACATCAAAATATTAAGGTTTGAAGCCTTCGTAAGACTAAAAGGTCATATTTTGTTCAATTTTTTATCTACCCTAGGATGTAGGCATGGAAAATGATGCCGTCTTCGTCTAATGGGTACTTTTCTTCTTTGCTCCAACAAATGACTCCAATTACTTGTTTTTTTGTAAAAGAATCTCAAGCTCCATGTAACAAGCCACAATAGTCACTCTTGTAAAAGAACCTCAAGCTCCATGTAACAAGCCACAATAGTCACTCTTTCTTCTATTTTCTTCTTTGTATTATAGACACAGGCAAGTCCCATGTGCTCAAACCCCTTTCTTAGGCCATGTGGTTCTGACAAGTGGGGCCTATACTTCCAAATGATGAGTTGTCCTCCCTACTTAAGCAAGCCCTATGCTTGCATACATCAAAATCTTGTACCAAGATCTCTTCCTGAAGCCACAAGCTATATTGCTTCAATCCTAGCCATTAATGGTTGATTGAGAAAATGCCAAAATGGGCTATTGCTTCTCTAAATCAAGCCTCAATGGAGCAAGAACTTGTTTAACTTAGATCTAGATCTTAATGATGCGAATAGTATCTCTATCAAGATGTAGTAAACATCAATATCAAAGAAGAAGCTTAAATCTTTAAGCAACATAGTAAAGCCTCACTCCTTGTCTTCCTCGCTCCAAGCACAATGTAGAGGTGAGCACAAGATCGAGCACAATCTCTACCACCAAGACCCACGGACCGCTTATTGTTTAAGTGTTTCAAGTGAGCACTAATGGCTACCTCTCACATAGCTGATGCGCTATCCCTCTCTACGAGTGTAGTGAGCTTACATTGATGCCCAATTGAGTTGCTTTCTCTCTCAAGCACTCCGATAGCTCCACGATTCTTGATGCAAGCCCAAGCATCCTCAAACCTCCACCTCCAAGCTCCATCCTCCATAGCCACACATGAGACAAGAGAAGGGAAGGGAAGAGGAGAGAAGAAGAAGAGAGGAGATGGTGGAGAGCTTCACCTCCTTGATCCCTCACCCTCACACTCTCAATCCCTCATACTCTCACACTCCCTCCCTCAAGTACACACAAGCAAGCAAAGACAAGAGAAGGGGAGAAGAAGAAGAGTCCACTTTGCCACACACCAAAGAATGAGCTCTCATTCATCTTTTGAACTTTATATGCAAAGCCCTAAATCCCATTTGGGTGGTCATCCCCTTTTTACATGGCCGGCCTAGGCCCTTTTTTTCCATTGTTCTCCTATCTTCTGAGCTTCCTTCCTACCACCCATCTACATTTATAATTTGCACTGGTCAGAGCCCGAAGCTCTTAAAATAAATCACTGTGTGCCTTGCATTCTTTTACAAAAGTATTGACTTACACTTTTTCTTGAGCGCCTCTCCTTGATTTAGGACTTTTTCACACTTCTTGTGTTTTCCAATTTTTCTTGGCATGCCTTCATTCTCCATTCCACTTTTGCATCAATATTCAATATGGTTCCGGCTTCTAAACCATGATACCATATGGCAGCTCTTCCTTTGAGAGTCATGTTGAAGAACATCATTAAATGTCCTTCTTGGATGCGACAGTTAAACATCAGCTTTTGAAACTCCCTGATGTGGAGTTCCGCATCTTCCTCAACTAGCCCATTAAAAATGGGTAGCGGGTAACCTAGAGCCGGCAAATCCGTCGTTCTTGCAGGAATTGCAATAGGCTGCGCCATGACGGAAATTGGATTTGCACTAGAAATAGGGGACGGTGAGGTTACACTTCCTGCACTTGATGTAGACTGGATTATGGAAGAAAGGGGAACACTAGAGCTTCCACCTTCTCCTAACTTACTGCTTGTGGCACCAAGACCACTAGATCCACTCCATCGTAAGGGTTCAGCACCGCTATGCTTAGGGGAATACCTCCTAAGAATTTCAGCACGTCGCCTAGCTCTTTCATCTCTCTCTTGCTTTTGGATTTCGGCTAGACGATGCTTATCAATGAATAACGGGTCAATCTCAGTATCCTTTGGCATAAACTGCTAACTGGTCCCTAGACAACTAGGATTCGAGGACCACCACTTCTAAGCGGCTCCCGACAGACGCACCACTGATGGGACCTGAAACGGGCCGGTACTGGCTCATGCACTATCCGGACCTCTATCATGCGCTCAACAACCCCATGGCCTCGCGGCCAGGAGCATGGATGACACATACAACATCTTCCTAAACATCTTGCGTTTGTATCACGTCTTGTAGTCCAACTCTAACCTAATTAACACTCCTCATAGGGAGTCCCTAGCACATTGCCACATAGCACGAAACACAAACATAGGAGGTCCTCCCACGGCTGACTGCCGCTACCTCACTGCGACTCTCCTACACCTTGGGGATTGGCCCCTCGATGTGTCGCTAAACATATATAACACAATATCACACACATTTCCACTCAAGGTACCAATTAATCGTATCCAGGAATGTACCATACCTCACTTTACTTTCCCCTTAGACCCAACGCCTAGCCTACAGCTTGGAGCAACCTTACTCACTCAACGTTGGTTATATCTCTAAAAAGCAGTTGCCATGCATCCAGGAGATATTGTCTGATACCTTTTATCATTTTATGCTTCATGTAAATTGTGAATGTCCACATGCTCAAACAATTAAGAAAATCAGCATTGGTGCAGATGTAGAAAACATTCCTTTCAATGATTTTGACTATTGCTCATATGTGGCATTGCATGAACCTAGCACCGAGAAGACCTCGTGCTACTAGGTTCTTAATTTTTAATTATCGACCAACCTAAATGGTATGCATAAAAACCAGCAAGTTTTTAATCATTTCATTCAACATTTAAACACTTTTTATACACTCTACCCCCTCACCCATTTAGGTTGTGCATGGTGCATAGGTTTAGGGTTCATTTTCATATTTTTGTTGTATGAAAAGCCATAAAAACTCACTAAAACATAAAGGTATGGCTGAACTGAGGCTAAACCTCATACTTCAGATCCCCCATACATCCACAAACATGGTTCTTATTTTTCCTTAATTTTCGGCACTCAAAATCCACTTTTCCCTTATTTTTTTCTTATTTTTTCCCATTTTTCCTATTTTTCTTGTATTTTTGCAATATTAAATAACTGAAATTTCAAAATGAGTTGCGAGCTGTGGCCCTTAGGTTCATTTGCAGCAAAAATACAAATTTAATTGGTGTGTCTTATTATATTTTCCATTTATATATCAAAAACACCCAATTTCTCCATATTTCGCGTGTTTTACGGGTTTTACACTATTAATTTCATCCACAAACCTTATGATTTTCTGATTTTCTGATTTCAAACAGTTGGAAGACATTAAAAACAACATTATAATGCATAATCATCCCATGGGAACAAGTATTTATGAAGCAAATTGCATAAAATATCTATTTCCTTTGTAAAAATGAGATTACCGTTCTTTGCGGGTTGCGGGTTTTTATTTGCCATATCTCGGGACT
Organism: Lygodium microphyllum; assembly: GCF_053477565.2. Lineage (NCBI taxonomy): Eukaryota > Viridiplantae > Streptophyta > Polypodiopsida > Schizaeales > Lygodiaceae > Lygodium > Lygodium microphyllum. The sequence continues at coordinate 76,004,333 of NC_141163.1, forward strand.
GATTTCCAGCCACCATTAATGCTCATGACAGTCCACAATCAGCAGTCTTCATTCCTCTTGAACCACAGAGCAATCCGGTCTTCATTGGACAAGCATCCGTCCTCCATTCTTCTTCTTCTTCTTCACCACATGAATCTGCCCTTAGGGGAGAGAGAGGGAGGAGAGAGAAAGACTGAAATCAGAATTCTTCATAGAGACCGCCATTGGAGGAGCGAAGCACGGCGATAAGACCAGCAGGCAAGGGGGATTCAAGCCCCATGATCAATTGGGGGGGTTGTTTGCAGCAGCCATGATGCCTCCATCAACCAAGAAGCGCAATTTTCGGGCGTGGTCTGGTGCCTTCTCTCCACGATTCTTGCATCTCTCTTTTGCATGAAAGTTTCATGCCACATTAAAAGTTGGGCTCCCAAGGGTCACTTGCCCATTTTGGCCAAATTTTGTCCACCTCTTCGCATCTTGACCGGTTTCTTGGCCATTTTCCCGTCCGGACTCCGAATTGAGCTCTGAAAAATCCTGGGCGTCCGGCTCGACATCCTACATTGGCCAGTAACTCTTGTCAACCCGCACGACAGTCTGAAAAATTATGAAAAATCAACAAGTGTCGCTCGGGCGCCTTTAAAGTACTTTGCCGCTTAAAATCGTCCTAGATCGAGCCGCCGCCTTCGACATTGAATATTTTTCCCTTGATATTTGTAATTTTTAGCTATTTTTAAGCACTTCTCGGCACCAAAATTCCGCTCTCACCACTTTGTTGGGTCCTCTGTCTAGGGTTAGGGTTGCTTTCAACCAGTCCATCCTGGCTCTTGCTTCAAAAAGCCAAGGTCTTCCCAATAGTAGAATGTATGAGGTCCCATAAGAATTTGGTTTAACCACCAGATAGGTCAGCCACCAGTAATCTTTTCATGCAAGGGTTATTTTTGCGTATGGGAGGATACCTAACGGTTTAATTCTGCTTTGGTCTACCAATCTAATAAGCCACTATGTAGGTTCAATTCCTTGCAACCCTAAGTCCTTCATTGTCACATCCGTCATTATGTTTACTAATGAGCCCCCATCAATCAATGCATTTGAAATAAAGCATCCTTCTATCCATACACTAATCTTTGGGGTTCCAGGATCTAGGAAGGTGTTAGCCACATCTACTTCCTTTACAAGCTCCGGGGCCCTATTGGTCTTGGTCGTTGTTGAAGGAGCTATCCTTAGTCCACATCTTCTTGTCAAGATGCTCTCGAATTTATTTTGGCAGCTGGGAGACAACATCAGCAACTTCGGAATGTTAAGTTTTGTTTAAAAGTATCTAGGTATTTTACCAAGTCATATTCTTTGATAGGATCCATGGGCTTCTCCAACCTGCTGGGGAATGGCACTACATCCATTTTCATCTTTCCTTTTTCTTTTAGCAATGGCAACATCGGCATTTTCTGTGTTTTTGGAGGTGCTTCTGTATCGCATATCTCCTGGACCTCTGGTCCTGTTTCTGGGACTGTCTTTGTGACTCTCTGTGGCACTATAGTGCTCTGTACTGCACTGTTCTGTCTTGTACTGCTCTGTTCCTCTGTTGGCAGGTTGAACTTCATAGTTTTAGCAGGAGAATTATCCTCATTCTGGACAACTGGTTCCTTCTACTTGGTGCGCGTGATAGCAACAACTTCCAACTCTACCAAATTGGAGTAAGGCTCTTGTACCTTCTGTTAGATATCAATGGCATTGGCCTTGACAGGGGGCTAGACTTGGACAGTCCTTTGCAGTGTGGCCTTCTTCTTTGCATTTGCTACTTAAGGGCTTATAATCCACAGATCTTCTAGGGTTTGGACAATTTGGGGAGATATGACCCTTTTCTCCACACCTATAACATTCCACCTCTGATCCAGACTGTCATCCTCTGTAACTTTGAGAGGGAAACCTCCTTGGACCAAATTTAGGACCAAACTCCCTAGGCTTTGGTCCAATATCCTGTATTGTAATTTTGGATTCTAGCAATTTGAATCTTGCATTTTCATCTTCTTCATTCGTGCATCTCTTTCAGAGAGCAAATATCCTCTATATGGTTCTTCCTCAAACAGTAGGAACATAAGGCTCCAGGAATGGTTGGGTTTTGGGTACATTCAGTGGCTAAATGTTTCCTTCATGACACTTTCCGCACCATGTATTAGAACACATCACATCTCTTCCAACTCCCACAAGAGTGGATATATTGGCGGTATTCACCTTCAATGTTTGTAGCTGCTCTATAATCACATTCATAAGCTCTTTCTTGATACTTGCAACTGAGTTGGATAAGTAGTCCTTTAGATTTTCACCTCCTGAAGTACTTGTAGTAGGGTTTTGTGAAGCTTCTGTAATTATTGCATACATTGGTTGGGTTGATCTAGAGGGTCTTCCATTTTGGTTCTGATTCGGAGCTCCTATTGAGACTTGGGGTTGTTGATTCCAGTTGGTAGGGCTCCACTATTGTTGAGTCGCCATTGGAGGAATTGTTTGAGGCCACTGTTGTTGTGGTTGAACTATCATTTGAGGCACTGTCGTCTGTAGCGACCACAATGGATTAGGTGCATTATACTGCGGCACTGTTTGCACCTAGGGATAGGGGTAGGGAACTGTACCTGGGATTGCATTTGGTGGGTATACCATTCCTAGCATGGGAGGAGGTAAGACTCCTCTTCCTGGAGTCATTGACAACCTTGCTTCAACTTCGTCATACAATCTTGCACCTTCCATTGCAGCTTGCAGATTGACTTATCTTCTTAATTCCACGAACTTGCGAATTTCTGGTTGTAGGCCTCTAAGGAATACTCCTTTCTAAATGCCTTTGTCCAAATGATGGTTAGTCCATCTCTTCAGGATGGATTCCATTCTTGAGACATAAGCTTCTACTCTTTCTCCAGAGGACTGACTTAGGTTCATGAACTCCTCTCGCATCTGCTCTTCAAAACCTTCATGCTTGAATTTAGTGAGGAAGGCCAGTCCCATGTGCCAAAAGTTCCTGCTGCTTGTCTCTCATACCATTGAAATGCATCGCCTTTGAAAGTGGCAAGGAATATTGCTAACCAATGCTCACAGTTCTGGCATTGTTAGCCACACATGCTACCATAAATTCTGCTACATGAAGATCAGGGTCTTCATTGTACTCTCCATTAAAAATTGGCAATGGGACTACATTTTCTGGCCTGTCATCGATATTTCCAGGATGAATCTAGCTAGGAAGGGGACCTTGTCGCCATGGAGACTTTTGTAAAGAGTACTTTTCGGACATCAAAGGAGGCTTCTACTGTGACCCCGTTCTCAGCCTTGATTCTTGCCTTATCTCTTCTCACGTACCTCTAGAATCATTCTAACGCTTGCCTCTTGATTGTGTCATTCATCAGGGGGTTGGCTCCAACCAGTTGCTCAGTACTCAACAGAATAAAATCAGAGAGGGCTTCAATCTCTGGGGGATTCTCTGGCCAACATCTCTTTTACTTCCTTCTTTTCAACATCTCTAAATTCGGCTTTCAAACCACTACAAAGGGGGAGATATTCCGTTCTCAAAGTATCAAAACTCATTCTTCTTAGGATCGTTGTTGTGCCATCATTATAATAATGCCAGCTTTTGAGGGTTTCAACAGTGTATGTTGTAAAAAACACTATGTCTACCAACTTCCAGTGGGTTGCTAATTGGACAAACAAAAGATTGTCAATGCACCAAGTATCCCACGTATCTTGCTGTTGAGCATCCACAAACAAATTCCAACTCTTTTCCTTCTTGTTTTCATGAACCTCTACAGACCACGACTCCTGAAGCTTCTTCACGATCTCCCACTTAATGATGTTTGGAAACTTCTCAATGAATACCAAATCTTCCATGGATAATCATTCTCTCTACTTCGGCTCTTCAATTTGTTTCCAAACAATTTGCCACCAAGATGCATGTCTCTATTGCTTCAACAGGAAGAGGAAATAGTCCACCACATAGAGCATGCATCATGATTGTAACGTGCCTGCTCCTCAAATCGCAGGACACGTCTTAGCAGTCCATTGAGAGATATATCTAGAAGACGCCACATGGCATTGCCAAGGAATGTCACGGGGTTTTGCTAACTAGGGTCTCTTGACTCTGCCCCGCAATGGAACTTATCCGGCCGTTCCCACTAGGATCAACCTGAAGTCCGGGTTCCTTGTAATCGGGTCTTCCTAACAGCCTTCTAGCATCGGGTGACAGCTGCACCACTTTGTGTAGATACAACTGGACCCAAACAGACTCATACCGCACTTGGTTCAAAGAGAATGGGAAACGAGAGGGAGGCATCGCTCGACCTCTCTCCCCATAGAGTATAGTCCCATTCCGGCCCCCTAAAACAGTATGAATCAGGGTTTCAACTTGCAAGTTCTAAGGTCCTTAACTAACTAATGCTTACATCAAATAAATTCCATTGAGGAAAGCTCTCGGCTAACCGAGACCACCCTGTCGTAGGAAGGACTCGACGGTCACATCCACCACGCTTCCCTCGGGGGTTGTTTTAGTTATCTAATTACCTACCACATTATGTTTGACACATAAAAGAAGCTTCCTTAATTAACACGTTAATCAGAGGTTCCTTTATGTAATTTAGGGCACTGACACGAAGACAAGATAAAACAGGATCAAATACTTCCTTAACTTATCTTCAGATTGATGTTTGTCTCCTGCCCATACAGGAGAATTAAGTGTTCCTTTCTGCCTCCGCAGAAAAATCCTTCCGTACCCTGGAAATACAAACGTGAAGGTATATTCTACCAAGATTCTGCCTTCCTGTAACTAGTATAAAGGCCTCGAGATCCCATCTCGAGTCACGTAGAACACTTGTGTAGGGTCCGGAGGCATTGGGATTTACGACCAGAGCCCCCCAATCGCACCCAAGCGTCCTCCTACGCCAAGTAATTTCCACGGAGAGACCTCTCACGGCGGGTTCGGTCTACATTCCCGGCGCGGATTCATAACCCCCTTGGTTAGGGTTTGGTAGTTTGCGAGGGGTAGCTAGCGCCATCCTTTCTTAATTATCCCTTACGGAAATAAACCACAGATGAAGCAACCAACTTAATAACATTTGCTAGGGAAAACATCCCTTTTGTTTCCATGGCAATTAGTCATCTCAGACCCGGCCATGCAATCATCAATCACAAACAACTTGGATTAGCATCCAAAACCACATCAAGCAATCACCCTACTTAGGATCCACCTATCCTTAGTAAGATCCTCTCCTCTTACCAACAAAACCAGTCGACATTCATTTGGAGACACCCTTTTCAACAACCAAGCATAACTTGGGTCAACAACCCATCCTAAGCCCTTTAATGGCGAATACATGCAATTATACCTTTATTTAAGGATTCAAGATGCGTGAGAAGAATCTAGATCTTGGTACAACCTGGATATGAGCTATAGTTGCTGGAGGGTTAGTGGTATTCATGTCTCTGCTTGCCTCTCCCGCATTACCAGTACCAATGGTAGCTTTGGCACCTACGCTTCCTGCGACTTTCTTTTTGGGGGCCATTTGTACGCGGAGCCTGGATAGTCCAGACCTTAACGGCCCTCAAGATGACTGGCTCGGGAAAGAAAAGTCGTGGGAAGGGATCCTTTGCCGATGAGGGGGTGGCTTGAGTGTGGCTCCTCGAACCTTCACCTCTCACCAACTCTCTTTCTCTCTCTCTCTCTTCTTCTTCTTCTTCTTCTTCTTCTCTTCTCCTTCTCTCTCTCTCCCTCTTCTTCTTCTTCTCTTCTCTCTTTCCCCTACTCTCTCTCTTCCTCTTCTCCTTCTTCTTCTCCTCTTCTTCTCCTACTCTCTCTCCTCTCCTTCTCTTCTTCTCTCTCTCTCTCTCCTTTCTTTTCTTCTTCTTTCCCCTTCTCTCTCTCCTTGTCTTATTCTCTCCCTCTCCTCTTCCTCTTCTCTCTCTCCTTCTCTTCTTCTCTCCGTCCCCTCTTCCTCTTCTACCTCTTTTTCTCCTCTTCTCCTTCTTCTCTTCTTCTTCTTCTTCTCCCTTCTCTCTCTCCTTCTCTTCTTCTCTCCCTCTCCTCTTCCTCTTCTCTCTCTCCTTCTCTTCTTCTCTCCCTCTCCTCTTCCTCTTCTACCTCTTTTTCTCTTCTCCTTCTTCTCTTCTTCTTCTCATTCTCCCTTCTCTCTCTCCTTCTCTTCTTCTTCTCTCCCTCTCCTCTTCCTCTTCTACCTCTTCTGTCAAGATTGTGGGAGAGAAGGAAAGAGTCTCACTTGTAGCTTTCTTACTTGCACAATGGGGGAATACACACAAAGGTGGAGGCTGAAAACAGTTTTCCTCTTCTTAGTTTGTGTAAGCCAAAGAGAACTATCATACAAAGAAATAGAAGAACCCTATATATGGGTCTCAAACCAAACTCAACTAACTAAGGTGGCATACTAACTGAGCCACAAACTAGAGTAGATAAGGATAGCTATCATGTAGCTATTATTCATGGGCGGTGTACCAACCGCATCTGCAACTGACAAGTCGGTGACATAAATGCACAACGGTCACCCTGGCATATCACGAGTGGAGCTCGATATCTCAACACTCCCCCTCGAGCTCAATCCCAATTCCTGCACACCAAGCAGGTCTCTGAACTTGTGCAACTTCTCTACGCCCAATGCCTTCGTAAATATGTCAGCTACCTGATCCTCTGTGCTGACATAAACTAGATCAATAAGACCTAGTAAAACCCTCTCCCGCACATAGTGATAATGTACCTCAATGTGCTTTGTTCTAGCATGATAGACTGGGTTATTTGCCAAGTGTATACTACTCATGTTGTCACAATAAATGACAACTAGTCCATCTGTAGACTGATGCATATCATAAAGTAGCTTATGCAACCAAGCTACCTCACATGCAGCCATTGTTGTGCCCATGTACTCAGCCTCTGTGCTGGATAAGGCAACTGTAGGCTGTTTCTTGCTACTCCAAGTGACTACAACACTCCCAAAAGAGAACACATTTCCACTGGTAGATCATCTATCAGAAATGCTACCAGCCCAATCAGCATCAGTGTATCCATGCAACTGTATCTGAACCCCAGTCTCATAAAATAGTCCATACTGCAATGTGGACTTCACATACATGAGTATGCGTCTAGCCGCATCCAAATGCGGTTTTCTTGGAGCCTGCATAAACTGACTTACCAATCCAATAGCATAGCTCAAATCTGGCCTGGTAATAGTCATATAAATCAAGCTTCCTACTATGCGTCTGTACATAGTAGGGTCTTCCAGAAGCTCACCTGCATCTGCGCTCAGCTTCACATTCTGCTCCAAAGGAACTGAAATAGGCTTACAGCCTGTCATCCCATATTTGGACAGCATGTCCAATCCATACTGCCTCTGCAAGAGCTGTATCCCACTTAGTGATCTAATCACCTCAATGCCCAAGAAATAACGCATCTCTCCCAAATCCTTCATCTCAAAATTCTGCTTCAATAGCATTTTCACTTGAAGGATATCTTCATCACTGTCACTTGTCATAATCAAATCATCAACATAAATGACAAGTAGCATAATACCTTTCTCTATTTTTCTCACATAAAGTGAGAAATTTGCCTTGAAAATCTGAAAGCCAATAGTGACAAGATACTGTCCTATCTTGTCAGACCATGCTCTAGGTGCTTGCTTCAAGCCATACAAAGCTTTCTTCAACCTCCTGCAAACAAACTCAGGATGAACAGCATGCACATAACCTGGTGGCTGCTCCATATAGACCTCTTCTTGCAAATCATCATGCAAAAAGGCCTTCTTTACATCCATCTGATGTAAAGACCATTCCTTTGATGCAGCCATAGCAATGACTTCTCTTACGGTTGCCATCCTTGCAACCGGACTGAATGTTTCTTCATAGTCAATGCCATATGTTTGTGCATACCCCTTGACTACTAATCTTGCCTTGTATCTGTTCACAGAACCATCTGTATTGTGCTTCACCTTATAAACCCACTTACAGCCAATTGCATTCTTACCTTTAGGCAAAGGTACCAATTCCCATGTAGCATTTGCTTCCAAGGCATCCATTTCTTCATCCATGGCTTTCTCCCATTTTTCTTTTCCCATGGCTTGCTCAAAAGGAGTGGGTTCTGATTCTTGTATCACTTTGACCATATATGCATAGTGAATGGTTGTAAATCCATCATATTTCAGCCTATCCACAAGATACCTAGCTCTGGTAGACCTGCGCAAAGTAGGTTCACTCCCAGGTGCTCTCAAAACATCCCTGGTCTTCCCTACTCCAGGTGTAACAATAAAAGGAATACCCAACTCATCATCAATGCTCTATTCTGAGCCACTGGATTCACCATCCACATAAGAGTGACCTGCATTCACATCAACCATGGGCTGATCTACCTTCTCTTTTCCTTTTCGTGATACCTACATACCACTATCTACATTGCTTTGAGAAGATTCTCCTGATCTCAATCTGCCTGTCCATGGCGAAGAATGTGAACCACTGCTAGAGGACGCTCCAGGTCCACTAATATCTTGTGAGACTGATGTTGTGAATTCTGTGCAACATTACCATTTTGTGCATCTACATTATCAATCACATTTACTGGTTTATACCAGCTACTCATCTCATCAAAAACAACATCTCTGCTCATCGTAGACTTACGAGTAGAAGGGTTATAGCATCTATACCCTTTCTGCTATAGAGAGTAACCAATAAAGATGCACTTCTCAGCTTTTGGATCCAACTTGGATCTCAACTCATCTGGCACATGAACATAGGCAATGCAACCAAAAATTTTCAAATGAGAAATATCTGGTTTCCTACCAGTATACCTCTCCTCTGGAGTCATCCCATGTATTGCTGCAGTGGGAGTCCTGTTCATTATGTAGACTGCTGTAGCAACTGCCTCAGCCCAATAAAAATCTGGTAGGTCTTTTTCATTGAGCATGGCACGAGATACCTCTCCAATATGCCTGTTTTTCCTTTCTGCAATTCCATTTTGTTGTGGGGTATGACTACATGAATATTGCTTCTTTATGCCATGCTCCTGCAAGAACCTTGCAAACTCATTTGAGAGGTACTCTCCCCCTCCATCTGACCTTAGGCATTTTATTTACAGGCCTGTTTCTTTTTTAACCATAGCTTTAAGAGTTTTGAAATGCCCAAAAACTTCACTTTTCTTTTTCATAAAATACACCCAAACTTTTCTGCTATAGTCATCAATAAAAGTGATAAAATAATGACAACCTCCAAGAGATGTAGCTTTAGTAGTCCACACATCAGAGTGGATTAATTCCAATGGCTTCTCACTCTCTTGAACATGTCTGGGAAATGGTTTCCTTGCCTGTTTTCCAAATTGGCAGGCTTCACATACATTATGCATTTCTGCAACCTTGAATTTAGGAAATCCTGCAACAATATTTTGGGCCTGCATTGATTTAAGTCGTTGTACATTAACATGACCAATGCGTTTATGCCAGATATCAATATCTGCAACTACACCGGTCCCATGTGCAAACATTGCTGCACTCAATTCAGACATGTCTGCATCCAATGTAAACATTCTGCCCTTCTTCTTTCCTTTTGCTATCAAGCGACCCTTATTTTTCATATCCTCAACAAATCATCCATGAGGATTAAATCTGACCTGCAAGCCCTGCTCAACCATTTGACCAACAGAAGCTAGATTCTTGGTGATATTCGGGACATGAAATACATCGGACAGGTATTTCTTTTTCCCATCCTGCATAGACAAAGGAATTTTTCCAATCTGCACAATAGGATGTGCAGTATCATCACCAGTCTCCACAAATCCTGGTTTTTCCATTTTCCTTGCATCCTCCATCCATTCTGCATGACCTGTCATGTGGTTTGATGCACCTGAGTCAACATACCATACATCGTTGCTTTCTTATGCACTTGTTACAGAATTGTTCATGTGCTGCACCATAAACAAATGCTCATTTTTGTCATCACCTTGTCTACTAGAAGATGCATAATTTCCTTGTTGCAGTTGTCCATTCATGATGTCATTCTACTTTTTATAGCAGTCTTTAGCCATATGACCCATTTTACCATAGTAGTAGCATTCAACATTGCTGTTTGTATTTTGGCCTCTTTGCCATCCACCACGACCTCTTTGGCTCCCCCTGCCTCTAGAGTTACCATGTCCTCCTCCATAGGACTGGTTTTCTTGAGTTTGCTGCATATTCTGATTTCTACCATGGCCTCCAAATCGGCCTCCTCTACCTCTGCCTCTACCTCTTCCAGCATTTGAGTAGAAGACAGCTTCTTTTGAAGTTCCTCCTGAAGAAGATGCACCACCATTTCTCTGCTCCTCAGAAACTAGAAGAGCAATCAACTCCTCAAAATCAGGAAATCTTTCACGGATGGAAATGGATGTTCGAAACTGTGCATAATCCTTTCTTAGACCATTCAAGGTCACAGAAACTAAATCATCATTTTCCACTGGCGACCCAATGGAAGCAAGTGCATCTGCAATCTTCTTCACCTTCATGTGGTAGTCATTGATGCTCATATTTTCTGTTTGCACATTATGCAACTCTTGCTTGAGCTGCATTTTCCTGGCTTGAGTATTTGTGCTATACATTTTTGACAAAGTATCCCATGCCTCCTTTGGCGTACTTGCATCCTGAATATGCACAATCATAGAGTCTGAAATACTGATAGACAGCCAATACATAACTTTCCTGGCTCTCTCATGCCATGCTTTAAATGCCTGCATTTGCTGTTGATTGGGAACATCAGGAAGAGAATTGGTTCTTTTTCATTTCCTGCAACAAATTCCCAATTTCCTTTTCCCATAAGGAAATTCGTCATTCTAAACTTCCATGCTTGGAAGTTGTTCTTGTCAAGCTTTTCAGTTACAATCTGTGAAAGAGAATCAGACGCCATTACAGAATACTGTAAAAAATTCTGTCACTGCAAAAAACACAGCTTCACCCTCACAAGGGAAAATCTGCAAAACTGGTGAAAGTGGTATTTGACCACACAGTCACTTCCTAGTGACGATTTTACATCAACAGGCCACAAGGATGATTCTGTAACTCCCAATGTCTCTGCACACAGGCATACGATGCAATTTCTACAATAACTTTTCACCGACCTGTAGAACAGTGGTCGCACAGCATAAAACTCGGCCTTTTCTTGAGTGCGTGCAGAAAACTTCCACCTCCAAAACAGGCCCCGAAATGGCCTCAAATAAAAAAAACAGGGTCACCAAGGGCTAAAGGCATTTCCCATAGCATATACTGCCCTCTTGCTTCACCGGAAGGGCGTCTCAACCAGAACACCGCGAGCTTGGCTTGCTTTCTTGAGCTCCTTACCACGAACAAGGCTCTGATACCATGTCAAGATTGTGGGAGAGAAGGAAGGAGTCTCACTTGTAGCTTTCTTGCTTGCACAATGGGGGAATACATACAAAGGTGGAGGCTGAAAACAGTTTTCCTCTTCTTAGTTTGTGTAAGCCAAAGAGAACTCTCATACAAAGAAATAGAAGAACCCTATATATGGGTCTCAAACCAAACTCAACTAACTAAGGTGGCATACTAACTGATCCACAAACTAGAGTAGATAAGGATAGCTATCATGTAGCTATTATTCATGGGCGGTGTACCAACCGCATCTGCAACTGACAAGTCGGTGACATAAATGCACAACGGTCACCCTGGCATATCACGAGTGGAGCTCGATATCTCAACATCTTCTTCCTCTTCTTCTCCTTCTCTCTTCTCTCCCTCTTCTTCTCTTCTTCTCTTCTCTCTCCCTCTCCTTCTTCTCTCCTTCTCCTTATCTCCCTCTTCCTCCTCTTCTTCTCTTCACTCTCCCTCTCCTTCTCCTACTTCGTTGATCATGGGGAGGGCAGTCACCACGCAAAACAGGGGGGGCGCAAAGTTCAATCGGAAGCCCCAAGGGGGCCCGCATAGCTGCCGCAATGGAGGGGAAGGTGACGATGCAGGGAGGGGGGCGCTCAGTCTGTAGTCGAGGGAGGGGGAGGAGGTGGGCGTGGCCACCACCCCTCCCACCTGGGGGGCTGCATGTCCCCGATTACCAAAACATCACTCCCTCTCTCTCTCTCTCCTCGATGTGGTGTCGGCGGGGAGAGAGAGGGGGAGTTTAAAAAAATTGAGCTACTAATAATTTTATTTTATTTTTTTGAAATTAAGGGGGGGAAAGTTCCTATGGGGGGGGAGGCATGGGGGCTGGGGGGACACAGGGATAATACATCCTCTCCCCCTTAGAGGAATCGAGATGTCCTCATCTCGAGAGGAAACTGGGGAGGACAAGCACTATTGGACCTTGAGCCTATGGGTTAGGGCCCATCCGCGCTTCCGCTGCACTACTTTGATTACTCAAATTCTCAACTTAAAATAACAACTTATCACAACTCATAGGATTCAATAGGATTTATTCCAAGTACAAGACTTATTACCTCAAGAGGATCTTCCTAGAATATCTAATCATCCTCAAAGGTTACAACAGGCTCCAAGCCTTCATCATCATGTGGTTCATAATAAGAGCCAAAAGTAGAGTTTAGACGGCTTTGTTTTACTGTACATTCCTGATTCTCAGGGTCCAACTTAGGACAATCTGTTTGGATGTGTCCTAGTTCATTGTAGTGGGAACATCGGCGGTTGGGGCATCTCTTACGGATGTGTCCTATCTCTCTGCACTTGTGGCACCTCTTGTCTTGATCTCGTGAGTCATCTTCATCATAGTTGCCTGATTTAAGTTCTTGGACGATTGGATTCTCTTGGAGTAATGCGTCTTGCAAGTCTGTTGGGCACAGTGTTTATGGGTGGATTCAACCCAACATGGAATTTTGACACCTGTTGTGTCATGTCCATTGGGGGTGCATACTTTAGGAGTGAAATGAACTTTGAATAATATGCTTCAAGGGATAATCCTAGCTGCTTCAAGTCATAGAATTCATTCATCTTTTGTGTACGGTAGGCAAGTGGCAGATACCTCCCTCGCACAGCTTCCTTGAGCTTATCCCAATTGAATGTCCCCTCTGAAATCGCTTGGTCTCTGCACCACTGTTTCCACCAAAGTCTCGCTTTGCTTGTAAGCTTAAGTTTGGCGAGCATGGCTTGGTTAGTAGGTGCAGTTCCTGATGCTCAAAATAGTCCTCCATGGACTCAATCCAGATCTCACGTCGGCTTGAACAATCCTTCCCCTGCCCCATCAAACTCGGGTGGCTTAATTTGTTTGAGAAGGAACTTCTTCTCTTGCATGTCAGCATTCGTGGGTGTAGAAGGTGCCTAAAAATCAAGCCATACCACTTAGGTTATTTTTGTTTAGGATATGTCTATGAACCAAACATTAATCAATCATGTATCATTCTGAATTTTTGCTCTGATACCAACTGTAACGTGCCCACTCCTCAAATCGCGGGACACGTCTTAGCAATCCATCAAGAGATATATCTAAAAGACGCTTCCCATCACTCCCAATGAATGTCACGCGGTTTGCCAATTAGGGTCTCTCGAGTCTGCCCCGCAACGGAACTTATTCGGCCGTTCCCACTAGGATCGACCTGAAGTCCGGGTTTCTTGTAATCAGGTCTTCCTAACAGCCTTTTAGCATCGGGCGACAGCCACTCCACTTTGCTAGATACAACTGGACCCAAGCAGACTCATACCACACTTGGTTTAAAGAGAATGGGAAACAAGAGGGAGGCATTGCTCGAACTCTCTGCCCATAGGGTATAGTCCCATTCCGGCCCCCTAAAACAATATGAATCAGGGTTTCAACTTGCAATTTCTAAGGTCCTTGACTAACTAATGCTTGCATCAAATAAATTCCATTGAGGAAACCTCTCGACTAACTGAGACCACCCTGCCGTAGGAAGGACCCGACGGTCACATCCACCACGCTTCCCTCGGGGATTGTTTTAGTTATCTAATTACTATCACATTATGTTTGATACATAAAAGTAACTTCCTTAATTAACCCATTAATCAGAGGTTCCTTTACGTAATTTAGGGCACTGACACAAAGACAAGTTAAAACAGGATCAAACACTTCCTTAAGTTATCTTCAGATTAATGTTTGTCTCTTGCCCATACAGGAGAATTAAATGTTCCTTTCTGCCTCCGTAGAAAAATCCTTCCGTACCCCGGAAATAAAAACTCGAAGGTTTATCCTACCAAGATTCTGTCTTGTAACTAGTATCAAGACCTCGAGATCCCATCTCGAGTCACATAGAACACTTGTGTAGGGCCCTGAGGCATTAGGATTTACTGCCAGAGCCCCCACTGGCACCCAAGTATCCTGCTATACCAAGTAATTTCCACGGAGAGACCTTTCATGGTGGGTTCGGTCCACATTCCCAGCGCGGATTCATAACCAACTTGGTTAGGGTTTGGCGGTTCGCGGGGGGTAGCTAGCGCCATCCTTCCTTAATTATCGCTCAAGGAAATCAACCACAGCTGAAGCAACGAGCTTAATAACATTTACTAGAGAAAACATCCCTTTTTGTTTCCATGGAAATCAGTCATCTCAGACCTGGCCATGCAATCATCAATCACAAACAACTTAGATTAGCATCCAAAACCACATCAAGCAATCACCCTACTTATGATCCACCTATCCTTAGTAAGATCTTCTCCTCTTATCAACACAACCAGTTGACATTCACTTGGAGACACCCTTTTCAATAACCAAGCATAACTTGGGTCAACAACCCATCCTAAGCCCTTTAATGGCGAATACATGCAATTCTACCTTTATTTAAGAATTCAATATGTGTGAGAAGAATCTAAATCTTGGTACAACCTGCATTGGAGCTATAGTTGCTGGAGGGTTGGTGGTATTCATGTCTCCGCTTGCCTCTCCCGCATTACCGGTACCAATGGTAGCTTTGGCACCTACGCTTCCTGCGACTTTCTTTTTGGGGGCCATTTGTACGTGGAGCCTGGATAGTCCGGACCTTAACGGCCTTCAGGATGACCAGCTCGGGAAAGAAAAAGTCGTGGGAAGGGGTCCTTCGCCGATAAGGGGGTGGCTTGAGTGTGGCTCCTCGAACCTTCACCTCTCACCAACTCTCTTTCTCTCTCTCTCTCTCTCTTCTTCTTCTTCTCTTCTCCTTCTCTCTCTCTCCCTCTTCTTCTTCTTATCTTCTCTCCTTCTCCTACTCTCTCTCTTCCTCTTCTTCTTCTTCCTCTTCTCTTCTTCTTCTCCTACTCTCTCTCCCTCTCCTTCTCTTCTTCTCTCTCTCTCTCTCTCTCCTTTGTCTTCTTCTTCTTTCCCCTTCTCTCTCCCCTTCTCTTCTTCTCTCCCTCTCCTCTTCCTCTTCTCTCTCTCCTTCTCTTCTTCTCTCCCTCTCCTCTTCCTCTTCTACCTCTTTTTCTCCTCTTCTCCTTCTTCTCTTCTTCTTCTCCTTCTCCCTTCTCTCTCTCCTTCTCTTCTTCTCTCCCTCTCCTCATCCTCTTCTCTCTCTCCTACTCTTCTTCTCTCCCTCTCCTCTTCCTCTTCTCTCTCTCATTCTCTCATTCTCTCCCTCTCCTCTTCCTCTTCTACCTTTTTCTCTCCTCTTCTCCTTCTTCTCTTCTTCTTCTCCTTCTCCCTTCTCTCTGTGAGAATTTCGAAGCATCGATGTGCACGTGGAATGTGAAGTGTCCAATCTGGGGCTCGTAGTATCGAAGTGGTGGTTAGAGCGTTTTTTAGTTCCTCATACATGCATTGGCACTCCGGGGTCCATTCGAATACAATCAATATCTTGTATAGAGGCCTAGCGATCAATGTGTAGTTTAACACAAACTGTCGATAATACCCGGTATGTCCTAAGAAGCACTGAACACCCTTGTAATCAGCTAGGGGGTGGAAGATTGAAAATGACCTTGATCTTTGAGAAATCTGTGGCAATGCCACTCTTTGACACCATGTGTCCTAGGATACATCCATGCTTCACCTAGAACTGGCATTTCAAGGGGTTCAATGAGAGGAGGCGATATAGCCAATATTGTTCAAAGACCACTTGGAGCTTGTCTAAGTGCTCTTGCCAAGCAAAGTGAACACACAAGTCATCCATGAAGACCTCTAACTCCATCCTCAGCATATCTTTGAATATTGTACACATCAGTCGTTGGAAAGTGGCTTGTGCGTTAGTCAATCCAAAAGGCATGACTATGTAGGCAAACACTCCCCATTCAATGGCGAATGTTGTCTTATGCCTATTGTTAGGATGCACTTGAACCTGATTGTATCCCGAGAAGCTCTCCAGGAAATTGTAGGTCTCTTTGCCAGCCACTCTCTCTAACATGTGCTGGGTGTACGGTACTGGGTAATTATCTCTTTTTGTAGCTGCATTTACCTTCTTGTAATTGACACACACTCGAATCTTCCCATTTTTCTTTAGGACAATGACTATGGGTGAGACCCAGTCTGTGTGTTCAATTTCATAGATGAATCTCTCTCTCATCAATTTGTTAATTTCTTCCTTAGCAACATGAGCATGCTTTGGATTAATGGGATACAATCACTACTTTGGCCGGCATTGGGTCAGGTGTCATGGGTATGTTGTGAGTCACCACACTCAGATCTACTCCTTTAAGTTCTTCTAGGGACCAAACAAACACGTCTATATACTCTTGTAGGAGAATGACAAGACTTGCTTCATCTTGCTCAGCCAAGTCCTCCGCTATAAAGATAGATCATGGGATTGCCCCTCCCTTAGCTAAATTGACCTCCTTGACCTTGGTAGGTTACTTGATTGGTTCGCTTGCTTGCCCTTGTCATTTAGCTCCTAGCAAGATCACCACCCTATCTCCCTTTTTGAACTTTGTGAATCGTTTGGGTAGGTCTTGAGATTTATGTTGTTCCTCTGTCCGTGTTTCTTTGCTCAGCATTTGTCATTCCTCCCTTAATCGTCAACGTCATAGGTTAACAGGTACGTCCCCCTTAGTGCGTCTAGTCTTGGGAGGCCGAGGTATTTCAGGGTCACTATCTGAGTTGACTTCCAATTCGGAATCAAACTCTTCATTTTTGCTAGAAGAGAGGCTCTCTCCTGGTGGTCATAGCTTAGAAGGTGAGTCCGTTCGCAGCAGTGATGTGTCACTTGGTTGGAATAGTCCTGCGCGCTCATAATCAATTGCACCTATGTGCTCCAACCAAGTTCGATTGCACTCCTCACATCTGACTCCATCTCTAAGTGCAATTTCCTTGCATGGTCTGGGATCTACTTGTATTTTTTCAATTACATACCCCCAAATGTTGTACTCTAGGATATTGATTTCCTTTTCACTCTCACCACTGAAGGAACAACAGTGCTCATACTCATTGTCAGAGCTGTCTTCGTCAGGTTGCTCTTGATTCTCTTGGTTCTAACTATTCCCCTCTTGTTGGTCAAGAAATAAGGCCCAGTTGTATCTCAAGTTCAAATCGTGTACCTTGGACCATTGCCATTCAGGCTCATCCAAGAGATCTTGGAGTGGCTTAAGGTTCATTGCTGGATTGCCATTCAACTTGTTGGTTAAGTATCCTAGGACCTCTTGGAGCTCGCGTTGTCAAGCGTTTTTCAGAAAACTGAAAATCCTTAGTCAAACTGTAGTTAGGTTTGATTTTTGCTAGCTTAGTTCTTTGCGTGACTGATCATTTTGTTTTTTTGTAGTTAGATTTTTTGTGTTTGTCTAGCTTAGGATTTGTTTATGTTATTTTGTTTGATTTTTTGAATGTGAAACATGATAGCCTTGGTCGAGCTTGGTATTTTTTTGGACAGGTTGAAGCTGGAGTTTGCTAGTATGTAATGTGCCCGCTCCTCAAATCGCGGGACAGGTCTTAGCAGTCCATCGAGAGATATATCTAGAAGACGCCATTCGGCACTCCCAAGGAATAACACAGGGTTTGCCAACTAGGGTTTCTCGAGTCTGCCCCGCAACAGAACTTATCCAGCCATTCCCACTAGGATCGACCTGAAGTCCGGGTTCCTAGCCAACATTGTCGAAGGTCATAGATTGACATTTCTCGTTAACATTTCCTTTGAGGAAAGCTCTCGGCTAACCGAGACCACCCTTCCGTAGGATAGACCCATTGGTCACATCCACCACGCTTCCCTTGGGGGTTGTTTTAGTTATCTAATTACATACCACGTTATGTTTGACATATAAAAGCAACTTCCCTAGTTAAACCGTTAGTCATAGGTTCCTTTACGTAATTTAGGGTACAAACACGAAGACAAGATAAAACACTTCCTTAACTTATCTTCAGATTAATGTTTGTCTCCCGCCTATACAGGAGAATTAAGTGTTCCGTTCTGCCTTTGCATAAAAATCTTTCCATCTCCTGGCAATAAAACCTGAAGGTTTATCCTTCCAATATTCCTCCCTGTAACTAGTATCAAGTCTAAAGTGGCTATTGCGAATGGTTGGGAGATCGAGAGTCCCTACAATGTTGTCTCTTGATGAAATTAGAATGTTTGGATGAGACTCAGAGGATAGCCTTACAATGCATAGAAGCCACTTTGGTCCAACTCAAAGTTTACCATAACAGCTTCATCAAATAGAAAGATTTCAAAGAAGACAATCTCGCCCTTGCTTATGATTCACATTTTGGCAAGTTCCTTGGAAAGCTCCAACAATGTTGAATGGGCCCTTACAAGGTAATTACAACCACTTCTCGAACAGATTTAGGGGAAGAATGGGTTGCAATGGCATTGCACCAGTTTTGGTAAGCTTTCCCATCCATTGATAGGCATTACAATGCTTATAGTAATCATTTGGTATCTTTGTGGAGGATTGGCCATATCTTATGAGTAGACCTTTCCTAGTTGTTAGTTCTCCTATAAAGTATCCACCATATGACTCATTATGGCATGCCTTTAGCACAATCGAGTGCGAGATCCCATCCCAAGTCATGTAGAATACTTGTGTAGGGCTCGGAGGCATTGGGATTTATGGCCAGAGCCCCCACTAGCACCTAAGCATCCTCCTACACCAAGTGATTTCCATGGAGAGACCTCTCACAGTGGGTTTGGTCCACATTCCCGGCACGGATTCATAACCCCCTTGGTTAGGGTTTGGCAACTCGCAGGGGGTAGCTAGCGCCATCCTTCCTTAATTATTCCTTTAGGAAATCAACCATAGCTGAAGCAACCAGCATAGTAACAATTTCTAGGGAAAACATCCCTTTCGTTTCCATGGCAATCAGTCATCTTAGACCCAATCATGAAATCATCAAACACTCCCCACTTGGGTTAACATCCAAAACCACATTAATAAATAGTTGAATGCAAAACCTCTTGCTTCAAGGCATCGCAATCCCATTGCATGCACAATCAAAATTTTAATTGGATGTATCAAAACAATTGCTTAAGGGATTTACAACCTTTTCAAACTGCCAAGCATAACTTGGGTCAACAATCCATTTAGGGTTAGGTCACCAGCTTCAACTAAGCTAGGAGCGTATCCATTTGTGATAGTCCACAGCAAGATCGATAAAACAATTCGCAGGCAATTATACATATTCCTAATGCACCGGATCACATGTGACTTGCGTCTATGAAAGTTTAGGGTTTTGTCTAACGATGCAAGTGTATCTCATGAACAAAAATTAACCTTTCATGTGTTTCTTTTAACCATGATTTTGAAACGTGAAATCTAAATGACTATTCATGCACTGGACTGGTTAAAAAGCTATCACTTTATGTGAAGTAAGGCGATAACCTTATCATTTTATGTGAATAAATCTTATGCGAATTTCAACCTCTACCGTTTCTTCGCACATGCAACTTAGCTCTGAGTAAACAAAACCTTATGCATGGCATCAATCCTTTCATCCCTTCCATAAGAAATAATTCCTAAGTTAATTTTTTTTAACGCTTAGAACCTAGGGTTGATTTGTGTGTGTTGCATTGGTCGTTTCGCTCACCCCTCCAGTATTAATGGTGGCTTGGGCGCCTACGCTTCCCGCGACTTTCTTCTTGGGAGCCATTCGCCTTGCAGAGATTGGGCACTCCGGACCTTGATGGGTTTCGAGTTGATAGGTTCGGAAGAAAAGAGCACTGGATGGGCCCTTCGCCGAGAGGGTGGTTTGGGTGTGGCTCCTTGTAGTTACCCACCAACTCCCTCTCCCTCTCCTTCTTTCCCTCTCCCTCTCTCTTCCTCTTCTTTTCTACTATCTCTTTCTCTCTCTCCTTCACTTCTTCTTCTTTTCTCTTTTTCTCCTTCTCTCTCTCTCTCTCCTTCTCTTCTTCTCCTCCTCCTTCTTCCACTACTTCTCTCTCTTCTTTTTCTCCCTTACTCTTCTTCTTCTCCCTTCCTCTTCTTCTTCTCCTTTCTCTCCCTCTTCCTTCTTCTCCTTCTCCTCCCTTCTCTCCCTCCTCTCTCTCTTCTTTTTCTCCCTTCCTCTTCTCCTTCTTCTCCCTTATCTTCCTTCTTCTCTTCTCCTTCTTTTCTTCTCCTTCTCTTCTTCTCTCCCTCTTCTCTCCCTCCCCTCTTCTTCCCCTTCTTCTTCCTCTTCTTCTTCTTCTTCTTCTCTCCTCTCTCTTCTCTCTTCTTCCTTCTCCTTCTTTTCTTCTCCTTCTCTTCTTCTCTCCCTCTTCTCTCTCTCTCCTCTTCTTCCCCTTCTTCTTCTTCTTCTTCTCTCTCTTCTCTCCCTCTCCTCTTCCTTCTTCTCTTCTCCTTCTTCTCCTTTCTCTCCTTCTCCTCTTTTCCTTCTTTTCTTCTCCTTCCCTTCTTCTCCTTCCCTTCTTCTCTCTCTCTTTCCTTGTTTCTTCCCTCTTCTCTCTCTTCTTTTTCTCCCTTCCTCTTCTCACTCTCCTTTTCTTCTTCTCTCCTTCTCCATGTATATGTGACTTTGGGAAAGTTTTCTAACTTTTGGAAAGGATGTGAATCTAAGTTCAAAAGAGCTAAAACAAATAGAAGAAGTAGCTGTTGCTGAAGACTGAAGAGAAGACTGGAGTGACAGAGATAGGAGCGAGATATGAAGGGTTACTGTAGTGGCTCTAGTGCTCTTTTATACCTCCCATAGCTCTTGGGAGGTGCATCCACGACCTAAGAAGGATTATTGAGAGTCATTATTGAATATTGTAGTGAGGAGAGGATGTATTATTGAGAGAGAGAGAGAGAGCCAAATCTATCAAAACAGTGTAACTGTATATGAGAGATTGAGAGAGAAAACTATGAAGACATTGAAGATGAATACTATGTGATCGATTTACATTCAAAAAAGGTGTATTCTTTTATGTTCCTTGTTCTATTCATGGATTCTATGAAGATGTTGAAGATTATGGTTGGTTCAATCAAATCCGTGGGAGATATCTACTATGATGCTGCGTGAAGAATTGTTGTTTTCTTTGTTTTGGTCATCCAAAGAATGAAATAAAAGCTTGTTGATGTTACAAGATATATTTTCTTGTAGTAGAATCCCCTTTTCCTTGGTGTTCCTCTTGGGGCTCCATGTTTTTTGTGCGTAGCTGGGGAAACTTGCCATCAACAAGCATCAGAAGAGGCTGAAAATGAAAGAAATGGCATTGCCAAGAAGAAAAGAATTCAATGGATGCTTGTAAAGTTCCTTCTTCCACTGAAGAGTTGAAGATTCTCATTATCAAAGCCACTTTCCACAAGAAGTTCATCCCACAATGGTGAAAAAATATTACCATCATTGTAATATCCCCGTGTTCCCCCCCGTGCCTCCCCCCCCATAGGAACTCCCTCCCCCCCTTAATTTTTTTAAAAAAAAGTAGCTCAAAATTTGTTAACTCCCCCTCTCTCTCCCCGCTGACAACATGTCAAGGAGAGATAGAGAGAGGGAGTGATGTGTTAGTAATGGGGGGCATGCAGCCCCCCAGGTGGGAGGGGTGGTGGCCATGCCCACCTTCTCCCCCTCCTATAAAAGGGGAGGCTCCTCCCCCTCCCTCGGCTATAGACTAAGTGCCTCCCCCTCCCTGCATCGTCACCTTCCCCTCCATTGTGGCAGCTGCGCGGCCCCCCCTGGGGCTTCCGACTGAACTCCCCTCTCCCCGTTTTGCCTGGCAGCTGCCCTCCCCATGATCAGCGAAGTAGGAGAAGGAGAGGGAGAGTGAAGATAAGAAGAGGAGGAAGAGGGAGAGAAGGAGAAGGAGAGAAGAAGAAGGAGAGGGAGAGAGAAAAGAAGAGAAGAAGAGGGAGAGAAGGAGAAGATGAGAAGAGAGAAGGAGAAGAAGAGCGAGAGAAGGAGAAGAAGAGGTAGAAGAGGAAGAGGAGAGGGAGAGAAGGAGAGGAGAGAGAGAGAAGAGGAAGAGGAGAGGGAGAAAAGAAGAGAAGGAGAGAGAGAAGGGGGAAGGAGAAGAAGAAGAGAAGAAGGAGAAGAGGAGAAAAAGAGGTAGAAGAGGAAGAGGGGAGGGAGAGAAGGAGAGAAGGAGAGAGAGAAGAGAAAGAGGAGAGGGAGAGAAGAAGAGAAGGAGAGAGAGAAGGGAGAAGGAGAAGAAGAAGAGAAGAAGGAGAAGAGGAGAAAAAGAGGTAGAAGAGGAAGAGGAGAGGGAGAGAAGAAGAGGAGAGAGAGAAGAGGAAGAGGAGAGGGAGAGAAGAAGAGAAGGAGAGAGAGAAGTCGAAAGAAGAAGAAGAGGAAGGAGAGAGTGAGAGAAGAAGAGAAGGAGAGGGAGAAAGAGTAGGAGAAGAAGAAGAGAAGAAGAAGAGAAGAAGAAGAAGAAGAGGAAGAGAGAGAACAGGAGAAGGAGAGAAGAGAAGAAGAGGGAGAGGGAGAGAGAGAGAGAAGGAGAAGAGAAGAAGAAGAAGAAGAAGAAGAGAGAGAGAGAGAGAGAGAGAGAGAGAGAGAGAGAGAGAGAGAGAGAGAGTCGGTGAGAGGTGAAGGTTCGAGGAGCCACACTCAAGCCACCCCCTCATCGGCGAAGGACCCCTTCCCATGACTTTTTCTTTCCCGAGTCGGTCATCTTGAAGGCCGTTAAGGTCCGGACTATCCAGGCTCCGCGTACAAATGGCCCCCCAAAGGAAAGTCGCGGGAAGCGTAGGTGTCAAAGCTACCATTGGTACCGGTAATGTGGGAGAGGCAAGCGGAGACACGAATACCACTAATCCTCTAGCAACTATAGCTCATATCCAGGTTGTACCAAGATTTAGATTCTTCTCACGCATCTTGAATTCTTAAATAAAGGTAGAATTGCATGTATTCGCCATTAAAGGGCTTAGGATGGGTTGTTGACCCAAGTTATGCTTGGTTGTTAAAAAGGGTGTATCCAAATGAATGTCGACTAGTTGTGTTGGTAAGAGGAGAGGATCTTACTAAGGATAGGTGGATCATAAGCAGGGTGATTGCTAATCCTGTTGAGAAATAGACTAATGATGTATGCTCCAAGAGGAGCTATCCTGAATCCCATATGCACAGTGAGGAGAGTGGAACAACTCAAAGCCTATAAAGCATTGTACTTGACTATGAAATGAATACAATATCATGATGTTTTGTACTTTCAGTTAAGTGTCTGTCATTGTCAATTCTACACAAGATTGTGTTTATGAGTCCAAGATAATCTATCTTGGAACCTAATTCACTTGTGTAATAGTTTATCTCTACTTGTCCATGTCATTATGAACTTGGTCTTCATCTTTGATCCACCATAGCTTGTGTCATGTCCTAGATCCGCATCATTTAACATGGTATCAGAGCCCAGTTGGGCATGGAACAGCTCATACTCTGAATCTCTAGTCTCCCTTCACCTCTGGTAATCTCTAACCAGCCCACATTCAGCTCATACCTTCAATGTCAACTTCAAATCTTAGTTGGACCTTGTGGCAGCCATAGCCAGACTGCACCTACCCACCTTGGAGCACTTGGATCTCTCTCTATGGGCCATATCTTCAAGTGAATCCTTCTGGAAGTATCTTCCCTTGCTCCAGGCGCTTGAGTCTATCACATCGGACAGCAACATTAGCATCCACAGTAGGCAGCATTGCGCGATTTCCAAAAATGGCGCAGTCTGAAACAACGTGACGGTTCGTACAGCTGCACGCACAACACGCAGCGCAATCGATGTAGCAACCATAGGGATTTTGTAGCCCATGACATAAGCTTCATGGCCATGTAAAAATTTCTGAGAATGATCAAGTGTAATGCACACAGACCAAAAAACCAGGCTGCTACAGAAACCCTAATCCAGGAAGCCATATCCAGAAAGTTGGAAGCTTGGAAACCTTATTCCTCTTTCTCATTACCATCATCAACAGTGATTTTGATCACTGAGGAATACTCTCTGAAGCTCATTACTAGTCTGGAAGTGTCCAAGGAAGCTCAGAAGCCACCCACGAAGTTCCTAAGAGGAAGTAGATCAAGTACCAACTAGTATCCATTAACACTCAACTAGTGTCAATTTGACACTGATTCTCTTGTGTCTCTTGACACATTAAAATACAATTATTTGCTGGTTAACTGAAGATTAGCAACATGGCAGAGCTTGAGCAAATAGCAAAGTTCAATGGAGAAGGCTTCCATGCCTGGAAGGAAAAGACCATGTATCACCTAATGCGGAAAGACTTGTGGGACCTATTTGAAGATGATGCAGATAACAAGAAGGAAGATGATGAAGACGGGTTCATTGAAGAAGAACAGTTCAAATCCAAAGAATGGAAGAAGATGAATAATAAGGCACTAGGCATCATTGCCTGGGGACTAAGTGATGACGTTTACATCATATATCTGGCATTAGAAATGCTAGAACTGCCTGGGAGGAACTTGATAAAATGTTTGGTACTCAAGCAAAGAATTCAAAGGTAAAACTTCTCATGCAGTTTTATAAACTGGATATCAAAGACAGTGCTTCTATGACCATACACATTAATAAGTTTAAGAGTTTAAAAACTCAACTTGCATCTCTTAAAAAGAATATTGAGGAAGATGAAGCAATAACTGTACTGCTTGCAAGTGTAAACAAGGATCCATATGAAAATCTTGTGTCCACTTTGAGTAATGTTCCAAGCCTCACACTTAAAGATATTGAGCACTCACTACTCGATGAAGAAGGCAAAGTAAAAACCAAGAATGCAAAAGACAATGTCTCATCATCTAGGGAAAATCTTTTGTACACCAAAGGAGCTGCTGGACCTAAAGGAAGAGGTCGAGGATTCATCAACAACAATAACAAGGATCGGATTACATGTCACTATTGTGGTAAGACTGGCCATGTAGCCAGTGAATGTTTCCACAAGAAGAGATCCCAACAATTGCAAAGTGATCATCACCAGAACCAATACATGGAGGAAAAAGAAGAAGAAGAATATGCTTCCACTACCATCAACAACTCTGACAGATTGTTTTGAAGAACTTTCATTGTATCTCTCATATGTTAGTGAATTTGATTTGTACAACCCTTGCCAAGATGTAAAGTCTCAAGCTTTAACTTGACTAGGCTGCCTATGAGCTAGTCTTCTAGGCCATGTCATCATGAAGGGGGGGCAAAAGCCAGCAAGTGTAGGGACTCATCATTTGAGGGGGGGTGTTGAGAAATAGACAAATGATGTATGCTCCAAGAGGAGCTGTCCTGAATCCCATATGCACAGTGAGGAGAGTGGAACAACTCAAAGCCTATAAAGCATTGTACTTGACTATGAAATGAATACAATATCATGATGCTTTGTACTTTTAGTTAAGTGTCTGTCATTGTCAATTCTACACAAGATTGTGTTTATGAGTCCAAGCTAATCTATCTTGGAACCTAATTCACTTGTGTAATAGTTTATCTCTACTTGTCCATGTCATTATGAACTTGGTCTTCATCTTTGATCCACCATAGCTTGTGTCATGTCCTAGATCCGCATCATTTAACAAATCCAAGTTGTTTGTGATTGATGATTGTATGGCTAGGTCTGAGATGACTGATTGCCATGGAAAAAAATGGGATGTTTTCCCTAGCAAATGTTATTAAGCTGGTTGCTTCAGCTGTGGTTGATTTCCTTAAGGGATAATTCAGGAAGGATGGCGCTAGCTACCCCTCGCGAACCGCCAAACCCTAACCAAGGGGGTTATGAATCCGCGCCGGGAATGTGGACCAAACCCGCCGCGAGAGGTCTTTCCATGGAAATTACTTGGCGTAGGAGGACGCTTGGGTGCCAGTGGGGGCTCTAGTCCTAAAGTCCAATGCCTTCGGGTCCTAGACAAGTGTTCTACGTGACTCGAGATGGGATCTCGAGGCCTTGATACTAGTTACAAGGAAGAATCTTGGTAGGATAAACCTTCAGGTTTTTATTTCCGAGGTATGGAAGGATTTTTTTGTAGAGGCAGAAAGAAACACTTAATTCTCCTGTATGGGCAGGAGACAAACATTAATTTGAAGATAAGTTAAGGAAGTGTTTGATCCTGTTTTATCTTGTATTCGTGTCAGTGCCCTAAATTACATAAAGGAGCCTGTGATTAACGGGTTAATTAAGGAAGTTGCTTTTATGTGTCAAACATAATGTGGTAGGTAATTAGATAACTAAAACAAACCCCGAGGGAAGTGTGGTGGATGTGACCATTGGGTCCTTCCTACGACAGGGTGGTCTCGGTTAGCCGAGAGCTTTCCTCAATGGAATTTATTTGATGCAAGCATTAGTTAGTGAAGGACCTTAGAACTTGCAAGTTGAAAACCTGATTCATACTGTTTTAGGGGGATGGAATGGGACTATACCCTATGGGCAGAGAGGTTGAGTGATGCCTCCCTCTCGTTTCCCATTCTCTTTGAACCAAGTGCGGTGTGAGTCTGCTTGGGTCCAGTTGTATCTATGCAAAGTGGAGCGGCTGTTGCCCGACACTAGAAGGCTATTAGGAAGACCCGATTACAAGGAACCCAAACTTCAAGTCAATCCTAGTGGGAATGGCCATATAATTTCTATTGCGGGGCAGACTCAAGAGACCCTAGTTAGCAAACCCTGTGACATTCCTTGGGAGTGTCGGGCGGCATCTTCTAGATATATCTCTCGATGGACTACTAAGATGTATCCCACGATTTGAGAAGCGGGCACGTTACAGTTGGTATCAGAGCAAAACTTCATAATGATACATGATTGATTAATGTTTGGTTCATAGACATATCCTAAACAAAAATAACCTAAGTGGTATGGCTTGATTGTCAGGCACCTTCTACACCCACAAATGCTGACATGCAAGATAAGAAGTTCCTTCTCAAACAAATTAAGCCAGCCGAGTTTGATGGCAAGGGAAGGACTGTTCAAGCCGACGGCGAGATCTCGATTGAGTCCATGGAGGACTATTTTGAGTAGCAGGAACTTAATCTTACAGGCGAAGCGAGACTTTGGTGGAAATAGTGGTACAGAGACCAAGCGATCTCGGAGGGGACAGTCAATTGGGATAAGCTTAAGGAAGTTGTGCGAGGGAGGTATCTACCACCTACCTACTGCACACAAAAGATGAATGAATTCTATGACTTGAAGTAGCTAGGATTATCCCTTGAAGCATATTATTCAAAGTTTGTTTCACTCCTAAAGTATGCACATCCAATGGATATGACACAATAGGTGTCAAAATTCTGTGTTGGGTTGAATCCACCCATAAACACTCGATTGGAATCAATGCGCCCAACGGACTTGCAAGACACATTACTCCGAGCAAACCCAATCATCCACCAAGAACTTAAATCAGGAAACTATGATGGAGAGGACTCACGAGATCAAGACAAGATGTGCCACAAGTGCGGACAGATATGACACATCCGTAAGAGATGCCCCAAGTGCTGATGCTCCCACTGCAATGAACTAGGACACATCTAAACAGATTGTCCTAAGTTGGACCCCGATAATTAGGAACGTGTGGTCAAACAAAGCCGTCTAAACTCTACTTTTGGCTCATGTTATGAACCACATGATGATGAAGGCTTGGAGCCTGTTGTAACCTTTGAGGATGACTAGATATCCTAGGAAGATCCTCTTGAGGTAATAAGTCTTGTATTTGGAATAAATCCTATTGAATCTTATGAGTTATGACAAGTTGTTATTTTAAGTTGAGAATTTGAGTAATCAAAGTAGCGCAGCGGAAGTGCGGATGGGCCCAAACCCATAGGCTCAAGGTCCAGTAGTGCTTATCTTCCCCAATTTCCTCTCGAGATGAGGACATCTCGATTCCTCTAAGGGGGAGAGGATGTAATATCCCCGTGTTCCCCCCCCCCTTAATTTAAAAAATATATATTAGTAGCTTAAATTTTTTTAACTCCCCCTCTCTCTCCCCACTGACAGCACGTCGGGGAGAGAGAGAGAGGGAGTGATGTGTTAGTAATGGGGGGCATGTAGCCCCCCAAGTGGGAGGGGTAGCGGCCATGCCCACCTCCTCCCCCTCCTATAAAAGGGGAGGCTCCTCCCCATCTCTTGGCTATAGAATCAGTGCCCCCCTCCCTACATCGTCACCTTCCCCTCCATTGCGGCCGTTGCGCAGCCCCCCCTGGGGCTTCCGACGACTGAACTTCCCCCCCCCCCCTCGTTTTGCCTGGCAACTGCCCTCAACGTGATCAGAAAAGTAGGAGAAGGGGAGGGAGAGTTAAGAGAAGAAGAGGAGGGAGAGGGAGAGAAGGAGAAGGAGAGAAGAAGAAGGAGAGGGAGAGAGAAGAGAAGAAGAGAAGAAGAGGGAGAGAAGGAGAAGATGAGCCATCAAGCCTTGCTGTACCTAGTTAATAAACCATGTGCTACGGATGCATTGCTAGATGGCTTCTTGTACTTTTGGAATTTGACTTCTCCATGGTAGTGCATAAAGGGAAGCATCACTACATGGATGACCATCTGTCTCATATTCCCACAGGAGAAGTGGCTGGCCAAGGCATTATGGATGAACTGCCATATGCACACCTATTCTGCTTATCTAGCGAAAAAGATTTGTTTAGAGCTGACATGATGCTATATTGGGCTGATGACATAGTTCAAGTGCTTGAGCATAGACTGCCAGAGAGATCGATAGATAAAGCCCAACTTAGGTGGCTCATTCTAAAGATCCATGTTAGATATGATGAATGCCCTACCCTCATTAGGTGCCACCAATGATCCATGGTGCTCAAAGTTGTAAGGCCCCATTATGAGGAGAAGCCAAATGTGAGCTCGGACATTGGTTGAGTCCTGACTTGTATATCAGATGAGGTCTATGTGACCGAATGGCAAAAAGGTGATCGTTGTGGGTCTAATCTTTGGGTTAGACGGAGTGGTTAAGCTAGTAGCAACTCTAGGCGCATTGCATCAAGTTGCGGGATAAGGGAGTTAAAAGGGGCCCCTATTTTGGGGTTCGGGGGCCACGGAAGTGGCCCCTAGCTGGGGGGTCCCGGGGGGGCCAGCGGCCCCCCTAGCGAGGGTCCGGGGGTAGCACCCCTGGCCTGATGGTAAAGGGAATATTCCCTGGCCGACTAGTGGAGGCTCATATGGTAGGTTGGTCAGGCCGTCCTAATGGCCTTCACGAGCTATAAAAGCTAAATCCCTTCACAGCCATCAATCATTCATCTTTCACCCAGTCAGAGTTGTTCTTCCAGCTAGCCTTAAGCTCTTCACCTATCTTCTGTCTAGATCGCCATCTAAGCTTCACACAGTGGAAGCGCACGGGTGGACAGAGCCATCTTTGTATTAGTTGTTTGGAGCTAAAGAATTTACTGATTCTCATCTTATCTGTTGTGTACTCTCTATCTCTTTCTCAGATTCTGTTCGCTGCACCGTGTAATTTTTTTACATGGTATCAGAGCCCAGGGGACTCTAGAGATTGAAGAGTGTGCAAGAGGCAACCGCAAAGAGAAACTATGTCGACTTTCGGAAGCTATTCTGGCACATCAGGAAGCGGTACAGGAGGTGGTGCTACTGTACCTGCTATTCAAACACTGAGGATTCGTCCACCAACCTTCAGTGAAGGCAAGTTAGATAGTACAAACTACACCTTGTGGAAGTTCAAAATTACAACTATCCTTGATTCTTATGAGCTTCTGGAGACTGTGTTGGGGACTAATGCAGAACCACAGCCTACCCCCGACCCATCAAATTCTAGTGTGATGATTCCTCCGAATGCAGATCTTCTATGAGCTTGGAAATGAAGGAATGCAAATTCATTGTGTGCCTTAGTTACAAGCTATTCTGACAATGTTCTGACTTTGATTCAGCATACAACCAAAGCGTCAGAGGCTTGGAATGTACTAAGGAGTCAGTATGAAACAGGAAACCAAACAAGGATTCAAAACTTAGAGAATCAACTAGCAGCGGAGAAGTTTGCTGAAGGAGAGATGGTTGAAGCATTCATCACTCGGATTAAGAATCTACGCGACCAGATGACTGGTGCTGGGATACAAAAGACTAGCAAAGAGCTAGCTCGGAGGTGTCTTCGGATTTGTCCACAAAAGTTTGATGGGATAGTAACTGCCCTTAATACTCAGGTGAGACCTCAAGCTTTGACTTTTGAGGAGTTTTGTGCATTATTGATGGAGGAGGAGTTGAGGCTGAAAGCCTGAGAAGGAAGCAACAATGGAGATACTGCATTCTCTGCCAATGCAAAAGGCAAAGGTGGTTCCTCCACCAAAAATGATGGTGAAAAAAAGAAGAAGGGCGGCAAGAAGAAGTTTCAAGGAGAGTGCTTCTACTACAAGAAGAAAGGACATGCAATTGCATATTGTCATGTCAAGAAGGCAGATGAAAAGAATGGTACCCTTAAAAGTAAAGGGAAAGAGACAGTCAATACGGCTAAAGCAAAGTTGGAATTATTCATGGTGACCATTGAGGAATTGTGCTCCTCGGCGCAAGAACAATCTACCACTGACTCATGGGTGTTGGATAGTGGGGCCTCTCGTCACATGACCAAGAAGAAAGGTCTATACAATTCTATGCATCCTCTACAAGAATCCATCACTGTGATGGTTGGAAATTATGCTAAATGCCCTGCTGCGGGCACAGGTACTATTTCTTTTGTTGCTGCAAATGGTGAAGTCAAAAAGCATACAAATGTGTTGTATGTTCCTGAAATCAGGAGAAATCTGTTATCAGTTGCTGCCATAACTGATCTTGGTCATGAAGTGAGGTTCAAGAAGACATGTGCAAAAATTCTTGATAGTGCTGGCATAATTGTTGGCAAAGGAGAAAGAAGGAACAACCTGTATGAGCTAAGTGCTCTTACAGCCACACTAGTGGAGTGGGCACAAGTAAGCTTTGGCATGAAAGGTTTGGACACATCAGATTTGTAGTGTTGAAGGAAATGCAAAAGCAAGGTATGGTTGCTCACCTACCTACAACAACTGAATTGAAGGAACCATGTTAAGCTTGTATGATGGGCAAGCAACAGAGAAAGGCATTTCCACAAGAAAGCAAGAATAGAGCACAGGCTCCTCTAGAGTTGGTGCATGTTGACTTGTATGGTAAGATGCCTACACAGGCCTTGGGGGGATCTTCTTATTTTATGTTGATTGTCGACGACTACAGTAGGAAGATGTGGGTGTACTTCCTTCGTAATAAGGCTCAATATTTTGGTAAGTTTAAAGAATGGCTAAAACTTGTTGAGAACGAAACATGGAAAAGTGTGAAGAAATTTAGAACAGATGGTGGTGGTGATTTCAACTCAAAGGAGTTTGAAGACTTTTGCAAGAGCAAAGGGATCAAGTGTCAATTGACGACACCTCACACACCTCAGCAAAACGGTGTTGTGGAACGTAGGAATCGCACCATTGTGGAGATGGCAAGATGCATGCTAAAGGGCAAGGGATTACCATTTTTGGGCTGAAGCTGTTAATACTACAATCTACATTCTAAATCGGAGCTACACAAAGGCTCTCAAGGGAAAAACACCTCATGAGGCTTACACTGGTAAGAAACCATCTGTCTCACATTTCAGAATTTTTGGATGTGAATGTTATGCACATGTTCGAGATGAGAAGAGAAACAAATTAAAACCAAAAAGCAGAAAATGTATCTTCTTGGGTTATAGTGACGAGCAGAAGGCTTACAAATTATATGACCAAGAGGCAAAGAAGATCATCGCGAGCTGTGATGTGGTGTTTAAGGAGCAGCCGCATACAGTGGAGGAGGAGAAGGCAAGTTCTTCCACTTTATCATCAAGCAAAGAAGTAGTCCACTATGAATCTGTCCCGAGAGCTATCCCTATCCTTAAGGAGGAGGAAGCATCATCTTCATATGATGAGGAAAAAGCTCACCAACCTGACATCACCCCACCGGAAAAGCCATTGCCGCGCTAGGTGAAGCAGCTCTATGACCACAATAATCCTATGCCTGCATCTGTTGAGGAGAAGGCAGACGGGACCAAGGAAGTCTCAGAGAATAGAGGAGCAAAGGAGGGCTTCTGCTCACATAGTCAATATGGCCTTGATGGTTGAGATTATGAGAGAAGTAAAGGAGCCAACTGACTTAGAAGAAGCACTTGCAAATCCATCATGGAAGGCTGCTATGCGACAACATAATGAAGAATGACACTTGGGAGCTAGTGGATCGACCAGCAAAGCGGAAGGTTATTGGCACCAAGTGGATCTAGAAGGTAAAGCACAAGGCTGATGGTACCTTAGAAAAGTACAAAGCTAGACTAGTTGCCCAAGGATTTTCACAAGTTGAAGGGTTTGATTTTCAAGAGTCATTTTCCCCAACTCCAGAATGACCACTATTCGCACGGTACTTGCAGTGGCTGCCCACAAGAAGTGGCCAGTGTACCAAATGGATGTTAAGTCAGCGTTCTTAAATGGTGACCTCAAGGAGGAGGTGTATGTGGCTCAGCCACACCAGGGTTTGAGGCCCCCCATTCTGAGAACAAAATGTGTAAGCTGAAGAAGGCATTGTATGGGCTGAAACAAGCCCCCAGAGCATGGTACCAGCGGATAGATAAGTTCTTTTTAAACTTAAACTTCAAAAGATGTGCCTCAGATGCTAACTTGTATGTTTATAGGGATGGTAAAAAGTCTGTAGTGATTGTCCTATATGTGGACGACCTTCTTATTACAGGTGACTATGAAGATATGATCAACCAAACTCAAAAGGCTTTGAGTTTTGAGTTTGAAATGACAGACTTGGGCTTACTGCACTATTGTTTGGGGATTGAAGTGCCAGGAAAGATCTTCATCTCTCAGAAGAAGTATGCATGGGAGATCTTGAAGGCATTTGGCATGACCGTGTGCAAGGAGATAGCTACACTATGGAGGTGAATACAAAGTTATCCGTCGAGGATACATCAGCACTAGCAGACATTGGGAGGTATAGGAGGTTGGTCGGTAGTCTGATCTACTTGTGTAACACCAGACTAGATATCAGTTTTGCTGTTGGTGTTTTGAGTAGGTTCTCAAACAAACCTCATGAGAGTCATTGGAAGGCTGGGATGCAGGTGTTCAAATACTTGAAGGAAACTCTTGACTATGGTATCACATACAGTTTCGGAACTTCTCTTGTGGGGAACTATGACTTAGATTGGGGAGGAGACAGTGATTCCACGAAGTCAGTTTTTGGTTATTGTTTCTCTTTGGGTTTAGGAATTTTCTCTTGGATTAGTAAGAAGCAGCCAACACTGGCATTGTCTTCTACCGAAGCAGAGTACAAGGCAGCTTGTTTTGCTGCATGTGAAGCAGTATGAAGAACCAACTCTACTGAGATGTGACAATCAGAGTTGCATCGCCATTGCCAAAAATCCAGTGTTTCATGCACGCACCAAATATATAGAGATCCAGTATCACTATGTGCGTGATTTGATGGAGGATGGGATAGTGAAACAAGTCTACTATCCAATAGAGGAGAATGGAGGAGATATCTTCACCAAAGAACTTACAAAGGATTTGCTTCATTTTCATCTTCACAGATTCGGCATTGGGCCGAGGAGATAGTTCACCTATGGGTGGACATTGAGGGGGGGTGTTAGATATGATCAATGCACTATCCTTATTAGGTGCCACCAATGATCCATGGTGCTCAAAGTTGTAAAACCCCCATTATGAGGAGAAGCCAAATGTGAGCCCGGACATTGATTGAGTCCTGACTTGTATATCAAATAAGGTCTATGTGACCGAACGGCAAAAAGGTGACCGTTGTGGGTCTAATCTTTGGGTTAGATGGAGTGGTTAAGCTGGTAACAACTCAAGGTGCATTGCATCGAGTTGCGGGGTAAGGGAGTTAAAAGGGGCCCCTATTTTGGGGTCCGGGGGCCACGAAAGCAGCCCCTGGCTAGTAGCGGGGGTCCGGGGGCAGCGCCCCCGACCCGATGGTAAAGGGAATATTCCCTGGCCGACTAGTGGAGGCTCATATGGTAGGTTGGTCAGGCCAACCTAACGACCTTCGCGGGCTATAAATGCTAAACCCCTTCACAGCCATCGATCATTCATCTTTCACCCAGTCAAAGTTGTTGTTCCAGCTAGCCTTAAGCTCTTCACCTATCTTCTGTCTAGATCGCCATCTAAGCTTCACACAGTGGAAGCACACGGGTGGACAAAGCCATCTTTGTATCAGTTGTTTGGAGCTAAAGAAATTACTGATTCTCCTCTTATCTGTTGTGTACTCTCTATCTCTTTCTCAGATTTTGTTCGTTGCACCGTGTAATTTTTTTACAATCCAACCATGCAAGTTAATAGTAGGCCAACTTTATAGGCTAGGACAAGACGGGTTACTGCACAGATGTGTGTGAATATGAAATGCATGACGTGCTAATAGACGAACATGGTAGAATCGCCAAAGGACATTTCAATGCGGAGAAGTGATAGCTCGCAAAGTACTACAGTCCCAACTATGATGGCCTACCATTTTTTGAGATGCTACATGCTTCGTGAAACACTGTGACAAGTGCCAACGGACCAAAGTCCCAATTCGTGAGGATAATATGGAGCTAACTCCAATTATCGCATGATAACCCTTTGAGAAATGGGGGATTGACTTCATCAAACCCATTAGTCCTGCAGCACAGTACTCACAAGCCAAATACATTATTGTGGATACTACTGATTATTTGACAAAGTGGGCAGAAGCGCGAGTTACAAGAAAGAATGACACTCGGACCACCACTAAGTTCCTATGGGAGCAAGTGATCTCATGATTTGACTGCCCCATCGAACTAGTTAGCAACCAAGGCACCCACTTCATCAATGAAGTGATAGCTCACCTCCTGTCTGGAGCCCCAAGAGGAACACCAAGGAAAAGGGAATTCTCTTGCAAGAAAATCTATCTTGTAATATCAACAAGCTTGTTTATTATGTTTTATATGATCACAATGAAGAAAAGAACACCATGCACAACAAATCTTCATGCAGCATCATGTAGATCTCCCACGGATTTGATAGAATCAACCATATTCTTCAATATCTTCACAAAATCCATCAATATAACAAAGAAAGCAAAGGAATACACCATCTTTGAATGAAAATACATCACATAGTATTCATCTTCAATATCTTCATAGTCTTCTCTCTCAATCTCTCATATACAATCACTTTATTTCAGTAGAATTGACTATCTCTGACTCTTTCTCTCTCTCTCTCCATCAATAATACATCATCTCCTCACTACAATCTCTCAAAAATCACTCATAATAATCCTTCTTAGGTCGTGGATACCCCTCCCAAGAGGTATGTCTGATATGAAGAGTCACCAGAGCCACTACAGGGTCTTTTCACAGCTCACCACTGTCACTTCACTCCAGTCTTTACTTGAGTCTTCAGCAGCTTCTTCTTTCACTTCTTTCAGCTCTTTTGCACTTGTATTCACCTCTTTCCAAGGCTAGAAAACTTTCCCAAGCTACACTCTCATCCAACAGAACACATACAGAAGCATACAGAACAGTCACAGAACAGTACTAGAACAGCTACAGTACAGAACAGAACAAAAACAGAAGCTCTACAGAAGACCTACAGAAGGTCATCAAAACCACATAACTCATACTCAAATCATTCCAAACTCTCACAAACCATTCAATAAGCTTTCACAATATCTCAATCTTCATCAATTAATACTCCATCCCTCCTTACAGAAGACAATCAGAACAAAACAGAACAAAACAGAAGCTATACAGAAGGTATACATAACCAATCAGAACCTATCAGAACATCACAGAACCTCATATCTCTACTAATAAACATCATGAAATTCCAAAACACAATCAATATCATCCAAAACACTCTCAAACCACTTCCAAACCAATCAATCATCTCATAAAATCAACCATTCAGCTCTCAAAAACAACAAAAATCAGCCAAAAAACAAGTCATTTCAACACTCAACATATCCCCACACTTAATAAGGAAGTGTCCTCGTGACCCAGGAAAAAGGGAATACAAGTTCATTTAAAAGCTCAACTTTGATCTTCAATATCTCTTCAAAAAAACTCCAACCAACCACGACCCCAACTTATAACCTGTATCTGATATAAAAATACAACAAAAGGAAAACCCTTTATACATTAACACTTCTTATCAAACTAGAAATCACAACAAACTTATAAAGGATATAAGAAGTTTCTTCTTCTTCATCATCAGCATCTTCAACTCTCCAACCACGACTCCATCACCACAATTCTCCAAAATGTAGCTCGCACGAAATCCAATCCAATAGGAAACCACCACGTTCTTTTTACATAAATTAACTCAAAA
Source organism: Lygodium microphyllum (assembly GCF_053477565.2). Lineage (NCBI taxonomy): Eukaryota > Viridiplantae > Streptophyta > Polypodiopsida > Schizaeales > Lygodiaceae > Lygodium > Lygodium microphyllum. Next base: position 76,040,796 of record NC_141163.1, read on the forward strand.
CACAAATACTACACACAACACAACCATCTGAATGACTCCTCCAAAAAGAGAGATTTTCATTAAAAAGCATCCACCATACATTGGAAAGGCATCAATGAAGATGATCCCTCTCGAAAGATTGATGATTTCGGAAACGATCCATAGACAAGGATTCATCTACAAATGTTTTGGGAAGATTCTGAAAAAACCGAAGACAGCACATCCTTTCCAACAGGACCAGGTATCTGCTAGGCAAACAAAGGGCATGAAAATACAATATATCCAGCTGCTGGGAATCAATGCTCACATTGACATTCATGCACAACTTTGGAATAGGCTTGGAATCATTATGAGAATGCCTATGCATATACGCCAGATACCAAGCAAAGTGAGCAGTTAATCTCACTGAAGGATCTGCAGACTGTGAATACTACTAAGCAAAATGAATATAGTTCTGATAAGCTTGACTGACAGTTGTCCATTCTCCTGGACTTACTGGCCAATTTATCTGAGGTCCTGTAAGGGAATCATTCGAGCTCCATCCCCTTCTTCTAGAAATCTAACGATCAAACCCGTCATAGTCACTAACCAATTGAGGTGGTTGAGATATAGAAGTGTTAGGAGAGGGAAGTGGAATAAGGAAAAGTGGATGAAGTAAGGGATAGGAAAAATCATAAAAGGAAGAATGATTTAAAGAGGGAGTGGCAGAAATTTGTATGGAATCAGTAAGGAAGGATGTTAACTGATAAATAGGAAATGTGAAAGGTACATGAATGGATGGAGAAGGACAGGGTGGAGAAGGGGAAAATACTCAATCCTCAATAAAGGAGCAGTATGTAAAAATGGGAATTTGAGGGAAAGATGAAGGTTGAAAAAGAAGGGGTAAAATAGTTGTGGAATTGGATTGACAAAGGGAAAGATATAGATCATATCGGTGAGCCATTTGTTGGTAATACAGGAGGGTAGGAACAGAAGGTCCTAAGAGAGATCTTCTATGATAGGCATCAAAGAAGGTAGAATCAAATGGATTATGTTTTGAAAGATAAGCTAAGAGATCCATCCTCAGTTGATTAGTACTCTGGGCATAGGTAGGGGATATGTCCTGTCTTTGATTCAGGACTACAGAATCAATCATGGTATGCCAGGAATTATCAGGACAATTAACCACTTTGGAGGAGTAACTCTGGAACATGTCAGCTATGCGCAACTCCAAATGGTTGACATACAAAACAGCTTGTAGAACCACGTCCCCCACATACCATGCCATATCCACCTCATCTGGAATTAACAAGTCTCCTCGTAGATACATGTAGGACATCAATATGGTATCTGGCATGACAGAATCTTCAAATACCATCCTGACCACCTCTATCAGCAACTCAGCAAACCAAGCCCCACTCCATCCATCCTCTGGAAGAGGTAAATCCATCGTGGAAAGCTTCATGTAGAAGGCCAACTTCTGTAAGTGGTAGTGGACAAAGAAAGAATGGTCTAGTGGAACATATTCCTGAAACTGCTCAAATGTAGACCATAACAAATCCATTCGGGATTGCAATCGTTCCACTTTATCTTGGAATAGAGGACACAAGGTAGCATGTCTCTGAAGAGCAGCCAAGTCCTACTGTGAGAGAGAAGGAATCAAGGGAACATTAGGGCTTGGAGGAACAGACCGTGACTTTGCCAGTTGATCTTGCAACTGCTTGATTTGGGAAGCTTGGGATTCCACTGCGTCATTAGCAGTCTGTAAGGCTGAAAGTTTGTCATCTAAAAGAGTTTGGAACTCCTGCGCTTCTTTGGACATCCTCTCCTTCTCCTTTGAAAGGCTAGTAACCTCTGATTAAGCCTCTGTTAATTGGATCTTCAAAGAAGAGATCTCATCTCTTTGGGTTGCAACCAGTTGGGTTTGTTGTTCCATCTGCTTAAACAAATCTGCTAGGGTATCCTTAGCAGAGGCTAACTCGGATGTTGCCTTATGCAACTGGTCCTTAGACTGCATGAGCTCTTCATAAAAGGAAGCGTACAGCTGTTGAACACAAGCTATCACTGACAATTCAATGGAACTCTGAATATCTTTACAGAGGAAAGGAATTGCATCTCCTGAGACTAGACTGTTCAATGAGGGAACTGAGATGTCCAACGAACCTTCGCGATGTGCTCTGAACAAGTTATTACAAGTGAGATACCCAGGGAGATCACTACCAGAGGTAGCAGGAATGGGCACTGAAGGAAGAACCGAAGGAGCTTTATCCGCTACTCGCTTCAAGCGTTTGCGCTGTATGACCAGGGGAGGCGGAGAATCATCATCCTCTATATCAATGGGTTCTGACTCATCTGAAGGTGGAGGAGGAGGAACTGGATCTAATGGAGGAGGTGGAGGCACACTCTTCTGTAAACCTGAGTAGGTCAAGAAGGCAGACAAGTATGATCCATATGTGACATTGGTAACATTACCCTTGGTGACTTTGACGAAATGTTGATCCATTTTAGTGAGGAGGTAAGTGCTCCAATCAATAGAGACTCCTTTCAACACCATCCTTGAAGCTGTGAAAAGCTCTTTGGACAAGTACTGGGATGGCGTTTTTGCAGGCATAAACTTGTCCTGGAGAAACTGACAGACCATCTTCCATACGGGATCAGTGATCATGGAAAAGGAAACTCTTGAAGAGTTGATCACCTTCTTAACATCCAGCATTTCCCTTGTCTGCTTTTGTAACAGCTTCAAAATCTCTTCATTAGAGAAAAGCTGACGAGTGGTAACAAAAGGTTCACCTTTGAAGGGAAGAGAAAGAGCCTTCCCTAAGCCTCGAGGTGTCAAAGTCATAGAAATACCCTGGACCAGTCCCGACTTCTTACTGTAGGAGGCCAGAAACTCATCACATAACGACGGATCCTCTGGAAGCAATGGAAAGGAGGTAGCCACAAAAGCAGGGAGTCCCGCCTTCGTGAGAGGCTCAAAAGTGAGTAGGAAAGAGTAATCCCTACTGACTAGTGGGACATACTGGATAGGGGGAGGAGCGTGAGAAGGCGCTATTCAGATGGTTACACACACACCACAAACACAGACAATCAAGGAGAATGCCTGCAAAGCAACAAACAAAAAACCAAGGATAAGAGAACAACCAAAACAATAAAACGTGACTCGACCAACTATCCCCAAGCAAACCACAGCCTAGAAAAAATTCGACATGACCTTGAGACTTATGCGACCGAAAGCTTCATGCTATGCATCATACAAACACCCAAAACCCCGTATCAGGCAATAAAGAAAAAAACTACACACCGTACCCTTAACCGTAACAAAGACAGTAAACCAAAACATCACCACAACCTACATATATTAAGACCACAACTTTGATAAACCAGTGTTTGACCATGGAAATAACTCCAATGATTGCGCATACCCATCCCACAAAACGGGTTCGTTAAAAAGGGAATTAAGTGCAGTGAGGGAGAATTAATTTAATGAAAGGTTCATTTTAATAAATTATTAAGAATGGGTGAATTTTGATTAAGTGATAAACCTTAGCAAGAAAACGGCGGTTCCTTCTTAAAAATTTAATTACCAATTATTAGGTTAAAGCGGTGCTTTAATTCGAATCCCGGACTTCGATACCCAGATTGGGTCTCTAAATGCAAGTTCATTTATTACAAATTAAGGTGATGTGGAGCGTTTTTTTGCCAGCGCGTGCTTTTGTGAGACTGGTTCATTTTAATTAAAAATATTAAAGTGCCTCTTAAGCGCACTTAGCGCGTGCTAAGTGAACGGCGGGTTTATTTTTATTTGTAAAAAAAATTTGTGTGTTTAGTACGAATACGCGTGCCATGGTGGTGTTTAGGGTTCATTTTTTTAATGATTTGTTTGTTTGTTTTTTTTTTTCTTGTTTGTTGTTTTTTTTAATATTAACCGTGGGTTTTGGGATAGCTAAAAAAATAACAAATAAAAGGGAAAATACCTGGTAGTGGGTGTATGGAAATGCAAAGAATGCACTCTCCTCAATTCAGAAATATCTGGATTTTTTTTCTAGATGTTTAGTTGGTGTTTGGATGAAAAAGGTTATTATTATTTTATTATTATTATTAAGGAATTTAGGTGTGAAATAAAATATTGTGACGACTTAGAAAAATATGCCAAAAATAAGAAAAAATGTTAATGGAAGTGTTAGGAAATTTTCAAAAATTAATTTAGATTTTTTAAAGCATTTTTAATGATTTTTTTCAAATTTTTGGGTATGTTTTTAAAAGATTGAGGAATTTTAAAATGGTCGGAAATGTTTTTTCTGAAATTTACAAGTTTAAAAAAAATATGGCCATGGGTTGCAGAAATAATAGGAATTTTTCTAGATGTTTCTGGAAAATTTTTCAGAATTTGAAGTGTTCGTGAATGATTTTTTTAAAAATTTTCAATGTTTTTGTGTGTTTTTTTAAATTTTTTGTTTAATTTTAAAAGAGGTTTGCGGGTTTGTGAATTAAAAATCTGGGAAAATACCCAGAAATAAGCTGTGTGGCAGCTGCGTGTCAGCAACAACCGATGATCAAAGTCCCGCACCCGCGCACGATCAATCACGAACAATCACACTCGCACAAACAGCCACGTGCGTACACATCTACGCGCGTGTCGAAGGACGGAAAATGGTATCTGCGTGTGTGGTGGGAATAGTGGCTGAGGAAGGGGTTCTGCGGTTGTTGGCGTATGAACAGTGTTTAGAGGGGGGTGGTTGCTGCGGGTATGCCTGTGGGGGGGGGTTTAGTGTGTGTGTGTGCCTTGGGAGGGAACAAGGGTTTATGAAGGTTTGTGGCTTGCGGGTGTGCCGGTGGAGGGAAGGGGGCTTTGGTGGGGTTTGGTTGGATTTTGGTGTGCTGGGGTGGGGGTAGCGGTGGGAATGGGGGTTAGGTTGGGGGGTGGGGGGTGTGAACTTGGGTGTAAAGGGTGCTGGGGAGGAGGTGGGGGGTAGTGGGTGTTTGCTGGGGGAATGGGGATTAGTGTGGGGGTGGTGGGAGGGTAAGTGTGTGTGCTGAGGGAATGGGGATTAGTGTGGGGGTGGTGGGGGGGTAAGTGTGTGTGCTGAGGGAATGGGGATTAGTGGGGGGGGGGGGGGGGGGGGGGGGGTTGTTTGAAACCGGAAGGCAGGAGTCAACGGTGGGAGGCACGTGGCAGAGGCCACGTCAGCGAGGAGGGGAGGCAGGGCACACGTCGAAGGCGGAGGGGGCGTCGCGACGGCAGCCGTGGGCGTCGCAGAGGAGGATGGCGTCGGCGGACGAAGGGCGCGGACGGCGTGGGTAGGCCGGCACGTGGCAGAACGGCGGATGGCGGCGGCTCGGGCGGCGCGGACGACTTGGCCGCGGGTGACTGCAGGGCTGGCGCGGGCGGGCTCTGACTACGTGGCCGCGGCGAAGCGCTTAGAGGCGAGGCGGCTGCAAGACTGACAAAGGTTCGGCGCTGGCGGGCTCTGATGACGTGGCCGCGGCGGAGCGCTCAGAGGCGAGCGAGAGAGAGGGAGGGAGAAGGTGGAGGGAAAGGAGGGGAAGAGGAGAGGAGGGGAGGGGAGAAGATGGTGGAGAGGGAGGATGAGGGTAGGGTAAGAGATGGTGACGGTGAGAGACACGCAGAGGGAGAGGGAAGGGAGAGGGAGAGACAGTTGGGGTGGGGAGGGATTCGAGAGAGAGAAGGGTAGGGTCGGGGATAGGAAAGGACATGGGGAGGGTGGAAAAGGTGGGAGGGTATGGGCAGGGGCCCATGGGATGGGGGGGGGGCATAGGGAAGGGGCAGGGCCCATGGGGGGGTGCCCATAGGGGGATGGGGGTGGAAATGGGCGGGCCCATGGGGTACGCCCATGGGAGGGTGCTCGGGGGGAAGGGAAGGGGTTAGTGGTAGGGTTAGGGTTAGTGGGCCCAAAAAGGAGGCGTACCCCCCGTCCCGCGCGCGTGCGCGGGGCAGGGTAAAAAAATTTGCCGTGACGGGATTGAAAGGGCACCCGGATGCGGGGACGAAGCACGGGGATGCGACCAGGGCGCGTTAAGACGCGTAAAATCGAAAACGAGCGCGTTCACGCACGGGACTAGGCGCGCGAAAACACATAAAAATAAAGAAAAATTAATAACTCCCAATCCGGACGTCAAAACAAAAGGGCGTAAAAATAAAAAGTGGGAAGGACGGCAGGGGGAAGACAGGGAAAATACGCAACGAAGGTTCCGGGGGGTAAAGGGCGGTCATGTGCAAAAAACACAAAAAAGAGACCAAAAAACGCAATTAAAAATTAATATCGGAAGATCCGTGCATCGGAACAAGGTGCAAGAAAAAGGAAAAATGTGCAAAAAGACGTGCCCGACAATCCTATCACATCAAAACATAGTTCCAACTGAGATACGATGCGTTCACGTGGGAAAAACCCAAAAAACACATCCGAAAATGGGATCGGAAATTAATATTGGACGAACCGTTCACCGGAATGACATGCAGTAAGAAGGAAAAATGTCCGCAAGAAGGGGTGGCACAGGGTTGTCATGTTAAAACGCAGTTCCGATGAAAGTAGGAGGGGTTCACATGCAAAAAAACCAAAAATACACCCGAAAACACATTTAAAAATTAAAAATCCAGATGGAGAAAGAGGATGGAGGAAAAAGGAAAAAGGTAGGGGAAGGCATAGAGGACACGGTTGTCAAATCAAATTGGAATTCCAATGCAAACAGGGCAGGTTCACATGGAAAAATGTCAAAAAGATGCCCGAAAAAGTCTTAAAAAACCGCAAAAATTAATATTGGACAAACCGTGCATCGGAATGACTCGGAGTAAAAATGAAAAATGTCAGGGAGAAAGTGGTTGTCATGGGTATAATGTCAGATCACGGTTCTGAAGCAAGAAAAGCGTGTTCACATGGAAAACTGGCTAATGGGCGCAAAATGCTTCAAAAATTAATAACTCGAAAATCGTGCACCGTAACAGGGGTAGGTAAAAAGAAAAAATGGTCAGTTCAAAGGGAGGAACATGGCTATAAGGTTGGATTTGGACTTCGGTGAACCTAGGATACGTTCACATGGCAGGACCGCAAAATCAAGAAATGAAGGAAAACTGTAAGGGAACAGTCCCAAGGGTGGGTGGAAAATGAACGACTAGGTGGGAAGGGACCCCATTAGGGTAACAGCAAGTCATGGCATAGATGCATTAGTAGGTTGAGGCATATGCAGAAGGGTAGGCAATGTAGACGCGCAGGGACGCGTCTCCACACTTAAGACCTTAACGGATAGGGTTAACCGAGCAACAGGGACCTAGGACCACGCCACAGACCATCCACTAATGTCCCCACACTTAACTGAAAAACAGAAGTTGTAGGGTTAGAAAAACTTGGCCCATGTTGTCGGGAATCAAGGTTGAGTGTCGATGGCACTTCCTGTGTTGTTGTCGGCTGTTGGAGGTACCAAGGCATCTTCTCGGCACACGTCCTTCATGGCAGGGACCACGCAGCAGTTCCTAGGGAGGTAGCTGGTTGAAGGAATCGCAGGAAATTTGTCGATGACGAGAGATACTACACTCAACTCACAAGTACTCAAATGGGATGAAAGAACTGTCACTCGCCCCATAACTAATATCACTCGAGGAAAAATGATTGAAACCCATATATTGTACCCGGTTTAGAAATCGACAAGGGAATGGTGCAAAGGGAGTATGCCAGGGTGCACAGTTGATGGTGCATTAGTGCGTCCAACCCGTCTGGCATAAGTGCAAGGAGGAAGGCAAGGGAGCCTTACAGTGCAGTGTACAGAACAGGGTGATGTGTCCTGTGATGACGGTAGAGACCCACCCCGTGGGTGCATAGGGAAACGGGAACATACCTTACTCCAAATGTCGTAACGTCCCTCAATCTCACCTCTTGGTAATTGATTGAAGAAACTCCAGTCACACTCAGCCCACCCTCTGTCTCACTGTCGGTTAATAGATACAAGAGGGAAACCATGTCCTGAAACCCATTGATGTAATCCTCACAGTCACTTGTGCAAAGGTGGTATGCCTTGTGCGCATTTGATGGTGCAATTGTGCATCCCGCTCTATGCCGGCATACGGTGCGAGAAGGAAGGCCAGGGAGCCTTATAGTGCAGTGCACAGAAACAAATTGTGCTTTGTGCACTGAGAGGCCCATCCCGTGCGTGCAACACTTCATTCACACTTCTCACCTCTCATTTGATTTGAAGGCAAAGACTGGTCACTCATCCCACCCTCTGTCTCACTCATTGTTGATAGTTACAGAGGGCAACCCATACTCACTTTCCCCATCCGGTTAGGATGAAAGCTCACATCACTCGATTGTTTGTCGATGAAGATCGCGTCGTTAGTTGTTGAAGAGGCGTACCCAGGGAGGTAGCCATCAAATCGAACATTGTGTTGGATAGGACCATGGCATCTAGAGGACAGTTAGACGCTCTGCAGAAAGACCCAGGACACATCGTACCAAGGGAGGCAGCTTCGGAACTGGATCCTGGGGATATCAATTGATGATGCCACTTTTTGGACTGCTGGGTGTTGCCACCTTTTCCACAGCCAGCTTCCCGCCCAAGGGTATGTGCCACCTTTTCTTGGAACGAGGCCTGCTATGATAGGGAATTGCTTCCTTTTCTCCCATAACAGATTTTTTTTTGTTTTCTTGTTTTTTTTCTTTTTTTTTCTTTTTTTTTTCTTGTTTTCCCCTATTCCCGAGGGTGTTTCCACCTTTTCTCGAAGAATAGGTCGGCATGACAGGGACCTAAGTCCTTTTCTCCCATGACCAATATGTATTTTTTTCTTTTCTTTTTTTTTCATTTTCTTTTCCTTCTCTTCGAATTAAGCAAGGGAATGGTAGAAAGACCATGTATCAGAACCAACCTCACCACTATCGCTGGTGGAAAATAGAGGATAAGAGATCAAGGCTGGAAGGTGGGATTGAGGGGACAGAGGGTTGCATCCACCTCCTCAGGAGTGGCTGAAGAACGGCTATCAGAAGTAGCATCATAAGAAGTACAGTGCCACGTCAACGAGGGAAAGGATCAGGTGACCATGATTGTCAGGATCCCCAAGAAGGGAAGTAATTCTTCAAGCGATATCCATTGATCAGGAAGGGATCATCAGAGGCATCAATGGTCTGCACTTGGACAGAGCCATTAGGGTTGATAGCAAGTACCTTATATGGGCCCATCCACCACTGTTGGAGCTTGCTAGAAAACTTGCCAAATCGTGAATCATAGGCTAGGACCAAATCACCTTCTTTAAACTCCTTGTGCTTGACGAAGCTGTCATGGTAAGCCTTACGTCGAGCTTGCGTGGCTTCCATGCACTGTAGAGCCATCCTGCGAATTTCGTCCAAACATTCCAAGTGTAGGAGACGACGTTGAAGTGAATCATCGTTCCCCAAACGCTCTTTGAAAGGCACTCTCAAAGAGGGTAATTCCAGTTCAACAGGGAAAACAACTTCTGTACCATACACCAGCTGGAAGGGTGTCTATCCTGTTGCTGCTTTATGGGAGGTTCTGTACGCCCAGAGGGCCTCTGTAAGTCGATCGTCCCAGTCACGACGATGTGCGGCAATCGTTCTTGTCAGAATCGAGCAGAGGATGCGATTGGTGACTTCAACTTGGCCGTTGGCTCTGGGGTAATAAGGAGTGGACTTGCGGTGGCGGATCTTATACAGCTCTGTCAACTCTTCCATGACTTGGTTAAGGAAATGAGTGCCTCTGTCACTTACCAGCTCTAAGGGACTGCCAAAACGGGTGATGATATTCTCATACATGAACAAGGCCACACTGTTACCATCGTCCCGCTTTAGGGCTTTAGCTTCACACCACTTTGTGACATAATCCGTACATACGAGGATGTATCGGTTCTACGTCCTTCTGGTGGGAGGATCGATTGGGCCTACGAAGTCGATGCCCCACTTCTCGAACGGCTTCAAAGGAAGGATAGGTTGCAGTGGCATGGCACTTGTCTTGGTAGGTTTCCCCATTCGCTGACAATCATCACATCTTTTATAGTAATCATAGGCATCCTTATGAAGGGTAGGCCACCAGTAACCTGCTAGCAGAGCCTTCCTGGCTGTAGCTTCTCCTGCAAAGTGGCCTCCACATGGCTCGTCATGGCAAGCCTTCAAAACAATCCCAATCTCATCTCCTGCAACACATCTTCTGAGCACTTCATCTTTGCCTTTCTTGTACAGTGCACCGCCTAACAGGGTGTAGGGGGCTGATTCTAGCATAAGCTTCTTCCTTTCCCGACTAGAAATGCCAGGAGGATACTGTTGGGTTGCCAGCAGATTGGCAATGTCTGCATACCAGGGGGTTACAATTTCTACCAAGAATAGGGAAGCATCAGGGAGGTCTGGATCATCCTGCTCCTCGTCTGCAGTTTGTGGGATATGCGACAGATGATCAGCCAGAACATGGGAACGACCAGGTTTAGTAATTACCTCAAAGTCGAACTCCTGGAATAGAAGGAGCCATCTCATCATTCGTCCTTTCACGTCTGCTTTGTTCATTAAGAAGGACAGGGCCTCATGATCCACATAAAATTTAAAGTGGGTGGATAGGAGGTAGTGGTGAAACTTCTCCAGTGCAAACACCATTGCCAAGCACTCCAACTCTGTCACTGTATAGTTCCGTTTTCTATCAATGACTCTCATGCTTGCATAATAGATCGGTTGATCCAGCTTCGAGGAGCCCTTTTGGCAAAGAACTGCGCCTAAGCCTTCAATTGATGCATCAGTGTATACATGAAACTCTTTCATCCAATCAGGAGGTTGCAGAATGGGTGCCTCAATCAGACACTGCTTCAGAGTGTTGAAGGCTTTGTCACATTCTTCCGTCCAAACAAACTCTGCATCTTTCCTCAGAAGCTTGTGCAAGGAGGTTGCCTTTGTTGCAAAATGGGCTATGAACCTTCTGTAGTAACCCACATGGCCTAGGAATCCCCTCAACTGTTTGAGGTTGGTGGGTGCTGGGTGCTGTCAGAGCTGCAATCTTTTCGATCTTTGTAGGGTCTGTTGATATCCCTTGTGCAGAGACAATGTGGCCCAACAGAACTCCAGAAAAGACCCCAAAGATGCATTTGTCGGGGTTGAGGGAAATCCCATACTCCCGGCATCGGTCAAAGCATTGTTCCAGATGTCCCCAGTGTTCACGGATCAAACTATAGACACAGAAGTCATCCAAATATACCTCAATAAAGTCGTGCAGATGATTTTGAAATGCGGCCATCATGACTTGCTGGAAAGTAGCAGGGGCATTGCAGAGTCCAAATGGCATCACTCGGTAAGCGTAGGTCCCCCATTCTGTGGTGAAGGTTGTTTTGGATTGGTCTTCTTCTGCGATTTGAACTTGGTTGTATCCACTGAATCCATCCAGAAGGGAATAAAGCTCATGTCCTGCCACTGTGTCCAACAGTTGGTCTGTGAAAGGAATAGGAAAATGATCCTTCTTTATCTTGGAATTGAGCTTTTGGAAATCCATACATATACGAAGCTTACCATTCTTCTTGGGTACAACCACGATGGGTGAAACCCATTCATTATTTGCCACTGGATAGATGAACTCGGCTTCCAGAAGCTTCAGCAGCTCTGCTTTCACCAATGTGGAATAATTCGGGTTCATTTGCCTCTGTCGTTGCCGTACTGGCTTGGCATCAGGCTCCAAGTCAATATGATGCTGACATATTGTGGGATCAATCCCCTTTAGGTCTTTGTAGGACCACGCAAACACGTCCAAATTCTCTTTCAACAAGTTGTACAAGGTTGACAACTCCTCTTCCGGGAGGCTGCTACCCACCTTCAAGTGGCGTTCAATGCCTTCTGCATCCACAAAGGTTAACTGCCTTTCACCTTCTACTTCACGAATGAAGGTCCCACGGACTGCTTCTGGATACAGATCCGACTCCTTCAAGGAAGTGATGTCCTCTTCTGATGTCCCACTAGACCCATCTTCTTCTATTGGTGGAGACTTAGGATGCTCCTTGAGATGTTGAAATGGGATTAGAGCCGTTTCGGGTTTGGTTTCAAGATTAGTTACCTCTTGGCTTGAAGACTCATCTTCTGATGACACATCTAGGAATGTCACATAACAGGGACCCTCTGATTTCTGTTGGGTTTGTGAGACTGGTGCTTGTTGGCACGGTGTATCATCATCATCTTTCTTTGGCAAGGATGGGTTAGGATGGCATGAGCCACTGCTGAAAGACGGCTTATTCTTCTTAATCCATTTCTTAAAAAGATTTTGCATATGAGAAGATCCGTTTACCAGACCAAATGGTACCATCGTCATTCTGTCCCATAGCATGAGCTCGTCTGCTTCTGATGCTTCTTGAACTTTTTCTTCAAATGTATCCTCTGCATGTGGGATAGACTCTTCTGGCTCACTTTCATAACCTTCTTCGTCCATATCATATCCATCCTCTTCTGTCTCTGCTTCTGTCTCTGCCTCTGCTTCTGTCTCTGTCTCTGTTTCTGCTTCTGTCTCTGTCTCTGCTTCTGTCTCTGTCTCTGGCCGTGTCTCTATAGGAGCTCTGTAAGAGAAGAACAGGTTCTCTGTTTCATCTTCTGCCTCTGTCTCTGGCTCTGCTATGGCCATGTAACAGGGAGAGTAGTACATCCATGCTTCTATCTCACTGTCAGAAGTGATTTTGGAAATCGTTCGTGGTTCAGGCAGGAAGTATTCACCCATTGATAATGGCTTTGCATCTTTTGGGAGTCGGCTTACAGTATCCACTGTTAAGGAACGTGCCACTATTTTCTTGGGAAGGATCTGTTTGACAGCATCTTCATCTGCTGATGTTCAATCTGTAGCCTCATTAGGAGAGTCAGAAGATAATTCCAAGGAGGTGGATCCATGTCCTTTTTGAGAACCATACAATTTCAGCACCACTTTGTTGGGTCCTCTACCCAAGGTCAAGGTTCCTTTGAACCAATCCGTCCTTGCTCGGGCTTCAAAAAGCCATGGTCTGCCCAGTAACAGAGGGTAGGATGTACCATAAGAGTTTGGCTTCACCACTAGATAGGTTAGCCAATAATCTTTTCCAGCCACTGTAGTCTTCACATATGGGAGAATGCCCAAAGACTTGATTCTACACTGATCCGCCAGTTTGATGAGCCATTGGGTGGGTTGCGCACCTTGTAGGCCTAGATCCTTCATTGTCACATCCGTCATAATGTTCACTAATGAACCACCATCAATCAGTGCATTTGCAATGAAGCAGCCTTCAATCCACACGCCAGTCTCTGGGGTACCTGGATCTAGGAAGGTGTTAGCTACGTCCACTTCTTTTACAGGCTCTGGAGCTTTGTTGGACTTTGTTGCTGTTGAGGGAGCAATCCTTAAGCCACGTCTTTTTGTCAGTATACTTTTGAACCTTTTTCGGCAACTGGGAGACAACATCAATAATTGTCGGAATGTGAGGTTTGGTTTAAAGGTATCTAGATCTCTGACTAGATCGTATTCCTTAATAGGATCCACTGGCTTCTCTAACCGGTTAGGGAATGAGGCAACACCCATTTTCATTTTCCCTCTTTCTTCCAATAGAGGCATCATGGGAACTTCTTCTGCCACTTGTGGCACCTCCTCCTCTTCTATCTCCTAGACCTCTGGTCCTGTCTCTGGAACTGTCCCTATAACTCTCTATGGCACTATAGTGCTCTGTACGGCACTGTTAGGCTCTATTCTGTTCTATTCTTCTGGTGGAAGATTGAACTTCACTGTTCTGGTAGGAGGATTGTTTTCTTTTTGGATAGGTGGTTCCTTCTTCTTTGCACGTGTGATGGCAGCAACTTCCAATTCCACTAAATTGGAGGTAGGCTCTTGGGCCTTGGCCGGACTATCAGTAGCACTGTTTTTCACTGGGGCTGGGCTTGGACAGTCTTTTGCAGTGTGGCCTTCTCCTTTGCATCGACTACATAAGGGCTTGTAATCCACTGACCTTCTAGGATTTGGACAATTTGGTGAAATGTGTCCCTTTTTCTCCGCATTTGTAACACTCCACTTCTGATATTTGGACCACCGCCAGACTGTCTTCCTCTGTTACTTTGAGAAGGAAATCTTCTGGGTCCGAAATTAGGACCAAACTCTCTAGGCTTGGGTCCAATATCCTGTGTTGTCATTTTGGATTCCAGCAAGTTGAATCGCGAGTCTTCTTCCTTCCTTCTCCTATCATGCATCTCCTTCAGAGAGCAAATGTCCTCTGTATGGTTCTTCCTCAAACAATAGGAACAGAAAGCTCCAGGGATGGTTGGTTTTCGTGTACATTCAGTGGCTAAATGACCTGCTTGATGACACTTACCACACCAAGTATTTGACCGCATCACATCTCTTCTTGCTCCTGCAACGTTGGATATGCTAGCGGTATTCACTTTCAGCGTCTGTAGCTGCTCTGTAATCACATCCATCAACTCATTTTTGATATTTGCAACTGAGTTGGATAAATAATCCTTCAAGCTTTCTCCTCCTGAGGTACTGGCAGTAGGGTTTTTAGGAGTCTCTGTAATTACTGCATAAACAGGTTGGGCTGGCACAGAGGGGTCTCTGTTCTGATTCTAATTCAGAGCTCCTGTTTGAACTGTTGGCTGTTGGCTCCAGTTGGTAGGGTTCCACTGTTGCTGCTGATTTGGCATTGAGGAAATTGGTTGGGACCATTGTTGTTGTGGTTGAACTATCATTTGAGACATTGATTGTGGCCACTGTGGATTTGGTGCACTGTACTGTGATACTAAGGGCATCTGTGGGTAAGGGTAGGGGACTGTCCCTGGAACTGCATTTGGTGGGTACATCATTCCTGGCATTAGAGGAGGTAGGACTCCTCTTCCTGGATTCATCGCCAATCTAGCTTCCACTTCATCGTACAGTCTTGCACCTTCTGTTGCAGCTTGCAGTGTGGCTGGTCTTTGCAGCTCCACAAACTTACGGACTTCTGGTTGTAATCCTCTGAGAAACACCCCCTTCTGAATGCCATCATCTAGATTATGGTTAGTCCATCTCTTCAGGATGCATTCCATTCGTGAGACATAAACTTCTACTCTTTCTCCAGAGGACTGACTTAAATTCGTAAATTCCTCTCGCATCCGCTATTCAAAACCTTCACGCCTAAATTTAGTGAGGAAGGCCAACTTCAGGTCGTCCCATGTGCCAAAAGTTCCTGCTGCTTGTCTCTCATACCATTGAAATGCCGCGCCCTTGAAAGTGGCGGGGAATATTGCTAGTTAATGCTCAGGGGTTTTGGCATTGTTAGCCACACATGCTACCATAAACTCTGCTACATGAAGATCAGGGTCTTCATTGTACTCTCCCTTAAAATCTGGCAATGGAACTACATTCGCTGGTCTATCATCAATATTTCCAGGATGGATCTGGCTTGGAAGTGGACCTCCAGCAGGAGGAGGAAGGGCTTGATGTCCCATTGGGACTTCTGTAAAGAGTTCTGCAAGGGCGTCAAAGGTGGCTTCTGCTGCGAGCTCGTTCTTGGCTTTGATTTTTGCTTTCTCTCTTCTCACGTACCTCTGGACTCGTTCTAAGGCTTGCCTCTTTATTGCGTCATTCATCAGGGGATTGGCTCCACTATGTTGTTAGTGCTCCACAGAGGGTTAACAGAAGGCTTCAGTCTTTGGAGGACTCTCTTGCCAACATTTCTTCTACTTCTTCCTTTTCAACGTCTCTAAATTTTGCTTTCATGCCACTGCACAGAGGAAGGTATTCGGTTCTGAAGGTGTCAAAATGCATACGTCTAAGCATTGTGGTGGCGCCATCATCATAGTAATGCCAGCTTCTGATGGTTTCAATAGTGTATGTTGTAAAGAACACTCTGTCTACCAACTTCCAGTGGGTTGCTAATTGAACAAACAGAAGATTATCAGTGCACCAAGCATCCCACGTATCTTGCTGTTGAGCATCCACGAACAAATTCCAACTCTTTTCCTTCTTATCCTTGTGCACCTCTACAGACCAAGAATCCTGAAGCTTCTTCACAATCTCCCACTTGATGATGTCTAGAAACTTCTCAATGAATGCCAAATCTTCCATGGATGGTCATTCTCTCTGTTTCTGCTCTTCAGTTTGTCCCCAAACAGTTTGCCACCAAGATGCAAGTTTATGTTGCTTCAACAGGAAGAGGAAGTTGTCCACCACATAGAGCATGCATCATGATTGTGATGTGTTTCCGCCATTGTGGGATGAACTTCTTGTGGAAAGTGGATTTGATTATGAGAAACTCCAACTCTTCAATGGAAGAAGGAACTTTACAAACATCCATTGAATTCTTCTCTTCTTGGCAATGCCAATTCCTTCATTTTCAGCCTCTTCTGGTGCTTGTTGAGGGCAAGTTTCCCCGGCTGCGCACCAAAAACATGGAGCCCCAAGAGGAACACAAAGGAAAAGGGAATTCTCTTGCAAGAAAATCTATCTTGTAACATCAACAAGCTTGTTTATTATGTTTTATATGATCACAATGAAGAAAAGAACACCATGCACAACAAATCTTCATGCAGCATCATGTAGATCTCCCACGGATTTGATAGAATCAACCATATTCTTCAATATCTTCACAAAATCCATCAATATAACAAAGAAAGAAAAGGAATACACCATCTTTGAATGGAAATACATCACATATTATTCATCTTCAATATCTTCATAGTCTTCTCTCTCAATCTCTCATATACAATCACTTTATTTCAGTAGAATTGACTATCTCTGACTCTCTCTCTCTCTCTCTCCATCAATAATACATCATTTCCTCACTACAATCTCTCAAAAATCACTCATAATAATCCTTCTTAGGTCGTGGATACCCCTCCCAAGAGGTATGTCTGATATGAAGAGTCACCAGAGCCACTACAGTGTCTTTTCACAGCTCACCACTATCACTTCACTCCAGTCTTTACTTGAGTCTTCAGCAGCTTCTTCTTTCACTTCTTTCAGCTCTTTTGCACTTGTATTCACCTCTTTCCAAGGCTAGAAAACTTTCCCAAGCTACACTCTCATCCAACAGAACACATACAGAAGCATACAGAACAGTCACAGAACAGTACTAGAACAGCTACAGTACAGAACAGAACAGAAACAGAAGCTCTACAGAAGACCTACAGAAGGTTACAGAAGGTCATCAAAACCACATAACTCATACTCAAACCATTTAATAAGCTTTCAAAATATCTCAATCTTCATCAATTAATACTCAATCCCTCCTTACAGAAGACAATCAGAACAAAACAGAAGCTATACAGAAGGTATACAGAACCAATCAGAACCTATCAGAACATCACAGAACCTCATATCTCTACTAATAAACATCATGAACTTCCAAAACACAATCAATATCATCCAAAACACTCTCAAACCACTTCCAAACCAATCAATCATCTCATAAAATCAACCATTCAGCTCTCAAAAACAACAAAAATCAGCCAAAAAACAAGTCATTTCAACACTCAACACTGTCCTCCTTTTCCTAATCATCCATCGGAAGTCCTTGCCTTATTACCTAGAGGCAAACGGTCAAGCCGAATCAACAAATAAAATCCTAATAAACATCCTGACTAAGGTCATCTTTGCTTCATGCAATGATTGGGATAACAAGCTGATGACAGCCTTATGGGCCTATCACACGGCTTACAAGACATCTGTAGGACAGACCCCCTTTAGATTGACATATGGCACATAGGCAATTCTCCCCTTAGAATTCTTTGTACCAAGCCTTTGGATCACCTTTCAAGAAAGATGGGATGGAAAGGGGGCATGGATGGAATGCTTGATCAAACTCGAACTCTTAACCCGATTTCTAGCCACACATGCGCTCATATGCAAGAAGACAAGATGCAAAAGCTGGTTTGACAAGCATGTCAGGTAGCATAGCTGCAAACAGGGTGACTTAGTACTACTATACTCAGTCAAAGAACATAAGAAAAAGCTAAATTCTCGGGGGCTAGGACCTTTGAAGATTTAGACCATCATTCAAACTGGCAACGTAGAACTCGAAACCCTAGAGGGTGAAGGCACATGCTTCTTCAATGGCAGCCGCATAAAGAATTACTTCCCTCCCACACACCCATTGCATGAGCCCCTAATGCCAGCACTCCCTATCCATGTGCAAGTAGCCACTATCACTGAAATGGATGGTGAGGATGAGGAAGCAGTACCACTAGCCTACCTCAATATGACAGTCACTGCTAGGCATACATACACCATCAACACATTGATTGATGAGGGAGCTGATTTTAATATCTTAACCCATGACCATTGGACCCAAATTTGCAAACCGCCATTGCAACCTACTAATGCTAGCCTCAACTCTTATGGAGGCCAACCCTACAAACCTCTGGGAAAGTGCAAGGTTGCAGTTTCTATCAAGTTTGAGAGCATGCTGATAATTTTCTATGTGTTGCCCAAAACTAAGGAGGTAGACATGGAATCTTTGTTAGGACAAACTTTCAAGAGGCAAGCTCATTGCTATGTCGACTATGAGTCGTAGGACATCCAACTAACAGTGGGTGAATTCTGCATGGTTACAACTTTCAGCAAGGGCGGTGTGACTCCTTCCAAGTCCACAAAGCCACCGGTAAAGAAACCCACCACCAAGTCTCAAGAGGGGGGTCGTGACTTGTCACAACCTATCCAACCTTGAGGCCAACAACCCACTAGAACCAACACTGAATCCTATGAACCCCAATTCAAATGGGTACCTAAAAAAGGGAGTGCCACCTAGGAATAGAAACCCATGGCCTCCCAAAGCTAACAATCCACACCCAAAACTTAGGAGGCCAAGGTGGAACCCTAAACATCGACGCATAGTCAAGCGGCAATGGGTCCCTAAGACCTTATTGCGCGTGCAAGGATACTATGAGGGTAACACCTGGATTTGGATGCTTAAAGCTAGAATGACCAAAGGCCCTATGCAAGCGCCACCCCCTCAATCTTGACCACCTGCAACATCATGCTAGAAACACTCAAATCGCTACTATGCATCAGGCCGCTAAGCCCATAGAACCTCTGAAGCCTAGCTCCGCAAGACCTGTACCAATCTATCGCCCACAATCATCGACTGTTACTAAAAAAATGCCCAGTGCTAGCACATATGATGCCACTCTGATGATGAAGATTAAAATTCTGTCATCACGACTATGTAACTTTATTATTATTATTATATTTATATTTTTTTAAAAAAGATAAAACAAAAAAGATATTACATGTTGCCACCGCAAGTTGCACATCCACCACACCCACTACACCTAGGGGTCCTCAAGTTAGGTGTGTCCGGTGGCCCCGATCGGTTGGCTCCATTCCTAACCCCCTAGCCTCATTTTGATCCCCCACTCCCGGTTTAGGGCACATCAAGGGTAGGACACACCTCGGGAGGTAACCCTTGCATGTGATTAGACATGTCACCCTAAGCTCCATCCCACTAGCATGCACACAATGTACCACACGACACTAGCACACACCCACACATAATGCACCTTTCTTTTCTTTCTAGGTACAATTGAAGGCCCCACCACCAGCTTCAACAACCCCATCATCAATGCAATGCGCTACCCATCCTACACCATGTGCCACAACCAGGAAAAGCACAACCAACCAAGGGGCAAACACAACAGCCACAATCAGAAAGTGAATGGAGGAGCTTGTGGGGAACAACGCAGGAAAACTCAGTCATGGAGAGTCAAATGATGGATCCATCTAGCATCACTTTTAGTTTCAAAGATAGACCCACCCCTCAACCTCCTTCCAACACTAGCGATCATATCCAACACAAGGGCCTTTCAGTTCCATAGATCCCTCCAATAGGTCCATAAATCCCTCCAACACCAGGGATCATCTCCAACTCAAGGGCCTTCAAGTTCCACAAATCCCTCCAACACACCTCCCAACATGGCTTGTACACAAACTCAAAAAGCCACTTGGCTACTCCAGTAGCACAGTCCGATTCACCACCCAACAAGTGCCATGTGACTGGCACTCAACTAGGAGGGGAGTAATGTTAACCCTCAAATGACCAAGGTGGAAAATCCAGAAAATTTAAAGCAAAATATGCTCAAGGTGATCACAATGAATAATGCCACACTTATGTGCTAATGAGGCATGAAGTGTCTTTTTATATAAAAAAAAGAAACCCTAACGGCTTTATTGTCATAAGCAACCCTAAAGTAAATCCTTCTACAGAATTGGAGACATTAGAGGATTTATCTGCCAGTGAGACATCATCGAGTGATGAGTCCAAAGAGGGATCCACCACAAAAGACATCTATCAGATCACTTTGAATGAGTCGATAGAGGCCCAAGATCATATAAGAGATGCAGATGTTATCGAGCTAGACCTTGGTACGCTTGATGAGTCGCGACCAATCAAATTAGGGTCCATGCTCAATATCCAAGAAAGGGAGGACTATGTGTCCTTGATTCAAGAATTTCGTGATATTTTTGCCTGGAGTTATGATGATGAGCTGAGAGGCATTCCTCCCAGCCTGGCTATTCATACTATTCCTGTAAAAGAAGGCAGTCGTCCTGTGCATCAAAAAGTAAGGCGTATGCCTTTTGAATTGAGGGACGAGTTGTTTGAGGAGTTAGAGAAGCTTCAGAAAGTGGGTTTGATTTTTCCTGTGCAACACACAGAATGGTGTTCACCCGTTGTTATCAGAAAGAAGAAAAATAATCAAATCCGATTATGTGTAGATTTTAGAGAGCTAAATAAGCAGACAGTTAAGGATTACTACCCATTGCCATTCATTGACCAGATTTTGGATCAATTAGCGGGTAGGGAGATATATTCGTTTATGGATTTCTTTGCAGGATATAACCAGATAGCAATTGCAGAAGAGGACAAGTTGAAAACAACTTTTATTACTATCTTTGGTACTTTTGCGTACCATGTGATGGCCTTTGGTTTATGCAATGCATGTGGTTCATGGCAACGAACAGCAGATAAGACATTCGGTGACATATCCCCTGAAGAGTTGAAGGTGTTTATTGATGACTTAGGGGCCGCCACCGTGAGAGAAAGGCAGTTGATTATTTTGTGAAAATGTTTTGAGAGGTGTAGGCAATTTTTGCATCACTCTAAACCCATGGAAGTGTGTTTTTGGTGTACCTTATGGGCTATTGCTGGGCCATGTGGTTAGTTCGATAGGTATTGCGACAGATCCCGAGAAGGTCAAAGTCATAGTTGCCATGGGTCCACCACACACTCCGAAAGAAGTTCATAGTTTTCTGTCTTCGGTTGGTTATTACCGTAGATTCATAAACGCCTTGGCAGAAAGAACGTTGCCGCTTACAAATCTATTATCCTTTAGCTATGAATGGAGCGACCCTTGTAAGGTAGCTTTCGAGGATGTGAAGCAGGAGCTAGTAAAAGCTCCCGTTTTAAAAGCACCTAAAAGAGGTGAGGTGTTCTATATATTTTCAGCAGCACCATGCATAGTATCAGCTGTTTAGCCCAAATTTGGGAGGAAAAGTGGTATCATCCGATAGCCTTTTCTAGTCGGAAATTGGGCATTTCAGAGATCAATTATACCTACATGGAGAAGTTGTGTCTTGTGATGGTCTTTGGGACCAAGAAATTCAGGCACTATATCCTCTATGAGAAAGTTGTACTTTATACGAAGGCGGAGGGGCTTCGATTATTGATGAATAATCTGCAGCCGCCTGATCGTCTAGTTTGATTATGAAATCAAGAGTAAGCCACCAAGGTTACAGGGTATTATGGAATGTCTTGTGGACTTTGGGGAGCCGAAAGAATCTGTGACTGAAGGTAGTGACATGGAGTCGTTATTTAAGATAGATACGGCATCTATTCCCTCCTGGTATGCTGCAATAACGCATTATTATCGATAGGAGAGGCTGGATCCGAACTATCTAAAGCTGAGAGAAGGAAAATTAAGCAACAGGCATTAAAGTTTGCTTTGATCACAGGTACATTATATCGGCAAGGGGTTGATGATATCTATCGCCAATGTGTGATGCCTGACGAGGTGCCATTCATTCTGGAAGAGTACCATGATTCCGCTTGCGGAGGTCATTTTGCTAGGCGGCTTACAGCACAAAAGGCTTTACGAGCAAGTTACTGGTGGCCTGCCATTTTCCAGGATGCGTTCGCGTATGTTAAGAGATGTGATATTTGTCAACGACATGATAGTCGAGAGAATAGGAAAAGACCACTCATCCCTATTATGGCGATACTTCCCTTTGAGAAGTGGGGAATAGCCTTTGTGGGTCCTATTACTCCATCGTCGGCTGCGCAAAAGAGGTATATTATTGTAGCAATTGACTACTTCACAAAGTGGTCAGAAGCACGTGCAACAAAGAAAGATGATGCTAAAGAAACTGCTAGTTTCCTTTTAGAGCAGATAATATGCCGTTTTGGTCCACCGAAAGAATTAGTGTCGGACCGTGGAACCCATTTCCTGAATAAGGTGATCAAAATCTTGACTGAGGCTTGGCAAATCAAGCACAATAAAATGACTCCTTATAATCTGCAAGCAAATGGGCAGGTTGAAAGTACCAACAAGCAGCTTGTGGGTATCCTATCGAAAGTCGTATCTGAAAAGAAACGCGACTGGGATAAGAAGCTGTATGTGGCAGTATGGGCATATAATACCACGTTCAAGCGAGCCACTGGCCACACACCATTCAAACTAGTTTATGGTGAGGAGTGCGTTTTACCCTTAGAAATTGAGTTACCGACCATTAGATTCGCAATAAACCATTCTTTAGGTAGTGAAGACGCCCTATTAGAGCGATTTACGACTTTAGCGCACCTAGATGAAATTAAGTTGCAAAGTCTATTACACCAAGAGGTGGCTAAATGTCACATGAAACAGTTGCATGACCTGAAAGCGAAGAAGTATACCTTTAAGAAAGGACAACTGGTTTTGTATTATGATGCGTATAGGGAGTTGTTCCCAGGAAAATTGGAACCTAAATGGGATGGCCCCTACAAGATTGTCAGGTTAGGGAAGAATAGGTCTACAACCCTATTAGTTGATCTGCAAGGAGTAGAGTTTTAGAATAAGGTTAATCTTAATAAGATTAAACCTTATTACTTCTAAGTATGCTAATACAAAGAAAATGCATTGCAGGTCCATGCTGAGGATGATCTGAGACCTGCGGAAGAGCTTAAAGCTGGTTGATGGGTCAGTTAATCCCTTATTTGGAGCACCCATATCTGGAGCAAAGATACCATCAGGGGAAACTCATCTGGTGGAGCAAAGGATATAAAGTGATTGAGCAAGAAGACAGAACCTTTGTGTGGGAGATCAAAGTCTTTTGCCATCACTGTTTACGACTGTTGACGAGTATCCCTGTTGAGTTCAATGAAGAAGGTGGGATGGAGCCGTTAGTTCATCCTCTCAATATGCTAAACTTTGATTACCATAATTACGAATAAAGGAATTCGTGATGGCCACTGTGTAAACCCATTGTGGACGTATACATTACACTTTGACGGAGTGTCCAGGGGCCCTAATAAAAAAGGCAGTGTTGGAGTAGTAATCCGAGACCCCCGACGTAGAGTTACGATGAATTTAGCTGCTTATCTCGGGGTAGGATTCACTAACAATATGGCAGAGTATAAAGCCTTGATTATGGAATTGCATATTGCCAAGCAAGGTGGTATTCGTCGATTGTTGGTAAAAAGGGATTCCCAGTTGATCCTGAATCAGCTAGATGGGACATACATAGTGCAGAATCCCACTATTTGTATGTATCATCGGACTGCGATGACCCTACTAGAGGAGTTTGAGAGAGTGTCTTTTTAGCTAATTCCACGTTACTGGAATCAGTTTGTGGATTCATTGGCAAATCTTGCTTATGAAGAAGACCTCTTCTTTAATTGTGGTCCTAGTCTGGAAATTGTGATCAATGATGAAACAGGACCCGGTCACTTGTGGGGTATGTTATTGGATCATGCAGTATATGGCAGACGATGGTTGATATGGGTGATGCAAAGAGTAGCCGAGACCAATCTACCGTTATTATCTGGGACCCATAGGTTGATTAGACAACATATTATGCGTACGTCTCTTGCTATCTATGCAAGAGGGATGGGTCATAACCTTATGCATTTAGTTTAGGGCTACGAGCCTGTTTTTCCTCCTTGGGAGGGAGCCTATTAGTGTACATCTGTGCTATTCCAAGGAGGGATGTGTAGGTGCTATTCTGTTTGATCTCGTTAGGCCAAGAGGGCCGATTAAGTTTTGTAGTGAAGTGCTTTATTTCATTAGGCCAAGAGGGCCAGTTGTCTGTTTAGTGCAGGTGCGGTTAATGGTTTTTTGTTTTAGTTTTGTGCTAGACAGGTTTGAAGAAGAGCTTGGAAGGAGCCTTTTGTTGCGTGGAAGCTTCTTGTGGCCCTATCTAGGTGATATCTTTCCTTTATGAGTACTATGATTTTTATGTTATATATGTTTGTGTACTTGTTAAGGGATTTTTCGTTTCTTGTTGGGGACCGGCGTCCAAGGCATGAAGTCCCGAGGTTTCGGTTTAGTATATTTGAGGGAGGTCTGAGTAGTTGTTGCCTCCTGTAAAGACATTGTTAAGCATCAAAAGACCTGTTTTAGATGGAAATTCGAGTAACCCTGTTCTCCTGGCCTGCTAGTCAGCCATTCTAGAAGTTCTTGTTTAGTTGTGAGGCCGTTAGAGAAGCCTGCCAGAAAGAAATAAAGATGATAAAAGGGGGGGGAAAAAAACCCTGAGTATCCCAAAAGATCATAAAAATATACAAAGGTGTGTAAAAAGGGGTTCTAACCCCTGCCAAAATAGACAAGGAAAGAAAGAAAATTTTATAAGCAGTTGATCATCGCCTTGCGAAGGCCTGGTAGGTTCATGGGGAAGAGTTAGACCCAGGGCCGATGCCTTGTCTTCCTAGGGGTGGCATCTTGCTAGAAAAGAAAATAAGGAAGGTTGGAGCGAAAATAAAAGTGAGCGTCAGAAAAGGATTAAGTGCCGCCTTGCGAGGGCTTGGTAGGTTCTTGGGTACCGAGGCAGGTGCTGAGGCCGATGCCCTGTTCTCCTTGGGCCACTACGCTCAGCTCCCTCCTTTTTACATGCCCGAGTATATGAATAAAATAAAAACCCTAAAAGCAAAAATATGCTACAAGAAAATACTTCTTGATCAGGCTATAGGAGTCCTCGCCTAATAGGAACTCCTAGTTGTGTTGTCCTTAGTTAGGTAGGTAGTTCACACCACCACTTAGGGCAACCTCTTTGATAGTCTTTTTAGTTTGGCTGTGTTGGAGCAGTTGGTTAGTGACTAGCTTCGGACTTTTTATCAAATTATGCTAGGCCTACTCCTTGTGGATGTCATATCTTGGTTCTGTCAAGGGGTAGGGTGAGCATTGTGCTGTGTTTAATATGTATTTATTTTGTATCAGCTTGATGCTTCCTTTGGTTGTTTTGTGCAGATATGTTCGGGGGTTCGACGGGCTGAGTCGCCCTATCCCATGGTCGCCAATGAGAGCGGAATTTTGGTGCCGAGAAGTGCTTAAAAATAGCTAAAAATTACGAATATCAAGGGAAAAATATTCAACATCGAAGGCGGCAGCTCGATCTAGGACGATTTTAAGCGGCAAAGTGCTTTAAAGGCGCCCAAGTGACACTTGTTGATTTTTCATAATTTTTCAGACTGTTGTGCGGGTTGACAAGAGTTACTGGCCAATGCGGGATGTCGAGCCGGATGCCTAGGATTTTTCAGAGCTCAATTTGGAGTCCGAACGGGAAAATGGCCAAGAAACCGGTCAAGATGCGAAGAGGTGGACAAAATTTGGCCAAAATTCAACGTCGAAGGCGGCGGCTCGATGTAGGACGATTTTAAGCGGCAAAGTGCTTTAAAGGCACCCGAGCGACACTTGTTAATTTTTCATAATTTTTCAGATTATTGTGCGGGTTGACAAGAGTTACTGGCCAATGCGGGATGTCGAGCCGGACGCCCAGGATTTTTCAGAGCTCAATTCGGAGTCCGGACAGGAGAATGGCCAAGAAACCGGTCAAGATGCGAAGAGGTGGACAAAATTTGGCCAAAATGGGCAAGTGACCCTTGGGAGCCCAACTTTTAATGTGGCATGAAACTTTCATGCAAAAGAGAGATGCAAGAATCGTGGAGAGAAGGCGCCAGACCACGCCCGAAAATTGCGCTTCTTGGTTGATGGAGGCATCATGGCTGCTACAAACAACCCCCCCAATTGATCATGGGGCTTGAATCCCCCCTGCCTGCTGGTCTTATCGCCGTGCTTCACTCCTCCAATGGCGGTCTCTATGAAGAATTCTGATTTCAGTCTTTCTCTCTCCTCCCTCTCTCTCCCCTAAGGGCAGATTCATGTGGTGAAGAAGAAGAAGAAGAATGGAGAACGTATGCTTGTCCAATGAAGACCGGATTGCTCCGTGGTTCAAGAGGAATGAAGATTGCTGATTGTGGACTGTCATGAGCATTAATGGTGGGTGGAAATCAGTCTCGAGATATGGCAAATAAAAACCTGCAACCCGCAAAGAACGGTAATCTCATTTTTACAAAGGAAATTGATGTTTTATGCAATTTGTTTCATGAATACTTGTTTCCATGGGATGATTATGCATTATAATGTTGTTTGCAATGTCTTCCAACTATTTGAAATCAGAAAATCAGAAAATCATAAGGTTTGTGGATGAAATTAATAGTGTAAAACCCATAAAACACGCGAAATATGGAAAAATTGAGTGTTTTTTATATATAAATAGAAAATATAATAAGACACACCAACTAAATTTGTGTTTTTGCTGCAAATGAACCTAAGGGCCATAGCCCGCAACTCATTTTGAATTTTTAGTTATTTAATATTGCAAAAAATACAAGAAAAATAGGAAAAATGGAGAAAAATAAGGGAAAAATGGATTTTGAGTGCCGAACATTAAGGAAAAATAAGAACCATATTTGTGGATGTATGGGGGATCTGAAGTATGAGGTTTAGCCTCAGTTCAGCCCTACCTTTATGTTTTACTGAGTTTTTATGGCTTTTCATACAATAAAAACATGAAAATGAACCCTAAACCTATGCACCATGCACAACCTAAATGGGTGAGGGGGTAGAGTGTATAAAAAGTGTTTAAATGCTGAATGAAATGATGAAAAACTTTTTGGTTTTTATGCATACTATTTAGGTTGATCGATAATTAAAAATTAAGAACCTAGTAGCACGAGGTCTTCTCAGTGCTAGGTTCATGCAACGCCGCATATGAGCAATAGTCAAAATCATTGAAAGGAATGTTTTCTAAATGTGCACCAATGCTGATTTTCTTAATTGTTTGAGCACGTGGACATTCACAATTTGCATGAAGCATAAAATGATAAAAGGTATCAGACAATATCTCCTAGATGCATGGCAATTGCTTTCTAGAGATATGACCAACGTTGAGTGAGTAAGGTTGCTCTAAGCTGTGAGCTAGGTGTTGGGTCTAAGGGGAAAGTAAAGTGAGGTATGGTACATTCCTGGATACGATCAATTGGTACCTTGAGTGGAAATGTGTGCGATATTGTGTTATATATGTTTAGCAACGCATCGAGGGGCCAATCCCCAAGGTCAGGAGAGTCGCAGTGAGGTAGCGGTAGTCAACCGTGGGAGGACCTATATTTGTGTTTTGTGCTATGTGGCAATGTGGTAGGGACTCCCTCTGAGGAGTGTTAATTGGGTTAGAGTTGGACTACAAGACGTGATACAAATGCAAGATGTTTAGGAAGATGTTGTATGTGTCATCCACGCTCCTGGCCGCGAGGCCGTGGGGTTGTTGAGCACATGATAGAGGTCCGGCTAGTGCATAAGCCAGTGCCGGCCCGTTTCAAGTCCCATCAAGTGGTGTTGAAATTGTATGGATCTCAAAAAGGCAATGGATCCACATCCATCGAATTCATAACTAACTTCTCCAATGAAGTAACAGATGGTACATCGACAGACAAAGAGGCCGTTAAACATATCTTTTCCAAGAAAACAAAGGCACAGTCCCTAACAGTGGGCACTGTAAGCCAACTACCAAGGGAAGCAAAGTCCTTGTCCATGGGAGAATACCTCCTGCCTCAACTAGAATTGACTTCTCAAATCACCTTTGACAGTGAAATAGAAGCATGGATGTACTATTCTCCCTGTTACATGGCAATCACAGAGACAGTAGCAGAGCAGAGCTAGAGACAAAAGCAGAAGCAGAAACAAATACAGAGGCAAAGGATCTGTTCTTCTTTTACAGAGCCTCTACAGAAGCAAAGACAGAGCCTCCAGAGGAAGAGAATGAAAATGATAAGAAAGAAAACGAAGCAGGATATGAAAGTACAGATGAAGAATTCCCTCTGATAGCGAACGATATTGTTGATGCCCCTATAAAGACCTCAGAGGCCGAAGATATCCGGGTGTTGGATGGAATGACTATGGTTTCATTTGGGTTGACCGATGGACCACAAAGTATGCAGAATCTGCATAAGCAATGGATCAAAGGCATAAAAATTAAGTTCACCAGTGGCTCCTATCGCCCTGACCGTTCAGTCTAGAGAAAAGATGATAATGATGCTCCTTGTTAACAGAAGCCAGAGCCATCAAAGCCACGGATTCTAGAAGGTCCATGCTATGTGACATTCCTAGACTCATCCTCTAAAGATGAATCCCTAAGTCTAGAAGAAATCACTACTCACATAGAAGCAAACAAAGCTGATACCCTTCCAGCAATCTAAACAAACAAATGAGTCATCTATTCGGAAGGAGGACACTAGTTCTAGTGAAACATCAGACGATGACACTACTCCCTTGAAAGAGTCAGACCTCTATCCAGAAGCAATCCGTGGGACATTTATCCGTGAATTGGAAGGTGAAAGGCAAGTGACATTCTTGGATACTGATGGTACTGAACATCACCTAAAAGTGGGTCTCAATCTTCCATAAGAAGAACTAGTGGTCCTGCAAGATCTACTAAAGGAAAACTTAGACGTGTTTGCTTGGTCGTACAAAGACCTAAAGCAGATTGATCCCACAGTATGCCAATATCACATTGACCTAGAGCCCGATGCCAAACCTATAAGGAAAAGACAAAGGTGTATGAATCCTAATTATTCTGCTATGGTGAAGGCTGAATTATTGAAACTTCTTGAAGCTGAGTTCATTTATCCCGTGGCTAACAGTGAATGGATTTCACCCATTGTGGTAGTACCCAAGAAGAACGGGAAACTTTGAATATGTGTGGACTTTCAAAAGCCCAATTCAAAGACGAAGAAGGATTATTTCCCTATCCCTTTTACAGACCAACTGTTGGATACAGTGGTAGGCCTCTATTCCCTTTTAGATGGATTCAACAGATATAACCAAGTCCAAATTGCAAAAGAGGACCAATCCAAAACAACCTTTACCAGAGAATGGGGGACCTATGCCTATAGAGTGATGCCATTTGGGCTCTGTAATGCTCTTGCCGCCTTCCAATGAGTAATTATGGTTGCCTTCTAGAATCATTTGCATGATTTCATTGAGGTGTATCTTGATGACTTTTGTGTCTATAGCTTAATCCGTGAGCATTGGGACACCTAAAGCAATGTTTTGACAGATGCCGAGTATGGGATTTCTCTCAACCCCGACAAATGTGTCTTAGTGTCTCATCAAGATTTCTTTTGGGCCATATTGTCTCTGCACAAGGGATTGCAACAGACTCGACGAAGATTGAGAAGATTGCTGCCTTGACAGCACCAACAAACCTCAAGCAATTGAGAGGATTTCTTGGCCATGTGGGCTACTCCATAAGATTTATTGTATATTTTGCAACCAAGGCAGCCCCTCTACACAAGCTCCTAAGGAAAGATGTGGATTTTTTTTGGATTGATGACTGTGAAGGAGCCTTTAATACCCTAAAACAGTGCCTTATCCAAGCACCTATCTTGCAGCCCCCTGACTAGATGAAGGAGTTTCACGTGCACACATATGCATTAGTCGAAGGGCTAGGTGTTGTCCTATGTCAAAAGGGCTCCTCTAACCTAGATCAAATAATATATTATGCAAGCCAAAAGGTCACTGATAGGGAATGGAACTACACAGTGACAAAGCTTGAGTGCTTGGCAATGGTGTTTGCACTAGAGAAGTTTCGACACTATCTATTGTTAACACATTTTAAGTTCTACGTGTATCATGAAGCCTTGTCCTTCCTGATGAACAAAGCAGATGTTAAAGGATGACTGATGAGATGGTTGCTCCTATTCCAAGAGTTCAATTTTGAAGTGATCACTAAGCCTGGCCGTTCCCATGTCTAGCTGATTATCTATCATGGATCCTCAAACTGCAGAAGAGAAACACGATGATCCAAACCTTCTTGATGCTTCCTTGTTTCTAGTTGAAACAATTACTTCCTGGTATGCAGACATAGCCAACCTCCTGGCAAGTCAACAGTATCCTCCTAGCATCTCAAGCCATGAGAAGAAGAAGCTTCTATTAGAATCAGCCTCCTACACCTTGTTAGGCGGTGCACTGTACAAGAGAGACAAAGATGAAGTGCTGCAAAGATGTGTTGCAGGGGATGAAATCGGCATAGTATTGAAAGCATGCCATGATGAACCATGTTGTGGACACTTTGCAAGAGAAGCAAGAGCCAAGAAGGCTCTGTTAGTAGGATACTAGTGGTCGACCCTCCACAAGGATGCACATGACTACTGTAAAAGATGTGATACTTGTCAGCGAATGGGAAAACCCACCAAAATAAGTGCCATGCCACTGTAACCTCTTCTTCCCCTAAAGCCGTTCGAGAAGTGGGGGATTGAGTTTGTGGGTCCCATTGATCTACCCACCAGACAGAAGCAAAATAGATACATCTTAGTATGTATGGATTATGTCACAAAGTGGTGTGAAGCTAAAGCCCTGAAGCGAGACGATGGTAACAGCGTAGCTCTGTTCATGTACAAAAATCCTCACTCCAATGATCACCACGAGCTGCTGCCTAAAATTCATGGACAGACGGAACATGATCCAGTCAACCATAAGCTGTGATGGTGTATGCTATAGATCTAAGCTTTTGCTTTAGATCAAGAATCCATCCTGTCTCACCCTCCAAGCAGCAATCTTTAGATCAAGAATCCATCCAGTCTCACCCTCCGAGCAACAATCTTTATGGCCACTAACAACAAAAGGCTAACAACCGGGGCCAAAAAAGAAGAGCTGGAGAAGAAGTAGGTGCGCGAGGCCAAGTAAGGGCTAGCACACGACGAAGATTCCTTGACCAGGAGTGCTCAAGGCATACCAAGACCTCCAATAGGATCCCATCTCTGTAAAGAAGCTGGTGCTAACCCGAACTCTGCCTCGACATTTTCCATCATAGTTGTTGACTGAAATTGTGGTGGTTGGGGCTGTTGTAGATGTGGTTGAGGCTGCACTTGTGGATGTTGTTGTTGCACTGGTTGTGCCTGTAGCAATGGCAACTGTATCTATGGTATTGACTGGGAATGTGGTGTAAGGTGCTGTTGGGGGGGGGGGGGGGCTAAGCAGGGTGACTGTGACAAGACTCTATACATCTGTACCATCTACCTCCTTGATGACAGTTTCCTCATTCTCGTTGCTTTTCAACAGAAAGTCTATATGCAATGAATATTGCATTTCCTATTCCTTTCTTGCCTGGGATGGAATGGATGTCAGGTTGGCTACTTTTAGTTCACATACATTACCCCCATTCGAGGATAATACATGAAAACTTGTAGTGCCATAATTACCCTTAAACCTCATCTCAGAGTTTACAAGTCTAGATGGTAAAAGATTCTCTTTCTCTACTCTTCCACTGAAGGTCGTAGCTTGAAACGCATAAGGTACATCTGTGCTAGAAGCCTTACATTCCTGAGGTCGAGGAGCCTGAGGATACTGATCCTCCCAAATATGCCTCCTAGTAGTAATGCTGAGTTGACTGTAGATACCAGGCTATCCATCCCCTTGGTTTCCTTGATTCCCTTCATATCGTATGCATCACTTATAGGCTATTTCGTTGAACGAGGGGCCACACTTGTGCTGGAATGATCACTATATTCCACACTCTCAGCCCTATGAGGCCTTGTCTGACTAGGAGAGCAGGCTCTTGCAAAGGCCCATTTCCGCCCATATGATTCTCTTCCAGGAAACTTGAAGGATTGGTTGTGGTTTTTGATGGCCACAACACCAACCATTGTCTCCAATCATCACGCTTCCGCAACTTATCACCTTGCACTTCAACCATTGAAGAAAGCTGCAAGGTATCCAGAATCACAGGCTGGTTGAGAAATCATCATACGTAAGGTCATGGGATCTAGACCTTGCATGTACCCTCTGCTTTGTTGAGCATTGTGTTGGCTAGAAATAGGAGAATCTAGCTCTTTGGGCACAGTGGTAGGGTTAACCCTACGAGGTTTTGGTTTTGCAAGTTGTGACTGATGCTATCAACCTCAAATTCTGTAACATCTGATTTTGAATCTTGACTCAACTCAGACTCTGAACTCTTGTCCACCACGGATGAAGACTGCGAGCCTACGCAGTAGAGAAGCTACTTGTTGATGTCTTCTTTTTCTTGCTTTCCATGACCAAAGAAATCGCAATCTGTTTCTTTATGGATACTAGCTTGCATAAAGTCAAGTGATTGGGAAGACTCGTCAGTGGACAGCTTCAGTCAAGGCCATTCTCTGATGGTCCAACTGAGGGGTTGATGATGCAACAAATTTCTCATTTGGGGCAAAAAGTACAAAGCATTGAGCACTTGGCACTTCAGTAACTAAAGAGGCAGTTTTACCAGACACTTTCTCCTCCTCATTCACTTCAGATGTCTGCTGATGCAACTCTGCAGATCTATTCCCTGCTTCAAGAAAACCTGGTAGTAATGTGTCTCTTGAGTCCAATGCCTTTCGAACAACATGTTGCCAAATATTTTTGAGCTTATCCTGTGATAATGGTGTGAGCAAGAATTCCACAACCCCAAGAGAAATTGAATTCGCCATCATGGGCATATTTTTTGTTGCCGACATCATAATAATGGGAATATCCTTTGCAAATTCAAGTATCTTGCAACCATCAAAGTGCTAGTGTCTGTGATAGCCAATGCAACATGAAATAACTATGAAGGATTTGCAAGAACTGCACTATTTGCACATGTATGGACATCAACTGTATGACTTGATGGATGTATGATGAATGTATGGTGGATGTAGGAAGTGATGGGTAGGGTGGTATGCAATCATGAAAATTGTCTCAGCAAGAGAACTATGGATGCAAAGGATGTATGGCTCTATGTGGCATTGAGAGCCACCGTTGAGGCCCTAGATGTCTGGAATAAGCTCCTCACCATTGGTACAAGGTATGCTCCTTGAGGGAGTCTTTGCAGGGTATTGTAGACAGTCAGTCCTACACAGTCAGCCTGCAAAAGTTGATTACAGCAAAGCCTTCTTGTGTGACTGAGTACAGGCTCTATATCTTGATTCAAAGAGGGCATTCCCCCCTTTGATCTGAATCAAAAATCTCCCCATTCCACCCTACGGTTTGGGAGATACGCTCAGTTTTGTGCTCAAAGGTACTATGGGACAGGCAGCAATCCTACACAGTCAGCCCACAAAAGTTGATTATAGCAAAGCCTTCTTGTGTGAGTGAGTGCACGATCTATAGCTTGATTCGAAGAGGGAATCCTCCCCTTCAATTTGAACTAAAAACATCCCCATTCCGCCCTACGGTTTGGGAGATACACTCAGTTTTGTGCCCAGAGGTACTGCGGGACAGGCAACAGTCCTACACAGTCAGCCCACAAAAAGTGATTACAACAAAGCCCTAATCATTTATTATCAAATATATTTTACATAGCCTCATAGAGGGGATTGAGGGCTTTAATTTGAATCAAAATTTTTAGCTATCGGAGCTTCCTAGCTCAAGATATTGTCATTTCTGTAACCAGGGATCTGGTGGACTACACTTGGGATGGCAGGCCACAAGGGTAAAGCAAAGGCCCAAGAGGACTTCCAGCGTGAAATAAGGGACTCCCTTGCCTCAATGAATGATCCTACCTCAACCCAAGATGATCATGAAGACATGGTTGAAGACAGTGCTCCCGAGATGGACCGCTTCTCTATGCTCAACCATACTCTATGCCAACATGAAACCCGTCATGCCGACTGGCATCGAGAGTTGGAACAATGCCATAGGGAGATGGAAACCCACCAAGATCAGTGTCATTCCGAGATGATGGCCAAGATGGACTTACTCATCGAGCGCATGGGCGCTCTCATCCCCTCCATCGCCCTCTCCTCGACTCAGCCCAAGGAGCATGTCCCTCCCCGTGAGGCCAACTCCCCTCCTACCTTGGAGACCGGGTGTAACCCACAAGGTTTTAATGGCACCCATGGCCTTCCCCATAGCACCTATGAGCTGGGTGAGCCCCCTATGCGACATGATGAACCCATTCTCCTATCATCCGTGACGAACCCTTCTAGCCCATCCTTGGGACAACAGCTCCCCCATAGTGGAAGCTGTATGCAAGGGCAAAATGCAAATTTTGGGCAGCATAGTATGTGGGGTGCACATGGGCAGCATGCACATGGCAGTTTTGGGCAGCAAGGACCCAATGTTCAGTTTGGTTTGCATGTATTGCATGGGCAGCATGGAAATTTTGGGCAGCAAGGCCCCAATGCAGGTGCACATGGGCAGCATGGGAATTTTGGGTAGCAATGCCCTAATAATTAGTTTGGTCCACATATAATGCATGGGCAGCATGGCACCCATGGACATTTTGGTCAGCAAGGCATGTATGGGCATTCTCATGGACATTATGAGTACCATGACCATTGGCATGGGTTCGATGTGCAAAGGCAAGTGCATGCACCTACTTATAGTCAACATGCATATGATGAGTGTGAATATTTTGAGCAGCATGCATCTGATGACTATATATGTTCTTATGAACTACATTTTGGTCACATACATGGACAACCATCTAGACAGCATTATGTACATGGACAACATCATGCAAATGTATATGAGTATGTACATGGGGAGCAACATCATTATCAGCAAGGGAGTGCTCGATATCATCAGCCACTTGATTATTACTATAAGCAACATGCGCATCCTTATGAGCCACATGATACTTCTCAAGAACGATGCCATGATGAGAGCATCTCATTGCCACAGGCTCATGAGCAGATTCCCCATCAGCCTAAGGCCCTTACCTTTGAATGCCCAATAATAGCCACACATGTGAAACTCATGGACATGAAATGCCTAGGGATTGATGCATTGAATGATGTATTGATTGCAGCCTCATCTGCTCTAGTCCAATTTGACCTAGTGGTTCCCAATTAGTTTATGGACAAGTCAATGCATGCTACCATATGGGTCGGTAAGGATCTTGTGCCACCATCAGTGCTTCACAATGACACCATGAATTATTTCTATGATACAGTGGATACATTGGATCACAATTATCCTTTTGACCCCGGTGGTAGTATAGTGACCCATGCTTGTATGGATGACCCTTGTGCTCTTGATGCTTATTATGGAGGTTATTCATTTGATCCCGGGGAATGGAATGGTCTTGGAAAAGCCCTATGTTGATCATCATTTCACCAGTGCAGTTCTTTCCCTACTTGAAGGATGCAATTTTGATTGAGTAGTAGCTAAATTTGCCCCAGTCTGAAATGCAGACAACTTAAGACAGCATACTATTTCAAAATATTTTTTACCTTGCATTAATGACAATCAAGTGTCACCTATATGGCTTGAAAATATGCTTCATGAGCTTCGTTTTGACATGTCACACGCCTGAATCGGAGCTGCTCATAGGAAGTTATGACCAGTCTTCTCCAACATGCATGTTCTGGACAGCATGCTGTCCACTGTTTGTCAGCCCCTAATTGTCAAGAATTGGAGGCCAAACTCATACCCATATTCTCCTTCGTAATGCTGAACAGAGTAGTACTCTGCAACCCCCCCCCCCCTTTTTTTGTTGTGAGCCATAGGTCCTCTTTTTGTTTTTGAGGGCAAAAACCTTCGGGGTCGGGATGGAATGTAAAAGAGTGGGGATAGACGGGTAGGACACAAATTAGCATGGGAATACCCAATTATACTGACAGGGTATATAAGGTGTTGAGAGACCCAATTAGGGCATCAATTATCAATAATCAAGTCTCTCTTTTCTCCTTTCTCCTAGCTTTCATGGCTTCCCTCCTCTTTCTCTCTCTTTTCATGTCTGTCTCTCTCTTCAGCTAGTCTTTCTCTCTCTTCTTCTCTCATCTTCTTCCTCTTTCTCTCTCCTCTCTACAATCTCTCCCTTCTCTCCTTCTCTCTCCTAGGTCTCCTTCATTACAACATCACTTAATTTGGCTTGTTGCTTTGGGCTTTTTAGCTCCTCTATGAAAGATTGAACAGAAGACACTACTGGAGTAGGGGGAGCAACTTTAGTCATCTCTTTGTGAATATCACTTAGAGTGGCTCTTTTAGATGCTAAATCATCCAAAGCTTTACTCAATTGACTATTCAACAAATCTGCCTTTTCTTGTAATAAAGAAGAATAGAAT
Source organism: Lygodium microphyllum (assembly GCF_053477565.2). Classification (NCBI taxonomy): domain Eukaryota; kingdom Viridiplantae; phylum Streptophyta; class Polypodiopsida; order Schizaeales; family Lygodiaceae; genus Lygodium; species Lygodium microphyllum. The sequence goes on from NC_141163.1 coordinate 76,077,244, forward strand.
CCTTTATACATAGCTTGGAGAGAAGAAGTCATTGATGTTGCTAGTGTTGCCTAGACATTGGAGACCATCTATGAAAACATGGGCCCAAATACTACTATTTTAAAAAAAGATGGAGTTTGAGAATTAAGGTTCCCATCCCTTTGTGTTGCAAATAGATTGGTATAAGAAAGGAATATAGGAAGGGAACTAGTAGAAACAGTAGGCATAGGAGCCTATATAAGAGAAGAATTAGGAACAAGAATAGAATAGGAAGGAGTCTATAGGTGAGAAATTATCTTGTAGATCGCCTCGATATAGGAGGTTCACCTTCCTCATTAGAATTTTCTTACATTGGAGGAGGGGAATGGACTATAGGTGGAGGTTGCATATGAGTATCATTAGAATCGGGAACAAAAATGCCACCTAGGGAAGGCTTAAAAGTAATCACCTTTTGGAAAAAGGCTCCATAAGAAACATTACTAAGCTATCTTTTTTGAACTCATTCAAGATTTTGATCCATCTTTGTCAATGTGTCCAATTAAACTTCACATCCTCAAGGATCTTGATAGAATTAGTAAAAGGCTCCTAAGATAGGCATTTTGGCATAGGCTTGCCAAAATATCCTATAGGAATTGTCATAACTTCTTCCAAATAGGAGAGGAAATATTAGCCATTGATACCCCTGAGCTGGTAATGACTTTATTGGGCATCAAGGGGGTGGAAGTATCCTTCTAAAGAAGAGCAAAAACCTCCTCACTTGATAACAAATGGTTTCCACTAGGAGTAGGAGAAGCAAAAGGGGGTAAAAATAGAGCTTCATTGATGTTGATAGAAGATAAATAGGAGTTACAACCATACACGAAGCCTAAATGCTTTTAATAGGATTCAAAAAATGAATAACAGAGTTTAATATCTAAAAATGTGAATGTGAGGACAACAAAATGAGAGAGACCAGCTCGATAAATACAATTTGCATCCACAACAAAGGACTAGTCATGAACTAGTAGTGGGACATGCTGAACTACTATCACTAGGGGCACCATTTAGACTACACACGATATAAACCACACATACAAAAAATAGGAAACAAGGGAATTCTTGAAGAATCCACACAAAGAATGCAACAGAGAGAAAATCAAGAAATAATGCAAATCAATAGGATTGGACCATACAAATCCCCAAACAATCCACAACCGATGTAAACAATTTGACATGACCAATGGATACATGTGATCAATAGCTCCATGATATGTAATATATACAAAAACCCTGAAACCCTATAGTTAAACACACAAAAATGTACTTGCAATAAAGTATCCTTCCATCTAGATGCAAGTTTTTGGAGTTCCAAGATCCAAGAAGGCATTAGCCACATCCACTTCTTTTATAAACTCCACAGCTTTATTGCCTTTTGATGTAGATGTCTAATTGGCAAGCCTCAAGCCATCAACAACTATCAAAATGTCAAATTAGGATGGAAGGTATCAAAGTCCTTCATCAAGTCATACTCTTTGATGGGATCCATTGGCTTCTCCAACCGACTAGGGAATGGGGCAATGCCCACTTTGATTTTTCCTCTTTTTTCAATCAATGGTTGCATCACCACATCTTCTATTACTAGAGGTACATCCACCTCTTCCATCTCTTGGATCTCTAGTCTATCATGCTAGACTATCTCTGTATTTTTTAATGGCACTGGAGTACTCTGTACTTTACTGTTTTGTATTATGCTACTTTGTGGCTTTGTTGGGAGCTTGAACTTGACAACTTTATAGATGGAGCATTTTCTTCTGGAACTATAGGTTCTCTTTGCTTGGCCCGTGCTATTGCAACTAGTTCCAATTACACCAAGTTGGAGGTTCGCTCTTGATGCTTCTATTGGTTGTCTATGCTATTAGCTTTGAGAAGGGCTATGGGATTGGGATAGCCTTTAGAAATGTGGCCTTCTCCTTTGCACTGAATATAGAGGGGCTTGTAATCCATGGATCTTCTAGGGTTTGGGCAATTTAAGAGATGTGACCCTTCTCTCCTATCTGTAGCATTCCTTCTATCCACCACTAGATTGACTTTCTTTGTAACTTTGTAATTAGGATTCTAAGAATATATATCCAAAAATCTATATTTCAAAGGAAGATTGGGTAACCCATCTTTCTTGTAGTTGTGGCAACTAGAGCATCCTACAATCATGACTCAATCAGTTGGTATAACCCTTGTAACCTCCTCATAGATGTACCAATTTAGTTTGACATGTTGCCCTCTAGTGAACATGTTTGAGTTTATTCTGGCTTCATAGAAGAGATAAATCTTGGCAACCTTAAGGACTTCCATCCACCTTAATCTCTTTAAATTATTTTGGAGGTAAGCAAGTCAGCTTGCATCAATGTAACAATACCCTCTACTTAACATCCATTGCCTTTCATAATACAAGGGTGAAGGATTGCATATCTCATCTAATATCTGCATCATTTGGTTTATGTAACTTTGTAATTAGGATTCTAAGAATATATATCCAAAAATCTATATTTCAAAGGAAGATTGGGTAACCCATCTTTCTTGTAGTTGTGGCAACTAGAGCATCCTACAATCATGACTCAATCAGTTGGTATAACCCTTGTAACCTCCTCATAGATGTACCAATTTAGTTTGACATGTTGCCCTCTAGTGAACATGTTTGAGTTTATTCTGGCTTCATAGAAGAGATAAATCTTGGCAACCTTAAGGACTTCCATCCACCTTAATCTCTTTAAATTATTTTGGAGGTAAGCAAGTCAGCTTGCATCAATGTAACAATACCCTCTACTTAACATCCATTGCCTTTCATAATACAAGGGTGAAGGATTGCATATCTCATCTAATATCTGCATCATTTGGTTTATGTAGCTAAAGCTAGAGGAGTGTATTACTAACATAAACATAACTTTGAAAATCAAGAATCGTTCCCAAGGTGCATCTTTCTGCCAAAATTCAAGAACATTTATCAACAAGAGAAGATTTCACTTCTTATGTTTAAAAAATAAATAAATGAATATAACTAGTTTTATTTACTTGCGTTGTGTCCTACATCAACATGCGGTCTGATACCAACTGTAACATGCCGCTCGATCGGTGGTACATTCTTAGTAGCCCATCAAGAAATGTCCTAGGAAGCGCCGTCCAAGATTTTGATAAAACCCTCAGAATTTACTAACTAGGCTCACTTGAGTCTAACCCAGAATGAAAGTTCAGGCTGCTGCCAAGAGGATCGATCTGAGTTTTTTTGGTCAAATCTATTACTAGTGGCTAATTAATATTAGTGGATTCTAAAGTGATGTGAGTCACTCTTTCTGGTTTCTAATGATCTATGAAGTGCGATTTTTATTCCTTCTTAGGAAATCTCTCGGCTTACCTAGACCACCCAGCCATATGTTTGAATTCATCGTCAGGGGTCTAGCCTCTTGCTTCCCTCGAGAGAGTAGTTTTAGTTATTTAATTACCTACCACTTTAGGTTCAATATATAAAATCAACTTGCTTGAATTATCTCCTGATACAAATTTATTACATGCCTCTAATTTACAACACAAAAACTGAGTAAAGCAATTCGTTCTTAATAGTTCCTTTGACAAAAATGACTTTTACAATGTCTTCTATTCAAAGTATTATTCTCTCCAAGTTCCATTCCCCAACTAGTAGAGAATCAGTATTAGAACCCCTAGAACACAGTTTGGAAATCGAAGGGTGGTTGGCAGCTCGTAAGAGCCTAAGGAGTTTATGACCACAGCCCCTTAGTATCCTCACCTCCTCCTACCAACTAGAGTTCCCTACGACAATACCTTTTTCATCATGATTGTTCTAAACTCACTAAGGTGAAACAAAAAAAAAAAGGAAAAACCCCCTGGAGTAGGTTTTATTCACGCTCGTCTTGGGGAGGTCTGGCGCTATCAAAAACACTTCCTCAATTGGTGTTCTGTGTTCACCAGAATACTTCCTCAGTCGACAATCCGTTCTCAACCATCCATATTTTAGCCTAATGATTTTAGGAAAGATCAATACCTAGCTTACAATCACAAACATCTTATTCTGAATGAATTATAGACAAACTCTTAACAAGTTTATTTTAAGACAAATCTTTTCTTTCCAAAAATAATAACATCAAGGCAATTTAGCATAAGTGGCAAAATAACTATAAGTGATAAAATGACTTCGAGACAAATCAGCCTAAGTGGCAAAATAACTTCAAGACAAATCAACATAAGTGGAAATACTTTCTAATAGTGTTCCTGGATTCCCTCTTCCTTGGGAATTAGTTTGGATTGAATTTAAGAAAGAATTTCATACTTGAGGATAACTTCCTTGGAGTTTTGTGGGTCTTTGCCCGCAATAAAAGAAAATCTTGATTAGTTTAATTTACGAACAGTATCATTTAGCAATCGCATCTCAAGGTCTCTTATATATCGAGGATTAGCATTTGTAATTCAAAGATTTTATTTGATCAACACAAAAATAATAAATATTAAATCTTTTAGAGACACAATAACTTCCTTGTACTCACATAGGTTCATCTTGTACAAACCCAAGTTAACCCTTGGAATTCGAGGTTAAGAATTCCTCAAGAAAATTATATGTATGAATCGAATAAAATCTTATTTTTTGCATGCAGCTTTTGTTACCTATTCATGGAATAAAGGCATGCTAGGTGCTCTTATTTAAGAAAAATAGTACTTGAAGATCCGTGAGTGACGGGTGATTGGTTAATGGAATTTGTGGCTTCATTTATAATCCCCGTACTCGCTATTCTGTTTGTAGTAATTGTGTTCGTAGCACTATTGGTAGCTCCTGCCTCTACGACCTTCGTAGCTTTCTTCTTTGGGCATGGTCTTCAATTGCGAGACCACAAAAAAGGGAAATTTGGTAAAGGAGCTTGGGGGCAATTAGATTGACAGAATTTTGATTGAAAAGGGAGGGGGGTAAAGGAATCACTAAAGACTTCGAGAAATCAAGAAGTGTCTTGATTCCATAGGAAGGAACATGATAGAAGGGGTGGAGGAATTGAATTTGAGAGCTCGTGGAATATCCTCCTTGTCTTCTTGAAGAGAAATTTACATGCTCGCGCTTCTCTTGCCTCACTCCCTCTTGTTTTATACTCCTGAGAAGAGCTTCTCCCCACTTGCTTGGACTACTCTCAATGGCTCCCCATGCCTCTTATTTATAGCTAAATTAGAGAGGAAGGGTTGTGGCGGCTAAGAAGAAGAGTTCTTTATGAACACCATATTGGAAAATATGGGAATTTCCCATAATTTTGGGACACATGGACAAATCTTTGGATATGTCATAACTTGAACACTCTAACTCCAAATTGAGAGCTCTATATCTCAATAGATTCCAATTTTCAAGTGCTTTCCAATGATAGGTCACACCATAAAGTTTTGAGAAACTTATGGGCATGTTATCTGGGTGCCACCTTTTTAGTAATTAAAAAATGGGAATTGGGAGATTCCCAAACTCACTAATATTGTGATCCCAAAATCAGAAATGTGATGCTCAGATCACAAATTTGATGGTTCCATTGGCTTCTAAAGGGGGGTAAAATCTCAAGACATTTGGTTAGAAATCTTTTAGATCACTCCTTCTTATCCATGTTCGAAGTGTTGTTTGCTACCTGTAAGTTGCGATCGCGATGTGCGTGATTTTCCTTATCCCTTTTTTTACATTAAATATCCAAAGATGGTGGGAAAAAACCACTTCTTTTTTTAAAAAACATGACATCCTGTTTTAGAAATTTCCATATCTTTTTAGGATATTTACAATTAATAATATCTAAAATATATCATTAAGTATATGGTCTGGGTTAGGAACATACGCTTTCAATAGATTGCCATGAAATACATTATGTACTTTCAAGTTGTTAGGGAGTTGTAGCTTGTAGACATTTGGTCCTATACACTTTAGCACCTTATATGGCCCACAATACCTGGGACTTACCTTCTTGAATTCCCCCAAAGATAAGGAACTTTTTTTTGGGTGAACTCATAGGAAAACCATGCCACCTTCTTTGAAGATGTGTTCTTGCCTTTGTTGATTGGCATATGCCTTCTGTTGATCCTTGGCAGCTTGAATATCTTGCCTTATAGCTTTCAATTGTTGATCCATTTCTTCTAGCATTTGCCTAGATGCTTCGCATAGGATCAGAAAAATTTAATGGGATAAGACAATCTTGCCCATATAGTGCCTGAAAAGGAGTCATTTGAATACTTTGATGGTATGATATATTGTAGGAAAATCCATGTAACCTAAAATCTTCCTTAATGAAAAGCTTGGTGATATCAGAAGCTTTGTGATTGGTTTTTACAGGAATAAGGTGTGCAGCTTTTTTCAGCATATCAATGACTACCATTATGGAGTTATATCCTCCTTGTACCAAGGGTACTCCAACTATGAAGTCCATGCTGATATACTCCCATTTCATTTGAGGGATGTCAAGTGGCTGGAGCTTTCATGGCATCTTGACACACTCGGCCTTGATTCATTGGCAATTTAGGCATTCAGTGAGATACTTGAGTACATCACCCTTGAGTCTTTCCCAAGAAGAGCTTTTTGTGACTATATTAAGAGTCTTAGCATAACTAGGATGACCTAAAAATGGGGAATCGTGAGCTTCCCAAAGTATTTTCCTTTTGAGTTCTTGACTTGCAGGAATACATAGTCTTGTCCTGTAATAGGCAAGCTCTTGGTTTATGGAAAATTCTTGATACTTAGTCTTGAGTTTTAGATTTGAATCCTTGATGAAAATTTATCTTAACAAGTTTTGATAGCTTGGATCCTTCGCCGCCTCTTCTTTAGCCATTTCTAGGAGAGGGTTACTAGGCATTGAAATCATTGTGGCAAGAGTTTCAGATCTAGAGGGTTCTTCTAGGATTAGAGCATTAAGGAATTATTTATAGCATAGGGCATCTGCACTCACATTCTCCTTACTTGGTCTATACTTGATTTCAAAGTCAAATTCTTGCAAGGTCTCAATCTATCGGCATTATCTTATATTGAGAAAAATTCACTTTAGGCTCTTATGATCAATGACTAGAGAAAACCTATCACCAAGCAGGTAATTTCTCCATAGTTTAAAGGCATGAAGTACATCAAGTAATTCTAGATTATATGTGGCATAGTTTCTTTCATGGATCTTTAATTTTCTTGGAGCATTGGCTACTAGATGTCCTTCTTGCATAAGCACACAACCCAAAGCAAGAGAGCTTGTATCAGTTTTATAACTTCAAATTCTTTGTTGAGGTCAAGTAGCCTTAGGATAGGGGAAATTACTAAACTCTGCTTAAGCTTCTCAAATCTAGATTTTTTGGCAGACGTTCATGTAATGGAGACTTGCTTTTTGAGAAGGTCGGTGAGAGGTGCGGTGATTGAGGCATAGTCTTTAATGAAGTCTCTATACCAACCCGTTTGCCATAGAAAGCTTCACACTTCCTTGACCCTTGTTGGGGGTGGCCAGTCTTGTACATCTTGGACCTTGGCAGGATCCACTAAAATGCCATTTGTTGCTACTATGAATCCTAGATATTCAATTTGCTTCTTAAAGAAAGCACATTTTTTCTTTTTAGCATATAGTTTGTGGGCTCTCATTGTTTCAAGAACTGTTTGTAGATGTGGTTCATGGTCTCCTTCATTCTTGGAATATATTAAGATATCATCAAAGAAGACGAGAACAAAGTCATCAAGATAGGGTTGCAAAATGTCTTGCATCAACTTGTTGAAGGTGGCAAGAGCATTTGTTAACCCAAATGACATCACAATAAACTCATAATTATTGTAACTTGTGTTAAAAGCAGTTTTAGGGATATCTTCCTCCCTATTTCTTATTTGATAATATCATGATCTAATATCGATCTTTGAAAAGACCTTTGCTCCTTAGAGTTGGTCAAGCAACTCATCTATCCTGGGAATTGGATATTTATTTTTCACAGCCACCTGGTTTAATCCACGGTAATTGATATAAAGACGTAATGTTATTTCTTTCTTTTTCTAAAATAAAATCGGGGCTCCCCATGGTGAATTACTTTGCCAATGTATCCTTGGTCTAATAGCTGCTTGAGTTGTTCTTTCAGCTCAATGGCCTCACGAATTGACATTCGATAAGGTCGTTTGGCGATGCGGGCAGCGCCTAGAATGAGTTGAATTTCATGATCTACTTCCCTTGGGGTGGGAGCTTTGTTAGGTATGTAGAAAAATATCCACATATTCTTTTACCCAAGATGGTTGACGACTATCCGACCTAGCCTTGTCGAGTTTAATTAGATAGACGAGTAATCCTTCCTTCAATCCCTTTTCTATTCGCGGGAGGCTTTAGCGAGCTCAAACCTTAGGGTTTCCTGCTTCTCCCTAAGTGGTTCATTTTTCTCCCTTTGAGTTCTGGAATGCAATTTGATCCTTTCCGCAATGAATATGGGCATTATTTGGAATTAACCAATCCATTCCTAACAAACACTCATCATACCAAAAATCAAGAATATATATCAACAAGAGAAGATTTCACTACTTATGTTTTTTTAATAAATATAAATAAATATAACTAGTTTTATTTACTTGTGTTGTGTCCTACATCAACATGCGCTCCAATACCAACTGTAACATGCCACCCGAGCTATTCCTCGCCAATACATTCTTAATAGCCCATCAAGAGATGTCCTAGGAAACGCCGGCCGAGATTTTGATAAAGCCCTTGGAGTTTACTAACTAGGCTCCCTTGAGTCTACCTCATAGTGGAAGTTCAAGCCGCTCCCATAAGGATCAACTTGATTTTTTCTCGTCAAATCTATTACAAGTGGCTAATTAATATTAGCGGATTCTAAAGTGATGTGAGTCGAACTTTTTTCTTTCTAATGATCCATCAAGTAGGATTTTTATTCCTTCTTAGGAAAGCTCTCAGCTTACCGAGACCACCCAACCATAGGTCTAAATCTGCTGTCGGGGGTCCATCCTTTTGCTTCCCTCGAGAGAGTAGTTTTAGTTATTTAATTACCTACCACTTTGAGTTCAACATATAAAATCAGCTTCCTTGTATTTTCTCCTGGTACAAATTCATTACATGTCTTTAATTTATGACACAAAAACAGAGTAAAGCAATTCCTTCTCAATAGTTCATTTCAGAAAAATGACTTTTACAATGTCTTCTATTCGAAGTATTATTCTCTCCAAGTTCCTTTCCCCAACTAGTATTGGAACCCCAAGAACATAGTCTAGAAATCGAAGGGTAGTTTGCAGTTCATAAGAGCCTAAGGAGTTTATGGACAGAACCCTTGGTATCCTCACCTCCTCCTACCAACTAGAGTTTCCTATGACAAAATCTTTCGTGTCATGATTGGTCTAAACTCACTAACGTGAAAGAAAAAAAATAAAAACCCTACGGAGTAGGTTTTATTCATATTGGCCTTGGGAATGTCTAGCGCTATCAAGAACAATGTCTAAGTCAGTGTTCTTTGTTCACCAGAATACTGACTTAGTCAGCGATCTATACTCTGTCATCCATCTTTTAGCCTAATGGTTTTAGGAAAGATCAGTACCTAGCTTACTATCACAAACATCTTATTTCGAATGAATTATACACAAACTCTTGACAAGCTTATTTGCAAGACAAATCTTTTCTTTCCAAAAATAATAACATTGAGGAAATTCAGCATAAGTGGCAAAATAACTACAAGTGACAAAATAACTTCGAGACAAATCAGCCTAAGTGGCAAAATAACTTTGAGACAAATCAGCATAAGTGGCAATACCTTCTAATAGTCTTCCCAGATTCCCTCTTCCTTGGGGATTAGTTTGGATTGAATTTAAGCAAGATTTCATACTTGAGGATAACTCCCTCAGAGTTTGGTGAGTCTTTGCCCTCAATAAATGAAAATCTTGATTAGTTTAATTACGAATAGTATCTGGCAATTGCATCTCAAGTTCTCTTATATACTGAGGATTAGAATGTGTGATTCAGAGATTTCATTTCATCAACACAAAAATAAAAAATATTAAATCTTTTAGGAACAGAGTACCTTCCTTGTACTTGATAGGTTCATCTTTTACAAACCCAAGTTAACCCTTGGAATTCACGGTTAAGAATTTGTCAAGAAAATTATATGCATGAATTGAATAAAATCTTATTTTTTCTCATGCAGCTTTTGTTTCCTATTCATGGAATAAAGGCATGCTAACTGCTTTTATTGAAGAAAAATAGTACCTGAAGATCCGTGAGTGACACGTGCATGGTCAATGGTATTTGTGGCTGCATTTGTAATCCCCGTACTCTCCATTGCATTTGTAGTAATTGTGTCTGTAGTGTTATTGCAATTCTTACCTCTACGACCTTTATAGCTTTCTTCTTTGGGACCATGGTCTTCAATTGCAAGACCACAAAAAAGGGAAATTTGGTGAATGAGCTTGGGGGTAATTAGATTGATGGAATTTTGATTAACAAGGGGAGGGTGATAAAGCGATCACCAAAGATTTTGAGAAATCAAGAAGAGTCTTGATTCCATAGGAGGGAACACGATAGAAGGGATGGGGGAATTGAATTTGAGAGATCGCGGAATATCCTCCTTGTCTTCTTGACGAGAAATTCCTATGCTTGCGCTTCTCTTTCCTCACTCCCTCTTGTTCTATACTCTTGAGAAGATCCTCTCTCCTCTTTCTTGGACTACTCTGAATGGCTCCCCATGCCTCTTATTTATAGCTAAATTAGAGAGGAAGGGTTGTGGCTAAGAAAAAGATTTCTTTATGGAGGGGATCTTGGAAAAATCAGAAATCTGATGCTCAGATCACAAATTTGATGGTTCCATTAGCTTCGAAAGGGGGGTAAAACTCCAATAAACTTGATTAGAAATCTTCCAGATCACTCCTTCTTCTCCCTGTTCAAAGTTCTATTTGCTACTTGTAAACTGCGATTGTGACACGCACGATTTTGTCAATCCCTTTTTTTACATTAAATCTTCAAAGATGGCTTTAAAAAAATCATTTTTTTAAAAAAACATGACATCCTGTTCTAGAAATTTCCATATCTTTTTTGGATATTTACAATAAATAATATCTAAAATATGTTAGCCTTATCCAAAAATCTAGTATTTTTGGACCATCCATACTATACACATTGACACCAATGACTAATATGGTTCATAACTCTCATTCATGTGGTAACTTTCGTAATGGGTGGCTATAGTCCTTGTCAATCGAAAAAATATCGAGTTACAATGCTTGGGTCTTTTTGCTCAAGATATTTTTTATTTAATGATTTTAAAGTCCATTTTATCAAAAGTTGGAAAATTGAAGTCAGGATATCACATCCTCTCCCCCTTAGAGGAATTGAGATGTCCTCACCTCGAATGAAACTGGGGATATTGGTTACATAGCGATTCACGATCAATCCAAGTGGCATCCTCTTTAGGTTAGTCTTTGTACTAGATGAGATATTCACTAAGGGTTTTGCTTCTTAGAGTCTTCTCTCCCATGTTGAGTATCTTTTCTGGTTGAAGTTTGAGGACTCCCTGACTTGGAATTACAATTTGTTGGTCATTAAGTACATGTTCTAGGTTAGGGAGATGCTTTCAATAGAGTGACATGAAATACATTATATACTTTCAAGTTGTTAGGGAGTTGCAGCTTGTAGGCATTTGGTCCTATACACTTTAGCACCTTATATGGCCCACAATACATGGGACTTAGCTCCTTGAATTCCCCCAAAGATAAGGAACTTAGTATGTCCTCAATAACTTGGTTGACCCACTACGTTTGACCATCGGTTTGGGGATGGTAAGTAGTACTGAAGTAGAGCTAGGTTCCTAGAGCTTCAAATAAACTCTTGCAAAAGTTTGAGGTGAAGAGAGAATCGTGGTCGTTGATGATTCTTTGGGGTAATCCATGTAACCTAAAATTTTCCTTAATGAAAAGCCTGCGATATCAGAAGCTTTGTAATTGGTTTTTACAAGAATAAGGTGTGCAACTTTTGTCAGCATATCAATGACTACCATTATGGAGTTATATCCTCCTTGTACCGAGGGTAATCCAACTATGAAGTCCATGCTGATATACTCCCATTTCATTTGAGGGGTATCAAGTGGCTAGAGCTTTCCTGGCATCTTGACACACTCAGCCTTAATTCGTTGGCAGTTTAGGCATTCGGTGACATACTTGAGTATATTACCCTTGATCTTTCCCAATAGAAGCTTTTTTTGACTGTATTAATAGTCTTACCATAACTAGGATGACTTGAAAATGGGGAATGGTGAGATTCCCAGAGGATTTTCCTTTTGAGTTCCTCACTTGAAGGAATGCATAGTCTTTTATTGTAATAGGCAAGCTCCTCGTCTATGGAAAAATCTTGATACTTAGTCTTGAGTTTTGGATTTGAATCCTTGATGGTAATTTCTCTTAACAAGTCCTGATAACTTGGATCCTTTGCTGCCTCTTCTTTAGCCATATCTAGGAAAGGGTTACTGGGCATTGAAATCATTGTGGTAAGAGTTCCAGCTCTAAAGGGTTCCTCTAGGATTAGAGCACTAAGGAATGATTTACAGCATAGGGCATATGCACTAACATTCTCCTTGTGCCTGGTCTATACTTGATTCCAACATCAAACTCTTGCAAGGTCTCAATCTATCGGCATTGTCTTATATTGAGATCTGGCTGAGTAAAAACCCACTTTAGGCTCTTATGATCAGTGACTACAGAAAACCTATTACCAAGCCAGTAATTTCTCCATAGTTCAAAGGCATGAATTACAACAAGTAATTCTAGATCATTTGTGGCATAGTTTCTTTTGTGGATCTTTAATTTTCTTGAAGCATAGGCTACTAGATATCCTTCTTGCATAAGCACACAGCCCAAAGCAAGAGAGCTTGCATTAGCTTTATAACTTCAAATTCTTTGCTGAGGTCAAGTAGCCTTAGGATAGTGGCACTTACTAAACTCGGCTTAAGGATCTTAGATCTAGATTGTTCTGCAGACGCCCATGTTATGGAGACCTACTTTTTGAGAAGGTCGGTGAGAGGTGCAGCTATGTCAAGTCTTCTAGAATAACATCCGCATATTCTTTTAGCCAAGATGGTTGATCCTTGACTATCCTACTTAGCCTTGTCGAGTTTCATTAGATAGACGAGTAATCCTTTCTTCAATCCCTTTACTATTTGCGAGAGGCTTTAGCCAACTGAACCTTAGGGTTTCCTACTCCTCCCTCACTGGCTACTTGTTCTCCCTTTGATTTTTGGAATGTAATTTGGCCCTTTCTGCAATGGATATGGGAATTATTTGGAATTAACCAATCCATTCCTAGCAAACACTCATCATAAGCCCTGAGGTTCATAATTCGGAAGTTATTTTTGGAAGAATTGCCACCCAATATAAATTTTACTTTGTGAAATTATTATGTTGATAAAACTTCTTTGTCGTTTGCTAATTCCACAAGCATTCTAGGTGCAAGAATAGTGCTTATGCCTAGCCTTTTTGCACATTTTGGTGATACGAAAGAGTGGATACTTCCACAGTCAATTAAAATTTGAAAGGGTTTACCTTAATAATCTATTGGTGTTTGAATTACTAAGAATTAGCAATTTGGAACCTTCTTATGAGAGTGGTGTGTTCTCTAGCTCTTTCCACATTGGATTCCATTGTGGGATCTTTATCATTACTGTCCTCCTTTGGGTTTATTCTAACAACCTTTCCCCTGGCATCTTGGATTTACATGTGAAACTAACCTTGGCCAAAACTTCGGGCATTACCTCTTGAAATGTCCTGGTTCGTTGCAATATAAACACCTCAATGGAGTCTCATTGCTCCTTCCTGTGGGTATAAAGCTTCCCACTACATTTGATTTTTAATCACAAAAAAAGAGTCTATCTACTATTTTTGATTTATCAAGGAGACAAACGGATAGACAAAAATAATTCTTTATGTCAATAGGAAGGGAATATATTATTTGAGTAGTTCACGAGCTCGTATTATTCTTGGAAAAGATTTTTCTACCACAATCTAAGCATGGCATTGCAATACATCCATCGCATAGTAATTAGGATTTTGAGAATAAACATCCAAAAATCTATATTTCGGAGGGAGATCAGGTTAATCCATCTTTCTTGTAGTTGCGGCAACTAAAGCATCCTACAACCACGACTCGATCAGTCGGTATAACCCTTGTAACCTCCTCATAGATGTACCGGTTTAGTTTGACTTGTCTCCCTCTAGTGAACATGTTTGAGTTTATTCTGGTCTCATAAAATAGATAAATCTTGGCAACCTTAAGGGCTTCCATCCACCTTAATCTCTTTCAATTATTCTGGATGTAAGCAAGCCATAATATCCTCTACTTAACATCCATCACCTTTCGTAAGACAAGGGTGAAGGATTGTATATCTGATCTAACACACCTGCATCATTTGGTTTTTCCAACTAAAGCTAGAGGAGTGCATTGCTAACATAAACATAACTTGGAAAATCAAGAATCATTCCCAAGGTTAGTGTTTCTACAAGAAATCAAGGACATGTATCAACAAGAGAAGATTTCACTACTTATGTGTTTTTTTAAAATTAAATAAATAAAACTAGTTATATTTACTTGCATCGTGTCCTACATCAACATGTGCTCCGATACCAACTATAACGTGCCACTCAAGCTATTCTTCAGTGGTACGTTCTTAGTAGCCCATCAAGAGATGTCCTAGGAAGTGTCATCTAGGATTTTGATAAAATGCTCGAAGTTTACTAACTAGGCTCACTTAAGTCTACCTTGTAGTGGAAGTTTAGGCCGCTCCTATGAAGATCGGACCACCTGAGTTTTTCTTGTCAAATCTATTTAAACTAGTGACTAATTAATATTAGCTTATTCTAGAGTGATGTGAGTCCGTCTTTTTGGTTTCTAATGATCCATCAAGTGCAATTTTTATTCCTTCTTAGGAAAGCTCTCGGCTTATCGAGACCACCCAGCCATAGGTCCGGATCCACTGTCGGGGGTCCATCCTTCCACTTCCCTCAAGAGAGTAGTTTTAGTTATTTAATTACCTACCACTTTGGATTCAACATATAAAATCAGCTTCCTTGTATTTTCTCCTGGTACAAATTTGTTACATGACTTTAATTTATGACACAAAAATAGAGTAAAGCAATTCCTTCTTAATAGTTCCTTTCAGAATGTAGTAGATACGCTCACCAAGGTCGCACATCTCATCCCTGTGTCAAGACGAACTATAAAGCCTCAGACATCGCAAGATTATTCATCAAGGAAATATTCAAGCTTCATGGGTTACCCAGAAGAATCATTAGTGATCATGACTCTCTTTTCACATCACACTTCTAGAGGGCTATCTTTGAGGCTATTGGAACTCAACTTTGTTTCAGCACAGCTTACCATCCCCAAACCGATGGTCAAATAGAATGAGTCAATCAAGTCATTGAAGATATGCTTAGGGCATACTGCTGTTACGAACCCAAAAAGTGGATTCAATACTTGCCACTGGTTGAGTTTGCCTACAATGCTTCTTACTAGCAGAGTATTCAGATGACCCCTTTCCAAGCATTGTATGGGCATGATTCTCGTACCCCTTTGAACTTCTCAGATCCAACTTTGAGGGTAGAAGCTTCAAGACAAATGCTGGAAGACATGGATGATCAAATCAAATTAATAAGACAAGGCATTCAAGCTGCCAAGGATAGACAAAAGGCTTACGCTGACTTAAAACGGCAAGCCACGGATCCTTCGTCAAAAGTGATATGGTATTTATCCGTGTACGTCCTAAAAAGAGTTCACTGTCCTTGGGAGAGTACAAGATGCTAAGTTCGAGGTATTGTGGACCTTATAAGATCACCAAGTGCCTAGGGCCTAATGCTTACAAACTACAGCTACCCGCAACTCTAAAGATTCATAATGTATTCCACGTTAGCCTATTGAAAAAGTACCTACCTAATCTAAATCATGTACTTGATGATTAGCAAATTGTAATGCCTAGTCAAGGAGTCCTTGAGCTACAGCCCGACAGAATCCTAGATGTTAGGGAGAGGCATTTGAGATCAAGGACCTTGAGAGAATACCTCATCTAGTGGAAATATTATCCAGAAGAGGATGCCACTTGGATGGACAAAAATACTCTCAACCAACACCCCCAGGTCTTCTCGAGATGAGGACATCTCGATTCCTCTAAGGGGGAGAGGATGTAATATTTCTTGCCCCCCGCACCCCCGTGCCTCCCCCATGAAAACCCCCCTTTTTCTTTCAAAATTTTTTAACTTTTTTTTACTCTCTGTGTCTCTCCCCTTGCTGACTACATGGCGGGAGAGAGAGTGAGTGAGTGAGTAAAGAGGAAGATAGGGAGGGCATGCAGCCCCCCCAAGTGGAGGGTGGCGGCCATTCAATGACTGTCTCCCCCCCCCCCCCCCCCTCTGGTGGTCATCCGCTACAGTGCCCCCCTTCCTCCCTGGTCATCAGCAGTGCCCCCCTGTGGCCATCATCAGTAGTGCCCCCCCCCCCCCCTGGTGATCATCGAAGAGGGAGAGAAGAAGAAGAAGAAGAAGAAGAAGAGAGAGAGAGAGAGAGAGAAGAAGAAGAAGAAGAAGAAGAGGAGGAGGAGAGAGAGAGAGGAGAAGAAGAGAAGAAAAAGAAGAAGAGAGAAGAAGAAGAAGAAGAGGGAGAGAGAGAAGGAGAAGAGAAGAAGAAGAAGAGAGAGAGAGAGGAGAAGAAGAGAAGAAGAAGAAGAAGAATTTTTTAAAATACACCCCTCCCCCTTCATTATTTTTTTCTCCACTCAAGGAGAGGCAGTGAGAATCTTGCATAGGAGAGTGTGAGAACTCTATCACTCGTTCAGGCTGTCAAGATTGTGATAGAGAAGGAAGGAGTCTCACTTGTAGCTATCTTGCTTGCACAATGGGGGAATACACACAAAGGTGGAGGCTGAAAACAGTTTTCCTCTTCTTAGTTGTGTAAGCCAAAAAGAAGTCAAGTACAAAGAAATAGAAGAACCCTATATATGGGTCTCAAACCAAACTCAACTAACTAAGGTGGCATACTAACTGAGCCACAAACTAGAGTAGATAAGGATAGCTGTCATCTAGCTATTATTCATGGGCGATGTACCAACCGCATCTACAACTGACAAGTCGGTGACATAAATGCACAACGGTCACCCTGGTATATCACGAGTGGAGCTCGATATCTCAACACTCCCCCTCGAGCTCAATCCCAATTCCTACACACCAAGCAGGTCTCTGAACTTGCGCAGCTTCTCTGTGCCCAATGCCTTCGTAAATATGTCAGCTACTTGATCCTCTGTGCTGACATAAACTATTTCAATAAGACCTAGTAAAACCCTCTCCCGCACATAGTGATAATGCACCTCAATGTGCTTTGTTCTAGCATGATAGACTGGGTTATTTGCCAAGTGTATACTGCTCATGTTGTCACAATAAATGACAACTGGCCCATCTGTAAGGCTGATGCATATCATAAAGTAGCTTATGCAACCAAGCTACCTCACATGCAGCCATTGCTGCGCCCATGTACTCAGCCTCTGTGCAGGATAAGGCAACTGTAGGCTGTTTCTTGCTGCTCCAATGACTGCAGCACTCCCAAAGGAGAACACATATCCACTGGTAGATCGTCTATCAGAAATGCTACCAGCCCAATCAGCATCAGTGTATCCATGCAACTGTATCTGAACCCCAGTCTCATAAAATAGTCCATACTGCAATGTGGACTTCACATACCTGAGTATGCGTCTAGCCGCATCCAAATGCGGTTTCCTTGGAGCCTGCATAAACTGACTTACCAATCCAACAACATAGCTCAAATCTAGCCTGGTAATAGTCATATAAATCAAGCTTCCTACTATGCGTCTGTACATAGTAGGGTCTTCCAGAAGCTCACCTGTATCTGCGCTCAGCTTTACATTCTACTCCAAAGGAACTGAAATAGGCTTACAGCCTGTCATCCCATATTTGGACAGCATGTCCAATCCATACTGCCTCTGCAAGAGCTGTATCCCACTTGGTGATCTAATCACCTCAATGCCCAAGAAATAATGCAGCTCTCCCAAATCCTTCATCTCAAACTTCTGATTCAATAGCATTTTCACATGAAGGATATCTTCATCACTGTCACCTGTCATAATCAAATCATCAACATAAATGACAAGTAGCATAATACCTTTCTCTGTTTTTCTCACATAAAGTGAGAAGTCTGCCTTGAAAACTGAAAGCCAATAGTGACAAGATACTGTCCTATCTTGTCAGACCATGCTCTAGGTGCTTGCTTCAAGCCATACAAGGCTTTCTTCAACCTGCACACAAACTCAGGATGAACAGCATGCACATAACCTGGTGGCTGCTCCATATAGACCTCTTCTTGCAAATCACCATGCAAGAAGGCATTCTTTACATCCATCTGATGTAAAGACCATCCCTTTGATGCAGCCATAGCAATGACTGCTCTTACGGTTGCCATCCTTGCAACCGGACTGAATGTTTCTTCATAGTCAATGCCATATGTTTGTGCTTACCCCTTGACTACTAATCTTGCCTTGTATCTGTTCACAGAACTATCTGCATTGTGCTTCACCTTATAAACCCACTTACAGCTAATTGCATTCTTACCTTTAGGCAAAGGTACCAATTCCCATGTAGCATTTGCTTCCAAGGCATCCATTTCTTCATCCATGGCTTTCTCCCATTTTTCTTTTCCCATGGCTTGCTCAAAAGAAGTGGGTTCTGGTTCCTGTATCACTTTGACCATATATGCATAGTGAATGGCTTTAAATCCATCATATTTCAACCTATCCACAGGATACCTAGCTCTCGTAGACCTGCGCAAAGTAGGTTCACTCCCAGGTGCTCTCAAAACATCCCTGGTCTTCCTTACTCCAGGTGTAACAATAGAAGGAATACCCAACTCATCATCAATGCTCTGTTCTGAGCCACTGGATTCACCATCCACATAAGAGTGACTTGCATTCACATCAAACATGGGCTGATCAACCTTCTCTTTTCCTTTTCGTGATACCTATATACCACTATCTGCATTGCTTTGAGAAGATTCTCCTGATCTCAATCTGCCTGTCCATGGCGAAGAATGTGAACCACTGCTAGAGGACACTCCAGGTCCACTAATATTTTGCGACTGCTGCTGTGAATTCTGTGCAGCATTACCATTTTGTGCATCTACATCATCAATCACATTTACTTGTTTATACCAGCTACTCATCTCATTAAAAAAAACATCTCTGCTCACTGTAAACTTACGAGTAGAAGGGTTATAGCATCTATACCCTTTTTGCTGCAGAGAGTAACCAATAAAGATGCACTTCTCAGCTTTTGGATCCAACTTGGATCTCAACTCATCTGGCACATGTACATAGGCAATGCAACCAAAAATTTTTAAATGAGAAATATCTGGTTTCCTACCAGTATACCTCTCCTTTGGAGTCATCCCATGTATTACTGCAGTGGAAATCCTATTCATTATGTAGACTGTTGTAGCAACTGCCTCAACCCAATAAAAATCTGGCAGGTCTTTTTCATTGAGCATGGCACGAGATACCTCTCCAATATGCCTGTTTTTCCTTTCTACAATTCCATTTTGTTGTGGGGTATGACTGCATGAATATTGCTGCTTTATGCCATGCTCCTGCAAGAACCTTGCAAACTCATTTGAGAGGTACTCTCCCCCTCCATCTGACCTTAGGCATTTTATTTGCAGGCCTGTTTCTTTTTCAACCATAGCTTTAAGAGATTTGAAATGCCCAAAAACTTCACTTTTCTTTTTCATAAAATACACCCAAACTTTTCTTCTATAGTCATCAATAAAAGTGACAAAATAATGACAGCCTCCAAGAGATGCAGCTTTAGTAGTCCACACATCAGAGTGGATTAATTCCAATGGCTTCTCACTCTCTTGAACATGTCTAGGAAATGGTTTCCTTGCCTGTTTTCCGAATTGGCAGGCTTCACATACCTTATGCATTTCTGCAACCTTGAATTTAGGCAATCCTGCAACAATATTTTGGGCCTGCATTGATTTAAGTCGCTGTACATTAACATGACCAATGCGTTTATGCCAGATATCAATATCTGCAACTACACCGGTCCCATGTGCAAACATTGTTGCACTCAATTCAGACATGTCTGCATCCAACGTAAACATTATGCCCTTCTTCTTTCCTTTTGCTATCAAGCGACCTTTATTTTTCATATCCTCAACAAAGCATCCATGAGGATTAAATCTGACCTGCAAGCCCTGCTCAACCATTTGACCAACAGAAACCAGATTCTTGGTGATATTCGGGAATGAAATACATCGGACAGGTATTTCTTTTTCCCATCCTGCATAGACAAAGGAATTTTTCCAATCTACACAATAGGAAGGATGTGCAATATCATCACCAGTCTCCACAAATCCTGGTTTTTCCATTTTCCTTGCATCCTCCATCCATTCTGCATGACCTGTCATGTGGTTTGATGCACCTGAGTCAACATACCACACATCGTTGCTTTCTTCTGCACTTGTCACAGAATTGTTCATGTGCTGCACCATAAACAAATGCTCATTTATGTCATCACCCTGTCTACTAGAAGATGCATAATTCCCTTGTTGCAATTTCCCATTCATGATGTCATTCTGCTTTTTATAGCAGTCTTTAGCCATATGACCCATTTTACCACAGTAGTAGCATTCAACATTGCTGTTTGCATTTTGGCCTCTTTGCCATCCACCACGACCTCTTTGGCTCCCCCTGCCTCTACAGTTACCACGTCCTCCTCCATAGGACTGGTTTTCTTGAGTTTGATGCATATTCTGATTTCTACCACGGCCTCCAAATCGGCCTCCTCTACCTCTGCCTCTACGTCTTCCAGCATTTGAGTAGAAGACAGCTTCTTTTGAAGTTCCTCCTGAAGAAGATGCACCACCATTTCTTTGCTCCTCAGAAATTAGAAGAGCAATCAACTCCTCAAAATCAAGAAATCTTTCACGGACGGAAATGGATGTTCAGAACTGTGCATAATCCTTTCCTAGACCATTCAAGGTCACAGAAACTAAATCATCATCTTCCACTGGCGACCCAATGGAAGCAAGTGCATCTGCAATCTTCTTCACCTTCATGTGGTAGTCATTGATGCTCATACTTTCTCTTTGCACATTATGCAACTCTTGCTTGAGCTGCATTTTCCTGGCTTGCGTTTTGTGCTATACATTTTTGACAAAGTATCCCATGCCTCCTTTGGCGTACTTGCATCCTGAATATGCACAATCATAGAGTCTGAAATACTGATAGAGACAGCCAGTACATAACTTTCCTGGCTCTCTCATGCCATGCTTTGAATGCCTGCATTTGCTATTGATTGGGAACATCAGAAAGAACTGGTTCTTCTTCATTTCTTGCAACAAATTCCCAATATCCTTTTCCCATAAGGAAATTCGTCATTCTAAACTTCCATGCTTGGAAGTTTTTCTTGTCAAGCTTTTTAGTGACAATCTGTGGAAGAGAATCAGACGCCATTATAGAACACTGCAAAAAATTCTGTCACTCCTAAAAAACACAGCTTCACCCTCACAAGGGCAAATCTGCAAAACTGGCGAAAGTGGTATTTGACCACATAGTCACTTCCTAGTGACGATTTTGCATAAACAAGAACCAAGGATGATTTTGTAACTCCCAATGTCTCTGCACACAAGCATACGATGCAATTTCTGTGGTAACTTTTCACCGACCTATAGAACAGTGGTCGCGCAGCATAAAACATGGCCTTTTCTTAAGTGCGTGTAGAAAACTTCCGCCTCTAGAACAGGCCCCGAAATGGCCTCAAATCCAAAAAACAGGGTCATCTTGCTTCACCGCGAAGGGCGTCTCAACCTGAGACAATGCACTCTTGCAATTTCTAGCTGTGCTACCTGCAGAGATCTGCTCCCAAAACAGAAAATGAAAGAAACACTGCTCCTCTTACCAGAACACCGTGAGCTTGGCTTGCTTTCTTGAGCTCCTTACCACGAACAAGGCTCTGATACCATGTCAAGATTGTGAGAGAGAAGGAAGGAGTCTCACTTGTAGCTATCTTGCTTGCACAATGGGGGAATACACACAAAGGTGGAGGCTGAAAACAGTTTTCCTCTTCTTAGTTGTGTAAGCCAAAAAGAAGTCAAGTACAAAGAAATAGAAGAACCCTATATATGGGTCTCAAACCAAACTCAACTAACTAAGGTGGCATACTAACTGAGCCACGAACTAGAGTAGATAAGGATAGCTGTCATCTAGCTATTATTCATGGGTGGTGTACCAACCGCATCTACAACTGACAAGTCGGTGACATAAATGCACAATAGTCACCCTGGCATATCACGAGTGGAGCTCGATATCTCAACACAGGCGTCTTTGAGTATGCTCCCGAAGCGTAGTTCCACAAAGATGGCCAGAAACCCTGCAAGCATGGATGGAGGTTTGAAACAAGGTGGCACCGCAACCACGAATGGTTCATCAAGCATCAATACCACTGGAATCAAGAAATCACTCCAAACCCAGGTTGCTTTATTATTAAATCATAGGTTATAACTATCTAGGTGAAAAACCATATTCACATGCATCAAATTAATTGTGTGTCTCATAATTCCCTAAGTATGAACATAGTTGTGATGTATGTAACGAACAAGATAATCTCCGTTGTAAGATGACATCGTAATAGGTGAAATTGATTAGAAACTACATCGTACATTACCAAAAATTCTTGCATAAAGTGCATTACTCCTTGCACAAGTTCTTGCTTAAAATGCATTTCAGAGGACATTGAAAGAAACAAAGTGCATGTCCGTATCACAAGAAGGATTCTAAGGTACATGTAATAATCTGCAGAAAAGATTAAAGTGCAGCTAGACTCATACAATGATCACATAAAGCTAGATCATTCAATAAGGTTATAGATCGTGTAAATAATAACATGGAGGATAATGTTAAGATTGCATGCCTAGAAAGTACCTTGGCATGTGTGGCATAAAATAACGTATGGATTATATCAAAATTGTAAGCATTGAAATGAAGGCATGGCATTGTGTCGCGTGCATTAAAGTTGTTGGGAAAATTCAACGTTGTTTGTAATCTACCAAATGGGACTGAGATCCATGAGTCCCATGCCAAAGTCCTTGGTGACTTCAAGAGGGATAGGTAAAAGCTTAAGCGCCTATGAATATTATTAAGAGGGCTTAAGAAGGTTATACCTAAGACAAAGTAGGGATGTTCTAAATAGAACCATCTTGGCCAACCATGGTCAAGGGGATAGAAAATCTTGATCAATTAAGATCAAAGATAAAGGTACATATGTACTTTCAGGGATCTAGAAGATAACCAGCAAGTTGACCAATCAAGGACAACGGGGTTGTCCATGATCTATTTTACAAGGAGATCTAAGGTAAGGATAATTAGGGTCGGCAGGGCACAAACCCTAACCCGAAGATAAAGGGAAAACAAGCAACCTAGCTTGCCAAGCCCTTGGGAATCTCGCCAAGTCGAGAACGATCCAGGATCGAATGTTGGGAGCATTCGGGAAGAAGAAATCACACCTTGGCAATTGGTCGTACAAACGACCTCTGAAATGATCGTGATTGTAGACTTAGGTACATTGTTTGAAATTCTTTGCTCAAGGAACTAATTCAAGGCAAAACACTTAATGCTTCAGGTTAAAAGCCTAGAGGGAGAGGCAGGTTCAGTTATCTCCGACTGCCTGCTTGGAACTATCCAAGGGGGTTGTTAGATGCGTCGGGTATATTGTAATATACCCCCCCTTAAAATTTTTAATTTTAATACAAAATTTTTAACTCCCTCTCTCTCTCCCGCAAACAGCACGCCGGGGGGAGAGAGAGAGAGAGAGAGAGGGAGAGTGAAGTGAGTGAAGGGGGGGGCATGCAGCCCCCCAGATGGAGGGTGGCGTCATCTCCCTCCCTTACCACCTCCCCCCACCTTATAAGAAGCCTTCCCCCCCCCCCCCCCCGTCATCCTGGACAGCCCCCCTCATCGTCAGAATCCCCTGCCCTGGTCGTCAGTGCGCCCCTCCCTCGTCTGCTGCACAGCGGCCCCCTCATCGTCCTGGACAGCCCCCCTAGTCACATCAGAAACCCCCCTCCCCCCCCTGTGGTCTCCAGTAGGCACTGCCCCTCCCCCTAGCCGTGAGAGAGAGAGAGAGAGAGAGAGAGAGAGAGAGAGAGAGGGGGGGGAGAGGGGGAGGGAGGGAGAGAGAGAGAGAGAGAAGAGAGAAGAAGGAGAATGAGAAGGAGAATGAGAAGAGGGAGAGAGAGAAGGAGAAGAAGAGAAGAAGAAGAGGGAGAGAGAGAGAGAGGAGAAGAAGAAGAAGAAGAAGAAGAAGAAGAAGAAGAAGAAGAGGGAGAGAGAGAGAAGGAGAAGAAGAGAAGAAGAAGAGGGAGGGAGAGAGAGAGGAGAAGAAGTGAAGAAGAAGAGGAAGGGAGAGAGAGAAGGAGAAGAAGAAGAAGAAGAAGAAGAAGAAGAAGAAGAAGAAGAAGAAGAAGAAGAAGAAGAAGAAGAAGAAGAAGAAGAAGAAGAAGAAGAAGAAGAAGAAGAAGAAGAAGAAGAAGAAGAAGAAGAAGAAGAAGAAGAAGAAGAAGAGGGAGAGAGAGAAGGAGAAGGAGAAGAAGAGAAGAAGAAGAAGAGAAGAGAAAGGAGTTTGGAAGCTTCCAACGCATCTCCTTTAGGAGCTGTTTCACCCGCAAGACCTGGCTTAATTTTTCCTTAATCTATGACCACATTGATTCAAGTGCCAAGGCCGTGAGGATTAGTGGGAAGCTGCTGGACAATTTGCAGGAAATTCCTGCGGATCTAATAGCTATCCCCGCACACGAAGGCCACTAGATTTCCACAAAAGATGGCACCCAAGAGGCAGGCAACTCTAGCAACTCTGCAGGTGTTTCTACCCAAGGCGGAGGAGTGGTTGCTAACGGGGTTTCGAGTGTCAAGAATCAGGTCCATGATCTTGCACTCCTTGTCGATGAACTCAATATGTTAAATGATTACATAACCTCGTATATACAAAGTTCATGAAATACGTATTGAATAAATTCATAGGGAATTTTTGCATTAGACACTCTCATAAAAATTGTTTCATTGCATTGTTTAAGAAGGTTCTCTTGAATTTAATAAAAAAATTCTAGCACATGAGTTGCATGAATATTTGCAAACACAGGGGTGATTTCATGGAAGTCGGCTGCACTAATGGAACGACTCAGTATTACCTTCGTGTCCCAAATATATTAATTATGCTCCATCGTGTATTGATTTGGAAATGGCATATCCTACGGTCTTCTCTTGAGATTGATAGTAAAATGCATAAAGTATCACATTCATATTAGATACATGCAAGGAAAACTTCTACATGCATGGGAAAGATTCTCGCATAAACAAGTAACATGTTAAGTCGCATGCATTGAAAGGACCTTCGCATGTGTCGTACAAAACTATTGCTTGTGACTAGTATTTAACATGGGTTTCTTTCATACCTTAATTGCATGATCATGAAAATATAAGTGCATGGAAGGGTAGACATATCTTAAGGGTCTTTCTCTTGAATTGATTAGTGAAATCAAGTGATATGGTTGGCGCATTCATACTAAGATGCATATGAAGGAACTATTGCATGCATGGGTAATATCAAGATTGCACGCATAGAAAGATTGCATGAAATTAATGTGCATTAGAATGTTTGAATTCATGCTTTGTACATTGGCCTTGAAATCATTGAGTAAAGCCAATACTTGTCTTAATCAACGTAGTTAGACAAGCTCAAAGAAAGGGTTAGGAAGGGACAAACATTAGTGCATGTGAGTACTATTGAAAAAGGGGGTTAAGATAAGGTATTCTTGTATCACCAAAAGTATCCTTGGTCAATTAGGGATCAAAGGAAAGATCACATAGATACTTCAAGGGATCTAGGAGATAACCAGTAAGTTGACCAACTGAGGACAACGGGGTTGTCCATGGTCTATCTTACAAGGAGACCTAAGGTAAGGATAATTAGGTCGGTAGGGTACAAACCCTAACCCAAAGATAAAAGGGAAATAGGAAACCTAGCTTACCAAGCCCTTGGGATCTCGCCAAGTCACGATCGGATGTTGGGAGCATGTAGGAAAAAGGAATCACACCTTAGCAGTTGGTCGTACAAATGACTTTTGAGATGATCGTAATTGTACACTTAGGTACATTGTTTGAACTTCTTTGCTCAAGGAACTAATTCAAGGCCAAACACTTAATGCTTCAGGTTAAAATCTTGGAGGGAGAGGCAGGATCAGTTATATTTTACTGTCTACTTGGCCCTATCCAAGGGGGTTGTTAGCTGCGCCGGGTATATGGGCCTAACTCGCCGCAAGAGGTCTCTCCGTGGGTGCTACTTGGAGCAGGAGGACGCTTGGGTGCCAGGGGAGGCTCTCGCTGAAATTTCCTTGCCTCCGGATCCCGCACAAGAGGTTGACGTGACTCGAGATGGGATCTTGAGGCCCGTGTACTAGTCTACGGGCGGAACTTGGAGCAGCGATCCTGTAGATTGCTAGGATAGCCTTCGGGCATGATACTTAATGTATTCCGGGACTATGATAAATAAAGATTAGATATTTGAAAAAGGAACTTGCTTGACATTGTTTTTTTTGTGTCGGTGCCTAAGTTACGTGAAGGAACCTGTGTTTAAATTGATTAATAAAGGAAGCTGCGTTTGCACATCTTCTATTTGAAGTATGTTTCTCTCCAAGTTCCATTCCCCAACTAGTAATGGAACCCCCAAAACATAGTCTAGAAATCGAAGGGTAGTTGGCAATTCGTAAGAGCCTAAGGAGTTTATGACCAAAGTCCCCTAGTATCCTTACCTCCTCCTACCGACTAGAGTTTCCTACAACAAGATCTTTCGCATCATGATTGGTCTCAACTCACTAATGTGAAACAAAAAAAAAAAAAACCCCATGGAGTAGGTTTTATTCACGTTGGCCTTGGGGAGGTCTAGTGCTATCAAGAACACTTCCTAGGTCAGTACTCTTTGTTCACCAAAATACTGCCTCAGTTGACGATCTATACTCAGTCATCCATCTTTTAGTGTAGTAGGTAATTAGATAACTAAGCAAACCGAGGAAAGTGCAGTGGACGTGACTTGGGTCTGTCCTACGAAAGGGTGGTCCCGGTTAGCTAGGAACTTTTCTCAAAAGACGTGATAATGAGACTAACACCAATGACTAATATGGTTCATAACTCTCATTCACGTGGTAACTTCTGTGATGGGTGGCTACAGTCCTTGTCAATCCAAAAAATATCGAGTTACAATCCTTGGGTCTTTTTGCTCAAGATCTTCTTTATTTAATGATTTTAAAGTCCATTTTATCAGAAGTTGGAAAATTTTTAAATTAAAGTCAGGATATCACATCCTCTCCCCCTTAGAGGAATTGAGATATCCTCATCTCGAATGAAACTGGGGATATTGGTTACATAACGATTCATGATCAATTCAAGTGGCTAGCTATAGTTCTTGTCAATCTAGAAAAGGTCGGGTTACCATTCTCAGGTCTTTTTGCTCGAGATTTTCTTTATTTAATGATTTTAAAGTCCATTTTTCCAAAAGTTGAAAAATTTAAATTAAAGTCGGGATATCACATCCTATCCCCCTTAGAGGAATCGAGATGTCCTCATCTCGAATTAAACTGGGGATATTGGTTATATAGTGATTCATGATCAATCCAAGTGGCATCCTCTTCAAGGTAGTCTTTCCATTGAACGAGATATTATCTAAGGGCTTTGCTTCTTAGGTTTCTTGAGTTGTTCTTTTAGCTCAATGGCCTCAGGAATTGACATTCGATAAGGTTGTTTGGCGATGCGGGCAGTGCCTAGAATGAGTTGAATTTCATGATCTACTTCCCTTAGGGGTGGGAGCTTTGTCAGGTCTTCTGGAAAAATATCCACATATTCTTTTACCCAAGATGGTTGATCCTTGGCTTGACTATCCGACCCAGCCTTGTCAAGTTTAATTAGATAGACGGGTAATCCTTTCTTCAATCCTTGAAAGGTCACTGTAGCCTCTGGTGTCTCTTCATATCAGGCATATCTCTTGGGAGGTATATCGACAACCAAGAGAGGATTATTGAGAGTGATTCTTATTTATGTTCATGTACTATTGAAAGAGAGTATATGTGAGAGAGTGTGTGTATGAGAGGTAGCCAATTTTTCTCAAGAAACATTATATCTGCATGTGAGAGATTGAGAGAAAAACTATGAAGACTATGAAATATAAATACTATGTGATGAATTTCATTCAAAGTTGATCATTCATTTGTGTTCTATTAGCTCTTTGTGGTTTATATGAAGAATATGTTGAAGCTTTATTGTGATAAATCCGCAGGAGATTCACTATATGATGTTGCATGAAGATTTATTGTTTTTGGTGTTCTCCTTCTTATGTGGTTGATTAAAGTATGAAAAACAAGCTTGTTGGTATAGATTTTCTTATAGTAGCTTTTCCATTTTCTTGATGTTCCTCTTGGGTCTCCACACCCACTCTAATTCGCTCACTCAATCATTTTCTTACATTCTCTATCATTCACCCACTAACCACGTCATTCACTCTCATAAACTCCTCTCAATTTGCATCAATAGTACAAATTCTTTCTCTTTCCACACTCCTTCCTTTTCTACCCTCTCTTCTGTTGCAAAAATTTTAAATTCCATTTTCATCCCCAAATTTTATGTAGCATCACATTCTATTATTGCTTACATGTCTATGTAGTCATTTCTAGCAATCCTAAACTTGTACTTTTATGTATCATCATATTCTACCATTAAAATAACATTTCGAGGAAAAAACAAGTAAATTTTACTTCCTAATCTATAATGTTGGGTCCCTTCCCCCATAATTGTGACTTATACAATTTTCTCAAGTCACTTAGTGATGTTGGATAATAAAATTTCATGCTTCATTAATTTGTTGGTTTACTTGGTTTTCTTTTTGTAGAGTTACACAAGCTCATGTGAAATCCATCCTAGGCCATGACATATTCTTATTTTAAAAGTTTGGGGTGGCCACTAAGGAAATTATTCTTAATAAGTTGGACCATGAACAAATAAGCTAGGTAGAGTTAGAATATTGTTTTACTCTATAGGAGCTCAACGTAGTGGAACTTTGGAAATACTCTTATTCCTTCAAGATCTTGGACGCACAAGAATCGAAGGACTACCTCTCACATAGTCTCTCACACACAAATGCAAGAATTTGTTTGTAGTGAGTGGCATGGCCTTCCTTCAATCCCATGAAGGATGTGCTTTTCACACTCCAGGATCCAAGTGAGTGCTCCTTTGACTCTCAACCCTCTATGACCTCCACATGCAAAAGAGAAGCATGGGCATGGCAAGAGAGAGTTCTTAGAGAGAAGATGAGTAGAGCTTATCCTATTGGTCCCTCACCCTCACTCTCACTCTCTTTCTCTCAATCTCTCACTCTCACCATCACTCACAATGAAAGAAGGCAAGTGCACAAATTTTACACACATAAATAGCTTTTTTATTTATTCTCATCCTTTTTATACATAATTTTTAGGGTTAGGGTTTCCCCATCCTCTTGGACATCCATTCCACTAAAGGGCCTCAAGATCAGTCATCTCTTATTGCATGATTTTCCCATGGTGAGAATGAGCTAGAACCTTTGTGGTTTTTCCATAAGAACCTATGCTATCATTACAAATTGCACAGCTTATGGGTTAAAGGATTAATCAATACAATTATTGCAACCATTTTGCAATTCATATGTGCTTCATGAGACTATATTATGGTTAATAGCCCAAATAATATTTTCAAAAATTTAGACTCCTTGTGCTTTCTTGCACCTTGCGTGTTTTGTACTTCTTGCAGTTAACATTATCCCCCTCTTAAACGAGTGCCAGTCCCATGGTACTCTATGTTGTAGATGGCATACTTAAACTTGTTGCTAAGACATGGATGCTATGGATCATGTTGGCTTTGGAGGAGTGCTTCAGATTGTTGATATGGTGTAGAAGCTTATGGTTGTAAGATAAGTTGTTGTTGGAGTGGTCGTACATGTCTTGGTTACTGAGGTTGGTGGGATTCTCTTATTGGTTGTTCTGATGGTGATTATTGTCCTAGTAAGCTTGCATGGTGAGTCAAAGATCGAAAGTATTGGAATGGAAGACCTTAAAGAACAATTAATTCCACGTTGATCCTTGGAATCTTTGGTACCCACAATTGAAAACCTTTTGTGTAGCCTCTGTGTAGGGGATAGTGCTATTATTCTTTTTGTGTACATGACATATTGTGTTGGTCTAGGAGATGACATATTGTGTTGGTCTAGCCTCTATGTAGGGGATAGTGCTATTATTCTTTTTGTGTACATGACATATTGTGTTGGTCTAGGAGATGGGTTGAACTCCACTAAGTGAACTTGAAGTGTTGTCCCGCACTTGAAGACCCAAACCGTGCACAGGTTATGGTGTAGATATTATGTGAGTACATGTGATTATTTAGGTATTACTTAGTACTAATAGACCTTTCGCTAATGGAGTTGGTCTAAGCCTCACAAAGCAATAACCATGACCCCCTTGAGTAGAGTCTCGCAATTAGTGTGGGGATAGCCTAGTGTGATCCTTCCTTTTATCCTATTTGTTAATATTTTCAATCAGAGATCTAGATTCTAGCAAACACAAATAGTCCTTTCAAATGTATATCAAATGGTGCAATGACAATCACACCATTGTGCAATTCACAGCTTCCATAGCCAAGGTAGACCTTATCCTAAGGTAACCTTACATTCTGATGAGGATTCTCCTCCCCATAAAGAAGTGTTGAGTACATCTTACCACATGTTAAGCAAGGCATGAATTTTCCATTTGTGCTATCTTACCCAACATAATCAAAATTCCTTAAAGAAATATATTGTGTCAATAACGTAACGAGATGACTTACAAATCCTTTAAATATAGTTTCACTTTTTAAGTGTTAGTCAACACTTAACCTTGTTGCTTTTGACCATGACTATATCAAATGCACATAAAGACATATGTGCAATATCTTCTGGCAATTAACTCCAACATGATTCTACAATTTAGAATCTCAATTAATCTAGCTACAATTCATAGAGATTAATTATTTATGTGTGTACTAGTATGCTTTCTAGATGAAGTTGTCAATTTGTGTAAGTGTAAAATATAGAAGCTAATATTCTATGTGGCAAAATAATAACCTAGTAGTGAATAACCAAGTTTGGTACGACAATATTGGGAATTTCATCTTTTCCCGCACTTGCGTTCGCCAAACCCGATGTTCCATTGGTAGTGGCAACTTCGGCAACCTCAGGCACTCCCATATCTCTAGCAATACCCATTCCTAGACCGATTGCGGTGATTCCCATGGTCCTTCCACCTCGTCCCTTTGGAGCCATCCTTCGCAAGTGGATTTGAGAGATAAAGAAGGAAAAATGAATTTGAGATGGGAGAGCATAAGAGAATATGGCTTACTCAAAGATCAACATAGGGGGAATTGAGCTAACTCTCTCCCTCGCAGCCTCTCGAGGTAACTTCTCTCTCTCTCTCTCTCTCTCTCTCTCTCTCTCTCTCTCTCTCTCTCTCTCTCTCTCTCTCTCTCTCTCTCTCTCTCTCTCTCTCTCTCTCTCTCTCTCTCTCTCTCTCTCTCTCTCTCTCTCTCTCTCTCTCTCTCTCAAGCTCCTTCTCATAGCCTCTTGAAGGGGTATCCTTCTGCATCCCTCTCTCTCGCAACCTCTCGGGGTCTCCTTGTACTTTCTAACTACTCCCCATGCCTCATATTTATAGCTAAGCAAGAAAAGAATGGTTGTGGTTGGGAAGAAGAGCTCTTTATGGAGGGGATCTTGGAAAAATCAGTGATCTGAAACTTCTAAGATATAGCCTGATGCTCAAATCACAAATCCAATAGTTTTGTTGGCTCTGAAAGGGTGGTAAAACCCCAAGTCACTTGATTAGAAATCTTTCAGATCACTCATTTTTCTTCTCCCTATTTAAAGTGGTGTTTGCTACATGTAAACTGCGATGGCAACACGTGCAATTTTTCCAATCATTCTTTTTTATTAAATTTTCAAAACTTGCTGAAAAAAATCACTTGCTTTTTTTACATGACATCGTGTTCTAGAAATTTCCATATCTCTTTAGGATATTCACAATAAATAATATTTAAAATATCTAAAATATGCTAGTTTTATCCAAAAATCTAATATTTTTAGACCGTCCATATTATACACATTAATGACTAATATGGCTCACAACTCTCATTAATGTTGTAGCTTCCATGACGGGTGGCTACAATCCTTGTCAATCCAAAAAAATATCGGGTTACGATTCTCAGATTTATTTATTTATTTATTTAACTATATCTAATTTTTTTACTTTAGTTAGTCTTTAGTTAGTAACTTCACTAACTTATTAATTGACTAAGTAACTTTTGAACTAACCAACTAACTTTTATTACATGGGAGTATTACATTGGGGGTCATGGAAGTGACCCTTAGCTGGGAGGGTGGGTCTCAGGGGGCCAATGACCCCCTCATGGGGGTCTAAGGATAGCACCCTTGACTTGAAGATAAAGAAAATATTCATTGGAATATTCCATGGTGGCCAACTAGGAAATATTCTATCGTCAAAATGAATCTTGCTCATGAGTAACCAAAGCTCAGTGAGATACAAATGCAATGTCTAGATGATATTGTACCAATTTTTAGGAAGATCGTATCTATAGGGGTAAAGCTACATATCTATCTAAGCTTTGTCTCTTTTCAATGTTATTCTACTCATATGCACATGTTGGGAATCAGGATCTCTACTAGCATTATGGCATCACTTTCACAAGTCAACCTAAATGAGGTTTGACTTGTAGTTATCTTGTATGCTAATTAGTAAGCCCATAGTATTGCCATGAGCTTGGCCATTTGTCTTTAGATAGTATGGAGATGATTTCGATGAATGACCAAAACCTTGATAGTAAATGTTCTATATCTTTGTTAATTAAGTGGATACCTTGGTCACTAACAATTCCAATAAGGCATCCAAATCTTGGCATCACCTGATCCCATAGGAATTTAGCCATGGTTTTGGCATCATTTTTGTGTGTGCCTCTATCTTCTGTCCATTTATTCATGTAGTTGGTTGAAAAAATGATATGTCAAGGTTGCAAGTATTATGCTACAAGATTGATTGGTCCCATCAATTCAATTCCTTAATTTTTGAAGGACCAATTGACTATCACTTATGTTAGTTCCATTTTATCTTTCTTCACTAGCACCTTGATGCATTGACATTCATCATAATGTTTCACAAAGCACGCCAAATCTTTAAATATTATAGGCCACTAGAGTTATGATTGTAGAACCTTTCATACTATATTACACCGACATCAAAATATCCTCTTACTATTCCTTTGTGACTCTCCTATAATTCATCCTCTATTTTGTGCTAATAAACACATCTTCTAACCATACTCTCTAATCCCAATCAGTAGAGTTGTCCTACTATTATCTTATAGGGATCTCGTTTTAGTGAGAAGGCACATAAGTCTTGCCTTTTTTATTTACCATTCTAGTAATCCATTCTCAAGAATTTGCATGATATCATCAACCCAATAGGATGTAAGATTGGCCTTAAATAACTGGAATTTTGTTGCATCATGAGTTAGTGTTGAGGAGAGTGTCATCGATTGCTTTCTCACTACTCATTACACAAGACATGTGATCAACCATGTAGTGTTATCTTTATTTTCATATGATCACCATTAAATCAAACTCTAGTAGTAGTAAAATCCATCAAGCTATTGGTTTGGGGCACATAGCTTGTTCACTAGGCGTAATAGAGCTTGATGTTCTACAAAGAAAGTGAAGCCAGTGGCAAAAATATAGTGATGAAACTTTTCATAGAGTACACTATACCTAACCCTTCCACTTTTGTTGTGGAATAATTCATTTCTATATCTATAGATTGTCTATTGGTAAAGCTAATTAGAAATTCCAATGTTATGCTCACCAAATTTGTACAATACTACTCCAATAGCTACATTAGATTCGTCAATATGTATATGGAATGTTATAGTCTAGTTTGGGGATCATAAGTATCTAGGTAAAGGCCAAAGGCCAAAGGCCATATGGATACCCCATGTAATAGTATACATTTCATAGTCATATATAAGTAAAAACAAAGAAAAATAAGAGTAACTAGATATCTACTAAAATTTAAGTTGACTCCTCTAACAAGCCTAGAGAAATCCTCTAGTAGTTGATCAAAATTCATGTCCATGGACATCACCGCCTAGACTCCCCTTGATAAAAATTAGTTTTAGTTGAGGATGGGAATCTTAGCTCCACTTCACAAGAGAAGCATATACAAGTCACCCCTAACAACAATTTAATGCCCACCTAAGAAAGGTCACTCTATAACCAATCAAAGGTGAGAGTAGGGCTGAGACTACACTTGGTTCAATGAGAGTGAGAAATGAGGAGTAGAATGTTGATTCCTCGACCCACCATAAGGCCCAATGTGCCCCCAATATAACAAGCACCATCGATAGTCACTGCGTCTATAGGACAGAGTCTAGATGAGTTTAAGGTGGCTGAGCTAATAGCCAATTTTTTGGCAGATATGAAGAAAGAGATCTTAGCTTAAGTAAACCCCAATATGAAGGGAGTTTATAATGTTAGCCAACCTACTAGTGTGATAGGATCAACTCCAAAATCTAGTCAAAGGAATTCCACACCACCAAGGCCCAACATATGGTGTGAAAAATGTCATGCTTTCTATCATTTAGCAACAGAATGCCCCACACCAAGTAGAGTGGTTCCTAATCAACCGAGAAATTTGTTTTGTAGATATTGCTTAATAAGAAATCACGTGGTGGATTAATGTTGGGTTAACCAAAAGTGCAAATGCAAATCAATTATAATTATATGGATAGTCAAAATGTGACATTTGATAGGACCTCCTAATAGGCCATTTATGCCGAGAGGTATGCCGACCCAAGGGACACCTTCAATACCAAGGAATCAAGGGCATGAGGGATATTTTGGAAATGGGAGGAGACCTTCATCGTATAGAAATCCTAATTTCAGAAGAAATAATAACACAAGAACAAGTGTGGTTTACTAGAGATGTGAGCAACCTAGACACATGGCTAGGTTTTGCCCAAATAAGCAAAAGAGAAAAGATTATGTCCCTTTGTGTGCCAAGTGTGTTCGTAAAGGCCATTATGAAAAGTATTGCCTACTAAAAAGTACATCTCCATGAAGCCAAGATAAGGGTAAAGGCATGGGTGACTCGGACGCAAACCTACTAGAAATTGTAGAGGATTTAGAGTAAGGCCAATTAAGAAAAAACACATCACCTTTAACTCATACGTAATGATTGGGGCAATCAGTCGATCAAAATCAAACCCAATAATTATCTTAGATAAGGAACAGGATCTAGGTTTGAGCCTAATGGTGCTAAGGTTGAGACTCCAAAATGGGAGAGACCTTTGCCAAAACACTCAGAAGATCATGACATAGAAAAAGATGCGACAGATTCACCACCTAATTTAGAATATCATCTTGATTTTCCCATTTCTTTAAATTTCCCAAAGATTAAGAAGGGAGTAGCTCCATTTCCTTAAAGACTGAAAGCATCAAAAATAGTTAAAAATAATGACAAGGAGAAAGCAAAATCTTTTGATGCATGGAATGAACTGTAAAGTTTATAATTGTTTAATAACTTGAGACAATTACTAGAAATTGCTCCTACTTATAGAAGAGAGATATATTGTCGATCAGTAAGGTGAAGAGCTAAATGAAACAATCCTATGACTGTCTCACCAAACACAAAAGTTGCTAATAGGAATAAAGGTGTTCAATCTATAAGAATTGTGAATTTATTCTTGGATCCAAGGGCTCCATTTGCGGACATGGAAATGATGAAGCACATGATATTTGAGGCTCAGCTGATGCGAAGCGGCAGCAGTGAATTTAATGACAAAAGAACCAATGCTTAAATTAGGATTGAATGATAAGGATATTACAAGTATTGTTCTACATTTAGCTGATCAAAGGAAAGTGACGCCCTTAGATCTCTTATGTCAAATTCTGACTGTGATCATAGGGTTGGACTTTAGCATTAACTTTTTGGTAGTGCGACCTATTCAAGGAGCTACTTCATACCCAATTCTTTTGGGAAAACCTTGGTTGTTGTAGTCTCGATGTGGACCAAAGCTGCCATAAAGGTATTATAACAATAGGACCCAAGCATGATCATGTACAATTGAGAGTTGTGGCCAAGGAGTTTTTGCATGAACCCATGGAGACGAGCATGGATACGAATCAATCTAATAGCCCTAATACAAAGGATGATTTAATGAGAGCTCAAAGACTAAGAAAATTTATGATTGGTTATATAGGGATCTACATCATCAAGCCTCGTTAGATCGGGATAAGACAATAATCAATATGGTGCACCAAAAGAATGTTGCAAAACCCTTAGGAATGGGTCAATATTCTATGCACTATTCTTCAAAAGATGTCAGTGATAGTGATATAGCTAACTAGTTGACTACTTCTGATAGTGCTTAAACCAATCTATTGGAAGTTTCCGTGGATGAGGAAAATGTGAGAGATGAATGGGAGATTTCTAGTATTGATGCTTGAAGCTTAGTGAGAGAGTGTACAAGGTCAACTATTAGTGAAATACAAGAGCATGATCATTTCCAAGATTTCTTCTTTGAGTTTAATTCTCGAGTCATTACACAAGAAAAAGAGTCGGAGTATGAAATAGAGGAGACATCTGAAGAAACAAATACTAGAGAATTTATAAAAATTCTGGAGATTAATGAAATGGTAACAGAGAATACACCTATTATCTTTGCTCCTATGAAAATGGATGAGATTCTATTTGGGTTTGATCAATTACATTTGTCTATTCAATAGATCTACTTATATTATTGGAGAGAGAGAATGCGAGAATTCCAATGTAATAGGAGCTATAGGTCTTTCCAATCTCTATCTTGTAAAGAAGGTGACGATAATCCTTCAAATGGTGGAATTGTCTCTGTTATGTTACAATTATAGATTTGAAAGAGAAATGGGAGAATGAGCTTAGTTCTCACCATAAAGTAGTGGAGATGCCTCAAGAAATTGCATCTTATTCAATGGATGAGCTAGAGGATGAAATTTTATGTAATAAAGATGAGGTTTCAGAGGATAGTGATCTCATTCAACCACTCCTGAATAAAATCGCTCAACTACAAATAGATAAAGCTGCTACAAAGTGAGAAGCGTTAAAGAACAAGAAGTTGTCTCAAACCTTACAGTTATAGTATACCAAAGAGATGAATCATTTAGAAGATATTGTAATTCAAACTGAGAATTTTACCGAGCAAGTGTTACAAGAGAAGCGAAACATGGAACAAGTACAATTTCAATTGATGGATCAATTAACTATGAGGGATGCAACAATTAGTGCTTTGTAAGCAGGAGCAAACTCAACACTTAAAAAATGGAAGATTCATGATATTTACTCATAGGGGGTAGGGGGATACAAATGTCCCTTGGCTCTATCATCAACTACGTTGAATTAATTATCCCAAATGGGGAGTGTCTTTAAGATCAGGGATGGAAAATTTATCTTCATGAGTAAGTGATGAATGTGGTAAGAAAAGGATTTTACCACATCATGCTGAAAAGATTATGGACTTTACAATTTATGGTGATGGGATTAAACCATATCTTTCGTGGCATGAACCAATGTCTCCAACAAATTTCACAAAGCTTAAGAGAATTATTTACTATTTAAGGTATCATATACAAGGAGAAGCAAATGAAAATCTTCACTTATTGATACTTAAGCTACAACTAATGAAACGGAGGTAGACTTATTAAGATCAGCAATGCCTTCAGTGTCATAATCAAATTCTATGAAGTTATCACCATACTTTGCATGACCAAAGTAAGAATAAACACACAAATACAAAGTACTTTTTAAAGGACTTGCAAGTGTCAATGGGGAAGAAAGACATGTTAGTTTATTACATGGTCGAGATCACTGATTTTTCACCACCAAAGGAGTCTTCCAAGGCATTAGTTGTGCATCAAATGTCCTTTAGACCTCCATCTCAAGATTCACCAGCTAAGGTTAATGATGGGCAATTTACACGAGTGGGTAATAGGCTATGTCATGTACCCATGATGAGATCTACTGAGACGCCAAGTATCAAGCCTAATAGGGTTCAGACAGCTTATGTGCGCAATTTCAAATTTGAAACAACACGTTTTAAAGTTGCATCTGATAAGTTTCTATTATTGGGTAGTCAATTACAAGGTGTTGCTTTGGAGAAATTATAAAATTTTCTTAAGAAATATTTTCATATATTTGCCCAAAGCTATGCGGATTTGAAAGGCATGAAACCTAAATTGTGCCAACATTATATTGATATTGAACCTATTGTTAGACCTATGTACCATCGTCAACAACGCACAAATCCTAATTATGCGGATAAAGTGCATGTTAAAATTACTAAGTTGTTAAATGTGAATTTTATCTATCTTGTCACGTATGGTGACTAGTTTCACCTATAGTCATTGTTCTTGAGAAAAAGCATACTTGTAAATATCATTTTCCTTTGTCTTTTTCAAATCAATTGTTAGATTGAGTGGCAGAACACCAATTATACTCCTTTATAAATGGGTTTAGTAGCTATAATCAAATTCTAATAACCTTGAAGATCAACCCAAAACAACTTTTACTACAGAGTGGGAGGCTTTTGCCTATAGGGAAATGCAATTTAACACAATATTGGTGAGTTTGGAAATCTCCCAATTCCCATTTTTTGAATACTAAAAAGGTGGCACCCGAATAACATGCCCATAAGTTTCTCAAAACCATATGATGTGATCTATCATTGAAAAGTGCTTAAAAAATGGAATCAATTGAGCTATAGAGCGCTTGATTTGGAGTTATAGTGTTCAAGTTATGACAAATCCAAAAATTTTACCATGTGTCCCAAACTATTGGGAAATTCCCATTTTTCCCAATATGGTGTTATTTGGTTTGTGTAACGCTCCAATTACTTTTCAAATATCAATGATGGTAATTTTTCAAGATATTCTAATTAAATAAATGAAAGTCTTCTTAGATGACTTCTGTGTACATGGTGATAAAGAAATATGACTATCATTTGGAAAAGGTGTTTCAACATTGTGAGAGTACATGAGCCACTTTGAATCGAGAGAAGTATGTTTTTGGAGTGCCACGGGGTATATTATTAAACCATGTCGTTTCAGGTCAACGACATCACAATGGATCTGGCAAAAGTACAAAAAATTGTTGATTTACCTTCACTCCAAAATTTGAAGCAATTAAGAGTGTTTCTTGGTCATCTAAATTTTTATCGACGTTTTATCAATCCATTTACAGTATTAGATTCACATTTAACCGCCTTACACAAAAAGAAGTGACCTTATGATTGGGATTCAACATGTCAAGCTACATTTGAGAAACTAAAAATTAAATTGATTGAATGACCAATTTTGATTTCACATGATTGGATTAAAGACTTTCATATTCATACCGATGCTTCTATGGATAGAATGGCAGATGTTCTATGCCAAGCAAACGATAGAAATAACAATCATCCAATTTATTATGCTAATCGTCATTTAAGTGATGTGGAGAAAAATTATACTACAACTGAGAAATATTGTTTATCAATGGTTTTTTCCATTACTAAATTTTGGCATTATTTATTAGGCAACAAGTTTATCTTCTATGTGGATCATGAAGCATTGAAGTACTTGTTAAATAAATACTATGAAAAAAATGAAGATCTTCCATCATATTTGATGATGCTAGTGCTTGCTTCTCCTCTCCCTTACACTCAGCAATCTTCAAATCTTCTAATCTCCCTCGTTTTTCACTAATATCCTTGGATTATTTTTAATCCTATTGTAATTCTCTCTTCTTACACCAAAGAATAGTCTTTAAGAATGGAATAATGAAAAAGGAGATGAGAGAAGTGATTATTTGCAGTCAAATGATGTTGAGAATAGTGCCAAATGCTGCAAAGAATCTATCAACAAAATCCTAGAATATCACCCCCAATTTTTGATGATTTTTCTCTCTTCTTTCTCAACCTTCTTTTTCCCATAACATCCTCCTTCAACTTCTTGATTATTCCCTTTTTAAAATTTAAGGTTTTTCCACTTTAACCAGATGTTTCTGACACCCTTCCCCATCTCCAATCTATTTTTTTACCCTGCCCACGGCTTCTAGATCCAAATTCTATGCATGCATAGACAATTATGTTTGCATTTCTTCCTGTCTCCAAAATATACACCGCTTCTACTAAAAATCTCTCTCCATATTTGTCTTCTACTAGCTACTACTTTTTCACTCCCTAAAATTTCTCATCTAAAATATCCCAACCCTCTTCTTCTAACCATCTCAACATGATACTTTTCGCTCCCTAAAATTCTGTGTCTAAAACTCTTTGGAGATTTATGCATATTTGATAATTGTTACAATTCAAAAACCACTACATGTTTATCTTAACAATACTTTGGAGTTGTAATGTTCCCTTTTATGTACAAGTTATTTCGTTACTTAACCTAAACGCATCTATGTTCTTTTAAAATGAAGAACACATAAAGACATAAATTGGATGGAATGATTTAGCATTTAAAAATAGATCATTATTGGGAAAAAAAACTAAAAATACCTAAACGCATACAAGGATTTAGTATACATGTGAGTTACACTAGTATGGGATAAGATATTAGCACTAAGAAGTGATCAAAGGGAGTGATATCTAGAGTAATGTGTGTGCATGACCTAGTGAATTTCATTGTATATGGTGCTTGATTAGAAATCTAATAGAGTTTATTCACTCTTCTTTATTGCTCCTTTTAGCAATCTAAGGTAGCTAGGCAACAAGATTCTCTCCACAAAATTTTGACTAGAGGTAGCATAGATGAGAAATATTAAACTAGTGAGTATCTTTGTCTTTCATTTGTCTAGGCACAGCAACTAATATTATGTGCTAGATTAGATTCCTCGAGCAAGTCCTAGTCTTCTAGTTGTTTCCTTTAAGAAGAGAAACAAAAGAAGATAACCATCACCTTTGAGGTCCTAATAGACTATAGAGATTTCCTTGAGGACAAATGCCCTATATCCGATGCCTTGCATCTCTTTAGGGTGGAACCGTTTGGGATGGAGAATAAATATATATACTCTTTCAACTCCGTAAAACAAAACAAATCAAAACAAAGAAACAAAAAACAAACAAGAAATGTTGGGAGTTAGGAACCATCAACTGGTTATTCTAGTAGAACATAAAGGGTACATTCTACAAATTGAAATGATGAAAAAAACTAAAATCTATATTTTAAAGTTTTCATTAAAAATTATTAAAAACTTTAAGTAGTATTAATGAAAAGTAAGTTGAAACAAAGTAAAAACATAATAAAATAAACCTAGAGATAAAATCTTACTCTTTGAACATGAATCTATTAAAAGATATTAATATTTCAATGATAAAACTAGCAATTTTTACTTGTAATT
This sequence comes from Lygodium microphyllum, assembly GCF_053477565.2. Taxonomy (NCBI): domain Eukaryota; kingdom Viridiplantae; phylum Streptophyta; class Polypodiopsida; order Schizaeales; family Lygodiaceae; genus Lygodium; species Lygodium microphyllum. The sequence continues at coordinate 76,118,775 of NC_141163.1, forward strand.
AGAGATAATTAAGAGTATTAATGAAGGATTAAATGTAAGAGAGGGGGATTTAATAATGGAAAAATACTAACTACACTAGCTAGTATATAAGGTGTTAGGGACTTGATTTTTGATTATCAGATTTTTAATACGAGTCTCCTTTCATCTTCATCTCCTTCTCCAAGCTCTCATGGCTTCTTTCTCTCTCTTTCAGTCTTTCTCTCTCTTTTTCTAGTATTTCTCTCTCCTCATCACTCTCTTTCTCTCTCTTCATGCAGTCTTTCTCTCTCTTTTGCACTCTCTCCTTCTTCTCTCTCTCCTGTCTCCTTCATTACAAGTGATATCAGAGCTCTAGTTCTGATCCATTTAGTTATTTTACATGCTTAGTTACCATCATTTTCAGTTTTAAAATCCAAGAAGCTTCAGGTACATACCCCATGACCCGACATACGTAATAATACCTCTTCATTCATTTGTAAACCCTTGTAATAATGCAGTAGAGTAGTACTCTGATCTACTCCTACCCAGTTAGCATAAGTGCCCAAATTGTTTTTTAGGGCAAAAACCTTCGGGTGTGGATAGAATGTAAGAGAGGGGGATTTAATAATGGGGATATACTAGCTACACTGGTTAGTATATAAGATGTTAGGGACTTGATTTTTTATTATTAGATTTTTAATACAAGTCTCCTTTCATCTTCATCTCCTTCTCCAAGCTCTCATGGCTTCTTTCTCTCTCTTTCTGTCTTTCTCTCTCTTTTTCTAGTCTTTCTCTCTCCTTGTCACTCTCTTTCTCTCTCTTCCTGCAGTATTTCTCTCTCTTCTGCACTCTCTCTCTCTCTCCTTCTTCTCCCTCTCATGTCTCCTTCATTACATTAAATGTGAAATATGAAAGCATAGTTGAATTACAATAAGATGAATCTCCTTGTCAATTTTTAGCTATAATGGATCTCTAAATTTAAATATGCCTAGCTTTTAAGTATGAAAATGATAATTTTAGATATTTTTACGAGGAAATTAGTGAATATTAAGAATAAATAAGAATATTTACAAATGTCAAATTCTACATAGGCTACATTTATTATGAAGAATATCTAATCAAGAGGGTTTAAGATTTTATGTTCCAACATAAATATTATGAATATTTTTATTTTTTTAAATAAAATTTAAAAATTTATAAGTATAGATTTAAGAATTTTATGAAAAAAAAGAAAAAATATTTTATTTCTTATTTAGAGTTTGTTGTTAAAATTTCATAGTTAATGAAATCCATTTACAAGTACGTCCTTTGTAAAATGATATTCAAAACGGAACTAATGATTAATGTATATTAATAGTTTTACTTGAGTATTAATAGAGGTTAGTGATGAATTTCTCTGATTTAAATACTGAATAAATTGGGTTTGGTATGTTAGGGGTTTCACTTCAAAATGAAGATTAAATAGTAACATTTGAGATCTTGCAAGTAACTTGAATGAGACTATTGGGCGAGATGATAGTTGGACTATATAAGGAAAAGTTAAGATGTCTTTTACACTGATAATTTAGGGTTAAAACTAGTGTATAAATCCATTTCCAATCCATTTAATACAATGGCTTTATACAATCATATTGTATGTTTATCTAGGATTCTCTTAGGGGGCCATTAGACACAAAAGCAAGATGTATGTGGATTAAAGTGCACACAAATAGACCTAAGGATATCTATATTACAGTATGTTACTCTCCCACAACATACTCTAGATTCACGACCATTAGAGAGAGATCTCTGTATATGCTACTTTATGAGGACATCATGAGATTCGTGAATATTAAGGATTGTCTTACTAGTAGGAGATTTCAATGTCCCAAAGGGAACAGTCAAGACTCAATCTGCTTTCTATGACATAAGTACTAAGATGTTTCAAGAGCTTGCACTAGATGAGGTGAGGTTATTCAAATCAACAGAAGATAGAGAGTTAACGAAATATGGAACACACGTACTAGTATTGGGAACAGTACATACCTAGCTATCCTTAATGGACTATCACATTGGCCAAGATCAAATGGTTTCATATGCTAGAATAATAAGAAAGGAGCAAGTACTATGGATTCACCATCACAATAAATGTTTCATCATGTTTCAAGTTTTGAGGTTTCGAGATTTTGTTTCATTAGCTACCTTGAGGTTTTGAGGTTTCGAAAAAGAATCATTTATAATAATTAAAATTATTATATAATGATAATATCATAAGAAGAAAAATAGATCCACGTATAGTACTATTAGAGAAATAAAATATATATTTTAAACAAATATATTCATTCCACCTAGATTTTGGAGTCAAAAGTCCAAAGCCTAAAATCAAAACATCCATTTCACCTATTGATTAAGAAATTAGCATCACGAGTGAAAACCTTGTGAGGAGGCATTTTCACTTAAGGTGAGAGGCCCAACATAGAGGAGAAGGTGTACAAGGAGAACATAGAAAAATGTGTCATAATAGAAAAATAGCCTCCATGTTTTTTTAATAAAAGAAACTATTTAAAAAACATTTTCATTTCATGACCTTGTTTCACAAAACGAAACAAAGTATGAAAAGATGGAGGAGGTGATTGGGCACACAAGGAGGGTGCAAAAAATGCTAATTGTAAAAGAAAAACCTGGTGCACAGATGCATGCTCGCGTAGTGAACGCCGGAAGATCCCCAAGAACAAAAGAACTCTACTTTTTGCACAAAACTTAAGATAGAAAGCATGCACGACATGAACAAGAGACCAATTGGGTGCAATCTCCCCCCATGCCTTGTGTGAGCGCTTCATAAAGCATGTATTTTATGTATTAATCATCTTCAAGCTCAAATAATAGCCCAAATTACAAAATAGCACGCTTTTGGCTTTTGAGTTTGCTTTAGCACAAAATAGAAATAAAGCTAATGGGCGGGCGCCCAAAGAGTCAGGCATACCCAATACAATGTTCAAATACAAATATCATAATCGTGCACCATGCGCATACAAAATAATAAATAAATATCCAACGCCTTAATAAATAGGCGCGATAAAATATAGACGCCATGCCTAAAGTATGCGCCCATCAAAATATAAGTGATAACTCGAATACACACTATCCTCCAATGCTTTCCTCCGCCATTGCTACTATCTCTACACATCAACTGAAGCATTCACAATCGTTAGTAAAATAATACAATTAAACCGATAGCAATCTTCAGCTACATAAATAAATCAACTGGTTAGAAATCAATCCTAACCTTAATTTATCACAAGTGCGCACTCTAAACTCATAAATATTTATTAATTTAATATGTATTTTACGGAATCACCCGCTATGGAATCACCCATGTACACACTAAATTAATGAAATGCCCAAAAAGGATAGGCGTCCCCATCAACTTCTCGCACAAAGAATCCACTTTTTGTATGAGCCCCGATCAACAAAGTTTACGGAATCCACCGTAAAACCTCACGGAATCCACCATGAAATATGCCTCCTAGCATCATACCCCCGAGGTGGGATAGCAATTGTCCTCAATTGCTATTAGCTCAATGTGGAGCTAACAGAGTGGGGAAAGCATTTAAGTCTCTAGCGTGCATCCATTGGGCTTCTTCAACAGGATGGTTTTTAAACTTGACCAAATATCTAGAATATCTATGGCTAGTTCTAGTGGTCATAAAGTCAATATCTATGATAGCTTTAGGTTCAAGTATCTCAGTCCCTTCATGTAGCAAAGGTGGGTTTTCATAAACAGGGTGTACAGGTAATTGGCCTCTAAAGGGTCGTAATAAACTAATGTGAAAGATGTTGTGAATTTTCCAGTGAGGTGGTAGTTCTAACTTGAATGCATTGTCATTGATTTTGTGAATGATCTTAAATGGTCCATAGAATCTAGGTGCTAATTTCACAACTGGGTGTTTATCTACACTTTGTAATCTACGTTTTTCTATTCTTAACCAAACATAATCATCAACTTTGAAATTCATGGCCTGTCTCTATAACACAATGCTGATATTTCAAAAATATGTGATTCATCATTCTACTAAATATAGCATGTGCGTTAGTCAATCCAAAAGGCATCACTAGAAATTCATAATGACCAAATTGTGTTCTAAATGCAGTCTTGAATATGTCAGATTTATCTAATCTCACCTGATGATAACCAGATTTAAGATCTATTTTACTAAATATGACAGAACCTTGTAGTTTATCCATAAGATCATCTACCCTAAGAATTGGATATCTATTCTTTACAGTAATCTTATTTAGGGCACGATAATCAATGCACATACAATAAGTATTATTCTTCTTCTTTGCCAACAAAACAGGTGCGCCAAATGGAGAACTCCTAGGTCTAATTAATCCTCTGTTTAATAATTCCTCAACTTGATTTTCAATTTCTTTCTATTCAATCTGATTATGCCTATATGGTGCTTTACAAGGTGGTTGTGTACCAGGAAGTAAATCTATTTTGTGGTCTTCAGGATGTGAAGGAGGTAGTCCAGGTGGTAGATCTTCAGCAAAACAACGTTTAAATTGTGCAAGGAAGTCTTTATGCCTAGGGTGCATATGTTTCTCTTTAGCTTAAAGTTCATTCACCCAAATTAGATAAGATTTACTACTTTTGCATAATGCACGTTTAGCTTGAGTATGAGTAAGTAGTGGGAAAGCATTAGATGTGTGCATACCATACAATGTAATGTTTTTTTCTTGAAAATGAATGTGTATTAAATGTGTGGAATAATCTATGTCAAGATTATGCTGATGACGCCAAGGCATACCTAGGATAATATCACTGGACTGTAATGGTACAACTAGAAAATTCCTTCTTTCAGTGTATTCACCAATTTGAATTTCTAAATCATGCACCTCTTGTGTTCCATTATACATTGTGCCTAAGAATGCTGCTTTAATGCGATAATGCGTAGGAACAGTTTGTAATTTCAATTCTTTCACTAACTTTGCAGAAATAAAATCATGTGTACTACCATCATCATGCAAAATAATCTTTTCTTTTCCATGTACTAAACATTTCATTGTCAACAAAGAATGTGGAGTTGGCATACCTGGTAAAGTATCCGAAGGAGTAGTAATGTCGTCCTCATCTTCCGTAAAGTCAGGCATTTCCTCATGTTCTTCATCTTCCATTGCTCCAAGATAGTTAATATGATTGGCAATTGCCTACTAGATGTCCAGGTTTATGGCATTTGTAACACACTATAGGTTTGGCTTTAGATACATTGTTTGCAATGGCAGGAAATCTAGGAATATTAGGATTTGGCTGTGAAGATGGTTTAGGGTTTTGATTGGTATTTGATGGCAAAGCAGGTGGTTTTGTCCAAGACTTACGGAAAGATGATGGAGGAAATCGGCCTTGATTGAATCTTCTAAAATTTGAATTGAATTGCTTAGAACCATAGTTACCATTTGCTTGAAATTGTTGTGGACGCTTGTCTCTTCCTCGAATCTTGTCTTCAGTGTCATGAGCTAAAGAAATTGCGTCTTCAAGAGTTGCAGGCTTGAACATATTGACTTCAGTGTAGTAATGCCCAAGTAATCCAGACATATACTTGCGCTTGTGAGTCGCTTCAGGTACGTCTTCAAGCATGCATAGTTGGAGTAAGGCATTCCAAAAGCGTTCGGTGTACTGAGAAATAGGCTCGCGATCTCTTTGCTGAAGAAGGTCCCATTGCTTTATGGCTTTTTCATGGAATTGTGGAGGAAGGAAATTTTGCATAAACTTCTTCTTGAAACTCTCCCAGGTAGTGGGACAATCTATGCTCTTACGAACCATGGTCCACCAAAGAGATGCTCTATCCACTAAATGATTAGTGACACACTTGATTTTATCTTTTTCAGCATATATCTCTTCATGAAAGTAATCATCAAACTGACTGATGAATGCAAGAACAGTCTTTCCATCTCGAATGCCATTCAAGGTACGAAATTTGAAGTTTCTTTTACTTATCTTTGTTTCTTTGCGGATGGATTGAGCTTCAAGAGTCGCATCAATGGTTCGTCGGATAAGATCTTCAGGTTGTGGTCCATCTTTTTCATAATTAAATCCAATTTTTGTTCCACCGTAGGTTCAAGAAGATCGCCTTCAACCATTAAGTCATCCATATTTTGTTCCGTCATCCTGTAAAAATTCAAAAGACCTCACACTCTCAAAATCCAATTAGCGAGATGAGTGTAGCTCAAAGTCGGGTGTACAAGGCTTATAGATTTTTGTTTGGCTTCCACGGTCTTCGACTTTTGCGGTTGCGGGATTTGGAATCTTCGTAAAATCTGTGTATGTCCTTCTGCGTGTGCCGAAATTGGTTCAGCAAGTTTGCGTATGCGAACAGAGTCTTCCAGGGAACAACTTTGCAGTTCAGTGTGTCTGCACAGGAACAGTCCTTATGGGAGTTTTTGGCACAAATCAGTTCTGGCTTCTGATGACTTGACTGACTTGCGAAGTTGCAAAACTTATGGAACTTGATCAATTTTGAAGCTTTGTGTGACTTATGACTTGATTGACTTATCTTAAAGCTAGTCTGAATAAAAACGTTGAATTTTAGGGGGGGTCGTTTTTCAGCTGGCGGAAATTTCAGCAGTCCTCTCCTGATGCCGTTTGTTGACGATTTATTATTTTAAGCTTCTTTAAGCTTAACACTAAGCTTTCTAACTTTTAAACTTAAGCTTTTAAGCTTTTTGGAAGATATGGAAATTACTGTATTCTCTATTCAAAGCGACTTTAAGAGAGGGATGTAGAAGTGATCCTCCACTGTCTCATGCCAGTCCTTCGCGATCATAGGCTGTAAACAGAGGTTCTTGACCGCCAGGAATCCACCTGTATCGACCGTTCGTGATGAGACTGATTGTAGAGCTCGATCGTTCCAGAAGCTCCACCTTCGCGCAAGATGGGTAACGATTGGAAGCTCTCAGTCTCAGCTTCGCTCTGATACCACTGGTGCACAGATCGGATGCTGTATGCTCGCGTAGTGAACGCCGGAAGGTCCCCAAGAACAAAAGAACTCTACTTTTTGCACAAAACTCAAGGTAGAAAGCATGCACGACATGAACAAGAGACCAATTGGGTGCAATCTCTTCCCATGCCTTGTGTGAGCGCTCCACAAAGCATGTATTTTATGTATTAATCATCTTCAAGCTCAAATAATAGCCCAAATTACAAAATAGCACGCTTTTGGCTTTTGAATTTGCTTTAGCACAAAATAGAAATAAAGCTAATGGACGGGTGCCCAAAGAGTCAGGCATACCCAATACAATGTCCAAATACAAATATCATAATCATGTGCCTATGCGCATATAAAATAATAAATAAATATCCAAAGCCTTAATAAATAGGCGCGATAAAATATAGGCGCCATGTCTAAAGTATGCGCCCATCAAAATATAAGTGATAACTCGAATACACGCTATCCTCCAATGCTTTCCTCCGCCACACTGCTGCTATCTCTACACATCAACTGAAGCATTCACAATCGTTAGTAAAATAATACAATTAAACCGACAAAAGTGAATACCTAGCAGTCTTTAGCTACATAAATAAATCAACTGGTTAGAAATCAATCCTAACCTTAATTTATCATGAGTGCGCACTCTAAACTCATAAACGTTTATTAATTTAATATATATTTTGCGGAATCACCCGCTATGGAATCACCCATGTACACACTAAATTAATGAAATGCCCGAAAAGGATAGGCATCCCCATCAACTTCTCGCACAAAGAATCCACTTTGTGTATGAGCCCCGGTCAACAAAGTTTACGAAATCCACCGTAAAATCTCACGGAATCCACCGTGGCACGGAATCTACCGTGAAATATGCCTCCTGGTATCAAAACAACTTCCCTTTTCTTTTAAAAAAAGAAAAATCTTTTTTTTTTCATTTCACAAAAAAAAAATCGTTTCATTACCATGTTTCGCCAAACGAAACGAAATATTTCATGTATTTTTCACATTTCATTAGGACAAAACACGTTTTTTTTATTACTATATATGGATTACTTGATTGGTTCACCAAGCTTCATACCAAATATTAAGAGTTTTAAGATATCAAGCAGACCAATTGGCTTAGCAATAGACCATGCTATCCCGACTTTCACAATGGCATGCAATCAAGTATAGAAGGCAAAGTCATATATGCCTAGATTCCCATGGTATAAATTTATGGAGGCAACCTCGCATATATATAGCACCAAAGTCCAAAACTCATTGATGGTGTTAGATTTGCAAACTCCATTAGATGAGTTCACGAGACATCTAGTTGAAATACTGCATACTTCAATAGCCCATATCTTCCCACATACGATGCCATCCACTATGCCACCAAGATGCTCAACCCCACAAAATCGTTGGTATGATGATGATTGTAGAGAGATGCACATGTCTCAAATGAGAAATAGCACTTGGTGTATGCACACATAAGCATGCTCATATACTTTGCAAACTTCTAGTACTAAAAAAGAAACAGAAATACTTGGCTAGATTGAAGATAGAGATGTATTGAATGTTTTTAGAATAAGAGAGCAAGAGAGCAAAAGAGCATGGAAAAGGCATCATAAGAACAAACCAGTGATATTGATTATTAGACCTAAGAATTGGCATGGTTATACTTGTATGCTTTATGATTTTCTAGGTCAAGACCCTATGCCCCTCCCATTCGTCTCAAGGCCAACATTGTAGTTTTTTCACAAAAAAGAAACTGAAATATACCATATGGAAGTTAAAGAATGGAACAGGTCATGATCACAATGGCTTAGTGGTTGAACACTTTGCACATGCTTGTGATATCTTGACACCAATGTTGGCTCATATTTTCTATAGAGCAATTTGTGAGGACAGATTTCAAGCTAGCTAGTCAAACCATACGACTTGACCATATGATTTAATTACTCTTTAGGAGTGGAGACCCTATGATACCTAGTAATACAAATCTTTTGTGGAGCAAGCCTTGAATGACTTGACTGAGAGGCATGGCATAAGATCAAGAGGACAAGCTATTCAGAAACCACTTCCTTGGTTTCCACACTTCAATTAGGGTTTCTCACTGACAGCCGGTGTCCATGTTCTTATCACTTTATCAATCGGCGCCCACTCAATGGTGCAGCACCCTAGACAACTTAGGTCTATAAATAGGCTGCCTCTTTATTCATTATACATCCTCTTCACTCATTCTCCACCCCTCTTCTTTCGTCACTCTAACATCGTTCCCTTCTCTCTAGCCTCTCCACTACCCTCACACCACTTCAAAAGGATATTGTGGTTCATGGTGGGTGTCTATCCTCCTTCCATCAGTGTGGTGACCATCTTTCCTATCATGGCATCATCATAAGCTATCATCCACCTTGCGTTTGGCAGCTTGAAGTGCTTTCTTCACCTTGGCATCATCATCCTACACCTAGGGTCACCTCTTGGACTTTGCATTCATCATCCACAGTGCTCATGTCACCTTGGCAATATCGACTCTTGTCTGGCATCAATTTTCTTGATCTTGCCATTGGCTTCCTCATCCTTAGCATCAACTATTTTAGGCCCTAGTATTCGTGTTTTCATCCTAGGGACACTCTATTCATCTAGCGTCATCATCCATCCTCTGGCATCAACATCTAGGTTGCTCTCCCTGCATTTAACAGCTCCCACACATATTAGGATATGTGTTTGCTGCTCGTGCCATCTTTCTAGCATCTGAGAACTGCACTTCACTCCCTCAACAACTAATGATCATCTTCCTCATCTCTGATGGTATCAAAGGATTGTGCTTGGCTCCCTCGGCAACTATCCTTCAATTTCCATTGATTACTTCAATATCCCACTCCCCAGATGACTACATTTCACTCCGTTCATTCTGCAGATTCCCACATGTGTTGCCGCCCAATTCAAACAAGACAATGCAATCATCTTCTAAGGTTCAACTCCATTGAATTAGCTTTCATTCTCATAGCTCAAAGCATCATAATTGTGTTCTTGTGTTTCTAAGTTTCTCTTCTCTCTCAGTTTTTGTCATGCACACTCTATGTTTCTCCATGCAAACCCTACTATCTCTCTTCACCATTGCATATCTTGGCATGGTATCGGAGCATAGGAGCTCAGAGAGCTAAAGATGTAGTTCATCAGAGAAGGCAAAGACAAGTTGTGGATTCAACATCATCTACTAATTTCCCCCTTCCATTGCATTACTAGGGAAACAGAGATACCCTTCTCTTCCTCTCCCTCCCACCCTCTCTTTTACAAATTGACACTTCGATGTTATGACTTTTCCACAAGTAGATGGAACAAACCAGTTGGGTACTCCTCTTCCAACATCACCAAAGCCCCCACTAATGCTTGCCAATATGTATCTTTGCTCCTTGCACCGCCAAAGTATATATGTCTATCCCCAAGCACTCGTCATGCCATCTCTCCCTTCTGGGCCAAAGAATTTATTCTGCACCGGCTTTGAAATTTTTATGCTCAAGGCCATAAGAGGCATCTAATGTGCACTAAATCCTATCTAGCAAAAGGAGGATTGTCAAGTGCTATGGCCTCCTCACAACAACTACAATGTGTTATCGAACTTGCTTCTACTTCTTCTAGGGTTTCAAGAATGCCACCTTAACAACCCGTGGTTCTACAATCTGCTCCATTGAGACACTGATTGTTGGATATCATCTCCTCAACATTATGCTCCTTCAAGAGACAATGGTTATTCAACACCTTCCATTACTTTGGTTCCGCAGTCCACTCCATTGAGAGACACTGACGACTATTGCACACCCCTCGCTATCAGCATGAGCCTCACTTTTCCCCATCCTCAACTACTCAAGCTCAAAGACCACCTCTAAGAGTTCTTCAACATCTTTGGCACCCCAAATATCTTCTTCAGAAGCACAATCGATAGCACTTCCTTCATCATTAGATGATTCAAAATCCATGATCCATGAGTTTTTAGATCCCTATCTCTTGCACAAGGGGACATACTCTCTTTGCCCTCAGAGAGGGCTCCTCCTTTGGCTTCAAAGGGGGCCCTTGCATCTCTACCCTTAGAGGGGGCTACTCATCATCTACTCATCATGAAGTTCTTCCCCACCATTGCCTCTTTGGGAATGGTTTACTTCATGGAGTCATTTCTCCTATTGATACCCAAGATCTTCTGATACCACCTAGCTCGGGGCCTTGGAGGCTCAACCACGACTTGGTGAGGAGTCCTTCAAATCCCTTCCAGCATGGAGTTGTTGAGCTAGTAGCTTCTCTTCTAAGTTGGAGTCAAGTTCTATAGTTCATCCCATCTATTGTTCCTTACTGCAGATTACATGTCAAGTGAAAATCTTGGATCTTCAAGATCGTTTACATCTTTTTTGTATCTCTCTTTGCTCCTTTTTCTTCATCCTTTTTGGGTCTAAGAGGGGGTGTTGAGAAATCGCTTCTTCAGATTTCACACTTCAATAGGGTTTCACACTAATAGCCCCAATTTATCCCATCTATACTATTGGGTTACCTTTCAAGTGAAAATATTGGATCTTCAAGATCATCTACATCTTTTCCCTATCTCTCTTTGCTCCTCTTTCTTCATCCCTTTTTGGGCCTGAGAGGGGGTGTTGAGAAACCGCTTCTTTAGTTTCCACACTTCAGTTAGGGTTTCACATTAACAACCCCAAAAAGGGCTAGTGTCCATATTTTGGTCACTTTATCAATGGGTTTCCACTCCATGGTACGCCACCCTAGACAATTTACACCTATAAATAGGTTGCATCTTTATCTATTACACTCTCATATCCTTCCCTTTTCTCCAGCCTCTCCACTACCCTTGGAGCCCCAAGAGAGACACCAAGTAAAAAGGGTTTCTACTACAAGAAAATCTATCTTGTAACATCAACAAGATTCTATATCATTCCTTATATGACCACAACAAAGAAAACAACAAATCTTCACAAAGCATCATAGTAGATATCTCCCACGGATTTGATAGAATCAACCATAATCTTCAACATCTTCATGGAATCCATCAATAGAACAAGGAACACAAATGAATACACCATTTTTGAATGGAAATCAATCACATAGTATTCATCTTCATTGTCTTCATAGTTTTCTCTCTCAATCTCTTATAGACAAATACATTGTTTTGATAGAATTGACTCTCTCTCTCTCTCTCTCTCTCTCTCTCTCTCTCTCTCTCTCTCTCTCTCTCTCTCTCTCTCTCTCTCTCTCTCTCTCTCTCTCTCTCTCTCTCTCTCTCTCTCTCTCTCTCTCACACACAATAGTACATCATCTCCTCACTACAATACTCAAGAATGAAACTTAATAATCCTTCTTATTTCGTGGATGCACCTCCCAAGACGTATGGGAGGTATGAAAGGGCACCAGAGCCACTACAGTGTCTTTTCATAGCTCACTACTGTCACTGTCACTCTAATCTTCTCTTCAGTCTCTTCAGCAGCTGCTTCTTCCATTTCAAAGCTCTTTTGAACTTAGATTAATCATTTTCAAAAGTTATAAAACTTTACGAAAGTCACACATACATTCTACAAAACACTTACAGAAGATCTATAGAACATAACAAAACATGAACAAAGCAGAGACAGAGGCTCTACAGAAGATCTATAGAGGGTTACAGAAGGTCATGAGAGAACAATAGATCCTCATAATTCATACTAAAACCATTCCAAACTATCAAAAACTATTCAATAAGCTTTCAAAATATCTCAGCCTTCATCAATCATCAATCCATGCTTCATATAAAAGAAAATCAAAACAAAACAGAAGTTAAACAGCAGGTATTAGAACCAATCAGAACCTCAACAGAACCTATCAGAACATCACAAAGCCTCATATTTCTACTAAGAATCATCATGAGCTTCCAAAACATAATTAATATCATCCAAAACACTCTCAAACATTCTCAAAAACAACCATACATCACTCAAAATCCATCAAAAATCAACCATTCAGACCTCACAAACAACAAAAATCAGTCAAATTTTCAGTCTTTTTCCACTCTCAACATATCCCCACACTTAGAAAGGAAGTGTCCTCGCGACCTAAGGAAAAGAAGAATATAAGTTCAATAAAGAGCTCAATTCGATCTTCTTTATTATCTTCAATAATCACCCAAGCACGACCCCAACTTATCACCTATATCTAAGAAAGAATACTACTAAAGGAAAACTTCGTTATTCAGTAATACATCTTATAAATAATTGAAAGTCATAATAAATTCGTAAAGGATATAAGAGATTCCTTAGCTTTGCATCGTAGGCTTGCCATCCACCATTAGTGTCAATAGTCGAAAAGAGAGCTCTTGAACAAATTATTCAACCAGCACAAACTCATTACATTAAAATTAATACAGTATAAACACAAAACAACAATCTGAATGGGACCTCCAAAAAAATATATCATTAAGAAGCATAGAAGATACATTCAGGGGTATCATTAAAGATGATCCCTCTTGAAAGCTTGATGATTACAAAAGTAATCCATGGATAATGACTCATCTACAAAAGATTTTGGAGGATTCTAAAAGAATTGAAGGTAGCACATCCATTCTAGAAAAATAATGTATCTGTTAGGTGAACAAAGGGCATGAAAATATAGGACATCCAATTGTTGAGAATCAATGATCACATTGGCATTCATACAAAGCTTTGGAATGGCCTTTTGATCGTTATGGGAATGCCTATGCATATATGCTAGGTACCAAGCAAAATGGGCTATCAATCTCACTAAAGGATCTAGAGATTGTGAATATTGTTGAGAAAAATAGAGATACTTTTGGTACACTTGACTAGCAGTTGTCCAGTCCCCTTGAATAATTGGCCAATTAATTTGTGGTCCCATAAGAGAATCAGTTGAGCTCCATCCTCTTCTTCTTGGAATCTGCTGATCAAATCCTTCATACCCACTAACCAACTGAGGGGGTTGAGAAATAAGTGGTATGAGATGGAAGAGGAATGAGTAAAAGAGAATGAAGAGATGGGTAGGAAAAATCATAAAATGAGGAATAAGCTAAAGAAGGATTAGCTGAAAATTTAGGCGAATTAGTTAGGAAATGTGTTAATTGATAGGCAGGAAAAGTAGAAGGTATATGGATAGATGGGGAATGATAAGGTGGAGAAGGGGAAAAGACTCAATCTTCAATGAAAGAACAATAGGTAAATATTGGAATTTGAGGAAAACCTTGAGGTTGGAAAAAAAGAGGTAAGATGGCTGCTGAGTTGGATTGATAAAGAGAAAAATAAGCATCATAGCGATGGGCCATTTGTTGATAATACAATAAGCTAGGAACAAAGGGACCTAAAACAGATCGTTGATAGTAGGCATCAAAGAAGGATGAATCAAATGGATGGTTCTTGAAAAGATAAGCTAAAAGATCCACCCTCAGTTGGTTAGTGGTTTGCATATGAGTAGAGGCTGTATTCTATTGTTGGTTCAGGACTACAAAATCATTCATTGAATGCCATAAAGTGTCAGGGCAAGCAGCCATTTTAGAAGAATAGTACTCGAACATTTCATCTATCCTCAACTCCAAATGGTTGACATACAAGGCAGCTTGTAAGTCCACATCCCCTATATACCAAGCCAGATCTACATCATCTGAAATTAATACATCATCTCGTAGATACATATAAGAAAGCAGTATAGTATCCATCATCACAGAATCTTCAAAGATTATATGGACAACTTCTGTTAGCAAATCAAAAGATCAAGCTCCACTACAACTATCCTCTAGAAGAGGGAGATCCATCGTTGAGAGCTTAATATAGAAGGTCAACTTCTGCAGTTGATAGTGGACAAAAAATGAATGGTTGGGAGGAATATAGTCCTGAAATTGCTCAAATGTAGACCGTAATAAATCCATCCTGGACTGCAATCTTTCCACTTTATCTTGAAACAACTGACATAATGTGGCATGTCTCTAGAGAACTGCCAAGTCCTGTTGTGATATAGAAGGAATCATAGGGACACTAGGACTTGGAGGGATGGACCGTGACTGCGCCAATTGATCCTTCAACTGTTTAATCTGGGAAGCTTAAGATTCCACTGTATTGTGAGCAGTCTACAAAGCTGACATTTTTGTATCTAGAAGAGTCTTAAACTCTTGAGCTTCTTTGGACATTTTCTCTTTCCCTTCCGAAACTCTAGTGACCTCTAACTGAGCTTCTGCTGACTCAGTTTTCGAAGAAGATATTTCTTCTCTCTGGGTCTCAATCATTTGTGTCTACTGCTCCATCTGCTTAAACAGATCGAGAAGAGTGTCTTTAGCAGAGACTAACTCTATGGTTACCTTATGTATCTGGTCTTTGGATTGCATCAATTCTTCATACAAAGAAACATATAACTGTTGAACACAAGCTGTCACTGAGAGTTCAATAGAATTTTGGATGTCGTTACAAAGGAAAGGAATGGTATCCCTTGTCACTAAGCTATTCAGCGAAGGAACTGATATATCCAAAGAACCCTCTCGATGTGCCTTGAATAAGTTGTTGCATGTAAGGTAGGCAGGGAGGTCACTTCCAGAGGTAGTAGGATCTGACACTGAAGGAATGACTGGTGGAATTTTCTCCGCTATGCGCTTCAAGCGATTCCACTAAATGACCCCAACGGAGGAGGGGAGTCAATATCCTCTATGTCAATGGGTTCTAAATCTTCTAAAGGTGGAGGGGGAGGGACTGGATCAAATGGAGGAGGAGGTTAAACACCCTTCTTAAGGCCTGAATATATTAGGAAAGCATATAAATATGAACCATAGGTTACATTGGTAACATTCCCTCTAGTCAACTTGACAAAATGCTGGTCCATCTTCGTAAGAAGGTAAGTACTCTAGTCAATGGCAACCCCTTTTAAAACCATCCTAGAAGCTGTGTGAAGAGCTCCTTGGACAAATAGTGAGATGGTGTCTTCGCAGGCATGAACCTCTCCTAGAGAAATTGGTAGACTAGCTTCCAAAGAGGATCAGTGATCATTGAGAAAGACACTCTTGAAGTGTTTATCACCTTCTTAACATTGAGGGCCTCTTTAGACTCTTTCTATAATAGCTTGAGGATCTCTTCGTTTGATAATAACTGTCTGGCTGTGATGAAGGGTTCTCCTTTCTAAGGAAGAGACAAAGCCTTCCCTAACCCTCTAGGTGTCTTGATCATGGAAGTACCACGAACCAAGCCCGATTTCTTACTATATGACGCGAGAAACTCATCACAAAGAGCTGGATTGTCTGGAATCAGAGAGAGTGAAGCAGCCACAAAATATGCAAGACCAGCTTTCGCAATAGGCTCAAAAGTCAGTAGGGAAGAATAATTCCTACTGATCAATGAGACATACTGAACAGGAGGAGATTGAGGCGCCATTCAGATGGAATACACACACACACTATACACACAGACAATCACAGTGAATGCCTACAAAACAACATAATATCTATCAAAAAGAAATCAACTAGAATAAGTACACACAAGCATGACTAACCGACTGACCATCCCAAACAATTCATATCTTAGAAAAAATTCGGCATGACCTCTACACATATGCGATCAAAAGCTTCATGCTATGCAACAAACATGCACCCGAGACCCCGTATCACGCAGAAAAGAAAACTCAAAAGTGTATTTATTGAAAAGAAAAAAAAAGTGCAATGAGGGGTATGATTTTAGTGAAGGGTTTTTTTAATAAATTATTAACAATGGTTAAATTTTTATTAGGTTATAAATCTTAATAAAAAATGACGGTTCATTTTTAAATTATTAGTTACAATTTATTAATGTAAAACGGTGCTTTTAACGAATCTCAAACTTCGATACCCAGACTCAGGTCTCGAAATGCATATTCATTAATTAAAAATTTGATGTGCCTAAAGCGCTCTTCTTTTTCAGTGCGTGTATTTTTGTGACGATTGGTTCATTTTTATTTAAAATTAAGATGCCGCTGAAACGCACGTAGCGCATGCAAAGTGAATGGCGGGTTGATTTTAATTTATTAAAAAAATGTGTATTTGGCTTGAGCATACGTGCCATGGTGGTGTTTAGGATTCATTTTAAGAATTAATCGTGAATTTTGGGATAGCAAAAAATAAAAAATAAGAATGAAAAAGAAAAATACTTGAAAGTGGGTATGTGTGTATGCAATGAAATGGAATGCGCACGTCTCAATCCCAAGATGCAAGTCGCCATTCCAAAAAGGAAAAAAAACCACGAATTGAAAATGATATGTCAAGGCAAGGTTAGTGGAAGTATATTTGTTTGGTATGCGTTTTTTTTAATTGTGTTATAAGGTTTTTTTTTAAATTTATTTTAAAGATAATATTTGATATTTTTTTAACTTGATTAAAATGAAATAAATGAGACACGTGAATATATTATAAATTTTTTTGGTAAGGTTTCAGCAGTCCATCATGAGTGAAAACTAGACCATCAAGTGTAAGAGAGGGGGATTTAATAATGGAAAAATACTAGCTACACTGGCTAGTATATAAGGTGTTAGGGACTTGATTTTTCATTATCAGATTATAATACAAGTCTCCTTTCATCTTCAGCTCCTTCTCCAAGCTCTCATGGTTTCTTTCTCACTCTTTATGTCTTTCTCTTTCTTTTTCAAGTCTTTCTCTCTCCTCATCATTCTCTTTCTCTCTCTTCTTGCAGTCTTTATCTCTCTTCTACACCCTCTCTCTCTCCTCTCCTCTCTCTCATGTCTCCTTCATTACAAGTGGTATCAGAGCTCTAGTTCTGATCCATTTAGTTACTTTACATGCTTAGTTACTATCATTTTCAGTTTTAAAATCCAAGAAGCTTTAGGTACACAGTGACAGGCACAAAAATGGAGGAGCATTGAAGAGCCACAGGTCAAGGACCAAGAGGATAGCAGTCAGGAGCATTAATGGAGTCCTTGGACCAATATTGGAGGTTGGAACACCACATTTAGTAGGTCGTGGCTCATTCTGGGCCAAATTTGAAGGTAAAATTTTAGGAACAGTGGTCACAAGAAGTAGGGAAGAGTTAGTCTTGGTTACTTTTCATGTGCAGTCTTCTCTCTCTTCATTCTCAAGCTCCTGCCAAGCTTCCATGGAGGAGAACAACAGTAAAGATCTTCTTCCTTCCATCCCCAGTGATCAAATGCCTTCTACCATAGCTTCCAGGGGGCCCTATGCTTCATTTCAAATTCCTAATTGAGTGATTGAGCTGCCTCTTTCCTTCCTGTACACAGCCCGTAATTTGCAGCACAAATTTTGGGCAACTACTTGAGCAAAATCAGCAGCATACTAGGCCTCTCCTTCATCTTGGCCTTCTTCCTCAACATTTGACAGTTGATTCTTGCAAGATTGAAGCCACCATTTCATCCTCTTGAACATCCTTCAACCTCTGAAACCCTAACAGGTGCAGGCCATGGACAGCCATGGATTCTCCTTCAACATTCACACTGATTCTTGAGGGCTTTTGCCTTCCTTGGTCCCAAGAACTTGTACCTACAGGAATCCTTGAAGAAACAAGCATCTAGAGGCCCGTACTTGAATATGGAAGCAAGATTGCAAGCTGGACATTTGGGGCAGCCATAGCCATAGACCACGACCTTCATTTTCTTCAAATTCCGTTCAAGATTGAGTCCTGGGGCTTCAAGATTGGACTCTTTACCGTCAATGGAGCTTGCTTACTCAATGGGAAGAGCTATGGAGCACGGGAAGGCATTATGGGGTGAGATTTTGGGGCATTCTTCTTCTATGATCTTCAAGGCATGCTGAGAACTACTGAAGTTCAACCTTTCATTTCCCCATTGAAGATTCAAGCTTGAAGACTCAATTCTTGGCTGAAGTTGTCATCATGGAGCTAATGGGAGCATTGGAGACCGACCATGGGGACATTGGCTACTACTGATTCTTAGCCGGCTTCACCAATTTAAGAGGTAATTGACTCTTGAGCTCTCTTATAAATTCATCCTCTTACTAAGCCTAAGAATCCTATTGTTGGAAGAGATTCAAGTAGTCGATCATGCATTTTCTTCCAGATTTCAATGCTTGCATGCTGTCAATTTAATTTCAGTCCTCTCTTAGGCTTCCTTGCATTTAAGATTATCCATTCCATGCTAGAAATTCTCATTACTATTTACTGATTGCCTCACCCTAACATTTTGACTTGTGATGATTGCTTGAGCAAATATTAATTCCTGAAATCCATTGTAAATGAGGTGAGCTAGCAGTGAGTCACTGCTCGGTAAGCCCTCTCCTTATTCCCAATTCAATTCCATGCACCTCATGAAAAGAATTACTTCCAAGCCACCCTGCATAGCATGCTGATTGCTTAAATAATAAATGTCTGCCATGTATACTCCGGGTGAGGAAAAAGTCCGATGCCAAGCGACGTGGCAAGACAAAAGAGGAGTGACCCCCCTTGCCATCAAAGACCCTGAAGGGGTGCACAACCCGGCCCAGGGAAACTTTGCCCACCTCCAGAGCCCAAAGTTACTTTTGCAGGTGCAAGTACTCATTTGAGAAACTGAGATATTGACTTGGCATTGATGTATGGATGTATTACCAGCTGCAAATGTATGGAATTTTTATTGAGAATGTATTTGCAGACATGGGAATACATATGCAGTCAATGGCAGTGAATGCAATGCTTGCGATGTATGAGAGATGCCTATGCATAAAAAAATGTGCTAAAAGATGCTTATGACATGCTCTGTTCTAGAATAAGGCTACAAACAGTGAAATTGGATGACTGGGCAATGCATTATACCACGTGGGATGACCCTTCAGTCATGCATTGACAAGATAATCCATTGTAACCCCTTTCTTAACTCTCACAAGGGCTGTAAGCAATTTGTTTGCATTTACAGGGGTAAACCTACTCCCAGGAACTGAGATGCAGGTCTTCCAGAGTGCCCATAGGTCTTACTAAGGGCTTGGATCAGTTTTGGAACTCTATTTGGACTCCACAAGATACTTACAGGTCAAAACAGGTCTCCTACAGGTGTAGACAGGTTGCTGGACTGCACAGTACAGCACTACTTTTCCTATTATAGAATTTTTTGTATAAAATCTAGGAGCACATGCTTATGCTCAGTTTGAAGAGGGCATCCTTGGCTCCAGTTCGAACAAAAAATTAGGTCAATCAGAGCTTCCTAGCTCAAGTTTACGGGTAAAACAGTGACAAGTGGTCTAACCGAACTACATCTAACCATGGCAGGGAATAAGGGGAAAACTAAGGCAAATGATGACCTTCAGTAAAACAAATAAGGGATGCACGCACCCCGAGGGCTGAAACTAACCCTAAGGTGGAAGATGAAGATTATTCTCATGGCATGGATAGCCTTAGTGCACTCACTAATACCCTCAGTTCGCATGAGACAAGGCATGCTGAGAGACATAGAGAATTGATAGAAGGCATTGGTCAAATGAAGACCACTATGGACACCCTTGCTGCCTAGATTATTAAGTGGATGGAATTCCAAATGAAAGGGAAGGAACATGAGGATAGATTGGGTATGCATGCTGAACAAGTGACGGCCCCACCAGTGAATGCAACAAATATGAGCTCTCAAGGCATTTTGGGGAGAATGGGCATCCCTAACAGTACTTTTGAACAGGGAGAGCCTTCACATAGACAGGAGGAGCCCATGAACAATCCAATGAGGGAAAATTTTCAGTCAAGGGCCCATGCCATCTATACGAGCTCAGCCATCTTTTGGTAGAAATTTCTCTAACAATGGTTCATTTTTGGGTAGCCACATGGATCAGCCTCAGTTTGGATATGTGGGACAGCCACCTAATCATGAAAGAGAGCTGAGAGACAAGATTGTCTTCTCAAAATTCAATGGTCAATCGTCATCCCCAGCTGAACTTGAAGAGTGGATCTCCAAGCTTGAGGACTATTTTGACATCCTACCCCATAATGATGACCAAAAGATCCATTTTGCAACGATCCACCTGGAAGGATTTGCACATTCATGGTGGAGGTACATTAAAAGAGAAAATCAGCAAGTAAACTCATGGGAAGCATTCAAGGCACTCATGGTGCAAGTATTTGTCTCACCGGTGGAGAAAGAAAAGCTTGCCCGGTGATGGTATAGCCTTGAACAGCATGGTCTTGTTGTTAGAGAATATACAAATCAGTTCCTCAACCTTACCATGTATGTTGAGTCGATTAGTGATAATGCCAAGTTACACAAGTATGTGTATGGGCTAGATCCCCAACTCTCGGCTAATGTTTCAGCTCAAGACCCATCGGATTTATTCAAAGCTATTGAATTGGCTGAAAGGTACTCTCACAAGTATTGTCGGGATGCTTCATTTCAGTATGGACAGCAAAGAGGGGCATCTCAGCCAGTGTTTGGGCAGCAAAGAGGACAAATGCAGTCATATTCTGGACAACAAAGAGGTGTTGTAAGGCCAAGGCAGTTTGCGGCCAGTTATGGTGGTGGTAACATGTCATTCAGCACTCCAAAAATCCCCACATACCCCACTTTTAATGCCTCAAGACCACAAGGCAATTTAAGGACAGCAAACAGCCCAAGAATGGATAATAGGCAAGGGGACAACAGAAATAAAAATGCTTCAGCCTTTGGTAGTCCAAGGTCCATTCCCATGGATTTGTATAAAGAAAGAAAGAAAAAGGGGCTTTGTTTTAAATGCGGCGAGAAGTATACAGCTGATCATGCCTCAAAATGTGCTTTTAGAAATGCTAAGGCATGGGTTCACAGCATGTTGGTATTTGAGGACTCAGAGGAGGACCCTGAAGATACACATGCTTTTATGATGACTGCTGAAACAAATTATGCTAATGAAGAGTTTGCTCAAGAAGAGTTCTTTGACCCTACTGACTCTTTTCCTTTTGATCCCGATGGCCATTTATCACGGAGTATGTGTAGAAAGATTGAATCACATGCTGAAACACATGCTGCCACTGCTTATACCATATCAATGGATGCTTGGACAGGATCCAAAAGCCCTAACACATTGCATATTAAGGGCCAAATTCATGGGAAGGATGTGTTTATACTCGTGAACAGTGGTAGCACTCATAGTTTCATTAACAGAGCAGTCATGGACAGGCTGAAGTGTTTTCCCCCTGATTTACAGCAGCCATTGAAGGTGCAAGTTGCCAATGGGGATGAAAAAATTAGCACACAAGTATGCCCTGCTATTCATATTCAGCTTGCTGAAAATTTTGGACAACAATTGGATTTAATTGCATTAGAAATGGGGCCTATAGACGTTGTCTTGGGTTGTGATTGGCTGAAAACTTTGGGCACTATAACCATGGAATTTTCCTTGCTGTATATGGAGTTTGTCAATGCGGGACAGCTCATTCACTTGCAGGGAATTCAAAATGATAGTGAATTTCAGCTCATTAAGAGCAAACAACTCAATAAAGAGTTCAAGAAACGGTCCCAAATCTTTGTATTACAGTTAAATAAACAAAATTCAGATCAGTCCACTAAAATAGTAAAGAATTTTGCATTGAAAACTCTTCTAGAAGAGTACAAGGACCTCTTCCAAGTACCTACAGCACTACCCCCTAATAGGGCGGTTGATCATCCCATAGATCTGGAGCCTCATTCAAAGCCTGTGAACAAGCCACCTTACAAATTGTCTAGGTGCGAAAGAGAAGAAGTTGCCATACAAGTCAAAGAATTACTAGACATGGGATTCATTGAGCCCAGTTCTTCACCATATGCTTCCCCTATGTTATTGGTCAAAAAGAAGGATGAATCTTTCAGGATGTGCATAGACTACAGGGATCTTAATAAGATCACCGTGAAGAACATGTACCCTATTCCACGCATAGATGACTTGCTGGATGAGCTCAAGGGGGCTAAGTACTTTACGAAGATAGATTTGAGGTCAGGCTATCACCAGATATGCATGAGGGCAGGGGATGAGGTCAAAACAGCATTTCGGACTGATAGGGGGCTTTATCATTTCTTGGTCATGCCTTTTGGGTTAACTAATGCACCAGCCACCTTTCAGAGCTTAATGAACAAAATACTTCAGCCCTTTCTTTTCAGATTTGTGTTGGTCTTATTTGATGACATCCTCATCTATAGTAGATCACTAAAGGATCACCTTTGGCACATGAGGTAGGTGTTTGATGTATTGAGGCAGCACAAGCTCTTTGCCAAGGAAACAAAATGTTCTTTCATGCAGACGGAGGTGGAATACTTGGGGCACATCGTTAGTGAAGATGGAATTAGGGCTGATCCTAAGAAAGTGCAATGTATAAAAGACTGGCCCACACCTGCAAATACCACTTTACTTAGAGGATTTCTTGGTCTCTCATCATTCTATCGTAGATTCATTAGGCATTATGCCATTATTGCAGCTCCCCTGATGGATAGGCTTAAGAAAGAGGCCTTTTCCTAGGATGCCATAGCTGATAAGAGCTTTAATCAGCTCAAAGAATTTCTTATCTCAGCGCCCATCTTGGTTTGCCCAGATTTTTCGAAAGAATTCACCATTCAGTGTGATGCCAGCGACAGAGGTATAGGGGTTGTATTGTTACAAGAGCATGGGGTTATAGCATTTGAGAGCCGCAAACTTGCTAAAAATGAGATGACCAAGAAATGTTGGCCATCCTTCATGCCATTAAGAAATGGTACCACTACTTTTATGGCAGCAGATTTAGGTTCAAGAGAGACCATAGGGTCCTCAAATACTTCCTCTCTCAGTCTAATCTTACCCCCAAACAACGCAGATGGGTAGCTACATTGCAGAATTATGACTTTGACATTACACATACATGGGGAAAAGACAATGTAGTTGCTAATTCATTATCAAGAATGTGGGCTTGTAAAGTTTCAGCCATTATGGAACTTCATAGTGATTGGATAGAAGAGCTTCAGGAGGCCTATTTGTTAGATGCTGATTTTAGCAACATTTTTCAGAAATTACAACAAGGACATGTAGAAGAAAACTCTCCATATTAGCTCAAGAACGGTCTCTTATGGTTTCAGGGCACAATTGCCATCCCGTACACTTCTCCATTCAAGCAAAAGATCATGTAAGAGATGCATTCTTCACCTACAGTTGGTCACTTGGGCATTTTTAAAACTTATGACAAAATTGCTAAAAGCTTCCATTGGAAGGGCCTATAGAAGGATGTAAAAGATTTTGTTTTGAGCTACATGTCATGTCAACAAAACAAAGACGGTACCTTAAAACTAGTTGGTTTACTACAACCATTGCCTATGCCTGACTGAAGGCAAATGGAGACATATCACTATGGACTTCATAACCGGCCTACCGGTGACCAAGAAGGGGTGGAACAGCATCTATGTAGTTGTGGACAGACTCCCAAAGCAGCCCATTTCATTCCTACAAAGATTCAATATAGCGCTTCTCAAGCAGCTAGCCAATTCATGGAACATGTTTTCAAATTACATGGCTTACCACAAGTCATTATGCATGACCGGGATGCTAAATTCATGAGCAATTTTTGGCAGGCAGTTTTCAGTTCTATGGGCACTCAATTAGCCCCTTCCACCGCTTATCATCCACAGACTGATGGCCAAACAGAGAGGGTTAACAAGTGGTTGAAAACTTACTTGAGGCATTTCTGTTATAATGTGCAAAATACTTGGGACTCGTGGTTGCATCTAGCTGAGTTTGCCTATAACAACTCTATACACTCTAGCATTGGAGTTTCACCATTCGAGGCATTGTATGGCTATAAGGTGCCCCTCCCCACGGTTATCTTCAATGATAAAATAAACCCACAAAGCAAGGAGGAATCGGATAAAATGCAGGTCTTACTTCAGCAATGCAAAGTCAACTTGAAGAAAGCTCACGATCAAATGAAGCTTTATGCTGATGACAAAAGAAGGGATGTTGAATTCCAAAAAGGGGATTTGGTGCTCTTGAAGGTGCCCAAGTCCAGATATGCCACCCTTAAGGATGGATCTAGCAATAAGTTGGTACACAGGTTCTATGGGCCATATCGGATTATCAAAAGAGTGGGAGACTTGGCATATCAGTTAGCACTACCGCCATCCACGAAAATTCATAATGTCTTCCATGTGAGCCAATTGAAGCCCTTCATTGGATCATCAGTGGATTATGTTGAGGAGTTACCACCAATAAATGAAGAAGGCATCATTCAATATATACCCGAGCAAATCATTGGACAAAGGGAAACGAAGCTTCGCTCTCGCTCCATCATGGAATACTTGATTAAGTGGCAAGGTTTACCACTTGAGGAAGCTTCTTGGAGGCTAGCTTCAGTTTTGGAAGAGTTTCCATATCTATTAGAAGCAGATTTGGCTGAAATCTAGCTAACTATGGCCCTGTTTTCTCTCAGAATGATTGCAGATAGCTCTCTGTTTCAAAGCAAATTTTACCCTGCACTATGGACAGCAACGGACACCATACATGGGCTGAAAGTACTCCTCGAGAGCTCCGTTTTAATATATGGCCCACCCCAATCGGAGTCTCCTACAAAAAGTTATGACAGATTTACTACATCAGGGTCCTGTAGTAAACAGCTTCCTGTCCACTGTCTGCAACTCACATTCACTCAAGATACTTGAGTCAAAATTCATTTTTATAATTTCCCAATAAGACCCATGTAACGTACATACCCCAATGACCCGACATACGCAATAATACCTCTTCATTCATTTGTATACCCATGTAATAATGCAGCAGAGTAGTACTCTGATCTGCTCCTATACCCAGTTAGCATAAGTGCCCAAATTGTTTTTTAGGGCAAAAACCTTCGAGTAGGAATGGAATGTACGAGAGGGGGATTTAATAATAGGGAAATACTAGCTACACTGGCTAGTATATAAGGTGTTAGGGACTTGATTTTTCATTATCAAATTATAATGCAAGTCTCCTTTCATCTTCAGCTCCTTCTCTAAGCTCTCATGGCTTCTTTCTCTCTCTTTCTGTCTTTCTCTCTCTTTGTCTAGTCTTTCTCTCTCCTCATCACTCTCTTTCTCTCTCTTCTTACAGCCTTTATCTCTCTTTTGCACCCTCTCTCTCTCCTCTCCTTTTCTCTCTCATATCTCCTTCATTACATCAAGTTTTAACAATGTTTTTGGATTTATCTAGTATTTTTAGCTTATTTTTAGAATTAAAAATTATTTTTTCATGAATTTAAGTATTGAATTTAGCATTTTTACCTTAAAATAATAGTTTGACCATTTGCCAAAGTATCTTCAATATATAGAATATTTTAGAAATATTCAAATGAGTTGGTGAAATTTTTTAAACTTCTTCTTAAATTATTTTCAATTTTTATTGCTTTTTTAATGAGTTTTATTCAATTTTCAATGGATTTTAAAAGATTTTTAATATTTATAATTTATTTGTAATTTATTTTCTACATTTTAACCGAGAAAATAAACTAGAAAATTTTTCAATTGGTAAATGATTTTTTAGCTATTTTTTATTTTTAATTGAATTTTTTATTATTTTTTTAGGATTTTAAGTATTTTCTCAGGTTTTTAATAGGGTTTTGAAATTAAAAATAGGTACCCGGGCTGCGTATGAACAACTCCATGGAAACAGCTGAGCACGCACCACCGAACGTGCGTCCTCACGCATGAACGCCTGCAATAAACACCGACACCACGACTACGCATAACGGCGTGTGACTGATCACGATGAAGACCGGCAAGCCACACCAAAAAGTCGATCGCTATGCGCGAAGGGGGGCTAAACAAGGGTTTAGGGTTTAAGGGGCTTAGGTAGGGGGTGGGATAGGGGGCTTAGGTAGGGGGTGAGACAGGGGGCTTAGGTAGGGGGCAAGGTAAATTTAGGGGAGGGAGGGTTAAATGCGGGGGGGCGTAAAGTGGTGGGGGTAGGGACCAGTGGGCGGGTGGGGTCAAATGGGGGGGGGGGGGGGGGAAGGGTAGGGTAGGCGGGGTTCAAAAAATGGGCGACCAAGGAGGGCCCAAAGAGAGGGGGGTGGTAACTGGTAGGCGGGCGGGGTGGTGGGCAAGTTGGCGGGGTGAAACGGAGGGCGGAGGAGGGAGGATGAGGAGGATGAAGAGGAAGAGGAGGAGGAGAGGAGGCGAAGGAAGGGAGGCAGTGGGAGGAGGCAATGGGAGGCGGAGATGTAGGGAGGCAATGGGAGGCGGAGATTGGGGGGGGGGGGGGGGGGCGAGCGATGAGGAGGAAGGCAATGGGGGGGGTCGATGAGAAGAAAGGCGATGAGGAGGGAGGTGATGGGAGGCGGTGGGAG
The DNA here is from genome assembly GCF_053477565.2 of Lygodium microphyllum. Taxonomy (NCBI): domain Eukaryota; kingdom Viridiplantae; phylum Streptophyta; class Polypodiopsida; order Schizaeales; family Lygodiaceae; genus Lygodium; species Lygodium microphyllum. Next base: position 76,145,896 of record NC_141163.1, read on the forward strand.
GAGACGATATGGGGAAAGGCGATGGGGGGGGGCATAGGCGATGAGGAGGTGATGAAGCGGCGATGTGGGGGGAGCCAGATGATGGGAAGGAGCTGATGAGGGAGGCAACGATGGGGGGCCGCAGGCGAGGGGAAGGAGGTGATGACGAGGGAGGCGATGATGGGGGCCGCACGTGATGGAAAGGCCGCGGGCGATGACAGTTGGGAAGTTTTTTTTTAGTTTTTTTTATTAAGAATAAGGTTGTGTTACTTCGTTTTGTGGTAAGGTTTGTGTTATGTTCTTTGTGTTCGCTTTGTCTTGTGTGTTTTGTTTGGTGTTGTTTGTTTTTGTTTTTTTTTTTTTTTAATGTTTGAAATTCTTATCTGAAGGTTCTTGTTTTCTCTCTTTTTTTTGTTGGGTTTTTTTTGTGTTTTTTTTTTGTAATTATGTTCGATTGGTTGTTGTGTTGGTTATTTATTATTATGATTGTTGTTTTGTTTTTGTTTTTGTGTGTTATTGTTTGTTTTATTTTTTGTTGGTGGTTGTTTTGCCTTTTTTTGTTTTTTTTGTTGTTTTTTTTAATGGTTAATTGTACTTTTTTTTTGTGTTGGCGCTTTGTTTTGACTACCATTTCACCATATCCCCTCCTAAGCCCCAAGAGAAGAAACTGTATGTTTGATCAATTTCAATTATTATTTTTTTCAATTCAAAGTAAAGAAGAAAAAGCAACTCTTTTGAATATATAGTCAAGTCTTGTTTGTTGCTTGTTTATTCATCAAAATTATACCTTAATATTGGAATCCAATCAAGAAATTGGGTCCGAAAAGAGCAAAAAGGGCTTAGTTTTGCTCGATACTTATAACGAATCCATGTTGACTAATTACAAGTGTACATTTCTTTTAGAGTATGAGAGTGTTGCACCTCCCAATTGGAGAAAAGCCGTCCGGTATTCGTGAGGGAATTTTATTCAAATTCAAAGTCACTCCAATTATCAATCAAAGGTTACTAGTTCGATTCTAAAAAACCTAACGAATAGTCATGATAAATAGAATTCATTTTGTAGAAAATTTGAATCTTTAACAAACTGAAACGTCGTTTGTCTCCATCCTATTATATGCTATGATTGTTTTATATTATGAATCTAATGAGAGAAAGAGAGTTCACGAGTGGTACTTGCAGCATCATCTTTACTCTGATCTTCAAACATTTGATTTTCAGTTGCAATACATTTACGGAAAAGGAGCCCCTACGTCTCGAGATCAAGGACCTCGCTTGAAAATAGTACGTCATCTAAAGGATTTATGAGGTATTTCTAGTCGTGTTCCTAGCAAGAACTCATAGTCTGAAAATACATTGAGAACGAGGCAGACTCATTCTTTTGTGGTGATATGTCTATCGACCTTCTAGTGTATGCGGAGTTGTGTCCCTTAAATTGGTAAGAACATGTCGTGGAGGTTTGTGAGCATTGCATATGCCATTACAATGGTACAGTGACATGGTGATTGTTCGTTGGATGGTTACCCGAGTTAACTTGAGTGAAGTAGCCTACTTTTAAGAAAAATGGTGACAATGAACTTGGAGTTAAGGGGTGTCGTTTAGGAGAGGATGCTAACAAGAAAAAGGTGATGCTAAGACATTAGAACATGCACCCGTATTCTGAAACCAAGTCAGTCTTGCGACGTGTTCAACATACATACATAATCCTTTCAATGGATTGTGTGACTAGCGGGTTTTTATGTGTATCTCATGGAAACACGGCAAAACAAAGAAAATTTAAGAACGCTCAAATCGTACATCAAAACACAATGCCGTAAAAAGAAAAACAAAGCCGAAAGGCGAGGAGGAAACTGCAAAAAAGTACAATAGGGTGTCCAGGATCAAAGTAGGGCGTTCCCATGGGGAAAATGTAAAAAATAGGCGTGAAAACCCATACAACAATTAATAACAAAGAATCCATTCGACGAAATGAAACACGGGAAAAAGAAAAATGGTGAGAAAATTTATACCAGACATGCCTATTATGTCAAAACACAATTCTGACGAAGATAAGATACGTTCACAGCGAAAAAACCCAAAAAGCGTATTCGAAACGGAATTCGAAAATTAATACGGAATGATCAGTGCACCGGAAGGGAGGTCCAAAAAAAAATGTCAGGATATATAGAATCTTCAGGATTGTTACATCAAATCGCAATTTGGATGGGTTTAGGAGGCGTTTACATGAAAAAAAAATGGAGCTTGATAACACCAATAAAAATTAATAACAAAAAATCAAGGGGTCGAAATAGGGTGGAGGAAAAAGGAGAATTCTGCAGAAAAGGTGGCCGGACAAGGCAAGCCAATCAAAATTGAATTCTGAGGAGAATAGGGTAGGTTCACATGGAAAAATGACAAAAATATACGTGAAAAATGTATGAAACCCCACAAAAATTAATTATGGACAAACCGTACGTCAAAATGATAGGTGGATAAAAGAAAAAATGTCCAAGGGAATGCGTAGGATAGGACTGGTATGTCAGATCAATATTTCAAACCTAAAAGGGCACATTCGCATGAAAAACTGTCAAATTTACGCGAAAAGCGTCAAAAATTAATATCTCAAGAACTGTGTGTCGAAACAGGGGTTGGTAAAAAGGAAAAATGGGCAATTCAAAGGGATAAACATGGATGTAGGAGTGGAGTGTGATTCCGGTGAATGTAGGATACATTCACATGCAAAATGTCAAAACAAGAGAGAAAGGAAAATAGTGAAGAAACGGCCCCAAGGGTGGGGTAAAGGTAGACAGGTGGATAGGAAATGGACTCCATGAAGGTAAAAATAGATCATGGCATACATGCATGATCAACTGGAGGCATATGCAGGGGGTATGCATAGCAGACGTGTAAGGACATGTCCCCACACTCAAGACCTTACCGGTTAAAGTAGATTGATCGACACAGCCACGGACTTGTCAACCGACTGGACGCTGACGTCCCCACACTTAAGACATAGAATGCACTTGCAAACAGAAAGGTAGGGTTAGGAACACTTAGCCCATTTCAAAGATGGTTGAAGGGAACCGTCGTTGATGCAGAAAGATTGAAGCTGTCGTCGGGAGGTAATAAGGACCAAGGCGCGTCAAAGAACACATCCAGCATGGCAGGGACCATGTAACAACACCCAGGGAGATAGGTTTGTCGATAAAGTCCATCGAGTCAAGTGTTGATGATGAAGAATATAACTCTCCACTCACGGGCACTCAAGAGGATGATAGAACAGTCGCTCACCCCATAACACACATTGCTCGATGAATAAATGTGAAATCCCATAACACACGGCCCGTTTAGAATTGAACAAGGGAAAAGTAGTTGGGAGGGAGTATGCCAGTGTGCACAATTGATGGTGCATGCGTGCGTTTCACCCATCTAGCATAGATGCAAGGAGGGAGGCCAGGAGCTTTGTAGTGCAATGCACAGAACAGGGTGACGTGTCATGTACTGATGGTAGAGACCCATCTTGTGTGTGCATAGGATAACTGAGACGTACATGACTTCAATTGTTGTAATGTCTCTCAATCTCACCTTTCGGAATTGATTGAGGAGAAGCACCAGTCACACTTAGCCCACCCTCTCTCTCACACTCTCCTGAAAGATACAGGAGGGTAACCCATTCCTGACACCCATTGATGTAATCCTTACATTCACTTGTACAGAGGTTATATGCCTTGTGTGCATTTGATGGTGCAACAGTGTATCCCGACCTTTGCCGGCATACAGTGCAAGAAGAAATGCTAGGGAGCCTTATGGTGTAGTGTGCAGGAACAAATCGTGCATTGTGCATTGAGAGGCCCAACCAGTGCATATAATACTCCATTCACACATCTCACCTCTCATTTTATTTGAAGGGAAAGACTAGCCACTCACCACACCCTCTCTCTCACACTCTTTTGATAGATACAGAGGGCAGCCCATACTCACATCCCCATCCTGTTAGGATGAAAGCTCGCATCACTCGAGAGGGTTGGTAATGAAGATCGCATCAGCTGTGGTTGTCATCAGAGTGCTGAAGATTATGCGTACCCAAGGAGGTAGCTGACATGTCTGGTACGTCAATGATTTGTATAAAATATCATCTGTTAAGAAGGGAAGATGGATTGATATTGCAGAGACAGCGCGCCAAGGGAGGTGGCTTCAAATTGCTAGCGAAAAGGTTCTGTTGATGAATCAGCTATCCTGAACTGTAGGGTATTACCACCTTTTTCACAGTCAGCTTCCCGCCCAAGGGTGTTTTCACCTTTTCTTGGAACGATACCTGCTATGACAGGGAATTTCTTCCTTTTCTCCCATAACAGTTTGTTTGTTTTGTTTTAATTTTTTTCTTTTTCTTTTTTTAATAAAGAGAATGGTAGAAATACCATGTATCAAGACCAACCTCGCCACCGTTGTTGGATCAGATGAGAAGAGAATAAGGTAGGGTTGAGAGGTATCTGTGAGGGGCTAGCCGAATGAGACCGCCTCATGAGGAAAATTATAAGGGCTATCAAGAGCACGAAGAGAAGGACAGTGCGATTCCCAAAAGGAAAAGGGTGAGTCGACTGTAATTGTCAAGATCCCGAGGGAGGGAAGTACTTCTTCAGGTGATAGCCATTTATCAGAAAAGGATCCTCAGAAGAGTCGATAGCTTGCACTTGGACAGAGCCATTAAGATGGACAGCAAGTACCTTGTACGGGCCCATCTACCATTGTTGAAGCTTGCCAAAAAACTTGCCAAATCTCGAATCATAGGCTAGGACAAGATCACCTTCTTTGAACTCCTTGTGCTTGATGAAGCTGTCATAATAGGCCTTGCGTCACGCTTGAGTGGTTTCCATGCACTGTAGGGCCATCCGCCAAATCTCATTCAAACATTCCAAGTGCAGGAGGTGATGTTGAAGTGATTCATCATCTCCCAAGCGTTCTTTGATAGCCACTCATAAGGAGGGCAATTCTAGTTCAATCGAAAAAATAGTTTTTGTACCATACACCAGCTGGAAAGGGGTCTGTCTTGTAGCAGCCTTATGGGAGGTTCTGTACGCCCAGAGGGCCTTTGTAAGTCGATCATCCCAATCACGACAATATATGGAAATCGTCCTTGTCAAGATCGATTAGAGGATGCAGTTAGTGACTTTAACTTGGCCGTTGGCTCTAGGGTAGTAAGAAGTGGACTTGCAATGGCAGATCTTATATAGCTCTACCAACTTCTCCATGATTTTGTTAAGGAAATAAGTACCTCTGTCACTTACCAACTGGAGGGAACTGCCAAAATAGGTGATAATATTCTCATGCATGAACAGGGCTACGCTATTATCATCGTCCCACTTCAGAGCTTTAGCTTCACATCACTTTGTGACATAATCTATACATACTATAGGATGTATCTGTTTTGCTTTCGTCTAGTAGGCAGATCAATGGGACCCATGAAATTAATCTCCCACTTCTCGAATGGTTTTAGGAAAAGTATAGGTTGCAGTGGCATGGCACTTGTTTTGGTGGGTTTTTCCATTTACTAACAAGCATCACATCTCTTGCAGTAGTCATGTGCATCCTTGTGGAGGGTCGGCCACTAGTATCTTGCTAGCAGAGCCTTCCTAGCTGTTGCTTCTCATGCGAAGTGTCCATCACAGGGTGTTGAGATATCGAGCTCCACTCGTGATACGCCAGGGTGACCGTTGAGTATTTATGTCACCGACTTGTCAGTTGCAGACGCGGTTGGTACACCGCCGATGAATAATAGCTACATGATAGCTATCCTTATCTACTCTAGTTCGTGGCTCAGTTAGTATGCCACCTTAGTTAGTTGAGTTTGGTTTGAGAACCATATATAGGGTTCTTCTATTTCTTTGTACTTGAGTTCTTTTTGGCTTACACAACTAAGAAGAGGAAAACTGTTTTTCAACCTCCACCCTTGTGTGTATTCCCCCATTGTGCAAGCAAGAAAGCTACGAGTGAGACTCCTTCCTTCTCTCCCACAATCTTGACATGGTATCAGAGCCTTGTTCGTGGTAAGGAGCTCAAGAAAGCAAGCCAAGCTCGCAGTGTTCTGGTAAGAGGAGCAATGTTGCTATCATTTTCTGTTTTGGGAGCAGATCTCTGCAGGTAGCACAGCCGGAAAGTGCAGGAGTGCATTGTCTCAGGTTGAGACGCCCTTCGCGGTGAAGCAAGAGGGCAGTATATGCTGCGGCGGGTAAGAGCTTTAGCCCTTGGCGACCTTGTTTTTTTGATTTGAGGCCATTTCGGGGCCTGTTTTGGAGGCGGAAGTTTTCTGCACGCACTCAGGAAAAGGCCCAGTTTTATGCTGTGCAGCCACTGTTCTACAGGTCGGTGAAAAGTTACCACAGAAATTGCATCGTATGCTTGTGTGCAAAGACATAGGGAGTTTCAAAATCATCCTTGGTTCCTGTTTATGCAAAATCGTCACTAGGAAGTGACTGTGTGGTCAAATACCACTTTCGCCAGTTTTGCAGATTTGCCCTTGTGAGGGTGAAGCTGTGTTTTTTGCAGTGACAAAATTTTTTGCAGTATTCTGTAATGGCGTCTGATTCTCTTTCACAGATTGTCACTAAAAAGCTTAACAAGAACAACTTCCAGGCATGAAAGTTTAGAATGACGAATTTCCTTATGGGAAAATGATATTGGGAATTTGTTGCAGGAAATGAAGAAGAACTAGTTCTTCCTGATGTTCCCAATCAACAGCAAATGCAGGCATTTAAAGCATGGCATGAGAGAGCCAGGAAAGTTATGTATTGGCTGTCTATCAGCATTTCAGATTCTATGATTGTGCATATTCAAGATGCAAGTACGCCAAAGGAGGCATGGGATACTTTGTCAAAAATTTATAGCACAAATACGCAAGCCAGGAAAATGCAGCTCAAGCAAGAGTTGCATAATGTGCAAAGAGAAAATATGAGCATCAATGACTACCACATGAAGGTGAAGAAGATTGCAGATGCACTTGCTTCCATTGGCTCACCAGTGGAAGATGATGATTTAGTTTCCGTGACCTTGAATGGTCTAGGAAAGGATTATGCACAGTTTCGGACATCCATTTCAGTTCGTGAAAGATTTCCTGATTTTGAGGAGTTGATTGCTCTTCTAATTTCTGAGGAGCAGAGAAATGGTGGTGCATCTTCTTCAGGAGGAACTTCAAAAGAAGCTGTCTTCTACTCAAATGCTGGAAGAGGTAGAGGCAGAGGTAGAGGAGGCCGATTTGGAGGCCGTGGCAGAAATCAGAATATGCAGCAAACTCAAGAAAACCAGTCCTATGGAGGAGGACATGGTAGCTCTAGAGGCAGGGGGAGCCAAAGAGGTCGTGGTGGATGGCAAAGAGGCCAAAATGCAAACAGTAATGTTGAATGCTACTACTGTGGTAAAATGGGTCATATGGCTAAAGACTGCTATAAAAAGTAGAATGACATCATGAATGGAAAACTGCAACAAGGGAATTATGCATCTTCTAGTAGATAGGGTGATGACAGAAATGAGCACTTGTTTATGGTGCAGCACATGAACAATTCTGTGACAAGTGCAGAAGAAAGAAATGATGTATGGTATGTTGACTCAGGTGCATCAAACCACATGACAGGTCATGCAGAATGGATGGGGGATGCAAGGAAAATGGAAAAACCAGGATTTGTGGAGACTGGTGATGATACTGCACATCCTATTGTGCAGATTGGAAAAATTCCTTTGTCTATACAGGATGGGAAAAAGAAATACATGTCCGATGTATTTCATGTCCCGAATATCACCAAGAATCTGGTTTCTGTTGGTCAAATGGTTGAGCAGGGCTTGCAGGTCAGATTTAATCCTCATGGATGCTTTGTTGAGGATATGAAAAATAAAGGTCGCTTGATAGCAAAAGGAAAGAAGAAGGGCAGAATGTTTACATTGGATGCAGACATGTCTGAATTGAGTGCAGCAATGTTTGCACATGGGACCGGTGTAGTTGCAGATATTGATATCTGGCATAAACGCATTGGTCATGTTAATGTACAGTGACTTAAGTCAATCCAGGCCCAAAATATTGTTGTAGGTTTGCCTAAATTCAAGGTTGCAGAAATGCATAAGGTATGTGAAGCCTGTCAGTTTGAAAAACAGGCAAGGAAACCATTTCCTAGACATGTTCAAGAGAGTGAGAAGCCATTGGAATTAATCCACTCTGATGTGTGGACTACTAAAGCTGCATCTCTTGGAGGCTGTCATTATTAAAACACTTTTATTGATGACTATAGCAGAAAAGTTTGGGTGTATTTTATGAAAAAGAAAAGTGAAGTTTTTGGGCATTTCAAAACCCTTAAAGCTATGGTTGAAAAAGAAACATGCCTGCAAATAAAATGCCTAGGTCAGATGGAGGGAAAGAGTACCTCTCAAATGAGTTTGCAAGGTCTTGCAGGAGCATGGCATAAAGCAGCAATATTCATGCAGTCATACCCCACAACAAAATGGAATTGCAGAAAGGAAAAACAGGCATATTGGAGAGGTATCTCGTGCCATGCTCAATGAAAAAGACTTGCCAGATTTTTATTGGGCTGAAGCAGTTGCTACAGCAGTCTACATAATGAACGGGACTCCCACTGCAGCAATACATGGAATGACTCCAGAGGAGAGGTATACTGGTAGGAAACCAGATATTTCTCATTTGAAAATTTTTGGTTTCATTGCCTATGTACATGTGCCAGATGAGTTGAGATCCAAGTTGGATCCAAAAGCTGAGAAGTGCATCTTTATTGGTTACTCTCTGCAACAAAAAGGGTACAGATGCTATAACCCTTCTACTCGTAAGTTTACAGTGAGCAGAGATGTTATTTTTTATGAGATGAGTAGCTGGTATAAACCAGTAAATGTGATTGATGATGTAGATGCACAAAATGGTAATGCTGCACAGAATTCACAGCAGCAGTCACAAAATATTAGTGGACCTGGAGCGTCCTCTAGCAGTGGTTCACATTCTTCGCCATGGACAGGCAGATTGAGATCAGGAGAATCTTCTCAAAGCAATGTAGATAGTGGTATGCAGGTATCACGAAAAGGAAAAGAGAAGGTTGATCAGCCCATGTTTGATGTGAATGCAGGTCACTCTTATGTGGATGGTGAATCCAGTGGCTCAGAACAGAGCATTGATGATGAGTTCGGTATTCCTTCTATTGTTACACCTGGAGTAAGGAAGACCAGGGATGTTTTGAGAGCACCTGGGAGTGAACCTACTTTGCGCAGGTCTACGAGAGCTAGGTATCCTGTGGATAGGCTGAAATATGATGGATTTACAGCCATTCACTATGCATATATGGTTAAAGTGATACAGGAATCAGAACCCACTTCTTTTGAGGAAGCCATGGGAAAAGAAAAATGAGAGAAAGCCATGGATGAAGAAATGGATGCCTTGGAAGCAAATGCTACATGGGAATTGATACCTTTGCCTAAAGGTAAGAATGCAATTGGCTGTAAGTGGTTTTATAAGGTGAAGCACAATGCAGATGGTTCTGTGAACAGATACAAGGCAAGATTAGTAGTCAAGGGGTATGCACAAACATATGGCATTGACTATGAAGAAACTTTCAGTCCGGTTGCAAGGATGGCAACCATAAGAGCAGTCATTGCTATGGTTGCATCAAAGGGATGGTCTTTACATCAGATGGATGTAAAGAATGCCTTCTTGCATGGTGATTTGCAAGAAGAGGTCTATATAGTGCAGCCACCAGGTTATGTGCATGATGTTCATCCTGAGTTTGTTTGCAGGTTGAAGAAAGCCTTGTATGGCTTGAAGCAAGCACCTAGAGCATGGTCTGACAAGATAGGACAGTATCTTGTCACTATTGGCTTTCAGATTTCCAAGGTAGATTTCTCACTTTATGTGAGAAAAACAGAGAAAGGTATTATGCTACTTGTCATTTATGTTGATGATTTGATTATGACAGGTGACAGTGATGAAGATATCCTTCATGTGAAAATGCTATTGAAGCAGAAGTTTGAGATGAAGGATTTGGGAGAGCTGCGTTATTTCTTGGGCATTGAGGTGATTAGATCACCAAGTGGGATACAGCTCTTGCAGAGGCAGTATGGATTGGACATACTGTCCAAATATGGGATGACAGGCTGTAAGCCTATTTCAGTTCCTTTGGAGCAGAATGTGAAGCTGAGCACAGATACAGGTGAGCTTTTGGAAGACCCTACTATGTACAGATGCATAGTAGGAAGCTTGATTTATATGACTATTACCAGGCCAGATTTGAGCTATGTTGTTGGATTGGTAAGTCAATTTATGCAAGCTCCAAGGAAACCGCATTTGGATGCGGCTAGACGCATATTCAGGTATGTGAAGTCCACATTGCAATATGGACTATTTTATGAGACTGGGGTTCAGATACAGTTGCATGGATACACTGATGCTGATTGGGCTGGTAGCATTTCTGATAGACGTTCTACCAGTGGATATGTGTTCTCTTTTGGGAGTGCTGCAGTCACTTGGAGCAGCAAGAAACAGCCTACAATTGCCTTGTCGAGCACAGAGGCTGAGTATAGGGGTGCAGCAATGGCTGCATGTGAGGTAGCTTGGTTGCATAAGCTACTTTATGATATGCATCAGCCTACAGATGGCCCCGTTGTCATTTATTGTGATAACATGAGTAGTATACACTTGGCAAATAACCCAGTCTATCATGCTAGAACAAAGCACATTGAGGTGCATTATCACTATGTGCAAGAGAGGGTTTTACTAGGTCTTATTGATCTAGTTTATGTCAGCACAGAGGATCAAGTAGCTGACATATTCACGAAGGCATTGGGCGCAGAGAAGCTGCGCAAGTTCAGAGACCTGCTTGGTGTGCAGGAATTGGGATTGAGCTCGAGGGGGAGTGTTGAGATATCGAGCTCCACTCGTGATACGCCAGGGTGACCGTTGAGTATTTATGTCACCGACTTGTCAGTTGCAGACGCGGTTGGTACACCGCCGATGAATAATAGCTACATGATAGCTATCCTTATCTACTCTAGTTCGTGGCTCAGTTAGTATGCCACCTTAGTTAGTTGAGTTTGGTTTGAGACCCATATATAGGGTTCTTCTATTTCTTTGTACTTGAGTTCTTTTTGGCTTACACAACTAAGAAGAGAAAAATTGTTTTTCAGCCTCCACCCTTGTGTGTATTCCCCCATTGTGCAAGCAAGAAAGCTACAAGTGAGACTCCTTCCTTCTCTCCCACAATCTTGACACAGGGTTCATCATGGCATGCTTTCAATACTACGCCGATTTCGTTTACTGCAATACATCTTCACAATACTTCATATTTGCCTCTCTTATACAGTGCACTGCTTAGTAAAGTGTAGGGGGCTGATTCTAACAGAAGCTTCTTCTTCTCATGACTTGAGATGCCAAAAGGATATTGTTGAGTTGCCAAGAGTTTTGCTATGTATGCATACCAGGGAGTAACTATTTCAACTAGAAACAAGGAAGCATCAGGAAGGTCTGGATCATCGTGTTCCTCTTCTGCAGTTTGAAGGATCCATGATAGATGATCAGCTAGGACATGGGAATGGCCAGGCTTAGTGATCACTTCAAAATAGAACTCTTGGAATAGGAGAAACCATCTCATCAACCGTCCTTTAACATCTACTTTGTTCATCAGGAAGGACAGGGCTTCATGATCCACGTAGAACTTGAAATGTGTTGATAGTAGATAGTGTCGAAACTTCTCTAGTGCAAGCACCATTGCTAAGCACTCAAACTATGTCGTTGTGTAGTTCCATTCCCTATCAGTGACCTTTTGGCTTGCATAATATATTGGTTGATCTGATTTAGAGGGGCCTTTTTGACATAGGACAGCACCTAGCCTTTCAACTGATGTATTAGTGTGTACATGAAACTCCTTCATCCAGTCAGGAGGCTGCAAGATACGTGCTTGGATAAAGCACTATTTTAGGGTATTAAAGGCTTCTTCACAGTCATCAATCCAAAGGAAATCCGCATCTTTCCTTAGGACCTTGGGCAAAGGGGCTGCCTTGGTTGCAAAATGTGTAATAAATGTTCTATAGTAGCCCACATGGCCAACAAATCCCCTCACCTGCTTGAGGGTTGTTGGTACGGTCAAGGCAGTAATCTTCTCAATCTTCACCTAGTCAGTTGCAATCCCTTGTGCAGAGACAATATGGACCAAAAGAACTCCTGATGAGACGCCAAAGACACATTTGTCGGGATTGAGAAAAATCCCATACTCTCGGCATCTGTCAAAGCATTGCTCTAGGTATCCCCAATGCTCACGTATTAAGCTATAGACACAAAAGTCATCAAGATACACCTCAATGAAATCATATAGATAATTCTGAAAGACAACCATCATTACTCCTTGGAAGATGGTAGGAGCATTACAAATCCCAAATAGCATCACTCTATAGGTATAGGTTCTCCATTCTATTGTGAAGGTTATTTTTGATTGGTTCTCTTCTGCAATTCAGACTTGGTTATATCTGCTGAATCCATCCAAGAGGGAATAGAGCTCATGGCCTGCCATTGTGTCTAACAATTGGTATGTGAAAGGGATAGGAAAATGATCCTTCTTCGTCTTCGAGTTCAGTTGTCAAAAGTCCATACATATTCGAAGTTTCCTGTTCTTCTTGGGTACAACCACAATGGGCAAAACCCATTCACTGTTAGCCACGGGATAAATGAACTTTGCTTCAAGAAGCTTGAATAATTCAGCCTTCACCAAAGCAAAATAATTGGGATTCATACACCTCTGTCTCTGTCTTACCGGTTTGGCATCAAGCTCGAGATCAATGTGATGTTGACATACTATAGGGTCAATCCCCTTCAGATCTTTATATGACTAAGCAAACATGTCTAAGTTCTCATTTAGTAGATCTCACAGGACCACTAGTTCTTCTTCTAGAAGATTGAGACCCACTTTCAGGTGACGTTCAGTATCGTTAGTATCCACAAACGTCACTTGTCTTTGACCTTCCACTTCGCGAATGAGTGTCCCATGGATTGCTTCTGGATAGAGATCTGACTCCTTCAAGGGAGTATTGTCATCGTCTGATGTTCCACTAGAACCAATGTCCTTCTAAACAGATGACTCATTTGTCTGTTGAGATTGCTGGAAGGGTATCAGAGCTTTATTTGCTTTTGTGTGAGTTGTGATTTCTTCTAGACTTAGGAATTCATCGTCAAAGGATGCGTCTAGGAATGTCACATAGCACGGACATTCTATAATCCATGGTTCTCATGGCTCTGGCTTCTGCTGACAAGGGGCATCATCGTCACCTTTTCTCCAAAATGACTGATCAGGGCGACAAGAGCCACTGGTGAACTTAGTTTTTATACCTTTGATCCATTGCTTATACAGATTCTGCATACTTTGTGGTCCATTGGTCAACCCAAATGGAACCATGGTCATTCCATCCAACACCCCGAGATCTTCGGCCTCTGAGGTCTCTATAGGGACATCAATAAGATCATCCGCTATCAGAGGATCTTCTTCATCTGCACTTTTATAACCTACTTCGTTTTCTTCCTCATCATTTTCATCCTCTTCCTCTAGAGGCTTTGTCTCTGCTTCTATAGAGGCTCTGTAGGATAAGAACATATCTTCCGCCTCTGCATCTACTTCTGCTTCTGCTTCAGCTTCTGTCTCTGGCTCTGTCTTTGCTTCTGACTCTGTGATTACCATGTAACAGGGAGAACAATACATCCATGCTTCTATCTCGCTGTCAGAGATGATTTCAAAAGTCAATTCTAGTTGAGGCAAGAGGTATTCTCCCATAGACAAAGACTTTGCTTCCTTCGGTAGTTGGCTTACAATACCCACTATTAGGGGCTATGTCTCTGTTTTCTTGGAAAATATCTATTTAACAACCTCTTCGTCTCTTGATGTACCATTTGTTACTTCATTGGAGGAGTCTATTATGACTTTGATAGATGTGGATCCATTGCCTTTTTGCAATCCATACAATTTCAACACCACTTTATGGGATCCTCTGCCTAGGGTTAGGGTTTCTTTGAACCAGTCCATCCTGACTCTTGCTTCAAAAAGCCTAGGCCTTCCCAACAATAGAGGATATGAAGTCCCATAAGAATTTGGTTTTACCACTAGATAGGTTATCCAATAGTCTCTTCTTGCAAGGGTTGTTTTTACGTATGGGAGGATGCCCAACGGTTTGATTCTGCTTTAGTCTTCCAATCTGATAAACCACTGTGTAGGTTGAATTCCTTGTAGGCCTAGGTTCTTCATTGTCACATCCATCATTATGTTTACTGATGATAAGCCTCCATCAATCAATGCATCTGAAATAAAGCATCCTTCTATCCATACACTAATCTCTGGGGTTCCAAGATCTAGGAAGGCGTTAGTCACATCTACTTTATTTACATGGTCTGGGGCCTTATTAGTCTTGCTGTTGAAGGAGCAATCCTTAATCCAAGTCTTCGAGTCAAGATGCTTTTGAATTTCTTTCGGCAATTAGGGGACAACATCAACAACTGTCGGAATATTAGGTTTGGTTTAAAGGTGTCTAGGTCTTTGACCAAGTCATACTCTTTGATAGGATCTACGGGCTTCTCCAGCCTGCTAGGGAATGGGGCTATATCCATTTTCATATTTTCTTTTTTTTTTAGCAATGGCAGCATTGGCACTTCTTCTATTTCTAGATGTGCTTCTCTATCGTCTATCTCCTGGACCTCTGGTCTTGTTTCTGGGACTGCCTCTATGACTCTCTGTGGCACTGCAATGCTGTGTACTGTACTTTTCTGTCCTGTACAGCTCTATCCCTCTGTTGGCAAGTTAAACTTCACAGTCTTGGCAAAGAAGTTGTTCTCTTTCTGGACAATTGGTTCCTTCTTCTTGGCGCACGTGATAGTGGCAACTTCCAACTCTACCAAATTGGAGGTAGGCTCTTGTGCCTTCTGTTGGTTATCAATGGCATTGGCCTTGACAATGACTAGACTTGGACAGTCCTTTGCAGTGTGGCCTTCTCCTTTGCATTGGCTGCATAAGGGCTTGTAATCCATAGATATTCTAGGATTTGGACAATTCGGTGGGATGTGACCCTTTTATCCACATATGTAACATTCCACCTCGGATCTCTAACCACCGTCAAACTGTCATCTTCCCTCTATAACTTTGAGAGGGAAACCTCCTTGGACCAAAATTAGGACCACACTCCCTAGGCTTTGGTCCAATGTTCTGTGTTGTCATTTTAGATTCTAGTAAGTTGAATCTTGCATTTTCATCTTTCTGTCTTCATTCGTGCATCTCTTTCAAAGAGCAGATATCCTCTGTATGGTTCTTCCACAAACAATAGAAACAGAAGGCTCCATGAATGGTTGGTTTTTGGGTACATTCAGTGGCTAAATGTCCCGCTTTTGATGGCACTTTTCGCACCATGTGTTAGAACACATCACATCTCTCCCAGTTCCTTCAGGAGTAGATATATTAGAGGTATTCACCTTCAACATCTGTAGTTGCTCTGTAATCATATACATAAGCTCTTTCTTGATACTTATATCTCAGTTGGATAAGTAGTCCTTTGGATTTTCACCTCCTGAAGTACTTGTAGTAGGGTTTTGGAAAGCTTCTGTAATTACTACATATACAGATTGGATTGATCCAGAGGATCCTTTGTTCTGGTTCTGATTCAGAGCTCCGGTTGAGACTTGGGATTGTTGATTTCAGTTGATAGGGTTCCACTGTTGTTGAGTCACCATTGAATGAACTATTTGAGGCCACTATTGTTGTGGTTGAACCATCATTTGAGGCATTGTCGTCTACGGCGACCACTCTGGATTAGGTGCATTGTATTGCAGCATTGTTTGCATCTGAGGATAGGGGCAGGGATCTGTCCTTGGGATTGTATTTGATGGGTATACCATTACTAGCATGGGAGGGGGTAAGACTCCTCTTCCTGGAGTCATTGACAACCGTACTTTAACTTCGTCATACTATCTTGCACCTTCCACTACAGCTTGCAGATTAATTGGTATTCTCAATTCCACAAACTTGCAAACTTCTAGTTGTAGGCCTCTGAGGAACACTCCTTTCTGGATACCTTCGTCCAAATGATGGCTAGTCTATCTCTTCAGGATAGATTCCATTCGCAAGACATAAGCGCTCTACTCTTTCTCCAGAGGACTGACTTAGGTTCATGAACTCCTCCCGCATCCGCTCTTCAAAACCTTCATGCCTAAATTTAGTGAGGAAGGCCAATTTCAGGTCATCCCATGTGCCAAAAGTTTATGTTGCTTGTCTCTCATACCATTGAAACTTCATGCCTTTGAAAGTGATGGGAAAGATTACTAACCAATGCTCAGGGGTTCTGGCATTATTAGCCACACATGCTACCATAAATTCTGCTACATGAAGATCAAGGTCTTCATTGTACTCTCCCTTAAAAATTGACAATGGGACTACATTTGCTGGCCTATCATCAATATTTTCAAGACTAATCTGACTAAGAAGGGGACCTTGAGTCGCTATGGGGACTTCTGTAAAGAGTGCTTTTAGGGCGTCAAAAGAGACTTCTGCTGCGAGCTCATTCTCAGCCTTGATTCTTGTCTTCTCTTTTCTCACATACCTTTGGACTTATTCTAGTGCTTGCCTCTTGATTGCGTCATTCATCATGGGCTTGGCTCCAACCATTTGGTCTATACTCAACAGAATAGAATCAGAGAGGGGCTTCAGTCTCTAAAGGATTCTCTGGCCAACATCTCTTCTACTTCCTTCTTTTCAACATCTCTGAATTCAACTTTCAAACCACTACAGAGGGGGAGATATTCCATTCTGAAGGTATCAAAACTCATTCTTATTAAGATCATGTGTCATCATTATAATAATGCCAGCTTCTGAGAGTTTCAATAGTGTATGTTGTAAAAAACACTCTATCTACCAACTTTCAGTGGGTTGCTAATTGAACAAACATAAGGTTGTCAAAACACCAAGCATCCCACGTATCTTGCTGAGCATCCATGAACAAATTTCAACTATTTTCCTTCTTGTTTTCGTGAACTTTCACTGACCACGACTCCTGAACCTTCTTCACGATCTCCCACTTAATGATGTCTAGAAACTTCTCAATGAATGTAAAATCTTCCATGAATGGTCATTCTCTCTATTTCTGCTCTTCAGTTTGTTTCCAAACAATTTGCCACCAAGATGCACCTCTCTGTTGCCTCAACAGAAAGAGGAAATAGGCCACCACATAGAGCTTGCATCATGATGGTAATATGTTTTCGCTATTGTGGGATGAACTTCTTGTGGAAAGTGTCTTTAGCAATAAGAATATTTAACTCTTTAGTGGAAGAAGGGATTTTTCAAGCATCCATTGAATTTTTCTCTTCTTAATAATGTCATTTCCTTCATTTTCAGTCTCTTCTTATGCTTGTTGATGGCAAGTTTCCCCGACTGCACACCAAAAATATGGAGCCCCAAGAGAGACACCAAGTAAAAAGGATTTCTACTACAAGAAAATCTATCTTGTAACATCAACAAGCTTTTATAACACTCTTTATATAACCACAACAAAGAAAACAACAAATCTTCATGCATCATCATAGTAGATATCTCCCACGAATTTGATAGAATCAACCATAATCTTCAACATCTTCATAGAATCCATCAATAGAACAAGGAACACAAAATAATAAATCATTTTTTAATGAAAATCAATCACATAGTATTCATCTTCATTATCTTCATACTTTTCTCTCTCAATCTCTCATAGACAGATATATTGTTTTGATAGAATTGACTCTCTCTCTCTCTCTCTCTCTCTCTCTCTCTCTCTCTCTCTCTCTCTCTCTCTCTCTCTCTCTCTCTCTCTCTCTCTCTCTCTCTCTCTCAATAGTACATTATCTCTCTCTCAATAGTACATTATCTCCTCACTAAAATACTCAAGAATGACACTTAATAATTCTTCTTAGTTCGTGGATGCACCTCCCAAGAGGTATGGGAGGTATGAAAGGGCACCAGAGCCACTACAGTGTCTCTTCATAGCTCACTACTATCACTGTGACTCTAGTCTTCTCTTCAGTCTTCAGCAACTGCTTTTTCCATTTGTTTTAGCTCTTTTAAACTTAGATTCATCCTTTTCAAAAGTTAGAAAACTTTTCCAAAGTCACACATACATTCCATAGAACACCTAAAGAAGATCTACAAAACAGAACAGAACAGGAACAGAGCAGAGACAAAGGCTCTACAGAAGGTCTACAAAGGGTTACAAAAGGTCATCAGAGAAGAGCAGATCCTCATAATTCATACTAAAACCATTTCAGACTATCAAAAACTATTCAATAAGATTTCAAAAGATCTCAATATTCATCAATCATCAATCCATGCTTCATACAAAAGAAAATTAGAACAAAACAGAATGTATCAGAACCAATTAAAACCTCAATAGAACCTATCAAAACATCACAGAGCCTCATATTTGTACTAAGAATCATCATGAGCTTCCAAAACATAATCAATATCATCCAAAACACTCTTAAAAATTCTCAAAAACAACCATACATCACTCAAAATCCATCAAAAATCAACCATTCATACCTCAAAAACAACAAAAATCAGTCAAAATTTCAGTCTTTTTCCACTCTCAACAATCCTCATATTCCTTCAAGAGGAAACTATGGTTCGTGGTGGGTACCTATCCTCCTTCCATTAACATATTTACCATCTTCTCTATCATGCCGTTATCATAGGCTATCATCCACCTTGTGTTTGGCAACTTGGAGTGCTTCCTTCACCTTGGTGTCATCATCCTATACCTGGTGTCACCTCTTGGACCTTGCATTCATCATCTAAAGTGGTCCCCTTACCTTGGTGTCACCATCTCTTACCTAGCATCAGCTTTCTTGATCTTTGTGTCAGATTCCTCATGCCTAGCATCAACTTCTTTAGCCCCTAGTATTTGCATTTGCAACTTGGGGACACTCTATTCATCTAGCGTCATCATCCATCCCCTAGCATCAACATCTCGCTGCTCTCCCTACATTTAATAACTCCCACACACTCTAGGATTTTCATTTGCTACCCACGCTATCTTCCTGGTGCCCGAAGACTATGCTTCGCTCCCTTGATAGCTATCCTTCACCTTCCAATGATTACTTCAATAGCCCATTGCCCAAAGGATTGTGTTTCGTTCCCTTCACTATGCAAATTCCCACATGTGCTGCCACCTAATTCAATCAAGACAATGTAGTTATCTTTTACACTTCAACTCCGTTGCATCAACTTTCCTTCTCATAGCTCAGTGCATCATCATTGTGTTCTTGTATTTTTGAGTTTCTCTTCTCTCTCAGTGTTTTCCATACACACTATGTTTCTCCTTGCAAACCCTACTATCTCTCTACAATGTCGCATATCTTGACACAACTTGGTTTGAGATTGGGCTATACCACACTCAATCATATCTTCACTCTCATTCTAAGGGCTATTATTAAGAAAGGTTGAGCACGCAAGAAAGAGATATGTTACTGCTTTGTGGATTTTCTCAATGCATTTGATACAATACCACATGCTAGACTTATGAGGAGATTACAAGATATTGGTGTCCCCAAGGAGATACATTACAGTATCTACGCTCTATATGAGACAATGACAAGCAAAGTATAGACACTAGGGGGTATCTCACACTCAATCAATAGCGCTATCAAAGTGAACAAGGATGCCCACTCTCACTCACCTTGTTTAGGACTCTATATAGATGAGGTCTCAATTTATAATGATAGAGGAGAAATTGGAGCCAGTGTCGCTAGAGTACTGGTCTCAATATTGCTTTATGAAAATGACATTATGCTTATATCCAACTCACCCAAGGGACGACAAAGACGTTTGGATGCACTATCAATATTTTGTAAATATAGAGATCTTAAGCTAAACCTTGAGAAAAACAAGGTTATAATATTCAACACCTCAACCACTTAGATAACGAGATCTGAACATCAGTTTACTTTTTATGGCGAGCCAATGGAGTCTATTAGAGAGTATATATACTTGGGAGTCAATTTCAAAGGGCCACAATTTACTTAGAAAGAGATATAAGAGGCTTGACTAGCACAAGTGTATGCAACACTGGGTGCCTTGGAGAGACAATGAGCACATATACAATTCCATGAACGACACACCAAATTGTGGCTCTTTAATACACTAGTTACACCCATGCTCCTCTATGGGGTAGCCATTTGGGATCCAAGCCTCTATCGCACGAGAAGACAACCACTAATAGACCATGATGGACCAAAAAGGGAGCTTTATGATGGATGGGAGCATATGGAATGACCATTGGTCATGATGATACCATGTATGATATGAGAAAAGAGCTCAACCCCACATGAGATCATCAGAGTGGAGATGGGGCAACACCTATGGTGATTGAGGCCTTGCTCCAAACAATAACTTTCTTATATAGATTATGGGAGCTATACCCTAGAAGAGATACCCATGACTAGCACTAGCTTCATCTAAACAGTTAACAACAGAGACTAACATAGATTTTTGGTATGCTCAAATGGGTATATGAATGAATTTGTATGGTTTGCAGATTGACAAAGTACCACCAGTTAGAGATTAACCATGTGATCAAAGTAGACGTACTGAAATTAAACACAGAGAGGACTTGTGTTAGACCCCTTTCCTTATATGGCGCGAGGATAGCACACTATTGGAGCTATTTCCTTCAACTCTTTGAGGATAGTTTAATTACCCAATTGAGCTATATGGATACTCAACTGCCACAAAGGTTACATAGAGCTATTGGGAAAATCCACACCTTAATGCATTACTTAAGAATTGAGACAAGCAAATGAGAGGGTATGGAGATTGAGAACTGCATGTGCCAACTTTGTGATAGAGAACCAAAGATTAAGGAGCATTACATCTATCAATCCATAGTATATTATGATATTTGAGTCAGATACCATTGTTTGTTTCAAGAGAATTTTAGCTCTTTATAGTAGGTGGTGTAGTTTGAAGATCAAAGATGATCGGGATTTTTCATTTTTGGAGCTTTAGAGGTACAAAGCTACTATTGTACAAAATAGAAGCCCCCACAACCATACACAATTGGACAAAGGATTGTCACTGACTTTTTCACTACCACACAGTCGAGCATGGGATTGGCCACCATCACTAATAGACAACCAATAGGGCCAAGTCATAAAGTAGCTCCGCTTTCAGGGGATATCTCTTTGGATAGAGTGCTGACACTCAAGTCAAGCTAGATTCCCATGCCCACCTAGAAGGAGGCCCAAACACCCTTATCATAGACAAATTAGAGCCATCATTGAGGACCACATAAAACACATGCTAAGGCACCTTAACCATAGAGAGCTACATTTCCACTTGAGGAGATACTTCACTGAGGAAAAGAACATTTGAATCTTTCTTTTTCTTCTTTCTTAGTAATATCACTTACATTTGCACCACAGATATATTCTTACAAAGTATTCACCTAACATTTAGTCTTATATACATATCTTTTATCTTTCAAGATGGGAGATGCAATTCTTTGTATGGTTTGGTGGTCTCATAGGCCACATTGCCTTTCACACACACACACACACACACACACTCTCTCTCTCTCTCTCTCTCTCTCTCTCTCTCTCTCTCTCTCTCTCTCTCTCTCTCTCTCTCTCTCTCTCTCTCTCTCTCTCTCTCTCTCTCTCTCTCTCTCTCTCTCTCTCTCTCTCTCTCTCTCTCTCTCTCTCTCTCTCTCTCTCTCATGAAGATCATTGAATTAAGTAGTAAACATTTACATCAGACCATTAAGTCAACATTGAAAATAACGGTCGTAAAGGAAAGTCTACACAAACTCTAGCACAGAAATGTCACATAGAAAGAATAGCTGGTGTGAAGCAAATAGTATCCAACCAAGGAGCAGCAATGTTAGGAAAAACCAGATCAACAGAAACCATAGAGGAGATTTTCCACCACTAAACCATGATTTTGGGCCACATGACCATGCATGCCAAATACTAAATAAAAAATGAAGGCATTTCGAGTATGTCAAATATGCCACAAGGCTGTCCATCTAAGGAAATGGAAAAGGCAGGAGTAATCTGAACACAAAGAGATCATGGAGGTCATCTTTCCCATAATCCACAAATGACATGATATCCGGTACTGAGTCAACGAGAACCACACACGAGAAACAAAACTCCAAATACACACACACACACACGGAATCCCTCCCTCCCTCCTTCTCTCTCTCTCTCTCTCTCTCTCTCTCTCTCTCTCTCTCTCTCTCTCTCTCTCTCTCTCTCTCTCTCTCTCTCTCTCTCTCTCTCTCTCTCTCTCTCTCTCTCTCTCTCTCTCTCATGTGTGTGTGTGTGTGTGTGTGTGTGTGAACCACAAAGAGGTGGCGAGTCTGTGTGTCAACATAGAGCTAGTAAAGATGCTCAAGGCAAGATAAGAGAACTTACAATGCAATAGTACTATCAAACCATGTGGGATTGGATTATCCTTTCACTGGATTCTATCTCAAAGAAACCTAGAACAATTGCTTAACTTGCACCTATTGCATCATCTATCTTTATAGAAAATTACATAGCACACGCTAAGCTATAGAGTTGGCAAGAGGCTCTAAAGCATCCCCAATGACAAGAGGCCATGCAAAAGGAGCTTGAGAACATTGATCGGAATGGAACCTAGACCTTGGTGGATCGTCCATGCCACAAGCAGGAACCTTTCAAACTCATAGTAACATGGGACGGGTTTTGGGGATGGGGATGAGGACGGAATGACAACAGGAGCAAGAATTGCCATCTCTTGTTACCATGAGAGGGGGATCTAACATGGGGATGAGCTTGGAACAGCAGTATAGGGATGCGATGGGTATGGGACATGAGCTAGAAAATGGCCATCCCCTATTACTATGTTCAAATTAAATTGAAATTTGAGGAAATTTAGGACAAATACAAGGCTCCCCTTATGTGCAAGGGTTTCAACCAAAGCAACCACTACATGGCATCTCTCACCCCACCACAACATGGAACTCACCCCACCCACTTGCCATGGCACGACGACCCCACCCACTTTCCATGTGCAAGGGTTTCAACCAAAGCAACCACTACATGGCATCTCTCACCCCACCACAACATGGAACTCACCCCTACCCACTTGCCATGGCATGATGACCCCCCAAACATGGGACACCCCACCATGGCATGATGTCCCCTCCCTCTCACCATGATGCGATGCCTCTCCCCCCATGGCATGACACTCCAACGGTGACATTCTGGCATCCCTCACCTTACCACCCCAAGTATGGCATGGCACCCCCTCCTAGGGGCAAAGTGACATCCCTTACTCCATTACCCCAACTATAACGTAACATCCCTGACCTACCATGGAATGGCATCCTCCCACTTGCCACACCACCGCATCCCTCAAAGCATGGCACACCTCCCACCACCATGACATGGTGGAGACTTATGATGGGTTAACGAAAACCCTAAAATTAGTGGCTCAACTAGTAGCACCTCCACTTCCCTAGTGGTCTCAAATGCACTTTGGTAAAGTATTGTATGTGAGCAATATTTCTACTGAAGTATCACTATTCAATAAATCGGTCACTATGGATTGGCATCCAAATGTCTATAGTTTCTACCATGGCACTAATATTATACTTTGATTCGAATGCATGTGATACATGAGACACGTGGGATACATCTTTGGATCAAAGCATTTTTTATGCTTGGTTCTTGCATTACTTCACCTTGGAATGATCAGAACATTTAGGATTTTTGGCATATTAGTTTACTACCTTTGGTTTTAATGGCACTTATGATTCATGTATGGATTGTAACTTGGATTTAGTAGCTGGAAAATTTTAGAATGCTAGGACATAAGCATGGTCAAACAATAGTTGTAGATGTTGTGATGCTGCATGTATTTCCAATGAAAACTCATACATTTATCTCACTACAAAGCAATCGAGGGCAATTGCAAGATTCTAAGGGGGAAGCTCTACCACAAGATAGTGAATTTTAACTTATTTCTTTAAAATGTGAGTCAGATCAAGGGGAAAATTCATTTGTGGAATAGGGGGACATTGATAGACGTTCTGGAGAACCAATACTAGTTTGGGTACTAGGACAGATCTAGGCTAGAGACATGCGAATGACTTTCAATGTCCAAAACTTTTAAAAATCAAACAACTTAACATCTTCAGCTAAGGTTCATAAAAGACAACAAGTTTTAAATGGTTTCGGATTCATAAAGGTTAGAAATTTAAAATTTAGTTGTGAAGTGGTCAAAACTTGGGCAAGGCCAATGATTTTCCATTTCTTGAATTGAAAACTAGCTAAAATTTGAGTTGTGACTGCTAAGATTGCATGGGCAGGTCTGCTGTTAACCGTCAGACGAACAAGGTGGAAAATCTGAAAAATCTAAAGCAAAAGACAAAGGCCAAGGCAAAAGTGAAACAGAAGATGAAGGCACGCCAAGAAAAATATGGAAGCACAAGAAGTGCAGAAAAGTCCTAAATAAAGGAAAAAGACGCACAAGAAAAAGCGCAAGTCAATACTTTTGTAAAAGAGCGCAAGCGCATCATGGTTTAATTTAAAGAGCGCCGAGCTCTCACCGTGCAATTTGTAAAGGTAGATGGGCGGTAGAAAGGAAGATAGGAAGATAGAAAGACAATGGGAAAAATGACCTAGGCCACGACCAGCCATGTAAAAAAGGGGATAAGGGGATGACCGCCCAAAAGGGATTTAGGGTTTTGTATATAAAGTTAAAAAATGAATGAGAAGCTCATTCTTTTGGTGTGTGGCTAACAAGAGTCCTCTTTTCTTCTCTTCTTCTTGCTAGTATGTATACTCTTGAGGGAGGGAGTGTGAGAGTGTGAGGGAGTGAGTGAGTGTGTGGAAGTGAGGAATCAAGACTTTCGCTCAACCGCTAAGACCCACGAATCGCTTATTGCTTCAAGTGTTCCAAGCCGAGCACTAATGGCTACCTCTCACATAGCTGACGCGCTACCTATCCATGAGTGTAGTGAGCTTATCTCCATGCCGATCAAGTTACCTCCTCTCCCACGCACTCCGGTAGCTCCACGATCCAAGTGCAAGCTTCAAGCAAGCTCCATCCTCAAGCTCCACACTCCAAGCTCCATTGCCGGGAGAAAGACAAGAGAAGAGAAGAGAAGAGAAGAAGAGAGGAGAAGATGGAGAGATTCTCCTCCCCGGTCCCTCACCCTTACACACTCACTCTCTCACACTCTCACACTCCCTCTCTCACAAGCACAAGCTCAAGCAAGCAAGAACAAGAAGAAGAAGAAGAAGAAGAGAAGAGCCACTTTTGGTCACACACAAGAATAAGCTTCTCATTCACTTTTCAACTTTATATACAAAACCCTAAATCCCTTTTGGGCGATCATCCCCTTATTCCCTTTTTTACATGGCCAACGGCTATTTTTTCCATTGTCCTATCTTCCTACCGCCCATCTACCTTTACAAATTGCACGAGTGAGAGCCCGACGCTCTTTAAATTAAACCATGATGCGCTTGCGCTCTTTTACAAAAGTATTGACTTGTGCTTTTTTTTATGTGCCTTTTTTCTTTATTTAGGACGTTTCTACACTTATTGTGCTTCCATATTTTTCTTGGGGCACCTTCATCTTCCGTTTCACTTTTGCCTTGTCCTTCGTGTTTTGCTTTAGATTTTTCAGATTTTCCATCTTGTTCGTTTGACGATTAACATTACCCCCCTCCTAGACAAGTGCCAGTCCCATGGCACTCACAGTCGTAGGTAGCAGGCTTTAGCATGCACTGAAGATGTGGGTGGCAAGGACGTCTGTGGTTGCCGTGGAGGAGTGTTGGTGGTGGTGTGGAGGAAGGTCGTTGGTGGCCTAGGTGGCTGGTGGTAGGGTTGTTGGAGTTGGTGGTAGGGTTGTTCTTTGTGGGGATTGCACTGATGGCCAGCACAAGTAGCGGTTTGTTGGGGATTCTGCATATGACAATTCTTGGCGGGTTTGTAGGATGATAAAGAATAAGAATTGAGAGTTGAGTGTCGATGAATAGCAAACAACACTTTCGTTGGAGTCTTCAATACCTACAATTGAAAACCTCTCATATGTGGTCTCTCCCTAGGGGTAGTGCTAGTCTTCTTGATCGTGTACAAGACGTAGTTCAATTAGTTTGGGAGACAGGTCAAACTCTAAGCAAGCTGAGAGTATTGTCTAGCACTTGAGGACCCAAACTGTGTATATATTTTGGTGTATATATTATGTGAGTACTCGTACATACTTAGATATTACGTAGTTAGAAAACCACGTGGTGGTTTCTCGTAACAATGTGTGGATGAAACAAAGTTGTCCATGTTGAGAAGAAGTACACCTGAAGATGTATGAGACCTCCTTTGCGTTGTGAGTGCACGACATAGCATAATTGAACACCAGGGCACTGCACTTTAACCGGTAGCTATTGGACTTGTGTAATGAGGACAATGTGTTTTTCATGGCCATTCGTGTGGTGCTTATCACGATTGTTTGCAATGGTATTAAGGCAGAGTGTAAGAGGGAATCGTGCGAATGGGTTAGGGTGATAGGTCTAACCATAGGCGAGACAAGCTCCTTGGGTATGTCCTGCTCTTGATGTGCCCTGAACAATTGTGGGTGATGCAAAAGGGTGAGGGGACTAGGGACGGAGCCAGCCGACCAAGGTCACTGGACGTACCTAATTTGAGAACCCCTAGGTGCTGTGCTGTGATCGTGGGTGCTTCTTATCTTTTTGTCTCTTTTCTTTTCTTTTCTTTTCTTTTTTCCTTTTATTTGTCTTTTTCTTTTTCTCTTTTTTTTTTGACTTACCTAAGTACAACCATTGCAATATGTTAAGGCTGTCAGCCTTTCAATGGGTTGAAAAATGTCGAGATTCAAAGGCTCAAGAAATGAATATTATAGTGATGATTGTGCCCTAGCCTCATTGTTAAAGAAGCAGTTGTTGAGATGGGGAGATACACTTGAGATTTTGCAACCCTCTTTGGAACATGCAATGTTGGTACAATTGAGGTAACTGCTGTCGTGAGTGCCTGGTATAGTGTAACCTAGAAAGAGAAAGTGGTCATGATCATGCTTTGGGCCATGCGATGTGGGTGATCGACAAGGGTGATTTTTACTTTCAGCAGCACGACTTTGTCGCGACTCTTTGTGAGGTTGGTGATCTTGCGGTGACTTGGGCATTGAACACTTTTGCACAAAGACCTGCGTCATTCTACATTCACTTGTCACTTCATGAGAGTATATACACGTGACATGCATCAAGTACAACGAACAGATGCAATCACGTCAAGATATTACTTTATCAAAATCCTATGATGCTGGCTACGATGCATATTCCGGTGCTTGTTAAAGACGTGGCATATATTAGCAGTAGGTAAGGAAAGTGTATATAGGTGGGGAGCCTACCCCTTTAACAATTTAAAGACAAAAATTTATGGTAGGATAGCCTTTGTTAAGCAGCTTATATATCATAGGGGCTACTCTATTTGTACGAGACGAGGCGAGTCCGGGTGGTCGGGCGACTAAGGCTGTGCCGGTGAGGGGCTCCTGTGAGACTGGGCGGGGAAGATATCGACCAGGACTCGAGTGGTGTAGTCCTTGGCCGCAACTATTTCCAGAATGCTTTTGAACAATGCATCAAATTCTTGCTTATCTTGAGCTGCCCTCTCCTCTTTCGAGCACTTGGTACCTGAGCGCCTGGTGGGGGCCTGCACGGCCGGTGTTGCCACACCCCATGTGCTCCCTTGAGCCCTCGTCCTCTTGGCTTGAGGAGTTTTTGGTCTGCGTCCTTGGCGGTGTCGTTTGGGGCCTCTTTTCGGTGCGTACCTCTTTAGAGTAGGCACGTAGCGTTCTGGTGGAAGCACGAGTGCCTTATGCTCCCTCCAATGGTGAAGGGCTTCCTTGCAGGTCAGCTGCACTATGTGGTCCATGACTGCTACCGTGGGGGAACTTGCAAAATGCAAACCAAGGGTTAGGCCCTGAGATAGGATAAATCTATTCGCATGGAAGGGATTACACAGTGGGTTATCAAGCACATATGACGAGAAGGGGTGAGGCGAGGCATGCAGTGTTTATTGTAGAGGGACGGCCCCCGTGATGATGTTCGTTTTGCCTCCAACCATTAGCAGATCTTGGCTTATGCTAAGTTACGTGGACTGGTTTTCATGGAGTGGGGTAGGGCTCATCCCCGGAAGGATAGACCGGAAAGGGGAAAGATGTACAAAAAGGGACAGTGCCACATCTACACCATCACATACATTGGTCAGGGCTTTCTATGGCAGTAACAAGGGTTGCATGCCCTCCAGCTAGAGGTAAAGATGGTCACACGACTTCTAAATGTGTGGTGAGAGAAGGACCTGAGGAGCTCAGTTTGTCAAACCCAACTCTTCTCCCTACACTTGACTATCATTGCTTGTGTGTGTTGATATTATCTATACAGGGTCACAAAATTCATTGTTTATTTATATACATATTTACGAATCCATGTCACTTCATGAGGATAAAAATCAATTGTAGAACTCCGGATTGTACTGGAGTGTGGCACACGCATCGAGTACCCGTGGCATCTTATCCAATAACGATAGATATTTTGCAACATCGAGTAGCATGGTACCTTGTCCGAATCTACTAGCAACATGTAGCTCCTCCTCAGTGAGAACCTTATGAGCCAAAGGGTTCTCTTGGCTAGTTCCAACTAAGTCCGTACCCCGAATGGCAGTCAACACTTGAAAGGAAGTTGGTGCCACATAGGTTGGGTCTCTTTGAGACTGCCATTTGGCCAATCGCTCCTTTGAGACTGTCATAATTTGGGCTCCTAGTTCGGCCATTGCAACACGGTTTTCAAACTAACATTTTTCAAATTGACTTCGACCCTCCAATTGTCGCTTTAGTTTCTCTATCTCTAAGAGATTTGGTTGGCAGAGCACATCATTGAGTGTTATAGTTAAGCGTAGTTTGTCGACTTCCTCATCAGAGGTGAGTCACAGGCGTTCATGCAAGAGCCTGTCATAGTGCTCGTTAAGATATTCTTGCTCTTCCCAGGATAGGAGAAATGGCAAGTATTCTTCAAGCTACTCCTTAGGGAATGCGCCCATGTCTGCAATGACATAGACACGTGCGAACACTTTGAGCTTAGCATCCAACTTAGTTAAGCATTCTGCGACACTTCTATGTTCAACGAGGGCTTGCTTGGTTGCTATCTCCTGCAAGGTTCTAAGAGTATCCCTAGGCTTTAGCATAGCTGGGGGCTCAAGCCTAGATGAGCAAGATTGGTCAACGCTAGGATTGCTTATGCACTCAAGGTTTTCATGTTTCTCCTGAGGCCTTATTGCTATTGCATCATGGTTCTCCTTGGAAGTGACCGGTATAGTCTTGTCACCTTGTAGTGACAGTGTTATATCCACTCTTGATTTGTCAATGTGAGTTCTGTTGTCGGTGGATTGAGTGTTGCAAGCAACCGTTGATGGTAATGGTTACTTTGATTTTTCAAAGCACATGGATGTGTCTGAGGTTTCACCGCTATTAGGAGAGATGGCAATGGGTTCATTGGTGGATGGGCTTGATGTTTTATTCCTCAGTTCTTCAGTGCTCTTGGTCTCGATCTTATTGGCATCTACCACCACTTGCAACTGTTGTTGTTTCCGTTGTTTTGTCCTCTTTTTCTTGGGCAATTGCGGTGTCTCCTTTAAGGACTCAGGACCCTGAACCAAGTCAATCATTGATGTGCTTGGCTGGGCCTTAGCACTCTCTTTCTCTGGTGTGCTCTCGTGGGACTTAGTTGCAACCTGCTAAACAGCCTTGCTAGGTTGATTGGTCGGATGCGCCAGCTCCTTGGCCACATCTTTGAGAGGTCTCTCCTCAAACCTAGACTTCAAGTGCTTTGGCAGTGCCAAGGGTGTCAAAGATGTTGATTGCAACACCTCTTTCACATGTGAATGGCTAAGGCCATGTTCCGCAAGGGGTATCGTCACGGACAAAGGTTGTGGATGTTGTGATTCCTGATTAGAAGTAGTAACGGCTAGTCCAATGGACTGGCTACTGTTAGTAGATTGCGGTGTCAGGTCCTCAGGCAAATCGGAAGTGGGTGTGTCTTTTGTTGCCCTTTGAGAATTCGCTTGTGTAGATAGAGCCTCAGTTGATCTAGTCACATTAGATTGCATAGGCATATCCTTGGGTTGAGAGCTACAAGTGGTATCATGTCCCACCTCTTGGACATTTGGAAGCTTAGATGGAGATAGAGATTGGGATTGGGTAGCTGCACTTGACGACTGTTGTTGTGCTTCCTGTGTCCGTTTCGAGAAAGAGAGTGTAGGAGACTTGGGACTCCTAAGTGGCTTTGACACTGGCTGGAAGATTTTCTCGTGGCTGTTAGATGATTTTTCCATTTGCTTTGTTGAGCATTTAACCTTGCCATGAGCAATGTTGTGCCTATGATGCCTATTCTCCTCTTGAGAAATCAAAGGCTCCTTGAGCACTAGTGGTCTTTGTACACGCTCAATGGTTACATCTTACATCTGCTTATTAAGCATGCTAGACTGAGGCTCTACCCTTCGAATAGTCCCATTTGGTTTCTTGATTTCAATCGTGAGGGGCTCGGTCACCCCAATGTTTTTGACTCGAGACTTGGTTTTTCGTTTAGATTTCCTCCTACGCTTCTTTGCTCTTGATACGATCTGGTCTTTAGCTGATAGAGGAGGTTTAGCAGGGGGTTTTGGTATCCAAATCCATCGGTTACCTACGTAATACCCTTGTCCACGTAGCAACACTTTGGATATCCATCTCAGTGTCGTGTTGGCTCTCCATCGATGCCTTCGTCTATAAGGCTTGGGCTTTTTTTGGGGTCTTCTACAAGATTTTTAAGTCCCAAGCCCGTCCTTGGCATTGTCTCCTAACCTTCTTGTTTTAAGCATGGCCTCACTCACTAGTTCTCGTTGTTCAACCTATGCTTGTATCAACTCTTTCAATAGGTCCTTGCTCTCAGTACTAGGCTTGCATGTTATGTCAGCACCTTCCTTGCCTTTCCCTTGAGGTTCGATGAGGTCACCCTTGCTAAAGGTTGCAACTATCCTCACACCCAATAGTGTCAAGTATATCCTCTATGCTACGTAATCAGTCTCACACTTAGTCACCCTTTTGAAGGGTCTTCCAAGGAGGGTTTCCTTTCCGCACTTAGCACTATTTGGATGAACATGAAATAGGATAGTCAAGCTTTCAGTTTCAATTGTCACAAGGATTTTGCACTTCCTTATAAGTGCTTGTGGGTGTCCCCTGTAAGGACTAAGAGTTGTGTTAGTCAGTGTGAGCTCTGGTTGGGCCTAGTAGGGTCCATGCTTCATAGATCAAGATATTAAAATCTGCTCCTTCATCAATCAAAGCATCGACATTATGCTCTCTTTTTGCGGTGAGTTTAACCCTAAGATAAGCAGGTGGTACTATATCTTCATCTTCCGAGTCTTGGCTTATAAATTTAAGCCTTCTGACAAATGCCCTTGAGTCCCCAACTGCACGACCAGATGTGGATTCTCCACTGATGTCGTGGATCATCTGTGTAGTGCTATTCAAGGAGCATCTATCGCCAAGACTGTCATACCTAGTCATCCTCACAGTTGTAGCTTGATGTTGTTGGCTTCCCCTTTGACTAGATACAGTCCGAATGCAACACATACGTGTTTTTGCGGTGTGGCCTTTTTGCCCTTATTGGCTAGATTGGCCCATTGAGGTTCTAGGGTCTCTATTTGTCTTTGTTCGGGTATGGGCTTTTGGTTGCTCCTTTGCAAGTGAGAATACATGCTTGTGTAGAGCCATTACTACACTAGGGTCTGATTTGAAGACATGTCACGGCGCGCATTTTCTCTCCAACCTACTTGGGGGAGGTGCGGAGAGGGCAGAGCCCCCTCTGTGGGGGTCTAAGGGGGCATTCCCCCTGGCCCCCAAGGCCATTACGGTAAATGCCATGCGCGATTTGAAGGACCATTTGTAGCCAAATTTTGAACTACTTGCTCTAAATTTCAGCCCAGTGATCAATCTATGATATGGTTTCGGCTCTATATGGTCTCTTGGTCAGTTTCAAGTTCTATATGTTAAAATTTGAAAAAATCCAAATTCAGCCCAACAGGTCCGAATTGCAAGGGCCAAATGCCCGATTCGGGCCGCCGTCCGAGAGTCGAGGGTCGAGGGTCGAATGAGAAAGGGCTAAATGTCAAATTCGGCCAGCCCAAGTGTGGTTGTCCGAGGGTCGAGTGACCAAGTGGGCCAAGGGCCGAGTCAAGTGGGTCAAGGGCCGAGTCAAGTGGTGAATTCGGCCGAGCCGAATGTTACCTTCTCCGAGTGGGATTGGGCCGAGTCAACAGGTCCGAGGGCCGAATTTCAAAGTTGGTCCGAATGTTTCACTCGGACGGGCCGAGTAAAAGGCATCCAAGTGTAGCGGGCCGAATGGTCGAATGGTCCGAGGGTCGATTGGCCAAGTGGACTGAGGGCTGATTTTGAGACTCAGCCCATAATCGCCGTCACTCGGACGGGACCGAGGGCAACGCGATTTTTTTTAAACTTCAAAGATTTCTTCACGCTAAGCAATCGAGGGCTTCCTAGATGTTAAGCACCTCTAGATCCAAGCTACTCATGTAGGGGAAGGTATGGAAATACCTGGGCTGGGCAAATAACTCCTAGATGACCAGATCGAAGCAGGTCCATGCGATGAAGCAGCTCTCCCTCTCTCCTACTCTCCTAAAATCCTACAATACAAAATGTGGCCTTTCTTGCCACTCCTTGGCCCTTATCACCCTGCCCAGGCGTGCACTCACCTTAGCCTTGCTCCCTTCACCAACATTTAACCCAAATTTTCATTTTTTGCCCTTCTTTTCCATGTTTCAGCTTGTTATATAGCAATAGAAAACCCTACTGTTTGCTCCAATATTTTGCTCCTATCCTTCCTAAATGCAAGAAAAAATCATAAGGAAAATACCTACACTACTCCATCATGCTTTTCCAAGTCCAAAAACCAAAAACCTACTTGCTAAGGAGATCGAATACCTCTTCAAACTCCCTCGCTTCCTACCTATCTACCTCAAGCACCGATTCAGGGAAAACCCTACTTCGATGCTCGATTCAAAGCGCGCAAGTGCTCAAGGCTTGAATCCATTTGTCCTGACAACGAAACCAAAATGTGGAAGCTTTTGCTAAACCACCAAGACCCATGGACCACTTATTGCTTTAAGCATTCCAAGCCGAGAACTAATGGCTACCTCTCACATAGCCGATGCACTACCTATCCATGAGTGTAGTGAGCTTACCTCCATACCAATCGAGTTACCTCCTCTTCCGCGCACTCCGGTAGCTCTACGATCCAAGTGCAAGCTTCAAGAAAGCTCCATCCTCAAGCTCCACGCTCCAAACTCCATTGCCACGAGCAAGACGAGAAGAGAAGAGAAGAGAAGAAGATGGAGAGCTTCTCCTCCTTGGTCCCTCACTGTCACACACTCACTGCCTCACACTCCCTCTCTCAAGCACAAGCTCAAGCAAGGAAGAACAAGAAGAAGAAAAAGAGAGCCACTTTTGGCCACATATAAGAATGAGCTTCTCATTCACTTTTCAACTTTATATACAAAACCCTAAATCCCTTTTGGGCGGTCATCTCCTTATCCCCTTTTTTACATGGCCGGTCGTGGCCTAGGCCCTTTTTCCTATTGTCCTTCTATCTTTCTATCTTCCTTCCTACCACCCATCTACCTTTACAAATTGCACGGGTAAGAGCCCGGCGCTCTTTAAATTAAATCATGATGCGCTTGCGCTCTTTTACAAAATTATTAACTTGTTCTTTTTCTTACGCGCCTTTTTTCTTTATTTAGGACTTTTTTGCACTTCTTGTGCTTCCATATTTTTCTTGGCGCGCCTTTGTCTTCTTTTTCACTTTTGCCTTGGCCTTTGTCTTCTGCTTTAGATTTTCCAGATTTTTCACCTTGTTTGTCTGATGGTTAACATCTGTCAAATGTCCAAGGCTAACCTACCACATGGCAGTCGACCCTCTATAGGGAGGCATGCATGGCTAGAAAAGGATGAGGAGAGCAGTTTGTATGTGGATAACTGATGCTGAATGAGCATCTGGATGCAAGAAATAGCAGCTAGACACCCTTCTGAAACACGCATGCTGAAAAAGGTTGGGAAAGCAGTTTGGATTCAAGTAACTGATGTTGAACCACCATCTAGATGCAAACAATAGCAGCTGGGCCCTCTTCTAGAGCACATGTTAGTTTTGGGTGGTGTAGGGACTAATCAGTCCATCATCATTTTATCAACATTCTTCTTCAGTCAATATAGTTATTCCCTCATCTTCTACTTTCTCTCTCTCTCTCTCTTTCTGCTTCTCTCTGTGTTTGTGTCTCTTCCATTGCACACTCTCACATGGTATCATTGCCTAAGTGAGAACACAGTTTAGATATTTATTGTAGAAGAGTTGGTTTTCATTGCAAAGCAGCCCAAAATTCAAAAACACAAATTTTCAACCTGTGTTCACTCCGTTTATAGCCCGAACAAGTGGTTCACTACTTGTTTTCACCCCCAGACCGTGCGACGGTCTCCAGGGACCAGGCAACAGCTTTTCTACATCATGAAGCATCAACTTTTACATTTTAACCAAAATGC
Source organism: Lygodium microphyllum (assembly GCF_053477565.2). Lineage (NCBI taxonomy): Eukaryota > Viridiplantae > Streptophyta > Polypodiopsida > Schizaeales > Lygodiaceae > Lygodium > Lygodium microphyllum. The sequence goes on from NC_141163.1 coordinate 76,180,501, forward strand.
AAAATTGTGTTTTTGCTAGTATTCACTCCATGCTTGCGTTAGCATATTTTTGCATACAACAACTTCCTCCACCTTGGCGGCAACTTTCTGCAATGGATGACAGTTTTTGGGCAAGTCCCAACCTCCTAGTGGCAGTGATAGTTGTTTTTTTTATCAAACACATCTTTTTGGTAATTACAAATTCAAAAATGTCTTACCAGTTCACGAGCTTTGATGACTCAGAGGAAGAGCTTCTTTCCATGCACATCTCAGTTGAGACACAATTATAGTTGGCATGAGGAGTCCCCCGTTTGCACCCATCCCCCTTCTATTCATCTTTCACACAAGGCTTCATCCTCAATGAAGATGCCATACTTGATACCTTTCGTACATGTACCTATCTTACCTTCATTACCCAAAGAAGACAAACTCCATGGTTCAAACTATTCGTTGTGGTCATGTAAGGTGGAGTGCATACTTGACACCTTTGGTCTTTGAGCTCTTGTTTCAGATTCTATCCCTCGTCCTAAGAAGGATCCCACAAATGGAACTTCTATTGATTTTGTAGCCTTATGGAATTAGATCAACGCTCGAGCCCAATCCTTCCTCTTTATGAGTTTGCAAGATTGTGTCCTGGTGCATGTTCGCAAGTTGAAGACTACCGCAAAAGTGTGAAATAAGCTTGCATCTTTGTATCAACATAAGACATTTTCCCACAAGATTTCCCTAGAGAAGAAGTTGTGGATATCTGCTCTTTGAAAGAGATACACGAATAAAGAAAGAAAGATAAAGATGCAAGATTCAACTTGCTGAAATCCAAAATGACAATGCATGACATTGAACCAAAGTCTAGGGAGTTTGATTCTAATTTTGGTCCAAGGAGGTTTCCCTCTCAGAGTTACAGAGGACGACAATCTGGTGGTGGTCAAAGATCAGAAGTGGAGTGCCACCGATACGGAGAAAAGAGACATTTCACCAAATTGTCCAAATCCTAGAAGGTCATGGACTACAAGCCCTTATGCAGTCAATGCAAAGGAGAATGCCACATTGCAAAAGATTGTCCAAGCCCAGCTCCAGTGAAGAACAAAGCTGCTGATAAAAACCAGTCCAAGGTTCAAGAGCATACCTCCAATTTGGTGGAATTGAAGGTTGCCGCCATCACACATGCCAAAAAGAAGTAACCACTTGTCCAAAAATTAAATAATCCTCCTGTCAAAACAGTGAAGTTCAATCTTCCAACAGAAAACCAAAACAGAATAGAACATTGCAATACAGAGTACTACAGAGCCACAGAAAGCCACAGAGACAGTTGCAGAGACAGTTGCAGAGAGAGGACCAGAGATCCAGGAAATAGAGGATGTAGAAGTACCTCCTTATGATGAAAAAGCACAGATGTTGCCGCTACTAGATGAAAAAAAGAATATAAAAGTGGGTGTGGCCCCATTTCCCATCCGATTGAAAAAGCCTGTGGATCCTATCAAAGAGTATGATTTGGTCAAAGACCTAGATACTTTTAAACCAAACTTAACATTTCGACAATTGTTGATATTGTATCCTAGCTGTCGAAAGAAATTTAAAAGCATACTGACAAGAAGAAGAGGCCTAAGAATTGCTCCCTCCGTGGTGACCAAGTCCAACAAAGCCTCAGAACCCGTGAAGGAAGTAGATGTGGTTAATACCTTCTTGGATCCTAGAACCCCAGAGATTGGCGTATGGATAGAAGGATGCTTTATTACAGATGTATTGATTGATGGAGGCTCATCAGTAAACATAATGACAAATGTGACAATGAAGAATCTAGGCTTGCAAGGAATGCAACCTGCACAGTGGCTTATCAAATTGGCAGACCAGTGGCTTATCAAATTGGTAGACCAAAGCAAAATCAAACCATTGGACATCCTCCCATACATAAAGACAACCCTTGCAGGAATAGACTATTGGCTGACATATTTGATTGTCAAACCAAATTCTTACGGGACCTCATACCCTCTGCTGTTGGAAAGACCTTGGCTTTTTGAAGTAAGAGCTAGGACTGATTAATTCAAAGGAATGCTAACCCTAGACAGAGGACCCAATAAAATGGTGTTGAAGTTGTATGGATTGCAAAAAGGCAATGGATCCACATCCATCGAAGTCGTTATAGACTCCTCCAATGAAGTAACAGATGGTACATCAGGAGATGAGACCGTCAAACAAATCTTTCCCAAGAAAACAAAGGCACGGTCCCTAACAGTGGGCACTGTAAGCCAACTACCGAAGGAAGCAAAATCCTTGTCCATGGAAGAATACCTCCTACCTGAACCCGAATTGACATCTGAAATCACCTCTGACAGCAAGATAGAAGCTTAGATGTATTGTTCTCCCTATTACATGGCAGCCCCATAGAAATAAAGAGCTAGAGCCAGAGATAGAGATAGGAACACAAACAGAGACAGACACATAGACGAAAGCAGAAGCAGAAGTAGAGGACATAACAAAGAGCTAGTTCTTCTCTTATAGAGCCCCCATAGAGATAGAAACAAACTCTGAAGAGGACAAAGGTGATAATGCAAAAGCAAATTATGAAAGCGAGCTAGAAAGATCTATCCTGCCCGCAGAAGGCAGAGATGAGGAAGAAGTTCCTGAAGTTCCTAAAGTCTCAAAAGCAAAAGATCCCTTTCTGTACAACAGAATGATTGTGGTACCCTTTTGACTGATTAATGAGTCATGTCATGAGCAAAGCCTTTATAAGAAATGGATTAAGAAAAATAGACCTTCCTTCGATAGTGGCTCTTGTCGTCCAAAGTTACCCTTCGTTAAAGAAGATGATGATGCACCTTGCCAACAACCCCCAGCCTTGCAACTCAAACAAAACGCAAAAAGTTCATGTTATGTGATGCTCCTAGACGCATCCTCAGAAGAGGAGTCCTCGAGCTCCAAGATAATTAACACCCAAACCAAATCCGAGATAGCCCTGATACCATTTCAACATCCCAAGGAGCAACCCAAGTCCTCACTGAAACAAGAAGTTGTGTCTAATGGGACATCAGAAGAAGACACCACCCCCTCACCCCTGCTACCTTCCAGAGAGTCATAATGGCCACATTCGAAAATCATCTACACAAATTTATTGAGGTATATCTGGATGACTTCTATGTTTACAGTGTGATCCTTAAACATTGGGGACATTTGGAGCAATGCTTTGATCAATACCGTGAGTATAGGATCTCCCTCAACCCCAACAAATGTATATTAGGAGTTTCTTCTACAGTTCTGTTGGGCCACATTGTCTCTACACAAGGGATATCAACAGACCCTGCAAAGATTGAGAAGATCGCAGCCTTAACAGTGCCAACTAACCTCAAACAGTTGAGGGGATTTCTAAGCCACGTGGGCTACTACACAAGGTTCATAGCCCATTTTGCAACAAAGGCAGCCCCCCTACATAAGCTTCTAAGGAAAGATGTGGAGTTTATTTGGACAAAAGAATGTGACAAAGCCTACAACACTCTAAAGCAGTGTCTGATTGAGGCACCCATCCTGCAACCTCTTGATTAGACGAAGGAGTTCCATGTACACACGGATGCATCAGTTAAAGGCTTAGGTACAGTCCTATGCCAAAAGGGATTCTCGAAGCTAAATCAACCCATTTATTATGCAAGTAAAAAATGTCACTGATAATAGCGGAACTATATAATGATAGATCTGGAGTGTTTGACAATGGTGTTTGCCCTACAGAAGTTTCGTCACTACCTATTATCAACTCATTTCAAATTCTACATAGACCATGAAGCCCTGTCCTTCCTTATGAACAATGCAAATGTGAAGGGAAGAATGATGAGATGGCTCCTTCTATTCTACGAGTTTGACTTTGAGGTAATCACCAAACCTGGTCGCTCCCATGTTCTGGCTGATCATTTGTAATGTATCCCACATAATGCAGACGAGGAAGAGGATGATCCAAACCTCACCGATGCTTTCTTATTTCTGGTCAAAACTGTCAACCTCTGATATGCAGACATCATCAACCTACTAGCAACCCAACAGTACCCTCCTGGTATCTCTAGTCGAGAAAGAAAGAAGCTTCTGTTAGAATCATCCCCCTACACCCTATTAGACGGTACACTGTACAAGAAAGGCAAAGATGAAGTGCTCAAAATATGTGTTGCAGGAGACGAGATGAGGATTGTTCTAAAGGCTTTCCATGACGATCCATGTGGAGGCTACTTTGTAGGAGAAACAAGAGCCAGAAAGACTCTGTTGGCAGGATACTAGTAGCAGACCCTCCATAAGGATACTTATGTGACTATTGTAAGCGGTGTGATCCATGTCAATGAATGGGAAAGCCTACCAAGACCAATGACATGCCAATGTAACATATTCTTTTCCTAAAGCCATTTGAGAAGTGGAGAATTGACTTCATAGGTCCAATCAATCCCCCCACCACAGACGGAAGCAGAACATATACATCCTGGTATGTATGGATTATATCACCAAGTGGTGTGAAGCTAAAGCTCTGAAGCCGAATGATGAAAATAGCATGGCCTTGTTTTTGTACGAGAATATCCTCACTCGTTTTGGCAGTCCCCTAGAGCTGGTAAGTAACAAAGGCACTCATTTCATTAATAAGGTCATGGAAGAATTCACAAAGTTGTATAAGATTCGCCATTGCAAGTCCACCCCTATTACCCCAGAGCCAACAGCCAACTTGAAGTCACCAATCACATCCTCTGCTCGATCCTAACAAGGATGATTGTCGCACATCGCCGTGATTGGGACAATCGACTTGTAGAGGCCCTTTGGGCCTATAAAATCTCCCATAAGGCAACTACATGACAAACTCCTTTCTAGTTGGTGTATGGAATAAAAGTCATCTTTCTTGTTGAACTTGAGCTACCCTCTCTACGCGTGGCCATCAACGAGCACTTGGGAGATAGCGAGTCCTTGCAACATCATCTCTTGCACTCGGAGTGTCTTAATGAGATCCACAGGATAGCCCTACAATGCATGGAAGCCACACAAGCTCGCAAAAAGGTCTATCATGGCAGCTTCATCAAGTAGAAAGAGTTCAAGAAAGATGACTTAGTCCTCGCTTATGATTCTCAATTTGGCAAGCTTCAACAACGCTATATGGGTCCTTATAAGGTACTTGTCATCAATCCGAATGCCTCACTCCAAGTCCAAACAGTCGATGCTTCAAATGATCCCTTTCTTATTATTGGCTATCGCCTCAAGAAGTATTACCCTCCCCGAGGATCCTAATAATCACCGTCAATAGCTTCATTATTCTTTGCCCAATGGTCGAGATGGCTTTACCTAATGCTCCTAATAACCCTCTTGCTGATTCTGATAATGTAGTTGCGTCCTGATAGCCCCTCACAATCACCTTCCCCTCTCTCTTGGCTTCCTTTCCATCTGATGCAACAAAGGTGGCGAGGATGGTTCTGATATATGGCGTCCCTACCATCTGACGTTTCAAAGACAATAAGAAAAAGAAAAAAAAAATCAAAATATATCGGTCATGGGAGAAAATGACTTCGGCCCCTGTCATGCCAACCTATTCTTCGAGAAAATGTGAAAACACCCTCCGAAGTAGAGTAAAAGAAAATAAAATAATAAAATAATAAAATAAAATAAAAGTGTTATGGGAGAAAAGAAAGCAATTCCTATCATAGCAAGTCTCGTTTCGAGAAAAGGTGAAAACACCCTTGGACGGAAAGCTGGCTGTGAAAAAGGTGGTAATACCCTCCAATCCAGGATAGCCAAATCATCAATAGACACTTTTCCAAAAAGAAATTCCAAAGTCACCTCCCTTGGTGTGATGTCTCTATACTCCCTGCAAAACATGATATTCCCTAACACTGACGACATGATCTCCAAAAAATCTATAGTACCAGATATATGGGCTTCCTCCTTGGGTATGCCTCGTCATCAACTCCCTGATGCTAGCAACAGATGAAGCGATCTTCATCGACAAACAATTGGGTGATATGAGCTTTCATCCTAACAGGATGGGCTGTGAGTATGGGCTACCATATGTATTTATCAACAAAGCATGAGATAGAGGGTGGAGTGAGTGACCAGTTCTTTCCCTTCAATTCAAATGAGAGGTGAGCTATGTGGAATAAAGAGTTGCACGCACAGACTGAGCCTCCCAATGCACAACGCACGATCTATTCTTGTGCATTGCACTCCAAGGCTCCCTGGCCTTCCTTCTCGCATTGTATACCAACACAGGGCAAGATACACCGTTGCACCATCAAATGCGCACAAGGCATACAACCTTTGCACAAGCGATTGTGAGGATAACAATAATGGATGTAAGGATCGGGTTGCCCTCCTGTATTCTCAAATAGAGTATCAGCCAGAAGGGGGTCAAGTGTGACTAGTGTATCCTCAAAACAATCATCGAGAGGTGAGATTGAGGGACATTACAACACTTGGCGTCATGTAGGTTTTCCTTTCCCTATGCACCCAAAGGATGGGTCTCTGTCGTTATCACAGGACATGTCACCCTATTATGTACATTGCACCATAAGGCTCCCTAGCCTTCTTGCTTTCACCTATGCTAGACAGGGTTGAGCACACTTATGCACCATCAACTGTGCACCCTGGTATACTCCTCTCACATTTCCCTTATCGATTTCTAAACCGGATGTACGTTATGGGGTTCTCTACAAGATTTATCAAGTGATGTACATAATGGGGTGAGTGACTATTCTTTCCTCCCCATTTGAGTGACTGTGCGTTGAGTGCAATATCCTTCATCATCACCTAAATTCATGCATCTTCATCAGCAAAGTTTCCTCTCTAGGTGCTGCTTCGTGATCCCTGCCGCGTTGGACATATGCTGTGAAGACATCTTGGTATCTCCTGCAATTGACTACAATAGGACACAACGTCAATAGTCAACCATAATGCTTTGCAAACTAGGCCAAGTTTTTCTAATCCTACACCTTCTGTTTGCACATGACGGTCATGTTTTAAGTATGGGGATGTTAACTACAATCCGGTGACACATATTGTGTTCATGTAGAGTCATTTTCCCCTACCTAGTAAGGTTTTAAGCGTGTATCTACCGAGCATATATCTAGCATATGTCATTCACGAAATCTATATATATCTCATTTCTTCAATTTACCTTAATGGGTCTCGTGCCCACCCACCAGCCCTTGTTTCCCTTACCTACGAGGCCGTTCCTATTGTTATTTTTCTTTATACTGCGTTTTGATCATTTTTTCATGTGAATACACCCTAAGTTTACAAACACCCAAATCCAACCTTACAGTCATGTGTGTCCCTTTAAATTTTACCCTTTTTCTTTTTATCGCCCCTTGTTCTAAGCAACGGATTGAAAGTTATTAATTTTTTAAGTAATTCCCGCACATTGGACGTTTTTCCATGTGAACGCTCCTTTATTGTTTCGAAACGTTGATCTAATGTGACAACCTTGTCCTACACCTTCCACATGACATTTTTCCTTTTTTCACCATGTCATTCCGACATACGGTTTGTCCGTTATTAATTTTTGCGTGTTTTCGTTCTTTTTCATGCGTATTTTTATCTTTTTTCCATGTGAACCTGCCCTATTCACCTCGGAATCCAATTCTGAGTGAAAAGCCTTGACCAGCCCCCCTTCATGCCCATTTCTCCTTTTTCCACTGCCCTGTTTCGATCTACGAATTTTTCGTTATTAATTTTTATAAGTGTTTTCGAGCTTCATTTTATTGTTTTTTCCATGTTAACGCCTCCTAACCCCATCGAAACTAAGTTCTAATGTGCAAGTCCTGAAGATCATCTGTGTCCTAACATTTCTCCTTTTTCTTACCCTCCATTCCGGTGAACGGATCATTAACTATTAATTTTTGAATCCCTTTTCGAGTACGATTGTTGAATTTTTCTCATGTGAACGCATCCTATCTTCATCAAAATTGTGTTCTGATGTGATAGGATTGTCGGGCACGTTCTTCGACACATTTCTTATTCTTCCTGCACTTCGTTCCAACCAACGGATTCTCCTATATTAATTCCCATATACATTTTTGGGCTCGATTTTCACATTTTTCCCATGTGAACGCCCTACATTCTCCTGGAACCCCTTGGTGCATTTTTCCGCTGCCTTCGGGCACATTTTCCATTTTTACGACATTTCATTCCGATACGCAATTCAGGTTTTATTAATTTTTTCATGTGTTCACGTCGCCTCTCGCGTTGCGCATGAATACCCATGTTTTTTAATTTACACGTCTTCTGATGCATCTGTCTCACCATTTGCCCCCATGACGTTGTCCCAACCGTCTATGGGTCCTGCAAATGCAAATTCTTTTACCCTCACCCAACGCCTGTGTAGGGGACGAGGGCGAGAGCTACCTTATTTTTATTTTATTTTATTTTATTTTATTTTATTTTTTTCTTTCTATTTTAAAAAATATATAGTCCCTTCCCCCCCGACGATTCCCTCCTCCCCTCTCCTTCCCTCCTCTCTCCTCTCTTCTTTCTTTATTTCTCTCACCTCCCCCCTCTCTGCGTACCCTCCCCTCTCCCCCATTTCCCCTCCTCTCTCTCTCCTCCTCTCTCTCTTCTTCCTCCTCCTCCTTCTCCTCCCTTCTTCTCCTCCTTCCTCTTCTTTTTCTTCTTCTTCTTCTTCTTCCACTCCCCCTCCCCTCTACCTTCGCCACCTACACTCCCTCCACCCGGCTGCCATCTTCGCTCCCTCCCCTTGCACATGTCTCCCCTCCTGCCGTCGCACGCTACCGGCCGCATCGCCGCCCCGCCTTACGTTGCATCTCCCCGTTGTGTTGCATTTCGTCGCCGCCTTGCCAGCTCGCCACCCTGCCACGTCGCGTCGCCTGCCACTCCTGCAACCCACCTACACCCTAAACCCTCCCCTCAACCCTCCCTCTCGCCCACCATCCCACCCCTCCCTTTCCTATCCTCCTATTAGCCCCCCTTTCCCCCCAATCCTACCCGCCACCCCATCCGCCCCATCACCACACCCACCCCCCACTGTCGTCCCTTTTTCAACCCTCTACTAGCCCCCTTTCCTCCCAATCCTACACCCCACTAACCTCCCTTTCCCACCCGCCTTCTAAGCACCCCTTCCCCCACCACCCCCTTTTTCTTCCCCCCTTGGCCCACGTTCCCCCGTAGAAACCCCCAATCCCCCACGAAGCCCCTTTTATCCACTGTTCCTATGGGCCCTCCGTTCTCATCCACAGCCCCACCACCAATACCTTGTTCATTTTTGTGCCCACACATCAACCACCATTACCAAATACCACCTCGATTGCGGTGTTCCTGCGCGCGTGGGCGTCCTGGATTATGTCTGTGACTGGCTTGTGGGTTGTTTCGTGAGTGTTCACGTGCGAGGAAGCACATCCGGTCATGTTCATGCATTGGTGCGAACGTTCGTAGCCGTTCATGCGCCATAGCCATTCTGTGCTAGCAACTGTTCCCATGTACTTTTCAAACTTAAACCTATTAAAAACACCAAAAACCATAAAACAATTAAAAAAAGAGAAATACATGAAAAAAACTCAAAATGTCAAAAAAATCACAAAAAATAGCTGAAATTTATTAAATCAATTGTTGATTTTTGGAATCATTTTTCTTTGTTAAACACACATGAATAATTTAAATGAAATATTATAAAAAATTCAAAATCCTTTCACCACTCATACAAATTCAATAAAATCAATAAAAATATTTAAAAATCGATAAAAATCCACAAAAATTTCAAAAAAAATCCCAACAAAATTCCACACTCTTTTCCAATGTTTTTCAAGATTTCATGAACTTGCATTACCTATATAAATGCTGAACTCTTTTTTTTTTAAACAAACCAACAAAACACCACACAAACAAACAAACAAAAACAAAAACCCCAAATCCAATACCTAATTCATTCACTCATTTTGAAATTTCACACATCACTTGAAAAACAATACGATCCAAACACAAACCCTCTAATTCCTTCACACATAAACTCTTCTTTTTTTTTTAACAAACAAACAAACAAAATCCTTAAATGGTCTATAAATCTTAAAATAGATCCACAAAATTTTTCCAATTCCCCTTCCCTAACGATGTGCTCATCCACATTGCACAAGTTCCCCATCTTTTTCTTTGGTGAATCATGATATTCGTCTTTTGGTTTGTATTTGACAAAAGGCAAATTGTTCCCTAGTCGCCTTGCTATTACTCGTGGATTTTTTCTCTTTTCTGTAAATTCTTTGGATGTGGAGTACGTTTCAAACATTGCGGTTATCTACCCACTGCATGGTTCCTTTTCCTTTTTCCTCTTCCATATGCACCATAACACACCGTTAATTGTAATTTAAAATCTACGGACTGTTGTACCCATCAAATAAACACATTGCACATCCTAAATTGTAATTAAAATAAAGCCAAACGTTAATTATAAAAGAAACCACGCCGTTGCACGAATACTATTACACAATAACCCACGTAATTTGTAAATTAAAATCCATTCTCAGTGCATGCGCACACTCTACAAACGCATAATTTTTCCTTGGTTGTCTGTGTGTGAACATCCTATGTAGTCTGAATGGCATAATCTTCCTCTTATTACCATTCTTATTCCTTCTATTTTTTTAGTAGATTCCCTTCAAACCTTTTTAATGCATTCTCCGTCTTTTCCACCTTTATCACTTTATTTACTCTCATTTTATGACTTATCTTATCCTCCATTACAATCTTCTCCTCTTATTCCATTGTCCTCTCCATCTGATTCTATTAACCTTCCTTCTTCCAGACAGTGCTGGATATACTTGACTATGACAATGACATTTTTCGTCGACGATAATGGAAACTACATGATTCTTACATGATCGATGGCCTTTTATTCTAGGGTTCTAGAATACAACTCTGGCATGTTCAAATTCTTATCTTTATTTTACCAAAGTATATGTTACTTCTAAGGATACCACTATTCGTCTTGCAACTTATTTTTGCTAGTATCTTACCTTCATACATCATCAATCTCATTTAAAAACTCGAAAGAGTATCCCCCATAGCTAATCATAGATCCAAATGTGGATGTAGTTCCTTCTCAAATGGATGTACTATATTACTTTGCACAGGCCTTTCCCACCAAGTTTATCATCTTACTACAAAGGATGTGTTCTCCAGTTCCTCCAAAATGTACCTCGGTACTTTGTAGATGAGAACAAAGCCTTGGAATGTCTTAAACTGAGTATGCAATTTAAGAATAAACATTTTCATCCTACTTAGCAAAAGAGGGTTTTTATGATTGTATCATCTTTTTTTCTTAATGAAAATTTTTTCATTTGCTCTCCGTTTTTTGGAGCACGTGTCATTCAGACTACTTGTCAAGTGTCAAGAGTCAATGTATGTGTACGTATTATTTTTCTCTTAAGTGAAGTTGAAGATGAAGATAAACCTGATCGCAAAGATGATTGATGGATGAATTGATAGAATATCTTATATCCTTTACCAATTTTTTTATTTTATTTTAAGAAGTATTAATGGATAAAGGATTTTACTTTCGTTGTATTATTTATCAGAGATACAAGTTATAAATTGGAATCATGATTGGATTGAGCTTTCGTGAAGATTGATATTGAAAATCAACGATATGAGCTCTTAAATGAACTTGTATTCCCTTTTTCTTAAGTCACGAGAACGTTTCTCTTTTTAAGTGTGGGGATATGTCGAATATTGAATTGACTCGATTTTTTTGTTACTTTTTATTATTTTTTAAGCTTGAATGATTGATTTTTAATGAATTTTGAGTTATGATTAGTTATTTTAAAAGTATTTGAAAGTGTTTTATATATATTTATTATATTTTAAAAGCTCGTGATCATTCTCAATAGAAATATAAAACTGTGATGTTCTGATAGGTTCTGTCAAGGTTCTGATTAATTATGTTTAGCTTTTGTTTTGTTGTATTTTTCTTTTGTATGAAGCATAGATTGATTATTGATGAAAGTTGGTTTTGATACTTTTTGTTGACCTGTGAAATCTTATGTAACCTTCTGTTGAGCTTCTATAGAGCCTCTGTCCCTGCTCTGTGATATTTCTGTTCTATTTTATTCAAATCTATAAATCTTCTATAAGTATTCTGTGGAATGTATGTGTGATTTTGAAAATGCTTTTTAGCCTTGAAAAGAGGTAAATAAAAGCTCAAAAGAGCTCAAGAAAGTGAAAGAAGTAGCTATTAAAAACTCAAGAGAAGAATAGAGTGAAGTGACAATGGTGAGCTATAAAGAGTCACTGTAGTGACTTTGGTGACCTTTCATATCAAACACACATTTTGAAAAGAGCATCCACGACCAAAGAAAGATTATGATGAGTGATTATTGAGTATTGTAGTAAGGAGATGATGTATTATTGATTGGGAGAGAAAAAGAGTTAGAGATAACCAATTCTATGCAAAACAATGCATCTATCTATGAGACTCTAAGAGAACTATGTAGACAATGAAGATGAATCATATGTGATATTTTTCCATTCAAAGTAGTGTTTCTATTATATTCTCTTGGTCTATTAATAAATTCTATGAAGAATATGAAGAGGATGTTCAATTTTATTGAAAATAAAAACCGTGAAAATTTTGTTTCTATGATGCTGCGTGAAGATTTTTTGCTAGTAGTATTGTTTTCTTTGTTGCAATTATATAAAAGATGAAAGAGATGGTTCTTAATGATACAAGATAGATTTTCTTGGTCTATTAATAAATTCTATGAACTATGTAGACAATGAAGATGAATCATATGTGATATTTTTTCATTCAAAGTAGTGTTTCTCTTATATTCTCTTAGTCTATTAATAAATTCTATGAAGAATATGAAGAGGATGATCAATTTTATTGAAAATAAAAACCGTGGAAATTTTGTTTCTATGATGCTACGTGAAGATTTTTTGCTAGTAGTATTGTTTTCTTTGTTGCAATTATATAAAAGATGAAAGAGATGGTTCTTAATGATACAAGATAGATTTTCTTGCAGTAGAAATCTTATTTTCTTAGTGTCTCTCTTAGGGCTTCACAGGTGGAGGAAAGAAAAAAAAGGTACATGCTAAGGGCACAAAGCAAAAGGACAAGAAAGATGAGAAAAATGAGAATTCCAAGTGCCCACAATGTGAGAAGAGCATGTTAAGACACTTCTTCAATTCACACACTTCATTTATGATTTAGCACTCAACCCTAAAAAGAGCTAGTGTCCACATTTTGGCCACTGTTTCAATGGATGCCTACATTGTACTTCCCCACCCTAGATAGCTTATACCTATAAATAGACGATCACTTCATTCATTCTATACCTCTCTTCAGTCATTCTTCACCACCTTCAACACCACCACTTCCCTTCTTTGCCAAACCCCTTCCACTACCCTCGCACACCTTCATGAGAACATTGCAATTCGTAACTCATGTCTGACTTCACCCTTCTTTTTCTACTTCAAGTAACGTATTCCTTCATTAGACCCTGCATTTATAGCTTCCACCTAGAATCACCATCATTTCCTTGGCATCAATACCCCTCTCCTTCAAGCTCCACCTTCAGCTGCATTTTTCAATCTCAAGGTCTTCTCCTTGCTTGGCATCATCATCTCCAACTTGGTATTAACATCCTAGCCTCTCGCAGCAATCTACACCACCTAGCATCAATGATTTCATCATTCCTCTATCACAAAGGCGACTAGGACCTACGTTTTTGCAGCATAGCTTCTCAATCATTTGGCATCACTCCTCTGTCACACAGGCTACTCCGACCTGCGTTGTATAAAACTCGCGCGGGGGTTCGTAAAACTCGCTCACCGCAAGGATGTTTTGCGATGGAAGAACTCAACATAAAATAATTATCCATAATAACTTTAGATTTAAGACGAATGAGAAAACAAATTATTTAATTAAAGATATAGCCAAGATACAAGATCAAAAGATTCTCGGATATGATTAAAAGACATCAGAACGGCTCCAGATGGAATTTCTCTTTTAAGCGAGTAAAGGTTCACTGGCCAATTAGAAGACAAGGTCGTTCTCTCAATCTCAATCTGAGAGAGAAGAAAAGGTGGAATGTCATGATTTATGGAAAGATCTTTAAGGAAGGCAAGGAGAACCAAGCTTGAACCCCATCCACTCGTAGAATTTGATGACGAGAACTTCGATGAGGGCAAGGAGCTCATAGCTCGATTCAAAAGCCACTCCATAAAACTTGATGACTATCTTCAAAGTAGGCGAGGGATACAAAGCTCAACCTCAAGCCTCTCTCTCCAATTTGATGGCAAAGCTTCAAAAAGGCAAGGAGCTTAAACCTCGACTCAAGCCTCTCTCTTGAATTTGATGGCCCCTAAGGCTCTCATAGTGTCTCCCTTTTATAGTTCTCTCTCCTACATCTTCACGTTTGTGCTTTTCTTTACTCAAAAAAGCCTAAAGCATTTAGCTTTAAAAAACCATTAAGGTTATGTTTTTAAAGCTTATGCTTTAAAAACGTGTAAACGCTGAACTGCCATCTTGCGATCATGACCCATGATTAAGCCATGATCAAGAGCCAATCAGCACCTCATTTCCTATCTTTGGATGACGAATTCCACAACAATTTCCCGTGCCTCCAAGATCTACCTGAGACTTCTCAGTTTCCACCTCTGCCTCACCAAATAGTGACAATGGAATAGGAGTAGAGATTTTCTCAACAGCAGAATGGCTAATGTGATAACTCATCCAATGTCCCAAAAATGTGCGTTGAAGTGCTAACCCACTAGGTGATGCTGTAACACCATTACTCAGACTCTTGAGCTCTTGTTCATCAAACCTCTTTCCAAGCACCCCCATGGAGCCTTCTTTACCTATAGAATCAGGTCTGTCAAGAAGCCTAAAACCATTTTCTTTCAAAACCTGCGAAGCCTGTGCTAGTGTGCGCATTTTATGATATACTTACAGCTTCCAAGCCTGTTACTCCAACAAAGCACTTGAAACTCCATCATTCACAGATCATACTGACTCACCTGAATGCTCAAACCAATCAAATGGTTCCGTATGTGCTGATCTTAAATACTCCACAAATTCCCCCCAATCATCATCAGAACTGCATTATTGTGGCTTCAGAGTAGGTGGCACTGAATCCGTGACACCTTCAAGCTTTTCTGAGTGCACCAAGGAATTCCAGTTTGAGAAAGTCAAACTGCCCAAAGGATCCTCAAAGCCCTCACTCATGGATTTACCAACAGGCAGGTGTGGTTTTGATGAAAAGAAATCAAACATATCATCGTATGCTTGATATCCCTGTCTGCTGCAGAAATCTGGTGAGTTGGAAAGAGCAACTGGGAGTACGTTGGCATGAGACTCGTCAGGTGGTACGGATTTGAATTCGCCAAAATCATCATCCGAATCAGACATACTCATCATGACCGCGTGAGAAATTGACTGCATTGAACTACCAAACAATAAGAATGCTGAAGATTCCGTCTTTGCGGGAGTTTCATGTTTAGCAGCTGAGAACAGAAAGTTGAAGTTCAGCGACTGGTCATTTGCACAGTGAAGACTGACAGGGTTGGTGGGAGCAGGCATAGAAATCTTTTCCATAGCAGGCATCCATTCCATTCAACTTGGAGGTGCTGAAAAACGTTTCACACGTGACAAAACATATTCTCAAAGAAGAAAAGCACCAAACCAGGATAGTTGGCCTCTATACTGAGTCCAAAACCATGGGCTTCACTTGAGATCTTTTTGTTATACATTGAAAGCCTTAAGAGTTGAATCTATAATAGATGGTTCTGCCATTACTCCATTGCCATAATCTCTACAAGCTAGCTTTTTAGGTATTGGTGGTATAATAACAAACCCCAACTCTTTGATTGCCTTTTGTGTGAATGGGTTGTCCCACATAAAAGTATTCATTCCTGGAGCTACAAACACCGGCTTTGAGAAATCCCATGCCCAAATAATGCATGTCAGAAGATTATCACAAAGCCCACCTGCTAGCTTTGCAAGCGTGTTTGCTGAAAGAGGTGCAATCACCATTGCATCTGCCCACTTTCGTAACTCAATATGGAGCACGTCATCACCTATCTTGCTCCAACTGGACCATTCATCCTCATCTCTATACAGCCTTACTGTTGTTGGTAGAGAAACTTTATCAATGAAATGCAGAGCAGATTTAGATGTGACAGCTTTCACTTTTGCCCAATCAGAGAACCTCTCAGCAAGAATTCAAAACTTTATGGCAGCAACACTACCACTTGCTGCTAGAATAAGTCTAGGCCATTGACAACTTGCAGAAACTGACATTGAGGCTGATAATGCTTTTGTAGCAATTTCCATCTCGGCACATGTGTTAAGGCAGCATTTATGACCATGTGAAGACTTTGAAGACTTGTGAGGGCTGGGTTTCCATGCAATATGATGGACTGAAGCTGCTGGAAGTTCAAGAAGAGAACGCCCGTCTTTTCTTCAAAGAATATTCACTGACGATGTAAAACTTACGACCTTTTCCTTCGATCCTTGAGTCTTCAAAACGGATATTCCCTTCATATGAACCTGTTTTTCCATACAATGTGCCCTATCAAGAATATGCTTTGGAAGAGAATTTCGTGCCCAATCATTCATATGGTTTGCAAATTGAAATCCATGCAATGCAATCAATCAAACGATGCTTCCATACAAAAATTTATGAATGCACTGAAGAAAATGTGCCTAGCCTATCTACATGTGCTCCTGCGTCATGCAAAATGCAAACAAAAAGACACACACAATGTAAAACAAATTCCTAATGACGCTAACTGATGAGATCAAAATCCTAGCAAAAAACTCCACCCTCACGTTCGCAGTGGTGGACGTGCAGCATCACGACATCCGCCCCCTCCAAACCTGCACATCCTCTCCGGATGGTGGGCCATAGCTACCCATCCTCGTCACCGTCGAACTCGACGGTCAACACAATCTCATCATCATCTGCAATATCCAAATCCTCATCTACATCATCTCCTGACTCAAATCCATCATAAACTTCATCATCCAACTCCTCAACTACTGTATAGGCTACATCATCTCTTCTCTTGACTTCTTCAACAAACACAACTGTGAGGCATCACTCTCCTTGTCATGAATACCACATATCTTCTTCTATAATCATAAGTGCCACCTTGAATAACATTGAAATATATTTGCTTAGACATAGATAGTATAATGGTAGACTTGCATATCTCATTAAGTTTATCCAAATATTCTCTATCCCAATTTTCTAGCTATATTCCCTTGGTTTTCAATGACCTAACCCTTTTTTTTTTTCACTAATTCCCTTGATTTTCAATAGCCTAACCTATTTCTTTTGCACCAATACCTACCAAATTTGAGTCTACAATTTGATTCTCTTCCCTGCAATCAAAATCCGCAAGGCCGTACCATCAAGTTCTGCTAAGGAATACGTAG
Source organism: Lygodium microphyllum (assembly GCF_053477565.2). Taxonomy (NCBI): domain Eukaryota; kingdom Viridiplantae; phylum Streptophyta; class Polypodiopsida; order Schizaeales; family Lygodiaceae; genus Lygodium; species Lygodium microphyllum. Next base: position 76,197,869 of record NC_141163.1, read on the forward strand.
CATTGTCATGGACTTGCTGCACCAAATAAGGCCCAAACCATCGTCTCGAAACCTTGCGGATAGCACTATACGAGTTGTCTAGACTACTGTCATAGACCAACGCCCAATCTCCCTCCTCAATCTCTCTAGATCTCAATCTGTGTCTGCTATCCAATCGGTCTTTGTTGCAAATTCTAGCCTCTTTTAGCTTTTGAACAACTCTCTCAATATCTTCAGATCTCCTCTCCAACTAACAAATAGAAAGAGCCAAAATATCCTCTCTAGTCATCTCAACTTGCTGCCACGGTAAAGCACTCCAAGTGAGTGTATAAGTCTCTATAGGCATGACTGGTTTCTATCCATACATCAACTCAACTGGCATATATCCTGTAGTCACACTGTGAGTAGTGTGATAAGCCCATAAGGCATAAGGCAACAACCTAGGCCACTCTCTGACCCGCCGCCCACTGCATGCTTTGGCCAAGGCTTTCACAATCAACGGATGGCCTCTTTCACTCTTTCCGTTGCCTTCTGGATTATAAACTGAAGTCAAAGCAAGTTTAATACCAAGGCAAGATAAAAACTTCCTAGCCTCGTCAGCATCCAACTCGCCTCTATCTGCAGTAATTTTCCCAATGCATCCATACCCGCAAATAACATCCTCCAACAGAAACATACAAACCACTGTAGTCTTCGTCCTCAATGCTCTTCCTTCCACTCTATTTGTGAGATCTTCTCATGGCAAAACAATGTAACGCATTTGCCACAATCCAACAAGTATATTAATCAAAACAAGAACCCACTTGTAGTGAATACATGGGGATAAGTAGGATGAAGCTCATCTCTATGCCTCACTGAAGAAAACAACTGACAATCAATGCATATCTCAACAAACTGTGAGATATCTCTGTACATGCCTCTGTCAGAGTGCAGCAGTGCGGAAGCATAGGACTGAGAGAGAGAGAGAATGCAGAGAGAGGAGAGAGAAAGAGACAGTGGAAGATGAAGATCTGCTGTATAAAGTGTGCTGTATACAAAGATATGCAGATATGTACACGGGCGCAGTGCGCTGGACTGCGTGTCTCCACCTCGACGATGCAACCTGCTGTTCACCTCGAAGTCCGCTGCAGTCTGCACTATCTCCTGTTAGAAATCTGCGAACAAAGATGGAATCTGCACGTGCCACCAGTCTGTAATCTGCGAGCAGAGAAGTGTGGGAGACTGCTGAAGAACTCGGCTATTTATAGCCAGAATCTGGGCGAAAAATAGGGCAGGTCGACTGGACTGCAGGCAATCGGACTGCCATGTGGCAGTCCGACTGTACAGTCCCACTGGACTGTGCAGTCCCGGTCAGGCGATGATCTCTAACACCCCCTCTCAGAGCCTGGGCGGGGCAAAAGCCTGAGGGATCTGGAATGTCTCCAAAGTAGAGCCTGGGGAAGTGCCTTCATAAACAAATCTGCAAGATTGTCCTCCGTCTTGCAGTACTCCATAGTGATGGTCTCATCCAGAAGCTTCTCTCAAATGAAGTGGTACTGGATCTCTATGTGCTTCGTCCGGGCATGAAAAACACGATTCCGTACCAAGGCAATGCAACTCTCATTGTCACATTGCAACAAAGTAGGACGAGTCTGGGGACACCCAAGCTCCTCCAATAATCTCCGAAGCCACACAACCTCACATGTGGCGGAAGACGCGGCCCGATACTCCACCTCAGTAGACGAAAGGGCTACCGTGGGCTGCTTCTTGCTACTCCATGAGATAACACCTGTACCCAAGGTAAAACAGTAACCTGTAGTAGACCGCCTGTGGTCCACATCACCGGCCCAATCCGAGTCACTCCAACCTGCAAGTACAAGATCTGAACCATCTGTCCCTGCAGGATAATGAATCCCTAAATCAAACGTCCCCCTCAAATACTGAAGTATCCTCTAAGCAGCCTGTCAATGCACCGTCTGAGGTTCACTCATAAACCCTGCCAAGAGCCCAACAGCAAAACAAAGATCAACACGAGTGTTGAGAAGCCAAATCAATGATCCAATCAACTGACGATAGCGGGAAGCATCCGCCATAGGAGAAGCTGAATGGGAAGTGGCCTTCCAATTCGGATCCATAGGAGTAGAAAGGGGCCGACAATCCTCCATCGCAAAAGAAACCAAGAGCTCCTGTACATATCTCTGCTAAGAGATGAAGATCCCCCTCTGAGACTGATAAATCTCATGGCCCAAAAAGAAATGGAGTAGACCCAAGTCCGTCATCTCAAACGTCCGATGTAAAGCTGACTTCATCTCTTGGACCTGCTGTGCATGATCACCTGTGACAATCAAATCATCAACGTATAACACAAAAAGCACACAACCATCCTCGGAAGTGTGAACATAAAGCTGCGGATCGGCCTTAGAACGCCGATATCCCAACTGAGACTAAAGGAACGAATCAATCTTCTCGTTCCATGCACGCGAAGCCTGCTTGAGGCCATAAAAGGCCTTCTTCAACCTATAGACTTTCCCATCTGAAGATCCAAAACCAGGAGGCTGCTCAACATAGATCTCCTCCTTCAAATCACCATTGAGGAAGGCCAACTTCACATCCAACTGGTAAACAGGCCATCTCCTATGGCCAGCCAAGGCAAGAACAGCTCTAATGGTCGCCATACGAGCAGTGGGGGCAAAAGTATCATGACAATCAATCCCTGGGCGCTGTGCAAAACCTTTAGCAACAAGGCGAGCCTTGTGCTTATCCAAAGAACCATCGCTAAGGTATTTGGTCTTGAAGACCCATTTGACGCCAATCACCTTCTTATTCAGGGGGCGGGGCACGAGTGACCAAGTGCCATTCCTCTCAATAGCCTCCAACTCGGCTTCCATAGCTTTCTTCCATGGTGCGGACTGTAAAGCCTCCTTCACGGAGGTGGGCTCTCGATCCTGCATAACACAGGTCATCAAACAATAGTTAGAGCAAACAAGCTCCGTAGAATGTGCCTGGTGCCTCAGTGACCGCCGCGGACCATCCTGCGGTCCCCACTCCTCAGGAACCCCCTCGATCCCAGAATCACGGAGTGTATCACGGGCCCATCGAGGAGGAGACCGAACCTCCCCTCGTCTCTCTCCATCAGCTGAAGACTCTGGAATATCCACCGGTGGTAACTCCTCAGGGGTGATTGGTGGAACAGTAGACTCTGTGTCAGAAACTAAATCATAATCAAAAGGCACGGGCTCCAATGGAACTGTAGCAGGAGCCCAACTCTCCCCTGAATCACCAAGAACGGGATGCTCCTCACCCGTTGATAGGGCCGGAACCTCCACAAACCGCACATCTCGACTAGTGTACACATCCCGCTTGACGGGATCATACAATCGATAGCCGTGGGACTGGGAGCTGTAGCCAACAAATACCTGTCTTCGGGAAGCTGCTTCAAATTTATCACAGTGAGCCTTAGGAATGTGAACATAGGCATCACACCCAAAGACCCTGAAGTAAGAAACATCAGGCTTAGTCCCAAAGTAAGCCTCAAAAGGTGTCATCCCATCAATGGCCGAAGTGGGGGATCGATTAAGAATGTGGACTGCAGTAGCCATAGCCTCGGCCCACAAAACCTAAGGGGTCTGTCGGTGCTCCATCATGGTGCGCGTCATCTCAATCACACAGCGGTTTTTCCGTTCAAGAATGCCATTTTCTTAAGGAGTGTTGGTATTAGCAAACTCCTGGTGAATACCTTTATCTGCACAAAAACGAGCAAACTCATTAGAAACAAATTCACCACCCTTGTCGAATTGCAAGGTCTTCAATTTCCGGCCTGATCGGTTCTCCTCAAAGAGAAGCCAATCCTTGAAGTGGGAGAAAGCTTCTGACTTCAATGCTAAGAAATAGGCCTATGTCATCCTGCTGTAGTCATCTACGATCAGCATGAAATACGAGCTCTCACGCAAGGACTCGTTCCTCATAGGGCCACTTAGATCCGTAGATAAAAGCTCCATCAGTGAAGTAGACCGCCGCGAAGCTATGTGGGGAATGGCATCCCTATGCTGCTTTCCACGAATGCAGGAGACGCATGGCTGCTGGCTCACCACTATATCCGGCAACCCTCGAACAAGCTGTCCACGTAACACCCTCCGAAGATAATCATAGTTGAGGTGACCAAACCGAGCATGCCATAACTCTGACTGTGTCTGAGAGGGAAAAAGAAGAGTAGAGAGGGCGGTGGAAGACTTCAATTTATAGATGCCGTTCTCCTCATATCCGGATGATAGAACCTTCCTTGACCCACGATCAAGGACTCGCACCGAGTTACTGTCAAACGCCACCAAAAGTCCAAGGGAGCAAATCTTATGAACTGACACGAGATGATACCCTAAACCTGGTACATGCAAGACCTCTGAGGTATGGGTACCACCACGTCCATCTCGAATAAGCTGCATCTTACCCCGTCCTGCAATAGACACGGAAGAGCTATCTCCAATGAGAATCTGCCCACGCGAGAGTCCCAACTGGGCAACACCATCTAATGAAGGAGTCATGTGCCGGGAGACACCACTATCAACGATCCACTCTCAAGCCTGGGGAGCCGTCATCGCAGCATCAGAAGCATTCGGTGAAGAGTCCTCAATGACAGCTAGATGAAGAAATGCAGCTGATGAGGGTGCAGCCACCGCTCCAGAATCCTTCGTGTCCTTCTTGTTGGTGTCCTTCTTGTCTTTGTCAAGGCAATCCTTCTTCCAACGGCCAGTCTTGCCACAAATATGACATGTGGATTCTTTGTCCTTGTCCTTGTCCTTCTTTGACTTGTTATCCCCCTTCTTCTTCTTTTGGTCCTTCCTCTTCTTCTAAGAGGCTTGACCTGTCAGTGCCTTCGACTTAGAAGCATTCTGTCCCTTTAGTTGTTCCTCTTGGTCCAAGACCATAGGAACCAACTCTTCCCACCGAAGAGTAGACTCCCGCCCCTGAGCAATAAGGACGGAGTAGAATGTACCGAATCGTGGCGGCAACTGGGACAAGAGTGTGATCGCCATGTCTTCGGAGGAAATCGGCTTCCCCGCATTCTGAACCTGCATCTGAAGCTGTCTTAGCTTGTTGATGTGCTCCCGTAGCAAAGAAGACTTGTTTACGGACAAGTCTTACGGACAAGGTCCAAATCTGAACCTCCAAAGAAACCCGCTTCATAAGGGTCATCCGGTTGTACATCTGATCAAGCTCCAGCCATATCTCCCGAGCCACCGTCAAGTGCTCGATGTGAGCTATCACGGCTGTAGTACACGACAGAAAAAGAAATGAACGAATCCTGGCATTCAGTTTGTCCCAGTGAGACTGAGCCTTGGCCAACTCTGCACGAGCCTCAAAAGAGAGTTTGGACTCATCTCTTACGGAGGGCCGGTCGATCTCCTCCTATACAAGCTCCGCCAAATCATAGGATTCAAGGATGGCCAACATCATGACGCGCCAGATGCGGTAGTTGTCGCCATCGACTAGAACTCCAAGTCAATCTCTATAGACGTCTTCACCTGTAATGCCTTCACAAACGCAAAAGCAGCCCCCTCTGACTGTGAAAACTCAGCCTGCTAGGGCTCTTCCGCGTCCTGAATCTTCTTCACCCGCCGGAGGCGATGAAAAAGCAAAACCTGCACTTGAAAGCTGAAAACTCAAACTTTCTCCTCGTCAAACAGCAATAAACAGCAGCAAATCCACCACCTGAACTCCTTTCCTGCGCGCCCACGCTCACTTCAGCCTTGTTCCGAGGCACAGCCCTCCTGCCTGCCCTCAAATGCTGAAAATGCAACTTTGTGTCGCGATAGAAACTCCTCTTCGGCTTGGTTCTGCGCTCAGTCAGTCCTTTAACACTGCTCTGATACCATGTCAAAGTGCAGCGGTGCGGAAGCGTAGGACTGAGAGAGAGAGAATGCAGAGAGAGAAGAGAGAAAGAGACAGTGGAAGATGAAGATCTGCTGTATAAAGTGTGCTGTATACAAAGATATGCAGATATGTACACGGGCGCAGTGCGCTGGACTGCGTGTCTCCACCTCGACGATGCAACCTGCTGTTCACCTCGAAGTCCGCTGCAGTCTGCACTGTCTCCTGTCAGAAATCTGCGAACAAAGACGGAATCTGCGCGTGCCACCAGTCTGTAATCTGCGAGCAGAGAAGTGCGGGAGACTGCTGAAGAACTCCGCTATTTATAGCCAGAATCTGGGCGAAAAACAGGGCAGGTCGACTGCATTAAATGCAGCCGACTGGACTGTAGGCAGTCCGACTGCCACGTGGCAGTCCGACTGGACTGTGCAGTCCCGGTCAAGCGATGATCTCTAACAGCCTCTCTACCAGTAGAGCTCTCTAATCTTCTCATAGGTCAGCTAAACAGCTCTATGTCCAACCCAAATACTTTCATGAAACTCTTTCATGATTCGCACCTATGAAGCTCTATCACATACAACTCTCAATGGTTGTCCTTCTCGCTTCCGTGGATGCTTCTAAAGTAGTCCATTCTACAAGAAAAAACCATAAGCTTTTCTTGTGATCTTCTTGAACTCCACATCAATCCACCCATCCTGTCTAGACATACAAAGACTCATCAAAGCTTTCCAAAGCAAATACATAACAAATATGACCAACATGCATAGCTAAAAGATCAACCCCATCATCAACATCATCAATGCAAGAAAAATCCATGTCATCATACCTCGCTCATGAAAGCATATCAACTACTTACTTGTCTTTACCTGCTATATGTCTGAACTCAAGAATCATGGATTTTATGTACCCAATCCACCTAACCATGCCAATATCTGGAGTAGAATAACTTGTTATTATACCTAGAAGAGGCAAGCAATCAATCTCGACCACCACAGCAGCACCAATGAAGTACTCTTTATAATTCTAGAGAGTCATGACAACTCCTAAGAGCTCCCTTTTAATCTGTGGATACCTACGCTATCGATCATTTAGGACTTTTACCCCAAACCGAATAGCATACCTATTCCCATCTCCATCGTCTTGACCAACAGTCCATCCAATGCCGATAGGACTAGTATCAACAGTAAGTACAATAGGTCTCCCACAATCATAACCTACTTTCCAAAGAGTCAGAGCAACTCTCAACAATCTCTTCAATTTCTACATAACTTTAGTGTGTCTCGTGTCCCAAGAAAATGTTGCCCTTTCCCAAGAGCTGATAGAGATTATCTGCAATATGAGCAAAATGAGAAATCCAAATAAGATAAAATACATAAGCTCCAAGAAACCTGCGAACCTCCGAAGTAGAAGAGCAAGTCTCCGCAATCTTCTCTATGGCATCAACCTTCGCAAGGGAAGACTTCTTGCCATAAAAACCACACATGTCCAACAATCAAAACCTCTCTAGCACCAAAAATAGACTTCAACCCTGACAAGGTCAAATTCACTTCCTCTAGCCTGCAAAGAATCCTCTCAACCTCTCTAATATACGCGGCCACAAGGAACCTGCATCCATGATCATCTAAAGTCTCATCCTTTTCTTTCTCCAAACAACCCTTAATAGGTAGATCATCAATGAAAGGCATGGTAAGCTCAAGAATAAAATCCCGTAAGACCTTATTCATCCCATTCATTATATGAGCAACCGAATTAGTACCTTCATCGTAGTCAAATCTCTGCTCTCAAGGGCAAGCTAGAACTGGTCATAGCCAGAATAAAGATCTCCAAGTGAATAGATAGCACGTCTAGCAAAAGCCTCTACAAACTCATCCACAATAGGTCTTGCGCCAACATTCCGTATAGTGACCCTGTTCATTGGCTATAAGTCCTATATGAATTTGAGCATTCCATTCTTCTTAGGATTTGTGAACCATCTATTAGAATATAGAGCTGAAGATGGTTCTAGAATCCCCATCTTGATCCGCTCATTCAAAAGCTCTACCAATTTGGGCAAGTGAGCTCTAGACACAAGAATCGGCAGTAGATTCCAAGGGACATGCGGAATAGTAAAAATAACCATAGGCGTCACAACCCTAGAATCAACGCATCCAATCTCGTGCTGGAAAAAAGTAAAAGCTCTCCCATGTCTACACAACATGTCTTCAAAACATCTCACCTCTGCTAGAAGCAAAAAATCTTTAGTTCCAATCTTCATCTCTTTCAGTGTCTCCGTTGAAAACCTGTCTCCAAGACCTGCTGCAAGATCTCGTAAAGGAGCCTGCATAGTTGCTCTCCTAATCATCTCGTCACTATTCAATGGTGCAGGTCCTGCAACTGGTCTAACCCTCTTGTCAATTGTCTTATATTTTGTCTTTACTCTGGCTTCTTTGCTACAACCTGTTAATTTCAGCCCTTGTTGTAAATACCCTGGTAAACACAAATTTTGCTGTGTATAAACAGGCCCAACCCTTTTTGCTGAAATATTTCAGTAAAGAACACTGTTTACCGAGAATTCTCAGTACCCAACTTTTCTTGCAGCATGAAATCAGTAATTTCGCAAATATATTGCCAGAAAATGAACCTGGAAAACATATGTCAACCCTTGATTTTCAGTTTTCAGCAATGCTAAAAGATACTCCATAGTATCCGAGCATGATAGCCCATCATAGAGACCATCTACCCTCTCTTCTTCTTTTAAAACACCTGCAAGCTTCAATTCTTTCTCTTTTCTCTTCACATACTGCGTGGTAGCTCTAGGCAGGTCTGAAATATGCTAAAAACACAAAGTACTTTCAGTAGATACACCATAAACACATGAGGAAAAACTGCCACTACCAAGAGGAGAGAACTTTCCCTGTCTCATACCACCATTGTCTCGCAAGACAGTGGTACCTAACAAAAATCCGGCTCTCCTATTGGAAGAGGAAAATCCCTCAAAGAATCCTTATTCTGCTGATGGTTGACACAAACTATCATGAATTGGACAGCCCTCTTTCCATCCTTGCTTCGTATCCACGTATAGGCAGACCCATTGTCCAAACCTTAGTCTCCATCCGAGACTTAGCAATAGCTGCCCCAAAATAATAGGATAGGAATAAGAATTCTGCACAAAGAAATGATAAGGCTTATCCACATCTCCAATAGAAATCTTCAAGTTCGAACAAGTAGCATATAAATCTCCTGCAGTATTGTTGGCCGCATGCATGCGCCAACCATGATCCACATCAACTGACCATCTACCAATATCAAATAATCTACGCACTATGACATTAATCTTGAAGCCATGATCCAAAAGAGTAACACAAGGGATCTTTGTCTCACCAAGCTTGACTATAGTCTCCATAGTCGCACCAGCCCAGTGACTACAAGAAAACTGGCTACAAGACACCAATCTATTAGAATATGCGGAATCTAGAGCATGGCAATTGCGGAAGCTATGGAGGTTGAAAGAGGAATAAGAAACTCATGAAGACATTGACCCTGATAAAGACAAATTGTCACACAAGTGAATTAGGTTCCAAGTTTGAGACTTTGACTCATAAACACAATCTTGTGTATTGATAATGACAAGACACTTTACTGGAAAGAAAAGAGTACTATCATTGCATTAGAAAAAGAGTGCAAGGACAATGCTTTATAGGAATTGAGTGGTGGCACTTTCTGCTACTGCTCATATGGGATTCTAGTTTTGAGCCCTCAATGCTCCTTACAAAGGGACTGAAATAGGTATGATTGCAAAATATCTCAACACCCCTCCTCAATCACAACCAAAAGTACAAAGTGTATAGAGGCTTTAGTGAAAGCAACACCTACAAAGTGTGGGCACACCAAAAACATGGCAAAACACCAGAGGCTGTTGCGAAAAAAAGCTAAGTGTGGGTACCACAACCATGATGGTCATCCAGAGGCTGTAGCAGGGGCCTCACAAAGTGTACAGAGGCTTTAGTACAAGGCTTATTGGAGGAGTTTATAAGTTTATGTTTGAAGCACTAGGACTAGGAAATACAAAGCTAAAAAATTCTATCTGAATAGAAGGAATGATGAGGTTTGTCCTTCTCCTAGTGGTCTTCTTCTTCTTCTTCTTCCTTTGCTCTGTTTTCTTCTTCTTCTTTGATTGCAACTAGATAGGCCTTTTGAGACCTCTTTCTGGCGTGGCAGAACTTCTCTGTGTGTCCAGTCCTTTTGGAGAAGTCACAAAAGAGCTGATCCCTCTTGCATTTGTACCTATTGCCAACATATAATGCATGTTCATCTCTAGAGATGCTTGGTTCTTCCTTAGTTTTTAGCTTTTTTTCCTCCTCTAACAGTGATGCCTAGTTATCAACGAGTTCAGGATTTGGCATGTTGATTAGAAATGCTGATACATTATTATATTCAGGAGGCAAACTTTTAATTAGAATACCGATGCAAACATCTTCTTCCATTTTAATGTTGATTTCTGCAAGTTGGATTAGGAGTCCTTCCATGTAATTTAGATGGGTGGCAAGTGATGTGTTGGACTTCATTTCAAGCCTGAAAAACTCAATCAAGAGACCATACTATGATGATTTAGACTATGCACCAAACAAGGTATCAAGTCTCTTTCATATATCCTGTGAAGTCTCACAATTATCCACATGGTGGATATACCTGTCGTCTAGCTCCAATTTGATAATGGCCTGAGCCTTATCATCGTTCTTTTGCCAAGTGACTACAAGGTCAGCATCACGAGGCTTCTTTTCTTTTCCAATGGTAATGGCCCAGAGGCTCTTCTTCATCAGGATGAGTTTGATGCGAGTCTGCTAGGTGTGAAACCCGACTCCTTTGAATCGAGCAGTTGGAGAGTCTTTGCCCATGTTAGATAGCTAGAGCAGCATCAAACAACTCCAGAATTCTCAACCCAACATCAAATCAAGAAGGAGAAAAACCTGGATTCATTGATGGAGGATCAACAACCCCGAACTAAGAAGATTTGAGTTCGACATAAACTAGGACATAGTCTTTACATAGTGTGTTTTCACATTGTCATTACTTGTATCTCTTAACACACTGTAATCTGCTCTCAAAATCCTGGTTTATATCCAAGTCAAATCTTCTTAGCTCGGGGTCGTTGATCTTCCGTCAATGAATCCAGGTTATTCTCCTCCTTGATTTGATGCTGGGACAGTAGATCAGAGTGACAGTGGATTGTTCCAGGTAGCAGAATAGAGAAAATGATGAGATTTTTGAGCTTCAGGTGAAAATGGCTATGAAGTCACAGTTAGGGTTTCTGGGGGCAGCCTGGTTTTTCTGATATTACAGGAGCTACACTTGATCATTTTGAAAACTTTTTTTATGAAAATGAAGCTCTCTTCATGCTCTACCAAAGCCCCATGATGATGGTCATGATTAATGTTGGATTTAAGCGCGCAGGGCGGACGACAGCAGCAGGCTTATTTTTTGACAATTCACGTTTTTTTCAAAGCTGGTCTCAACGTGCATCAATCTTGACAATTTTTATGATAGGATGGAGCGCCTTGACCTGGGAAAGATCTTCATAGAAGGAAGCTCTAGGAGATGTGCCTTATTGAAGAGATCTCGGCCCTCCAAGTCAGGTAGGTCCTGCAGGCTATGGCAAACAAACAAGGCAGCAACTATGAAAAATCACAATGCTGAGTTTGAAATGGCCTAATGTTGAGCTCTGAGATGACAGGGAGGAGCTCCAAGAGCAGCGCAGCACTTCTCCAGAAAAAAGTTTGTCAGGATCGCTTCTAGTTGAAGAGATCTAAGGGCTTGAAGCAGGATAGGTGCAAGTTGGCTATGGCTGCCACAAGGTCAAATGGAGAGGAAGGAGTAGGAGATGAGGTTCTAGACTTAACCTGATTAGCAACAAGGCGGGCCTTGTGCTTATCCAAAGAACCATCGCTAAGGTACTTGGTCTTAAAGACCCACTTGACGCCAATCACCTTCTTGTGAGAGGGACGAGACACAAGGTACCAAGTGCCATTCCTCTCAATAGCCTCCAACGTGACTTCCATAGCCTTCCGCCAATGGTTAAGACTGCAAAGCCTCCGTCACTAAAGTGGCCTCTCGATCCTGCATAACACAGATCATCAAACAATAGTTAGAGCAAACAAGCTCCGTAGAATGTGCCTAGTTCCTCCGTGACCTCCGCAGTCCATCCTGCGGTTCCCACTCCTCAGGGACCCCCTCGATCCTTGAATCTCGAAGTGTACCACGGGCCCAATGAGGAGGAGGCTGAATCTCTCCCCGTCGCTCTCCATCTATTAAATCAAGTAAATCCATCAGCAGAAGCTCCATTGGAGTGGCCGGTGGAAGGGAAGACTCTAAATCAAAAGAAGAATCTCCATCAAGAGGCTCTTGCTCCAAAGGAACTATCTCGGGAGCCCAACTCTCCCCTTGATCTCCAAGGATGGGGTGCTCCTCACCCCTCTCTGCGGCCAGAACTTCCATGAACCGCACATCTCGGCTCGTGTAGACATCCCGCTTGACAAGATCAAACAAACCATAACCTTGGAACTGGAAGTTGTAGCCAAAAAAAACCTGTTATTGGGAAGCCGCCTCAAACTTGTCACGCTACGTCTTTGGGATGTGCACATAGGCGTCACACCTAAAGATCCTGAAAGAAGAGACATCATGCTTAGTCCCAAAGTAAGCCTCAAAAGGGCTCATCCTGTCAACGGCCGAAGTGGAAGATAGATTGAGGATGTGAACTGCGATAGCCACTACCTCGGCCCACAGAAACTGAGGTGCCTATCAGTGCTCCATCGTGGTGCACGCCATCTCGATCACACTTCGGTTCTTCCACTCCAAAATGCCATTCTCTTTAGGAGTGTTGGTGTTACCAAACTCCTGGTGAATGCCCCTATCAACACAAAAACAAGCAAACTCATTAGACATAAATTCACCGCCCTTGTCTGAACGCAAGGTCTTCAATCGCTGGCCAGATTGGTTCTCCTCAAAGAGAAGCCAATCCTTGAAGTGGGAGAAAGCCTACGACTTTAATGTCAAGAAATAGGCCCAAGTCAACCTGTTGTAGTCATCTACGATCAACATGAAGTACAAGCTCCTCTTCAGGGACTCGGTCCTCATCGAGCCACAAAGATCCGTAGATACAAGCTCCATAGGTGAAGTAGACCACAATGAAGCTTTGTTGGTAATCGCATCCCGATGCAATTTTCCACAAATGCAAGAAACACATGGCTGATGGCTCACCACTATGTCCGGCAAACCTCGAACAAATGATCCTTGCGACACCTGCTGAAGGTACTCATAGTTCAGGTGGCCAAACTGAGCATGCCATAGCTCGAACTGTGTCTAAGAGGTAAGAAGAAGAAAGATAAGAGCTGCAGAAGGCTTCAATTTGTAGATGTCATTCTCCTCATACCCTACAGAGAGAACCTTTCTCGATCCACGATCAAGGACTCGAACAGTATCACTATCAAACTCCACCAAGAGGCCAAGAGCACAAATCTTATGGACCGAAAGCAAATGATACCCCAAGCCTAGCACATGCAACACCTTGAAAGTGTGGGTACCACCACGTCCATCTGGAATCGGCTGCATCTCACCCCACACAACAATAGACACAGAAGAGTTGTCTCCAATGAGAATCTGCCCACGTGAAGATTGCAAATGGGCAACACCAATGGGAGAAGGAGTCATGTGTTGTGAGGCACCACTGTCCACGATCCACTCTTGAGCCTTGGGAGTTGTCATCACAGCATCACAAGTCTTTGGTGTAGGGTCCTCAATGACCGCTAAGTGTAGAAAAGCAGCTAATAAGGGTGCAGCTACAGCTCCAGAATCCTTTGTGTCCTTCTTCTTGGTGTCCTTGTCTTTGTCAAGGCAATCCTTCTTCCAATGTCCGATCTTACCATAAATATAGCAAGTCGATTCCTTCTCCTTGTCCTTCTTGGATTTGTTGTCCTCCTTCTTCTTTTGGTCCTTTCTCTTCTTCTGAGAGGAAGGACCAACCAAAGCCTCCAATTTGAAAGCAATTTGTCCCTTCAATTGTTCCGCTTGATCCAAGACCATAGGAACCAACTCTTCCCACCGAAGAGTCAACTCCCGCCCTAATGCAATAAGAGCGGAATAAAAGGTACCAAATCGTGGCAATAACTAGGACAATAAAGTGATCACCATGTCTTCGAATGAAATAGGCTTCCTTGCATTTTGAACCTGCATCCAAAGTTGCCGAAGCTTGTTGATATGTTCTCGAAGCGAAGAAGACTTATTCACAGACAAGGTCCGCATCTGTACCTCCAAAGAAACCCTCTTTATTAGGGTCATCTAGTTATACATCTGGTCGAGCTCCAGCCATATCTCTCGAGCCACCATCAAGTGCTCAATGTGAGCTATCACGGCTATAGTACAAGGCAAAAAAAGAAAAGAACGAATTTTGGCATTCAGTTTGTCCCAATGAGACTGAGCTTTGGTCAACTCCACACGGGCACTGGAAGAGAGTTTGGACTCATCTCTCACCAAGGACCAATTGATCTCCTCCATCACAAGCTCCTCTAAATCACAAGACTCCAAGATGGCCAACATCATCACTCGCCAGATACGGTAATTGCCACCATCAAGCTTCTAATCTAATGGAAGAGCCAGTAGGACAAGCACCTTCCATTCCATGATTGCCTTGAACTCCACGTCAGTCTATGTAGACATCATCACCTGCAATGCCTGCACAAACGCAAAAGCAATCCCCTCTGACTGTGAAGACGCAGCTTGCTAGGGCTCTTTCCTCCGCTTTCCAAATCTTCTTTAGCTGCCGAAGGCAATGAAAATGTAAAATCTGCAATGGAAGGCCTAAAACACAATCTTCCTCCCCATGAAACAACAACAACCTACAGCAAATTCACCGACTGGACTCCTTTCCCGCATGCCCACACTCACTCTAACCTTGTTCTAATGCGCAACTCTCCCGCTCGCCCTCGAATGCTGAAAACACAGCCTTGTGTCGCGCTGAAATCTCCTTTTCAGGTAGGTTCTGCACTCAATCTGTCCGTCTTCACCGCTCTGATACCATGTCAGAGTGCAGCGATACGGAAGCATAGGACAAAGACTAAGAGAGAGTAAACACAAAGAGGAGAGAGAGAGAGAGAGAGAGAGAGGAGACAGTGAAACACAGAAAATTTGTAGTGTACTATGCTGTATAGGAGTGCAGAAATATACATGGGTGAAGAGAAAATATATCCATGTGTCTCCACCTTGAGAACCTCGATCTCCGTCAGCCCGTGCACTGTCAATCTCAACAAACCAACTCTGTCAGATCAAAATATGTGAAATCCCATAGGCTGCGTACGGTCCTCTAGCAACTCTCCCAACTCATCTTGAAGTGCAAGATCAGCCGCCTGCAACAATAACTCCACTTTCTCTGAGTTTAGAGCTCTTTGCTCTAGTGCATCCAACTAGTTATATCGCTCTTCAAACTCCCGCAACAACTCAAAAGTAACAAGTCCTTTGTTAGGCTGATAGACCCACTCTCTGAATGTCTTCCCCATAGCGCGTCTGGCTTTCAAAGGCTTTAATATAGGTTGAAACATTCCGGCCATCAAATAGTTCTCTCACTAACCACAACCTTGATCGCCTTGGTCGCACCATGCATATACTCCTGTTCTTGATGCAATAGTCATTGTTGATCCAACTATCACTAATGCAACTACTGATGCTGCTACATAGATAATTGCATCTGCTAATTCTGCATCATAATGGCCGAAGAAAGAGTTTGTAACAATGTCTTCAACTCATCAGTCGAAAAGGAATAAGTCATTGATAAAGAGGGTGGATTATTCGAAGAGTCTCCCATCTCGATGATCAAAAGCGACGCTTTCACATCAAGTTCACCAGATCTCACACGGAATTTGCGCGAGGGTCGTGAAAGTCACTCACCGCAAGGACACTTTGCGATGGGAGAACTCAACGTAAAATAATTATCCATAAGATTTTTAGATTCAAGACGAATGAGAAAACAAATTCTTTGATTAAAAATATAGACAAGATTCAAGATTAAAAGATTCTCGGATATGATCAAAAGACATTAGAACAGCTCGTGATGGAATTTCTCTCTTTTAAGCAAGTAAAGGTTCACTGGCCAATTAGAAAACAAGGTCGTTCTCTCAATCTCAATCTGAGAGAGAGGAGAAGAAGGTGTGTTATGTAAAGTCCCTTCATCTCGATGTATATAGTCATATGGGTGTGAACACACCCTTATTGTACCCTAACATATAAATACATTCTTTTATTCTTTGTGTACCATCACGATCTGGTACACCTATCTTTGCGTTCACTCTCGCTAACTCTCAGCTCTGCAGCTCGCACCTCGATCTCGCACTCCATTGCACACTCTCTCCCCTTCAAACTGGTATCAAAGCACACAGTGCATGCTTCTCAAGATCAAAGGCAGCTCGCAAACAGCTCGAGGCAGAAGGTCAGTTGAGCACCAGTCAGGGTGACTCGCAGCTACTGAGTGTATGACCGTCAAGCGTCAGACAGACACAGCAAAACGTGTGGCATACAAGTCAAGCGAGCAGCGGGGCGACTAGGTAAGGGTGGGCTGACAACCAACACGGACAGGAGCAGACAATCATGACGCAGGCAGTCGACGAGGCTGTTGAGTGATGGGCGACAGTTTCGCGACACTCGACAGGGGATAGGCCCAATCGACAAACGAGTGATAGGCTGGCAGGGTTTCAAATCGCGCAGTTGACAGGTCGCACGTTTGGCACGTGGAGCTAGCTGACGTGCGTCCGACGAGCAAGTCAATGGCCTTTTTTTTTCATAAATTTTGGGTTATTTTATCTCCTCTCTTCCGGGTGTTCACGCCCGCAAGCACAGTGCACAGATTTGTGCAGATTTAGGACCATAAAATTGGGGCTTTTCTAGATTGAGTGTTATTCATGCATAATTGAGACACCTGCATCAAAAATTACAGACATTATACACGTTTAAATTGGGGATTTCGCCAAATTTAGTAAAATTTTGCTCATTTGAGTAAAATTTCCTAAAATTTGGGGCTTTGCTATATTAGTGAAATTTTGTTCAGCTGAATCAGATTGGCTGACATTTGTACACACTTGAACCCGGAAATTTTGGAACTTTTGTAAAATTTTGTGAAATTTTGTGAAATTTGCTCATTTTATGCTCTCGGAAACATGTATTAATGCAATTGAGGCAGATTTGATAGTGAAATTTTAGGGCTTTTGCTAAAATCTGTGGATTTTGACAAAGTTGATGCGTGAAATGCACTTTGTGAATATTACTGAAGCAATCTTGTTGCCATAAGGAGAGTGATTTGAGCATTTTTATCTCCCGCTTGTGCGATTTTGAAAATTTTGCAGAGATTTCTTGGTGTTTTGTGTATCAGAATTTGATACGAGCACATATGTATACAATACACATATTGGGCAGCTCCCAATGAGTTGATGTATTGCTGATTATTCATGTTGCAGCAGTCTTAGTAATCATTTGCAGATCTGGGATTGTTATAGATGTATTTTTGGTGATATTGCTGAAGTGGGAGTTACCTGGCAATGATGTATGCATTTAATATATGCTGAAATTGCAGTCATACTGCTGAAAGTCATTCATTCTACTGTTGTACATGTACTTGGACTGAATCTTGCTATTTTTTGCTGAAATCAGCTTCAGCTCTTTTTTTATGTCATAAATTGCAACATTGAATTTCTGGTGTATTGCTAAAAAATGGCTGCAAATGCTTCTAGCAGCAGTGACAGTAAATCCCTCTTTGAAATCAAGAGGTTTAATGGCATTGGCTTTGACTCATGGAAGGATAGGATGCAAGGCATTTTGTTTCTCAAGGATTGTGAAGATGCTCTCTTGGAGACTAAGCTTGCAGCTATGACAGATGTGGATTGGGCTAGACTTAACAAGAAGGCCATTGCATAGATTAAGATGGTTGTGTCTGATAATGTACTTACAGACATCAAGCGTCTTGATACAAGTTATACTATATGGAAAAAGCTTAAGGACACTTATGAAAATACAACTCCTGTGAATCAAGTGCATCTTATGCGTAAACTTGTGAACATGGAGTTGGATGAGTCTAAGCCAACATTTGAGCATTTGAGTGCTTTCACAAGGGTTTTGACTCATTGCAGGACTCCAGTTTGGCCACTTTCAATGATAAATTGAAAGCTATTTTCTTATTGACGACTTTGCCTGACATCTAGCAATCTTTCGTTGTGTCACTTAGCAATAACCTCGCTTTGACTTTTGATGGTGTTAGAGGTTCAATCCTTAATGAAGAAATCAAAAGAAAGTCTAGTGGTGAAAGCAGTGGCTCAGCAAGTGATATGCACATCACCAAAAAAGAGATAATTGATGCCTTACTTTCAACTCATAATAGGATGTCACAATCATGGATAGTGGACAGTAGTGCCTCTTTTCATGTTCCCCCCTATGCACATCACCAAAAAAGAGGTAATTGATGCCCTACTTTCAGCTCATGATGGGATGTCACAATCATGGATAGTGGACAGCAGTGCCTCTTTTCATGTTACCCCCTCTTTGGAGTCATTTTCTAAATACACTCCAAGTTGCCTAGGCAAGGTTTACTTGGGTAATAACTACGCATAGGTTTACTTGGGTAATAACTATACATGTGAGATAGAGGGTGTTAGCACCATTCATTTGGCCCTTGAAAATGACCAAGAGCTGATTTTGCAGGATGTTAGATTTCTACCTGGCATAAAGATAATTCTACTATCAGTTGGGCAGCTTGATGCTAAAGGGTATTTTACTATCTTTGGTGGTAGATCTTGGAAGTTCTATATGGGCTCTATGCTGATTGTTAAAGGCAACAAAAGGGAGACTTTATATTACTTGCACTGTAAAGCATTACCTAGCAAGTTCTTGGCTATGGCTGAAGTCCATTCATAGATAGAGATTTGACACAAAAGACTTGGTCATATGAGCCAAAAAGACCTTCAAGTTCTCTCCTCTTTAGGGAGATTTGATGTAAAAGGATCTGGTCTCGAATTTTGTAATGATTGCTTATATGGAAAACAAGTGAAGTCTCCTTATTACTCTGGTGTCGTTAAGAAGTCTAATGCTCTTGACGTAGTACACTCTGATGTGTGCACTATATCTGTTAATTCGTATGGGGGTGCACGCTACTTTGTTACTTTCATTGATGATTTCAGTAGAAAGTCATGGGTGTATGTACTTAAGAGAAAAAAGGAAGTGTTGGATGCTTTTAAAAAGTTTCATGCTTTTGTTACCACACAGAAAGGGCTTAAGTTGAAAGCCATAAGAACAAATAATGGGGGTGAGTATGTCTCAAATGAATTTAACAAGTTTTGTGAGATGTATGGCATTAAGAAAGAGTTAACAGCTCCTTATAATCCTGCATCAAATGGCATGGCTGAAAGATTTAATCGCACACTTTGTGAGAGAGTCAAATGCATGCTGTCCACAGCTAATCTCCCGCACCAATTTTGGGGAGAGGCTCTTAAAACTACATTTCATGTATGCAATCACTCTCCCAATCGTGCATTGGAAAATGGCATTCCTAAAACGGTTTGGTTTGGCAAACATGATTCATATGACCATTTGCGTGTCTTTGGTTGTGATGCCTTTGTGCAGGTACCTGTAGAACAAAGGACCAAACTAGACATGAAATCCATCAAGGGCATCTTCATGGGATATGGAGATAAGGAAGAGATGGATTATAGAGTTTGGCTTCCTTAGGGTAAGAAGATAGTAGGCAGCTGAGACATAGTATTTAATGAGGCAAAGTTGCTGAAAAATGCTACACATGGTGATCTTGACAAAAAGGTCGTCAAATTTCAGCATGAACAATCCGCCATTCAGCAGTCATTAGCTGAAAGTTCTGTCCCTTTTGATGTTGAAATTGAGCAGCAACCTATTGTGCTACAGCCAGAAGATCATGGACAGCAAGTTGATGCACACGATGAAATAGGACAGCAAGAAGAACATGTTGAAAACAGATTACAACAGCAAGAAAATGCTAAAAATCAGCCACCTAGTGATGGTGTGCACATTCCTCAGGATGTAGGCCCACTGCCTGATAATACAAATCATTGGGTAAGAAGGTCTACACGTGTCAAAAGGCAGCCACAGAGGTTTTAGCCATCTTTGGATTGCATTTTGTTGACTGATGAGGGTGAGCCTCTGAAATTTAAAGAGGCACATTCATGTGAAAACAACAAAAAGTGGGAGCTTGCTATGCAAGAAGAGATGAAGTCTCTATATGCAAATAACACATGGGAGCTTGTATCTTTGCCCAAGGATAGGAAAGCTATTTCTAATAAATGGGTTTACAAAGTGAAATGTATTGATGGGAAGCCCAAGTACAAGGCACAGCTAGTTGCTAAGGGCTATACATAGAAGGAAGGCATAGACTTCCAGGAGGTCTTTTGACCAATGGTGAAGATGACTACACTCCATGTTTTGTTTGCTCTCACTACATTCTTGGATTTAGAGTTGGATTAGATGAATGTGAAGACTCCTTTTCTTCATAGTGACTTGGATGAAGAGTTGTACATGAAGCAATCGGAAGGATTTGTTATTCCTAAAAAAGAGCATTTGGTTTGTAAGTTGAAACGCACCTTATATGGGCTGAAACAAGCCCCTAGACAATGGTACAAAAAATTTGATACCTTTATGGTCAGCCATGGATTTATATAATCATGCATATCACTGCTTATACATGTAAAAGGCTAATGATGGAAGCCTTATTGTGCTAGTTTTATGTGGATGACATGTTGATTGCAGGACAGCATAAGAGTACTTTGAATGCTCTTAAAAGGCAGCTCGATTCAGCCTTCTCCATGACAGATTTGGGGGCAACTGAACACATTTCAGACATGCGCATTAAAAGAGACAGAGGGCAGCATTTGTTGTTTCTCTCATAGGACAAGTACATCAACAAGTACTTGACAGGTTTAATATGGCTGATGCTAAGCCTCTTGGTGTGTCTTTACCGCCACATACAAAGCTTAGCAAAGTTGATTGCCCTAAGGATGATACAACTGCTAGTGCCATGAAGGGTATACCTTATGCATCAGCTTGTGGATCTTTGATGTATGCCATGGTTGCAACTCGCCCCGACATTGCTCATGCAGTAGGAGTTGTTAGTAGATTCATGTCTAACCCTTGCAAGCCACATTGGAAAGCAATGAAATGTATCTTCCCATACTTGAAAGGTACACAAGAAAAGTGTTGCTATGGAAAGGGTACACTAGAGCTACAGGGATTTTGTCATCCGCACACTAGGAAATCTACCATTGGGTATGTTTTTACTTTGGCTAGTGGGGCTATCTCTTGGTGTTCAAGATTGCAGAAAACTATGGCACTGAGTACTACAGAAGCTGAATATATTTCAACCATAGAAGCTTCTAAGGAAGCTATTTGGCTTGGCCGTTTGGTCAAGGATTTTGGTCTTTTTTCACGTACTCGTTGTGATAACCAAAGTGCAGTATGTCTCGCTAAGAATGCGATATTCCATGCACGTACCAAACACATAGATGTTCGGTATCACTTCATTCGACAGGTCTTGGATGATGGTCTTGTCACACTGACTGACGTCAAAACCCAAGATAACCCTACAGATGTTCTCACTAAGTGTCTTGCAAAGGCTCAGCATGAGCATTGCATTTGTTTAGTGGGAGTTGGTTAGCTTAAAGGTACCACTTCGGGCCTTTAAGTGGGAGGTCGTAGGGTGTAAAGTCCCTTCATCGTAGTGTATATAGCCATACGGGTGTGAACACACCCTTATTGTACCCTAACATATAAATACATTCTTTTACTATTTGTGTACCATCACGATCTAGTAAACCTATCTCTGCGTTCACTCTCTCTAACTCTCAACTCTGCAGCTCGCGCCTCAATCTCACACTCCATTGCACATTCTCTCCCCTTCAAGGTGGAATGTTAGGATTTATGGAAAGATCTTCAAGGAAGGCGAGGAGCACCAAGCTCGAACTCAAGCCACTCTCATAAAATTTGACGACAAGAACTTCGAAGAGGGCAAGGAGCTCATAGCTCGACTCAAAAGCCACTCCATAGAACTTGATGACGATCTTCAAAGTAGGCGAGGAATACAAAGCTCAACCTCAAGCCTCTCTCTCCAATTTGATGGCAAAGCTTCAAAGAGGCGAGGAGCTTAAAGCTCGACTCAAGCCTCTCTCTTGAATTTGATGGCCCCTAAGGCTCTCATAGTGTCTCCCTTTTATAGTTTTCTCTCCTACATCTTCATGTTTGTGCTTTCCTTTACCCAAAAAAGCCAAAGGCATTTAGCTTTCAAAAAACATTAAGGTTATGGTTTTAAAGCTTATGCTTTAAAAACGCTTAAACGCTGAACTGCCATCTTGCTATCATGACCCATGATTAAGCCATGATCGGGAGCCAATCAGCACCTCACTTCCTATCTTCGGATGATGAATTCCACAACAGTTTCCCGATCTACCTGAGACTTAGTTTCCACCTCTGCCTCACCAAATGGTGGCAATGGAATAGGAGTAGAGATTTTCTCAACAGCAGAAATGCTGCTGTGATAACTCATCGAATGTCCAGAAAGTGTGTGTTGAATAGGTGATGATGTAACACCATTGGTCAGACTCTTGAGCTATTGTTCATCAAACCTCTTTCCAAGCACCCCCATGGAGCCTTCTTTACCTATAGGATCAGGTCCGTCAAGAAGGCTAAAACCGTTTCTTTCAAAACCTGTGAAACCTGTGCTAGTGTGTGCATTTTATGATATGCTTACAGCTTACAAGCCTGTTACCTTGGGAGATTCAAACAAAGCACTTGAAGCTCCATCATTCACAGATCATACCAACTCACTTGAATGCTCAAACCAATCAAATGGTTCCTTATGCGCTGATCTTAAATACTCCACAAATTCCCCCCAATCATCATCAAAACTGCATTCTTGTGGCTTCAGAGTAGGTGGCACTGAATCCGTGACACCTTCAAGCTTTTTTGAGTGCACCAAGGAATTCCCGTTTGAGAAAGTCAAACTGCCCAAAGGATCCTCAAAGCCCTCACTCATGGATTTACCAATACGCAGACCGTTTGGTTTTGATGAAAAGAAATCAAACATATCATCGTATGCTTGATATTCCTGTCTGCTGCTGAAATCTGGTGAGTTGGAAAGAGCAACTGGAAGTATGTTGGCATGAGACTCGTCAGGTGGTACGGATTTGAATTCGCCAAAATCATCATCCCAATCAGACATACTCGTCACGACCGCGTGAGAAATTGCCTGCATTGAACTACCAAACAATAAGAATGCTGAAGATTCTCTCTTTGCGGGAGTTTCATGTTTAGCAGCTGAGAACAGAAAGTTGAAGTTCAGCGACTGGTCATTTGCACAGTGAAGACTGACATGGTCGGTGTGAGCAGGCATAGAAATCTGTTTCATAGCAGACATCCATTCCATTCAACTTGGAGGCACTGAAAAACGTCTCACAGGTGACAAAATATATTCTCAAAGAAGAAAAGCACCAAACCAGTATAGTTGGCCTCTATACTGAGTCCAAAACCATGGAGCCCACTTGAGATCTTTTTGTTATGCATTGAAAGCCTTGAGAGTTGAATCTATAATAGATGGTTCTGCCATTACTCCATTGCCATAATCTCCACAAGCTAGCTTTTTAGGTATTGGTGGTATAATAACAAACCCCAACTCTTTGATTGCCTGTAGATGCTTTTGTGTGAATGGGTTGTCCTACATAAAAGTATTCATTGCTGGAACTACAATCACTGGCTTTGAGAAATCCCATGCCCAAAGAATGCATGTCAGAAGATTATCACAAAGCCCACCTGCTAGCTTTGCAAGCGTTTTTGCTGAAAGAGGTGCAATCACCATTGCATCTGCCCACTTTTGTAACTCAATATGGAGCACGTCATCACCTATCTTGCTCCAACTGGACCATTCATCCTCATCTGTATATAGCCTTACTGTTGTTGGTAGAGAAACTTTAGCAATGAAATGCAGAGCAGATTTAGATGTGACAGCTTTCACTTTTGCCCAATCAGAGAAGCTCTCAGCAAGAATTTCAAACTTTATGGGAGCAACACTACCACTTGCTGCTAGAATAAGTCGAGGCCTTTGACAACTTGCAGACTGTGACATTGAAGCTCATAATGTTTTTGTAGCCATTTCCACCTCAGCACCTGTGAGGGCTGGAGTTCCATGCAATATGATGGACTGAAGCTGCTGGAAGTTTGAGAAGAGGAGGCCCCTCTTTTCTTCAAAGAATACTCACAGATGATGTAAAACTTACGACCTTTTCCTTCGATCCTTGAGTCTTCAAAATAGATATTCCCTCCATATGAACCTGTTTTTCCATACAATGTGCCTATCAAGAATATACTTTGGAAGAAATTTTTATGCCCAATCATTCAAGTGGTTTGCAAATTAAAATCCATGCAATGCAATCAATCAAACGATGCTTCCACACAAAAATATGAATGCACTGAAGAAAATGTGCCTAGCCTATCTACATGTGCTCGTGCGTCATGCAAAATGCAAACAAAAAGACACACCCAACGTAAAACAAATTCCTAATGACGTTGACTAATAGATCAAAATCCTAGCAAAAAACTCCGCCCTCAGATTCACAGTGGTCGACGCACAACGTCATGACATCCGCCCCCTCCAAACCTGCACATCCTCCGGATGGGCCACAACTACCCATCCTCGTCACCGTTAAGCTCGACGGTCAACACAATCTCATCATCATTTGCAAAGCCATCTGCAATATCTACATCATCTCCTGACTCAAATCCATCATAAACTTCATCATCCAACTCCTCAACTACTGCATAGGCTGCATCATCTCTTCTCTTAAACAATTTGATTCTCTTCCCTACAATCAGAATCTGCAAGGCTGTATCATCAAGTTCTGCTAAGGAATACGTAGCATTGTCATGTACTTGCTGCACCAAATAAGGCCCAAACCATCGTCTCGAAACCTTGCAGATAGCACTATACGGGTTGTCTAGACTGCTGTCATAGACCAACGCCCAATCTCCTGAATCCCTCCTCAATCTCTCTAGATCTCAATCTGTGTCTGCTATCAAATCGGTCTTTGCTGCAAATTCTGGCCTTTTTTAGCTTTTGAACAACTCCCTCAATATCTTCAGATCTCCTCTCCAACTGACAAATACGAAGAGCCAAAATATCCTCTCTAGTCATCTCATCTTGCTGCCACGGTAAAGCACTCCAAGTGAGTGTAAGGCAACAACCTAGGCCACTCTCTGACACGCCATCCACCGCATGCTTTGGCCAAGGCTTTCACAATCGATGGATGGTCTCTTTCGCTCTTTCCGTTGCCTTCTAAATTATAAACTGAAGTCAAAGCAAGTTTAATGCCAAGAAACTCCTTAGCCTCATCAGCATCCAACCCACCTCTATTTGCAGTAATTTTCCCAATGCATCCATACTTGCAAATAACATCCTCCAATAGAAACTTACAAACCACTGAAGTAGTCTTCGTCCTTAATGCTCTTCCTTCCACTTGATTTATGAAATCTTCTCATGCAAAAACAATGTAACGCATCTGCCACAATCCAACAAGCATAGTAATTAAATCAAGAATCCACTTGTAGTGAATACATAGTGAGTAAGTAGGATGAAGCTCATCTCTATGCCTCACTGAAGAAAACAACTGACAATCAATCCATGTCTCAACAAACTATGAGATATCTCTCTACATGCCTCTCTATCAATAGCGCTCTCTAATCTTCTCATAGGTCACCCAAACAGCTCTATGTCCAACCCAAAGACTTTCATGAAACTCTTTCATGATTCGCACCTATGAAGCTCTGTCACATACAACTCTCAATGGCTGTCCTCCTCGCTTCCGTAGATGCTTCTAAAGTAGTCCATTCCACAAGAAGAAACCATAAGCTTTTCTCCTGATCTTCTTGAAGTCCGCATTAGTCCACCCATCATGTCTAGACATGGTACTCAAATAACGACCAATCTCTATATACTCTCCTATCTACAAAGACTCATCAAAGCTTTCCAAAGCAAATACATGACAAATATGATCGGTATGCATAGCTGAAAGATCAGCCCCATCATCAACATCATCAATGCAAGAAAAATCCATGTCATCATACCTCGCTCGTGAAAGCATATCGACTACTGGGTTGTCTTTACCTACTATATACCTGAACTCAGGATTCATGGATGTTATGTACCCAATCCACCTAAGCATGGAAAAATCTAGAGTAGAACAACTCGTGATCATACCCAGAAGAGGCAAGCAATCAGTCTCAACCACCACAACAGCACCAATGAAGTACTTTTTATCATTCTTGAGAGCCATGACAACTCCCAAGAGGTCCCTTTTAATCTGTGGATACCTGCACTACTGCTCGTTTAGGACTTTTGCCCCAAACCGAATAGCATACCTATTCCCATTTCCATCGTCTTGACCAACAGTCCATCCAATGCCGATAGGACTAGTATCAACAGTAAGTACAATAGGTCTCCCAAACTCATAACCTGCTTTCCGAAGAGTCAGAGCAACTCTCAACAATCTCTTCAATTTCTACATAACTTTAGTGTGTCTCGTGTCCTAAGAAAAATTTTGACCTTTCCTCAAGAGCTGATAGAGATCATCTGCAATATGAGCAAAATGAGAAATCCAAATAAGATAAAATACACAAGCTCCAAGAAACCTGCAAACCTCCGAAGTAGAAGAGCAAGTCTGCGCAATCTTCTCGATGGCATCAACCTTCGCAAGGGAAGGCTTCCTACCATAATAACCACACATATGTCCAACAATTAAAACCTCTCTAGCACCAGAAATAGACTTCAACCCTGACAAGGTCAAATTCACTTCCTCTAGCCTGCAAAGAATCCTCTCAACATCTCTAATATGCGCGACCACAAGGAACCTACATCCATGATCATCTAAAGTCTCATCCTTTTCTTTCTCCAAACAACCCTTAATAGGCAGATCATCAATGAAAGGCATGGTAAGCTCAAGAATAAAATTCCGTAAGACCTTGTTCATCCCATTCATCATATGAGCAACCGAATTAGGAGCTTCATCATAGTCAAATCTCTGCTCTCAAGGGCAAGCTAGAACTGGTCATAGCCGGAATAAAGATCTCCAAGTGAATAGATAGCATGTCCAGCAAAAGCCTCTGCAAACTCATCCACAATAGGTCTTGTACCAACATTCCGTATAGTGACCCTGTTCATTGGCTGTAAGTCCTCTATGAATCTGAGTGTTCCATTCTTCTTAGGAACTATAAACCATCTATTAGAATACGGAGCTGAAGATGGTTCTAGAATCCCCATCTTGATCTGCTCATTCAAAAGCCCCACTAATTTGGACAAGTGAGCTCTAGGCAGAAAAATCAGCCGTAAATTGCAAGGGACACGAGGATGGTAAAAATAACCATAGGCGTCACAACCCTAGAATCAACGCATCCAATCTCGTGCGGAAAAAGAGCAAAAGCTCTCCCATGTCTACACAACATGTCTTCAAAACATCTCACCTCTGCTAGAAGCAAAAAATCTTTAGTCCCAATCTTCATCTCTTTCAGTGTCTCCGCTGAAAACCTGTGTCCAATACCTATAGGATCTCGTAAAGGAGCCTGCATAGTTACCCTCCTAATCATCTCATCACTGTCCAATGGTAGATGTCCTACAACTGGTCTAACCCTCTTGTCAACTGTCTTATATTTTGTCTATACTCTGGCTTCTTTGCTACAACCTGCAAATTTCAGCCCTTGTTGTAGATACCCAGTAAATACAAATTTTGCTATGTATAAACAGCACCCAACTCTTTTTGCTAAAATATTTTAGGAAAGAATACTGTTTACCGAGAATTCTCAATACCCAAATTTTCTTGCAGCATGAAATCGGCAATTTCGCAATACATCGCCAGAGAATGGACCTATAAGACATATGTCAACTCTTGATTTTCAGTTTTCAGCAATGCTAAAAGATCCTACATAGTATCCAGGCATGACAGCCCATCATAGAGACCATCTACCCTGTCTTCTTCCTGTAAAACACCTGCAAGCTTCAATTCTTTCTCTTTTCTCTTCACATACTGCCTAGCAACTCTAGGCATGTCTGAAATATGCTGAAAACACAAAGTACTTTCAATAGATACACCATAAACACAGGAGAAAAAATTATCGCTGCCAAGAGGCGAGAGCTTTCCCTATCTCGTACCACTGTCATTTCGCAAGACCGTGGTACCTAACAAAAATCCGGCTCTCTTGCTGGAAGAGGGGAATCCCTCAAAGAATCCTTATTCCGCTGATGGTTGACACAAACTGTCATGAACTGGACAGCCCTCTTTCCATCCTTGCTTCGTATCCGCGCATAGGCAGACACATCGTCGAAAACCTTAGTCTCCATCTGAGACTCGGCAATAAATGGCTGCCCCAAAATAATAGGATAGAAGGAAGAATTCTACACAAAGAAATGATAAGACTCATCCACATCTCCAATAGAAATCTTCAAGTTCGGACAAGCAGTATATAAATCTCCTGTAATATTGTTGGCTGCACCCATGCACCAACCATGATCCACATCAACTCGCCATCTACCAATATCATATAATCCACGCACTACGACATTAATCTCGGAGCCATAATCCAAAAGAGCAACACAAGGGATCTCTGTCTCACCAAGCTTGACTATAGTCTCCATAGTTGCACCAGCCCAGTGACTGAGAAAAATGGCTACGAGGCACCAATCTAGGCACGTCATCACTCTCCGCATACTCTACGGACTAAAGTAAAGACTGAAGAGTCTTCTTGGACTACATGCATAAAGCTCCATCTGTAGACTCCTCAATAATCTCATCATCAGAATCAATCTTCTCAATCTGCAATCCATAGATAATAGCCTCAGCAACTGCTAAAGCCTCTCAATGGATCATATCCTGTGTTGGCTCTTCAATAACCTGTCGTTTTCTTTTAATGATGTCGATGATAACATCATGAAATTCTCTCTTGGCAATCCCCAAAACTATTCAGAAAGTAGCTTGAATCCAGATTGCTTTTTCGGCTTCGAATCCTTTGTCTTCAGGCCTTTTTGATCTTCCTGTACTTTCGGCTTCTGAACATCAGCCATACTTTGCTCTGGTCCTGAAGAAAAAGACTAAGAAATTGGATCATTCCTCCTAGTCACCCTCTTCGAACCTTCAAGCTGATCATTATCTCTTTTTCGCTTCTCCTCAACAAGCGCTTCAAATCCTTGAGATTTCGCCATATAAGCATAGATAGAAAAGACATCAACTCGATCATCCCATCCAGTCCCTTTTCTGATCACATCACCTATGGCTGAAAGTTCGGATGATGAAGCTTTTCCCTTCTTCTCTGCGTACAATGCATAGGACCATAAAGGAGATTTGTCCTTTAGCAACTGCTCCAACTAAAGGCCATAGGCAGCTACTTCTCTTGCCACTCTTACATCACATAAGAAGAGCACAAAAGAGACTCCTCCAACAATTTCTTCATACCATCCTTACCGTAATTTGGTTTAATCAATTGTTCTGTATCTCCAAAACATATCATCTTGTCTTTCCAAACTACCAACTCCAACCTTCTCACCTCTTCAAAATCTTGACAATCCTTCCGCTCATGATCTGGATTATCACACCATACGCAACAATGGACACGATCAATCCTGGAAGAATTTGCTAGAGTAGAAGAAGTTGGGGCTGAAATTGGAGCTAAACTAAGTGACTGCTACTCCATTTTGGTCATCTTGATTTGTAGGTCTTTTAAGTTCTTTGAAATTTCCTCCACCATATCTTCAACAGTCGGTTTTGCAGACAATGTGACAACCACAGCTTAGTGTCATCATCTCTAGCTTGGTGTCTGAATCCTAGCCTCTAGCGGCAATCTACACCACCTAGCATAAATGATTTCATCGTTCATCTATCACAGGGACTACACAACAGTTTTCCATGCCTCCAAGATCTAGCTGAGACTTCTCAGTTTCCACCTCTGCCTCACCAAATAGTGACAATCTCGACAGCAGAATGGCTAATGTGATAACTCATCCAATGTCCAAAAAATGTGCATTGAAGAGCTAACCCACTAGGTGATGCTGTGAGAGAAGAAACTCTAATGAATGAAATGATGAAGTTCTGAACCATGGAGTGAATGTGATACAAGGGAACAAGGATGCCGTAGCACAAGGAAGATGATGAAGACAGCCACGAGCCACAAACTGCGATGTCCTCTTGAAGGGGTGTGAGGGTAGTGGAGAGATTAAAGAGAAGAGGTGACCGACTGAATGAATTAGCTGTGAGAAATGAATGAGAGAGGGGCCTATAAGTAGGCACACTCAGTCTAGGATGGCGCCCCTTTTTGGGGCTGCAAACCCTAAACGCAAAACGCAAAAACACAAAAACACAAACTGCAAGTGAAGGGTGAAGGATTTCTCAACACTTTCTTCTACAAAGATAAGAGTATCGTGCCTTATGTTCTACAGCTATGGAGGCGGTTTGGCTTCGCCGCATGTTGACAAAGATTGGCTTTCCTCAACCAAGACCTTCAAAGTTGTGAGTGGACAACCAAAGTGCTCTAGCTTTGGCCAAGAACCCTATGTTTCATGCACGCACGAAGCACATCGAGGTTCAATACCACTATGTTCGCGAGCGGATCGTGGATTCTGAGTTGGCGGTGGCCTACTATCCCATGGTGGACAACGCAGTAGATCTCTTCATGGAGCCTTTGCCCAAGGCTTCTCTGCTTCATCACATGAGATTGTTGGTCTCCAGACACTCCCAAGATCTAAGAGGAGATGTATATAAGTTATGTCAATCCGTCATCTCTTGGTTGTGAGCTCCTATCACAATCTAACAAACTCATATGAGCTCTAGCAATTTAGGTGCATTTCATTTACTTATCAACTTCATGTATGCATTCCTAGGCCAATTATTGCTTTCCATAGTCTCTGCTACACCTGCCAGATATTGTCATTGCCATTTGGGATTTTTCAAAGGTATCCCCTATTTTTTCTGACATTTTTCTTCAATGACCAGCATTTATTACTAGTCGGCCAGCATTTATGGCCTCTCCTGGATCAAGTTGGCTAGTTATTTGGTGCTCTTGCTATTTATAGTAGCACCCCCCACTTGGCAAACACACACACTCTTCAATCTTCAATCTTCCCTCTGCAGGTGCACACTCCGACTCTCCGTGCTTGGTGTTACCATCATCATCAACTTGATCTGGTGCCCTCACTGACGCTTTGGGCTGCATGCAAGGACTGATCAGTCCATCATCATTATATCAGCATTCTTCTTCAATCAGTGCAATATTCTTCCCTCATCTTTTGCTTCCTCTCTCTCTCTCTCTCTCTCTCTCTCTCTCTCTCTCTACTTCTCTCTCTCTCTCTCTCTCTCTCTCTCTCTCTCTCTCTCTCTCTCTCTCTCTGTTCGTGTTTCTCTTCCATTATACATGCTCACAAGGGTAAGCCTTCAGTTTTCATCTCTCTTGGCTAATGGATCATTTGTAATGTAGTGGCAACTCTTTTGAGTCATAAGAGTTCTTTAGGATCTCAAATTTTGCTTTTTCTTTTTATTTTACCTTTGCCTATATGGCAATGTCCCAAAGTGGAATGTAAATGGAAGTGTCTATGTCCCATAGGTTGAGTTCGCGACCTCCCATGGATGTTAATATGACTTTCTTTCTTTCTAAGCCCAGCTATACTAAGGGTGTGGACATGTTATTGCTCTCTTAAGCATCATGCAATGCTCCAAATCTGAGCAGCTCTGCTGAATCAGAACTTTGAAGGCTCTAACTAAAGAGCCTCTAGGCTTGGCATTAACTGAGGTGAATCTACTGAGTCATCCTCCTCCATCCACTTCAGACACATCGAGGAATATTTCTGAAACTTCACCAGATAGCAACAAGAAACTTTACCTCTTATCTTCCTTTCCCTATTTGCCAAAATTTGTTCTAGAACCAAAATCTCATCCAGTTCCTCAACTTTAGGCTAAGACTCTATCTTGTCAACATGGCAGCCTCCTGTACCATGCAACAGAGCCATGTGGGTTGATGAAGCCTACAAAGCTGCACCATATGATATCTGGGAAGCATATACAGCTGATCCATAGAAAAGTGTACTATACAAAATATGGAAGCTTTTACAGCTGTACAGCATGTACACTACGGCCACCCAATCAACCTACTTACTTTTGGTATGCTTTAGGCATAAAGAATTACAGCAAGATTTTACCTAATTCTGCAAAAGACTGATGTAGCTTGGAGTTGGAGCATGGTATCCTGAGCTGCACATCACACTGCATCTTAAACATCACACAATGTTTTCCCCTCTCAGATGATGCACATACTTCCTTGCAGTTGCTGGTTGAGTAATTTTATCTGTTGTGCAAAAAGTTCACACACAACTGAAGTTGGTAAAAATTAAATTCCAGAATCAGTTGCAACAATAATTATACAAATGAAATCAAAAATTTAATTTGGCATAAGATGTGAAAAAATTCCACCATGGCTGCCTTGCTGTACTTCAGGAGACCACAGAAAGTTTATGGATTTGAAGGCTTCTGACAAAGTCATCCCCATTAGACAGGTTGTCACTTCAAATCAGGATCCTAACCCATTTCTTGTTCTGAGTGAATGGAACGGCACCTGCTAAAATGGGAAAATATATTAAGATACAAATTTCGTTCTAGCATGTCAGAAGACAGAGAAGTGCTATTTCGTTTACCCTTAGATGCAAGTTGACATGACCAACATCCATAAAGTGGCCCAGCGTAGCTTTTTCAAACTAACATTTGTTCCAGCACCAGACCAACTTGTGGAATATAGCCCTCCTGTTCCATTTTCCCTTTCAAGGCCTGAAATTTGACACACACAACATCAGTCATCGGGTGATGTTTGTTTCCTGCAATGAACTGGTGGACCTTATTATCTGATTCGATCCAAGCCTTCCCAGGCTTCTTCCATACACTGGCACCTTTTCTCATCTCATGCAAATTTTGAACAGCAGACCACATATCAGTATCAACACAAAGGTTAGACAGAATTATGTAGCCAGCTGCATTATCAGGATCTAGCTTAAGGGTTTTGTCAAAGCATTGTTTTCCTAAATCCAAACTTCCATGACTTCTACAGGATGCTAGTAAAGATGTCCATCCGGTAACATTTGGTGGAGCTGGCATGGCCTTCAGTAACTCAGCTGCATCATTAATTTGTCCTGCACGTCCAAGGAGGTCAATCATACAATTAAAATGTTCAGTGTTGGCCATAATGTCATTGTCCATCATAGATTTAAAATACCAGCGGCCATCTTCCACTTTGCCTGCATGGCTACAAGCTGCAAGAATACTGACATATGTGGTGCTGTCTGGTTCTACACCACATATTTGCATTGCTTGAAGACATTGCTCAACCATCTTGTAATGGCAATGGTTAGTAAAGCCTGCAATCATTGCATTCCAGCATACAACATCTTGAGCTGGTACTTTTTGGAGACTTTCCCAGGCCTCCACTAAGCTGCCACATTTAGCATACATATCAACGAGTGTGCTGCCAATAACTCCATCTATCTGGCATGACGTCCTGATGATTTGGTCATGTATAGCTCTGCCCTGCTGTAATGCTCCAGTGGCGCCACATGCTTTCAAAATGCAAGCAAATATGTAGCTGTCCGGTTCTATGCACTCATGTTGCATCTTTTCAAATAGTTCCAAGGCACCACAGCCATCATCAAGCTGGGCATAACCAGCCATTACTGAACCCCATGAAATTACATCTTGACATTTCATCACCTCAAGAATTCTTCCAGCCTCTTCCAAGCTTTCACATTTCGCATACATATCCACTACAGCACCTGTAAACCCCACATCTGAACTCAGAGCCATTCTGATGCCCAGATCATGTATCTGTCTCCCTTGAACCAGGGCTTTGATGCTGCCACAGGCTTTCAAAATAGACAGAAAAATAACCCTGTCTGGATTGACATTATCTGTTTGCATCCACTCAAATAGCTTGAGAGCAGTATTCCCATCACCACAGTGTGTAAAACCCGAAATTAATGTACCCCATGACACAACATTTCGCTCTGGCCAGCTCACCAGCGCTTTAAGACCCTCGTCTAGGCTTCCACACTTAACATACATGTCAACTAGATGGTTTCCCATTCCTACATCCAATTGAAGTCCACTTGATATGATCTGCTTGTGGAGAAACCTTCCATTTTCAAGATCTCCTATGTTGCCACATGCTTTCAGCACACATGAAAATATGATCCTGTTAGGCTGAAAGCCTTTTTGTTGCATCTTTTGAAAAAGCTCAAGAGCCAGACAACCAAGACCATGCTGGGCATACCCAGCAATCATTGCACCCCAAGAAACTAAATCCTGGTTTGGTAGCATGCCAAACAGCCTGTGACCCTCTTCTAGACTGCCACACTTGGCATACATGTCCACAAGGGCATTGCCAATGGCTGTATCTGATTCAAGATGACCCCGATTGATCCAATCATGAGCCAACCTACCTTCTACAATGGCTCTTATGCTGCCACATGCTTTAAGGACAGGCAAGAATGTAAATTTGTCCGGCACTAAACCAGCTTGTTGCATTTTCCGATACAATTCAAGAGCATTTGCACAGTCTCCTAGCTTAGAATGTGCTGCAATAACTGCATTCCATGTATAGATGGTAGGCTTTGTAACGTTACGGAATGCGCTGACAGCACCCTGTAAGCATCCGCAGGCAGCAAAGAGGCGGATGAGGTGATCACCCACCACAGCAAGGGTATCAAGTCTTCCTCTGGACAGAATCGAGCACAACTGCCGAGCAGCAGCCAGATCTTCCTTCTTGGCACAGCAATGAATGATGCAGCGCACGACATCCGTTGAAACTGGCAGTTCTTGCTGGCAGATGAAACCCAGACTCCGAATCGCTTCATGAAGCCGCTCTGTTTGACAGAGCTCGAGGATATGCTCCGAATAATCCATACTTCTTCCTCCATGGCCGGCTAGCGTGTATGAAATTCTACAGTCCAGCGGCAAGCACGTCAGTTTGTATTTCGGCCTTCGTGGCTACGAGATAGCCTTGTCTTGCTGGAAAAAGTTTCGAGCTCTGTTTAGAGCAGCCCGTTAAGGCTTCTGTCTCTCTCTCTCTCTCTCTCTCGCGCGCGCGCCCGACAACATCTAGTTCATGCTCTCTGTAGATAAGACGGTTTAACAAGGGTGCTTCGGAGTTCAACAAAGGCATTATGAGCATTCTCTCTCTTCTTTTTTAGTAATAGGTGATTGTCCTAATTATAAAAAAAATGTACAAGATTACATGATACCTTGCTTAACAAAATATCAAATAACTAAATGAGTACAAAAGTCACAACAAAGAAGTAGCAGAGATTGCCGCCGAGCTAAATCTTCCCCAAGGAAAAGACCATCATGTTGCACAAGATCTCATGGGAAGCCCACCAATGATCACTCTCTAAAGAAAGACCTTGCATTTGCGCATGGTCTTGTTCAACCATCTTTCCAGCACCGTCATTTTCCACCAAGCCTTGGATTTATATGCTTGCCCCAAACCGCATTGGCTTTAGTAATCAGCTAATCTTCGTCCTTAATCAAAGAGATGTATCATCTAGTTAGATAAAGCCTTTTGAAGACAAAGGCCTCGAGTACTCTCTCTCTCTCTCTCTCTCTCTCTCTCTCTCTCTCTCTCTCTCTCAACATATGGTCAATTACACCCCAAGCCGAGGACAATTGAATAGAGTACAAAAAAACAATGCTCGTCATGCAATGTGTCGCAAAGCAATTCCATCTGCTTTTTACAGTTTGCGAATACTTTTGGGCAAGGGATCTCCCCTATCCAATAATTTAGGCACGCATGACGAGTCACTACAAGATAATGTTTTAATTGAAAAAATTTGTGCCTAACAAGAATTGAACCCCCCAACAATCAAGGTGAGGATAAAACTTAAAACCAACGGGACAACCCACTTTTTTTATAATTTTGGGCAATGCTAGAGTGTACACACAATCATGGATAGATTTCATATTCTATCCATCCACTACTCATGTAGAGTGGGCCCTTAAACAAGGGTGCTTTGGAGTTCACCCATGAACATGATTTGCTTGAGTTTAGACGTGAAATGATTTGAGCCATTGAGGATATACAGCCCAAGGTTTGAACTTATACAACCATAAGGTAAGGGGCCCAATTAAAAAACAACTCCCCAAAAGTAACAAAAAATTGGTGCATTGAAACATTAAAAAATAAGGATGAAATGCATAAAAAGCAACAAAGTGTCTTCTTCTCTATGTGTGGTGCTATGAGTTGAGATGAGACACACATGTTGCTCTCTTTATGCCTTGCTTACTTGGATCCCCGCCTGCATAGAAACAACCAAAACTAGGATCATGTCAAAAACACACTTGGTTGTGTGGCTACCAATCCACACGGCTCATGAAATACAATTTCAAACTACTATTTACCAAGCACGATTACTACTTCAAATTACAAATCTAATATTATCTTAGAGATTATAATGCAAGCTCTGCAATTTGGATTCCTATAAATAGAAGAAGGCAAAGCATTTTCAAACCCCATCTCCAAATTTGATGAGTACATCTTTCCCTTCCATGCATGAGTGCAAGCGGCATTGCCTCTCTAAATGTCATCCTCGTGCCTCCCATATCCTCTACAACACAAACTTACTATTGGATTAGACTTGGGGATATGGTCTCCCCTTGTGGGGGCATCCATGTAAAGCCTTCCTATCTTTGCTCTTCCAAGTCATCAAGATGATCCATAGCTACCAAGCTACCATCAATGAACAAGCCACCCACCATACTAATTAGCCCACCCCTCCCATTCAAGCTACAATCCACCTCATTCAAGCTTACTCATTTTGGTCAAGATAATAGTGAGATGAAATCTAAAATTGAGCTAGAATAGCAACCTAAGAAGAAACATACAATGTC
Source organism: Lygodium microphyllum (assembly GCF_053477565.2). Taxonomy (NCBI): domain Eukaryota; kingdom Viridiplantae; phylum Streptophyta; class Polypodiopsida; order Schizaeales; family Lygodiaceae; genus Lygodium; species Lygodium microphyllum. The sequence continues at coordinate 76,234,660 of NC_141163.1, forward strand.
AAGACTACAAAGTCCTATTGATTTGAATCAAGCTAGTATGCCTTCTCTATTGATTCTTGAGTTAAGGTGTCAGCATCACCATTTTCCTTATATGCTACTTTCTAATATGAGCTATCTTTTAAGCAGTTTGGCAACTCCCTTTTTAATGTGCAATGTTGCTCATAAATCAACAACTACCACTATTTCAAATCAGGTGAGTATGCTTTCTCTATTTGATGCCAGGAGGCATATTCCACGGTGGATTCCGTGAGACCACAGTGGATTCCATGAGGTTTTGCGATGAATTGTATAAAACTATATTTATTTATCGGAGCTCGTATACAAGGTGGATTCCTTGTGTGAAAAGTTGACGGGGACGCCTGTCCTTTTTGGACGTCACGTTAATTCAATGTGCAAGTGGGTGATTTCATAAAATACATATTTAAATTAATGGATGTTTATGAGTTTAGAGTGCGCACTCATATTAAATTAAGGTTAAGACAAAGTTCCAACCTATTTATTTATTTTGTAGCTGAAGACAGCTAGGATTCACTTTTGTCTGTTTAATTTTATTATTTTCTAACAATTTGAATGCTTCAATTGATGTGTAGAGCAGGCGGCGGTGGCGTTGGGAAGCACTGGGCGATAGCGTGTATTCAAGTTATTTAGAAGAAATTATCATTTTTGATGGACATACGTCTTCGGCATGACGCTAATATTTATTTTGGAACGCTTATTTATTGAACTGCTTGATATATATTTATTATTTTGTATGTGCATGGGCGCATGGTTTAAATATTCATTATTGGACATTGTATTTGGGCATTGCCCGACTCTTGGGCCGCCCAACCGCTTTATTCTTTATTTGGACAAAAGCAAACACAAAAGCTAAAGCATGCTAATTGTAAAATTGGGCTGTTTTTTAGCTTGGAGATGAATAAATTATTAAATACATGCTTTGAGGAGCGCTCACACAAGGCATGGGGGAGATTGTACCCAATTGGTCTCTTTTCTTCATGTCGTGCAAGTCTATCTTCTTGCTTTTTGTCCTAAAGTAGAGTTCTTTTGTTCTTGGGGACCTTCCGGTGCTCGCTATGTACACATCTAGCATCCGATCTACGCACCACTATTGCTCTCTTAGCTATGTTGTATGCATCACCATGCTCCTTCTCAACTAATTTCTTATATGAGCTATTTTACTAGCAATTTTGCAAGTCCCTTTTGATTAAGTGCTACTCATACATCAATTATTTTCCTTGTGTTTGTTTAACACAGATTCCCAATTGGGGCAAGCCAATTTAGCATGCCCTCTAAGTAGACTCCCTTGAGAAAGAAGAGGTTAGGGCAATCTCTTTTTGCTTTCAGCCAAAGATGGTTTCTACCTCATGCCCCTTTGCATGTGCACACTACCACTTCTAAGAGAGGACCTCCATCCACAAGGGCCAAACCATAAAAAAGCAAAGCATCATCTACAACACACAAAGTCTATTTGAGAGTACCTAGAACCACGTCCCATGCATCCATTGTTGGAGATATGTTACGAGCTCCAACTCAAAGGCAAAGCTCTCTTGCAAGAACCATGTCATCTACAAGAGTGGATACATTTGCTACCCATGAACCCATTGTTGGAAATTTCCCTATTCCCTACAACCTCCAACTCAAACACCATTGGTTCCCTACTCTCAAAAGTAGACAAAGAGGCATGAGTTTCGATGGACAAAGGAGGACATGGCAAAAGCCATTGTAGCACACGAAGAAGGCATGTCCATGCATGAGTGTGAAAGGCAATTCATTATGAGCTTGATTGCCCTTTTAGGTTGGATTGATGGCTCCATCAAGCACAAATGCAAGGGTCCCCCAACTACTTAGACCACACTAAAGAGGAGAAAGTGCCTTTTAGATTGAACCTTTCAATTACAAGATGTATGTTAGGCAGCATCATTGTCATGTTTCAATCTTAAGGTTGTTGAATTATGTTTAACAAGGAAAGATACTTTCACAAATGGCATTCTAGGAAAGAGTTGGTGGGATGGCTTTTGCCATTGGCAACCAAATTTTGCATTTAGGGTGATAGAGAATCTAGACAAATAAAGAGCAATTAGCTTTCACCCCAAGGTTGTGAAGATATTCCATGATAATCTCCAACTACTATACAACTAGCATAACTACCCTCCTAAGAAGATTTGAAATGCAGATGAAACTAATGTCCAAGGCAGCAAATACAATGGCATGTGCATGCTTGCTAGGAAGGGGTCAATAATAGTTTATAGCATCACTCCTAATAGTTGAGAGTGGCTCAATATATTAGCATGTGTTAATGTTACTAGTTTTTCTCTTCCAAGGTACTTACTATATATTCAAGGGCAAAAAAGCAATGCAAAACTATTTGATTGAGTGTGAGAATGGAGTAGTCATGTCCATGCAAAATAAGGCATGGATGACATGCCAACTCTTTGACTCATGGCTTGATCACTTCAAACATGAGAAGTGCAAAATGAAGGAACAAAAGAGGCAAGAAGCATTAGCCATTGTAGCTGCAAAGAAAGGGTCTCATAAGGAAGACAAGCTTGCTCATTGAGCATGCAAAAGATGGGAGGCCCAACAAAAAGAAATTGACAAGCACATGAGGTAAGTGTTGTGGGTGGGGGGGTGTAGAACATATGCATGGACTACCTTTGTTTTATGTGCCAAAATTCTAGCAAAAAGTCAATAAAGCAAATTGTCTACATGCGTTATGACAAAAGAATCTCCATGCCATGGATGTATGCACCACACAAATAAGTGTATATCTCCCTAAAGCCCTTTAAATAGCCCTTCTCTTCTCCTTACAACCAATTGTATTGCCTAAGCTATGTATCACAAAGGCCTATCTTTTAATTATCCCCTTTTTTGTTAGAGAATATGTTGCATTAGCCCCTTGTTGTAGCCTAGGTAGCACTATCTATATATCGACAAAAGCAATGTATCAAAGTCACCCCTTTTTGCCACCACGACTGTTGACTTTGTATTGTCAATCCCCTTTGATGACAATATATCTATGCAATCCCATATTTCTATTCCTTCGTGGCAATACATTTCTGCAATTGCTAGTGTTTACAATGGTTCAATTAGTGCACTCAATTGGTTTGATGTGTCAATTTGATTAGGAGTACATGCAAGCAATAGATCAAGATTGTGTTGTGACTGAGAGATGCTCACATGAAAATTTTGGTTTTACCTTGGATAATCCATTGCTTTAGATTATGTGCACATGCATGATGTCTACCCCTCCTATTGTATTGCATGCTTGATACTTGGAGATCCACCTTTGTTGTCAACTTCTAATTATCACTTGGATTCGGTGTGTACATACATTTCAATATATGTATAGGCAAGGCTAATAAGTTATTTGAATAGGTTAGTATATTTCAATATATTTCATTTCAATATATGTACATGTAAAGCATATTTCAGGCAAATTGTCTTTAGTTGCTCATCAACAGCAGTGCGGTATCCACATTTTCCACATTTACATCCTTACAAAGCCTCAACTCACAAATATTGTATTGTAGTCTCTCTAGCCCATATTGATCTACCACTGCAAGTGAATGCCATACCACCATGGTGTCAACTTTGCAACTTGAAGGGGAAGAATTGCTTGTCAATTCTATGGTTTCTAGAAGACAATCATGATAGATAAAGTGTAACATTACCTCCAAATACAAGTATGTTCTAACTTTAGTCTCAATTCTCACATATTGCCATTTCTAGTAGTCAATTTGGTGCTCTTATCATAGCCTCCTTATAGCATTCTACCTTGTGAGTGGAAGCTATTGTCCCATGTGAACTTGTAAGTGAAGATCTCGGTTGCTTGATGTTGCCCTGCACCTATACAATCTACAGGCTTTGCTCTAGCTCTCCATCAAACTGAAAGATGTACCTTGGATTTCTTTATTTCCTTCCTTCTTCAATGACAAGTGCAAGACATTCAATGGAGATTAGGCATCACAATGACCTAATCACAATTGTTCTATATTGCCCATGCACTCTTTGGTGAAGAACCATGTAGGATCCCCTCTGAATCTGCAATAAAAAATATTGCCCATGCATTATTGGTGAAGAACCATGTAGGATCCCCTCCAAATTTGGAATAAAAAATCGCAAATAGAGAGGAATTTTTATTTAGATCAATAGATTTAAGGGGGGAATAAAGAAAGAAAAAATCACATGCATTTCCTTTACATCCATCAACAAGGCCATCACTTTCATTGCAAACTCTATCATTCCTATTACCATCGTGCCTCAACTTCCCATGGGCATCAATCAACCTCATCACCATTCCTACTACTCCTACACCCATCATCATCATCTTATGACATGCACAAGTGAGAGGCATCTTCTGATGATAATTGCACTACAACTACATGACTGTTGCCACTATCCAAACCTACCCCACTACCAAACCCAGTTCTAACTACTACCATGGCTGCTAGACAACTACACTTTTCTATCATTGAAACATCACTACCATTGTTGATACTATTGAGCACAATTTGCCACATCATTATTCTACCTAGAGACTACAATATTTTTGGTCATTACATGCCACATGGTTGGCTAGTCCATCTTACGGTGATTTTATATGCAGTCCATTATTGAGTGCTATTGTCTGCTCCATTATGAGAACGAGATTATTGACAATAAAGATATGAATATGGATGATGTTCAAGGAGTGGAGGGGCCAATTACAACGTAGCTAGAGAGGAGGCAAAGGCTTGTATCAAAGATTGGAGAAATTGTAGAAGTCTCCATTACTCGGGTTCTTAGGTTGTGGGTGCTAGAGTCATTGCTAACGATACCATGGATTTGTAAGAGGAGTTCATTAGATTTGTTGCATCATCATATTTGCTGGGGGGGTGTTTCACAACAGTGGGAACAAGCTTCACAAATGAAGGTGGGCATGCATACTCAACAGTGGACGACAATGTAATAAACAACGAGTGGCAAGAGATCATGCAAGAGTGTGCTAGAGAACTCGGGAAGAAGCTGTCTTGCATCAAACACTTTGTAATAGCAGTGGGGTTTTTCTCCACTTGGAATATATTTAAAATCTTTATATTTTCCCTTTTCTTTGTTTTCTTTTTCCATGTGATCTTTTTGTTGCATGCTTGTCCCTTGGGATTGATAATGGGTATGATGAGACGAGATAGGTAGCCATTTTTTTGCAAGGGGGCCACAAGAGGACCCCTTTAATAGTCAACCCACACTCAAACCATTAAGATATATGACCTTGTTGGCATAATTTGCTTTAGTTTATTAAAGTTCTCACTAAAATTATGTAGGAAAGCTACCATGTACCTATTTACAAAACACCTATATTATTTATTTTTCCAACTTTAATATGTTTTTATGTTTTTCTCAAAACACATTATTAAATAAATAGATAGTGGAGTTCTCAAGAGCAATTTGTCATTGATAAAACACAAGCATCCATTTACAAGGTCTAAAGATGGGATATGCCCCTCAAGCTTCTCAATCCAAGTAGTCAGCCGGGTGGTGATGATGCCATCCCCACATGACCTAGCTTTTGCATTGTATTGCTATTCTTATGCCCTAGGGTGGGGATGATGCCCACCCCTCACTCCTCATTTGACTTGGCTTTCTTGCTACACCACTTCCAGTCTTACACCATCCAAAACTTCAATGTTTCCCTAGTCGTATGTATATGCTTCATCTTGACATTGAGCTCTTAAAAAAATGAATCAATAAATAACAAAAACTCAAAAACAATATCAAGTAATACCAAATCAACATAGTGTATGCACCCCTTGACCACTCATGCTCTCTATATATACACATATGACCTAGTGTTGTGCTTGAAGAGAAGGTTGGATGGCTTTTTTGAGATATCGGTAGGAATTTCTAATGGGAGAACATGTAAATGGATTTTTGGCATTTTAAAATTTTTCTAAAAAATGTGAATTGAAGTAATAGAATTGTAGAGCTCATCGCGATAATTGCAATATTCAAATAGCTCCAAATTGTGAGTTCTAGATCAAAAGCTATGGTCGTCTTAAGTTTTGTCTAATGTGTAGGGATTTTTATAAGTGAGGTGCATGTCAATGTGAAAAGGCCATGTTTTTGCTTTTCTTAGACTCTAAACTTATAAAAATGTGGATGGTCACTAATTTGAGCTAATGCACTTAGAAAGCTTGATTTAAGTTTAAAGCAACCCCCTCTTCGTCTACATGTATAGCCCATGGGTAGTATGAGTGAACATAACTCTCTTAGAGGAGACATCACTTTGCAAGCACAAGTGAAGCTAGAGAGAAACTCTTTCTCTTGGCTTTTTCTCCCCTTTTCCACACATCCATGGAAGCTTTGTCGAAATCCACTATGCCTCTCCCCTTCTCCTCACATACACAAAAGCTCTATCGAAATCCAACGAGCTTCTCTCTTCTGCTCCACACATGCATGAAAACTCTACCAAATTCCACCAAGATTTTCCCTCTCTTCTGCACATGTGCACAAAAGAGTTGTTCAAATCTATCAAGAATTTTCTCTCTTCTCAATTGCACTGAAGCTTTGCTAGAATCCATAAGCTTTTTCTCTTATTGTAATGTACCCACCTTGATACCTTAGACATTATGTAATATTTAGTAATAAAAGTAATCAAAGATGTTGCATATTTTGTTGCACATTAGTAACTTCAAGAGTAATAATGTTTGGGAGTATCAAGGGGCTTGCCTTATTGATTTTTTTTGAGATATCAGTAGGAATTTTTTAGAGGAAAAAAAGAAGTATGAATTTTGAAATTTTTATCATTGTTCAAACATATAAAATGAAGTGGTATAAGTATAGAGCTTGTTGTTGTGATCGCAATGGTTCAAATGGATCTGAATTTTGAGTTATGATCAAAAGTTAGGGTCATTTTAAGTTATGTCTAGTGTGAATGAATTTTCATATGCAAGCTACGTGCGAGTGTAAGAAGGTCGCATTTTTGCTTTTTTTTGGAATCCTAAATTCTTAAAAATATGGATAGTTAGTCATTTGAGTTAAACCCCTAAAAAGCACATGAAATATCTTGCTTCAAACATAAGGCAAGCCCCATTCTCTAGGTATATAAACAACCCATGGGTAGCCTCGAAGACACACCACTCTATTGGAGGAGACACCACATGGGTGTTGGTGAAGCTACAAGGAGGATCTCTCTCTTAGCTTTCTCCCTCTCTTTTATAATTGTGTGGAAGCTCTATCAGAATCTGCCAAGCTTCTCCTCTCTTCTTTAGATGTGCACAAAAGCTCAACCAAAATCCACCGAGCTTCTCTCCTCTTCTCCACATGTGTGTAGAAGTTTTACCAAATCCACCAAGCTTCTCTTCTATTCTCTACACATGCACATGGAAGCTTTATCGAAATCCACCATGATTCTCTTCTCTTTCACACATATGTGTGGTAGCTTTACTAAAATTCATCAAGCTTTTCCTCTTTTCTCCTCCATCAAGCAAAAGCTATGTTAAAATCCCTTCTCGAAACCCACAAGAAATCTTTGTTGAAATTTGCCTAGCTTTTTTCTCCTTTACCAAAACTATGCAAAAGCTCTATCAAAGTTACTTTAAACAATGGCCCTTGAAAGATATCATGAAGGAAAGGAAGATGTTCCAAAAGGCACTTCTCAAGAACTCAAAGAAGACACCCAAGCGAAGAACATAGAAGATCACATCAAAGATAAAGATATAGACCATATCATACATAGTTGCAAAATTTGGGTCTAAGTTGTTTATTTTATATTTGGATTAAAAGTGTTGCTTTAGTTGAGCTTGTTTATTAATTGAAAAATATTATATTCCTTACATCAGTATGTCTGCTTTATGATTTTGTTTATGAATTAATAAGAAGATTTAAGAGGCTATGTGGCTATTGGATCCACAGGAAAAGGATATGTGGGTATTGGATCTGTGAAACCAATGAATCCATCAATAGTTGGACTACCCCTAAGGTCCAACGGGAATGCCAAATTTATTGAGATAAACCCAAAAGGGTATAGCTTGGTATCCAAGGCTGAGAGCTAAGTGGTGAAAAAATCCAAGTGCATTGTTGCTACATCACCTTAGGTGGAGGAGCGTAGAGGGGATCTAAGCCAGTAAATCCTCAATGGTGTTTGATAGGGGTATAGAGCTCTGTGATTGTTATTGTTGGTTAGAGATGGATGAACTCAAATACTAGTCAAGAGAGGTGGAATGACCTTAAGGGGTCGAAAGTCCTCATGGGGGACTAGGATAGCTTCACAAAAATTGGGATCCTTGTGGGGATCATAATAAAGGAATTTCACCCTAATTAAAAATAATTGCTTTTCTTATTGATTGTTTATATCTCATACCTAAATTATGCATAATGAACCTCATGTAATGGGACAATAAAAGGAATTTGCTTTTATACATTCTCATAGTGTGACAGTATGTTTTGCTAATTAGATAACTAAAACAAATGCATCAAGAAAAGTACAAGGCCTTGGTTTTAATGATGACAAGTCTACAATCGGGTGGAATCGATAAGCTGAGTAACTTTCTTAAACACTAGATAGTGCCTCTAAAACATGACTCCCAACTTGGTAGGATAGTTAGCTGACTTAACCCTATTTTAGGGGATTGGAGTTGAGATTTTACCTCATGGATAGGGAAATTAAGTTACACTCTTCCCCATCTTTCACTCTCTTTGAACCGAGTACTATGTTAGCCCACTCTCACCTTTGATTGGTTACAAAGTGATCCTTCTTAGGGGGGTATTAGATGATTGTTTAGAATAATACCTTTGTAGTCTAGGAGCCTTGACGTCGATCCTTCAAGTTAAGGCCTTAACTTTTTCTATGAGGTAGACTTGAGACTACCCGATTGGCTGGGTCCAGATGGTGTTGCTCTAGAGAGGTGTCCAACCTCCTCAAGCCTAGCTAGGGGTGGATATGTCACCCTTCTCTAAAATTACATTTAAACTCTATTGAAATTCACCTAGCTTTTTATCTCTTTCCAATAATGATGTGGAAGCTCTATTAAAATCACTCTAAAACAATGGCCCCTAAGAGACATCCTGAAGAAAATGAGATCTTTAGAGAAGGCACTTCTCAAAAACTCAAGGAAGGTGCTCTAGTGAGTAACTTAGAAGATGGCATTAAGAATGTAGACCATATCATATTGAGTTGTAATAATTGGGTTTGAGTTTTTTATTTTATATTTAACTATTTTTATTTCAGTTAAAAGTGTTTGCTTTAGTTGGCCTTGTTTATGGATCGGAAAAGATTATATACCTTCTTTAGGTATGTTTACTTTATGATTGTGCTTGTAAATTAATAACAAGAAAACTAGTGATGGATTGAGAGCGAATGTGGATATCCCAAACACATGTACAAAGTTCCACTACCAGGAATTGGTTCCATCACGGGTGCTTAGACTAGGCCCATAGAAGCGAGGTCTCTTCACAACATATGATTGATCCCTTGAAACCATGATTACTAGGAAAGGCTCTAGGGAGACCTTCATGGATCCAAAACGTGATCATTATTTGAGTGACTTCGAGGTCGAATGAATCTTGAAGACTTTATATACTAGTTAGGGGATATAGTGAAGGCTTGGTACCCTCTGCTCGGTCTATGGTAGCACTGGATATCAATAGTTCCAGTCTAAAAAGCAGTCATAAAAGGAAGCTGCTCTTACATGTTCTCACAATCTATGTAGCATGATTTGGTAATTAGATAACTAAAATAAACCTATCAAGAAAGGGGAGACCTCAATCTCAATATTCAAGACTCTATTTCTTGTTTGGACCTAATTGATTAAATATTTTTCCTAAACACTAAGCAAAGCTTTTAGGATGTGATCCATTAATTTGGTAGAATAATTAATTGTCTCGACACCATTTTAGGGGATCAATGTAGTTTATAAAACCATTGATGTATCTAACTTCCATGGATAAAGCCTTGTAGTCAAAATAATCCTACATTACTAAGAATAATCCCTATCTTGATATATCATCTTTTTGCCTTTAGCAACTACGATTAACAATGGTCTTTGCTTTTCCTTCTAATTGTGCATCTGTTGTGTGAGATCAATATTTTCTTAATATTGTTTTCTTGAGACTTTTCTTGTGGATATGAAAAAGTGTGAATGAAACATTGAATAAACTATACAAGAGTTAGCTTTGTGCTTTGCAAAACCAATACATTGTTGAAGTTTGGATTGAGACTCTTAAATATCATTTTGAGGTGGCATGAATAGGTGCAACTAACAATGTTCTCACAATATATGTAGCATGATTTGGTAATTAGATAACTAAAATAAACCTGTCAAGAAAGGGGAGACCTCAATCTCGATGATCAAGACTCTATTTCTTGTTTGAACCTAATTGATTAAATAACTTTCCTAAACACTAAGTAAAGCTTCTAGGATGTGATCCATTAATTCAGTAGAATAGTTAATTGGCTTGACACCATTTTAGGGGACCAATGTAGTTTATAAAACCATTGATATATCTAACTTCCATGGATAAAGCCTTGTAGTCAAAATAATCCTACATTACTAAGAATAATCCCTATCTTGATATATCATCTTTTTGCCTTTAGTTACTACAATTAACAATGATGTATTTGCTTTTCCTTCTAATTGTGCATGTGTTGTGTGAGATCAATATTTTCTTAATATTGTTTCCTTGAGACTTTTCTTGTGGATATGAAAAAGTGTGAATGAAACATTGAATAAATTATATAAGAGTTAGCTTTGTGCTTTGAAAAACCAATACATTGCTGAAGTTTGGATTGAGACTCTTAAATATCATTTTGAGGTGGCATGAATAGGTGCAGCTAACAAGGTCATGATTGCAAAGCTATGGCTGGTAGTCAAGACACTCTTGTGGTGGAAGTAGTGGTGCTAAGACAATGCTGGTACCACCAAAGCCCTTATGCTAGGAGGAAATCAAGAGGTCCATAAGAAAGAGATATTCATTGGCTTCTTATCATTCTATCAAGTTGAATGAGTCCTTCACCTTTTGCACTAGCTAGGGTTAATCTTGAAAGCATAATATTATTAGTTCATAACACTTTAGAAGTATGCTCGCCTATGGACATTGCTTAGCAAGTAGCCAAACTCTGCCATGGATTGAAACCTCCATTGGATACCCAATTAGAATTGCTTTGACCTATGGATCTTGAGGATGCCTCCTTAGAGCGAATGATTGGTTCAAATAGCGGCCAATGTCTTGAGGATAACTATCTCTCAATGGACATCGAAGAAGACTATAATGACTCAAAGGAACAATGATAAAGGTGCCATAACTATGGTGGGTTAAGGCACATCCAAAAGAGATTCCCTAATAATTGATACTTCAATTGCAATGAGCTAGGGCATGTCAAAGTTAATTGCCCTAAACTGGATCAAGAAGATGAGCAACTAATAGAGAAGCTGCCAAACCATACAAGTTTAGCATTCGATATACTCTAAGAATCAGATAATGATGAAGACTTAGAGCCCAATATAACCTTTGAATATGATTGGAAACCCTAGAAAGATCATCATGAGATGTAATAAACATTACACTTGTAATAGGCCTACTTTTTTTACAATAGTCATTGGGCTTGAATATATTGCAATAAAATAATATTTGAAGTCACTATATCATTTGAAGTTTGAGTGCTTGTGAGTAAGCAAAGTAGTATAGTGGAAATATAATGGTTTAAAACCCATAGGTCCTATGGAGCAATAATAACTTAGCATAGAGGACAATAAACCCTAAGATCTTCTCGAGATGAGGGCATCTCGAATCCTCTAAGGTAGAGATAATATAATACCCAAGCCAATAATTTCAAGTACTTGTGTAAGAATGGGGGCTTACAAAAAAGTAAAAGTTCCACTTTACTTCTATAACTCATCGTCTCCATCTTCATTCAACTCAGTGTTGCCATTGCATTACTATGAATATCAAATGTGCCAAATGTCATCTTGAACTGGTGAGAGGAAACATATCAAACTAGCAAATAGATAGACAATCTCTATGCACATTGAGATCATCACCTTGATCAGCACCATCCCAACATCAAGATAATCATCAACTCATTATCTTTCTCATGAGATAAAGAGGGTTGTAACAATTGCCACACCACTATTGTCATCCTTCTCGGCATCATCATAATGCAGTTCATAACAGTAGTACCATTATGATAAACCATCATCAATATTTTCCTCTTCTCCTCACATTGAGATTAGAGTTGATCTATCATAGACTACAATGCACATTGAGATCACTGCAAAGATAGAAAGAGGATGATAAGAGAGAGAGAGAGATAGAGAGAGAGAGAGAGAGAGAGAGAGAGAGAGAGAGCATATACTCCAATCCAACTATCTTCCTCACACTTACATCCATCACCCCGAGATCCTTGCATTTGGTGCAAGAGAAACCTATCACCCTACTCTCCTAACCAGTTTGAGATTCCTTGATGATCATCATCTCCCTTCCATGGATCATCTACACCTTCATGCAATCACCCTTCCCTCATCTTTGGGAAGATTTGTTGCCTCCGCTTCCAATCTCCTTCAAAATCAATATTATTATCTCCCCTTTTGAATTGTAGTTACACCTTCTTCAAAGTTGTTGTGCTACACAAGTTCAATGATGGGAGTTTGGACACTCTCTTATTTGTTCAAGAGGTTCAATCAACATAAAGCATTACAGTTATCTCTCACACCTAGCCTCTTTCACACATTATGATTACCAAGATTTACTTGTAGTGAGCTTGCACGGCCTTCCTTCAAGCATAAAGGATGCTCTTGCAAAGCTCCATGATCCACGAATATGTGGAGACCCAAGAGAGACACCAAGGAAAAAGGGTTTCTATTGCAAGAAAATCTATCTTGTAACATCAACGAGCTTTTGTTTCATTATTTAGAGAACCATGACAAGGAAAAGAACAAATCTTCACGTAGCAGCATAGTAGATATCTCCCATGAATTTGATAGAATCAACTATAATCTTCAACATCTTCATAGAATCCATCAATAAAACAAGAAACACAAAAGAAAGACACCAATTTTTAATGGAAATAATCACATATGATTCATCTTCATTGTCTTCATAGTTCTCTCTCTCAATCCACTAGAGCCACTACATTGTCTCTTAAGAGCTCATCACTGTCACTTCACTCCAATTTTTTCTTCAGTCTTCTTCAACAGCTACTTCTTCCATTTTTTTTAGCTCTTTTGAACTTAGATTCATCCTTTCCAAAATCTAGGAAACTTTCCCAAGTCACACATACATTCCATAGAACACTTACTGAAGATTTACAGAACAGAACAGAACAGGAACAGAGTAGGAACAAAGGCTCTACAGAAGGTCTACAAAGGTTCAACAGCAACTAAACATTAAACATTCAGCTCAACTAAAACCAAATAATCCCATTATAAATCACTCAATAAGCTATCATACGACCTCAATATTCATCATTAAATATCCCAACCTCACTTAAACAAAACATAGCAAAACAGAAGCTCAACAGGCCCAAATAGGATCATACAGAAGCTATCAAAACATCATCAGAACCTATCACATCAATATATCTTCATCAAAAAATATCATGAGCTATCAAATCAATCATTCAATCCACCAAAAACAACAAAAATCAATCAAAATCCGGTCTTTTTCCACTCTCAATATATCTCCACACTTAAAATAGGAAGCGTTCTCACGACCTAAGGAAAAGAAGAATACAAGTTCAATAAAGACCTCAATGTGATCTTTTGTCTTCAACAGCACTTCATAAAATCATCCTATCACGACCCCAACAAGTAACCTATATATTTGATAATACTACAATGAATGGAAAGCACCTTTTTGGATATTATCTCCATTTTTAAAAAAAATTGATAGTAATAGAAACTCACAAAGTATATAAGAGTTTTCTTTAAATCAGCATCATCTTCTGCTAGCTTTTAATCAAATATCTTTTTTAGCAATCTAGCTTCAATTTAAGCTCCATTCAACAAAGATAAACAATATAAACATACCACAACTCACACCACTTACAAGAACAATATTTGAATGGCACTTCTTTGGAAGGAAAAAGATAGATAGATGCATTCTGATCAAGCATCAAAGTTACAAAGGGTAACGTATCAATGAAGATGATCCCTTTTAAAGGATTGATGATTTTTAAACCTTTCTAGGGATAAAGATTCATCCACAAAGGTTTTGGGAGGATTTTGCAAGAATTGTAAACAACACATTCTCTCCTGTAAGATAACAAATCTGCTTGGCAAGCACAAAGCATGAAAATAAAGCACATCCAATTGATGGGTATCCACATCTACATTGACATCCAAGCATAACTTTGACACTTTTTTTAAATCACCATGAGAGTGACGATGCATAAAGGCTAGATACCATGAAAAATGGGAAGTCTAGTCTCACTGATGGATCCAAAGATTGAGAATGAAGCTAAGCAAAACGTAAATAGTTGTGAAAGGCTTGATTTGCAGTCTTCCATTCTCTTAGAATCACATGCCAGTTAATTTGGGGTCCCATCAAAGAATCTCTAGTACTCCAGCTTCTTCTTCTCAGGATTGTCTGATCAAAGACTTCATATTTTGTAACCAACTGAGGGGGATTCTGAATAAAAGATGAAGGAGACGGGAATGGAATAAAGGATAAAGGATGAAGAAAGGGATAAGCAAAATCATAAAAAGAAGAATAAGATAAGGTATAAGAATCCAACAATTTAGCAGTATCAGAAAGGATGGGAGTAAGGAAATGTGGTGGGAACGTGGACAGGAAATGAGAAGATGGGGGAGGACAAGAAGGGGAGAAGATACCCGATCAATGATGAAAGGACATTGCATAAAAATAGGAATATGGGGTGCATCTTTAGGTTGAAATAGAAGGGGTAAAATGACATGTGGGGTATTCTGGAAAAGAGACATATAAGCATCATACCTATGAGCCATTTGTTGATAGTAGGTCAAGGATGGAACTGATGGTCCTAAGGCAGAATGTCTAGCATAGGCCTCAAAAAATAAAAGATCAAAGGGAGGTTGCTTGGAAAGATGGGATAACAGATCCACCCTCAGTTGGTTGACATTTTGACCCCGTATTAGGCAGATAAAATGTACCCTTAATTGGATAAATCAATCAAATCAATAACCACAGACATTATAACCAGAACATCATCGACCATTAGTAACAAGAAAGACCATGTTGAAGACTACACGTGCCCATCCCACGAAGCGTGTTTATTGAAAAAGGGAAAGAAAAAAAGTGTAGTGAGGAAAATTATTTTAGTGAAGGGTTCGTTTTAATAAATGATTAAAAATGGGTGAAATTTTATTAGGTTGTAAACCTTAGAAAAGAAAAACAACTGTTTATTTTTAAATTGTTATTTGCAATTTATTAAGGTGGAATGGTGCTTTTAATGAATCATGGACTTCGATACCTAGACTAGGTCTCTAAATGCAGATTCATTAATTAAGAATTTAATGTGTTTGAAGCGCTCTTCTTTTTCAGCACGTGCATTTTGTGAGATTGGTTCATTGTATTTAAAATTAAGGTGCTTTTGAAGCGCACGTAGTGCGTGCAAAGTGAACGACTAGTTGAGTTTTATTAAATTAAAAAGAAGGTGTGTGAAGCATGGATGTGCGTGCCATGGTGATGATTAGGGTTCATTTTAGGAATTAATATGTGAATTTTGGGGTAGTGAAAAGAATATACGAGAAGGGGAAAAGAATTACCTGAGAGAGAGTGTGTGTGTAAGGATATTGAATGCGCACGTATCAATTCCACAATGCAAATGAGTCTCAAAAGAGAAAAGCCAACAAACTGAAAAAGATTTGAACATTGTAAGCTCATAAAAAAACCAAACCAACAACGCATTAAAAAGTAATCAAGAAACATGTGGTATATGGTTAGATTTTTGGTAAGATAATACTTTTATTGACAAGATTAGGGTGGGTGTATTTGATTTGATTGGGGTTAGTGTTTCGGTTGGGTGTTGACTTTTATTTTATTTTGGTTTTGTTGGTTTTAGTAAAGAAATCCCCCAGGTTGAAATGTTTAGGTGGGAATCCAATTTAAAAGCATTTTGGAGGTTGAGTTTTTTTCAAAATGCGTTAGGTTGGACACATAAAAAAAGGGTTGCAAATTTTAAGTATGATGTTTCAACCATCCAATATGAGTAAAACCTAAACCAACAAATTTCAGCAAGGTGTCTAGATTTTTCCAACATTTTTTTGTTGATGTTTGGCATTCAACATGCTTTTGTCAAGAATTTTGCCCAAAAATAAAATTTTGACCATTTTATAAAGCATGTTCACCTTTTAAAAAAAATTCAAAATTAAAGAAAAAGGTGGATAGAATTTTTGATATTTTTTTGATGTTTATGTATTTTAAAACTATTGTAACCATATTTAATGAATTTTAAATGAAATTTAAAGTTTTTGAATTGCCTGCAATTAAATTTTGGAATTTCAAATTTGGAAAATAGTCCAAAAATTGACTAGTTGGTCAATTTTTTGTAAATTTTTATGATTTTTTACTAATTTTGTTTGATTTTAATGTGTTTTTTAGGGTTTTCAACAGTTTTTTAGTGAAAAATTGGGTACCCGACTGCGTGTGAATAGCAGTTGCGCATATCCATGAATGAGTCCTCATGCGTCCTTGCACATGAACACCTACGTAGACCACGGCCACACCAACCACGTACGAAAAACCACGCACAATGGCGTGTGAATAGCCGTGACAAACCCGCAAACGCATCACGCGCACGAATCCATGCATACGCCCACTCACGGTTGGGGGGTAGATATAGGTGTCTTAAGAGAAAGGCATACGAGGGAAAGGGGGTGTGTGATGATAGGGGTGGTGGGAAGGGGGGCTTAAGGGAGAATTGAGGGGGGTGGGGTTAGTTGGGGGGTTGAGGTTAGGCCAGTTGGTGGGGAGGTTAGGGGGTTAGGTAGGGGGGAGGGTTATGGTAATTGGGTGGGGGGGAGGGGGGGGGGGGGGGGGTAGGGGGAAAGGCAGGCAGGCAGGGGAGGGTAGGAGGGGGGGGGGGGGGGGGTGGGTTTACAGGTGGTGGCGGTGCGAGGATGGACAACGCATCGGCGCAGTCGAGGCGGGTGGTGGTGAGCAGCACCAGGTGGTGGGTGACCAGGGCGAAGAGGCAACAGCGAGGAGGACGAGTGGGTGTGGGGAGGAGAGTGGTTGGCGATGTGTGCAATGGTGGGTGGCGGCGGCCTAGCGTTCCGGCGGGGGGGTTGGGGGGAGGGAAAGAAGAGAACAAGAGGAGGAGGAGTAGGAGAGGAAGGAAGGGAAGGAGGGGGGAGGAGGAGATGGAAGGAAGGAAGTGGTGGAAACGAAGGGGAGGAGGAAGGAAGATGACTGGCGAAGGGGAGGAGGGAGGAGAAGAAGAGAACGAGAGGAGGAGGAGGGGGAAGGAGGAGGGGGGAAGAGGAGATGGAGGTAGGGGAGAGGGAGGGAAGGAAGAGGAGGAGGGGAAGGGGAGGAGATGGTGGAGTGTAGGAGCAGGGAGAGAGGGGAGAGAGAGGGAAGGGTCGGGGAGAGAGAAGAAGAACAAGAGAGAGAAAGAAGAGGAGAGAGAGAGGGAAGGGTCGGGGAGAGAGAAGAATAACAAGAAAGAGAAAGAAGAGGAGAGAGAAGGAGGAAGGAGGGGAAAAACCGCCCGGGGAGTTAATTTTTTTAAATTCATTTTTTTGAAGATAAATAAGTAGAAAAAGAAAAACAAGGAAGCCCGCCCCCCTCGTCCAACGGATAAGCAAAGGGCGAGGTAAAAAAATTTGCAGTGGCAGGAAGCAACAGGGGTCAGGATGGCAGCACAGGTGCGGGATGATGCGACAGACTTGATGGATACGACGTTAGGAGTAAAAATCGAAAAAACGGACGGGCACGCGCGACGCGAGAGGCACGACATGCGCAAATGGATTGAAATTTTTTATAAAACCCAAACCGTGTGCCAGAACGAAATGCTGTAAAAAGAAAAACTTTGTCAAAAGGTAAGGGAAAGACAACGAAAAAGTGCAATGGGGTGTCTTATAACAATTTAGGGCATTCACATGGAAAAAACACAAAAATCAAGCTAAAAAATGCATACGAGAATTAATATCGAAAAATCGGTTAGCTAAACGAAGTGAGGGAAGAATGAAAAATGTGCAAAAAGGCATGCCAGAAAGTCCTACCATGTTAGAACACAATTCGATGAAAATAAGGCTCGCTCGCATGGAAAAAAACCCAAAACCGTAATCGAAAAGGGATTCAGAAATTAATATGGAATGATCCATGCACCTGAATGGAGGGCAGTAAAAAGAAAAAATATCAAGACATAGATTATCTATAGGGATGTCACATTAGAACTTAGTTTGGATGGGGTTAGGAGGCGTTCACATGGAAAAAATAATAAAATAAAGCTAAAAAATACCAATAAAAAATAATAACAAAAAATATAAAGGTCAAAATAGGGCAGAGAGGAAAGAAAACATGTGCAAAAAGGGTGGTCGAATAAGGCTATCTAGTCAGAATTAAATTCCGAGGAGAATGGGGTAGGTTCCTATGGAAAAAGTGCAAAAATACATTAAAAAAAGACACGAAAACCCACAAAAATTAATAACGAACAAATCGTATAGCGGAATAATAGGTGGGTAGAAGGAAAAATGTCTAGGGGAAGTCATAGGACAGGACTGGGATGTCAGATCATTGTTTCGAAGCGATAAGGGCAAGTTCTTATGGAAATACATCAAATTGTGCGAGAAAATCTTAAAAATTTAATAATGCAAAAACAATAAGCCAAAACAGGGGGATGTAAAAAGGAAAAGGGTGTCGTTCAAAGGGACAAACATGGCTATAAGGTTGAATTAGGAGTTTGGTGAACGTAGGGTGTGTTCACATAGAAAAGGGAAAAAATTACGCAATAAAAGCAACGGCAAGGGAAATGGCCTCGACGATAGGGGGTACGAGGGTGAGTGGGTGGGAAAGGGACCCATCAGGGCAGAACTAATATGCGGTAGATACGAATGATTGGTTAATGACATATGCAGGGGGATATGCACAGTAGACACGCAGGGATGCGTCCCAACACTTAAGACCTTACTGGTTAGGGTAGATGGATCTACACGGTCTATGACTTGTCAACCGACTAGACGTGGACATCCCCACACTTAAGACATAACATGCACTTGAAAACAGAAAGGTAGGGTTAGGAACACTTAGCCCATTTCGTAGATGGTGGAAGAGAACCGTCGTTGTTGATGCAGGAAGATCGGAGACATCGATAAGAGGTACTAGGGCTCACCACAGAACACGTCCAGCATGGCAAGGACCATGCAACAACACCCAGGGAGGTAGCTTTGTCGGAAAATTCCGTCGATTCAAGTGTTGATGACGAAAAATAGAACTCTCAGCTTATGGTCATGCAAGAGGATGATAGAATAGTCGCTCACCCCATGACGCATATCGATCAATGAATAAGCACGAAATCCCATAACTCATGCTCGGTTTAGAATTGAACAAGGGGAAAATGATTTGGAGGGAGTATGCCAATGTGTACCATTGATGGTGCATTCATGTGTCCTGCCCGATGTCAGCATACGGTGTGAGACGGAAGGCCAAGGAGCCTTGTCATGCAGTGTATAGAAGAGGGTGACGTGGCTTGTGATGGTGACAAAGACCCATCCCATGGGTGAATAGGGAAAGGAGAATGTACTTGACTCGAATTGTTGTAACATCCCTCAATCCTCACCTCTCGATAATTGCTTTAGGAAATACCAGTCATGCTCAACCCTGACTCATGCTCTGTTGATGAATACAGGAGGGCAACCCATTCCTTACATCCATTGTTGTGATCCCCATAGTCAGTTATGCGAAGGTTGTATGCTTTGTGTGCAATTGATGGTGCAACTGTGCATCCCACCTGGTGTCAGCATACTATGCGAGAAGAAAGGCTAGGGTGCCTTATAGTGCAATGCACATGAACGTATGATGCTTTGTGCATTGAGAAGCCCAACCCGTGCGTGCAACACTCCATTCCACATAGCTCACCTCACATTTGAATTGAATGGAAGGGATTGGTCACTCACCCCACCTTCTGTCTCACACTCATTTGATATATATAAAGGGCAGACCATATTCACATCTCCATTCAGTTAGGATGAAAGCTTACATCACTCAATGGGTTGTCGATGAAGATCGCTTCGTCTATTATTGTCATCAGGGTGTTGAAGATAAGGCATACCCAGGGAGGCAGCCAACACGTCTGGTACTTCGATGATTTGTATGAAAGATCGTTGGTTAAAGAGGGTGAGACGGACTAATGAAGTTGCAGGGATAGCGTACCAAGGGAGGCGTGAAGAAGTTCTGTTGGTGAATCAACTATCTCTAACTGTGGGGTGTTACCACCTTTTCTACAGCTAGCTTCCCGCCCAAGGGTGTTTACCACCGTTTCTTGGAACGAGGCCTGCTATGACAGGAAATTGATTCCTTTTCTCCCATAGTAGTTTGTTTGTTTTTTTTTTCTTTTTTCTTTCCTTCTTTCCTACTCCCGAGGGTGTTTCCATATTTTCTCAAAGAATAGGTTGGCATGACAGGGACCTAAGTTCTTTTCTCCCATACCTATATTTGTTTTTTTATTCCTCTTTTTTTATTCAAAATTAATGGAATGGCTAAACTGCCAAGTTTTAGAACCATCCTTGCCCAAATTGTTGGTTGAAAATGAAAGAGAGGAGAATAGAGGCGAAAGGTGGAGTTGAGGGGATAGAGGGATCATGCCACATCATCAGTAGGAAAAGAATGGCTATTAGAAATAATATCAAGAACAAAAAGTGACATCCCATAGGGGGAGGGACTGTCAACTGTGATTGTCAAGATCTCCAGGGAGGGAAGTACTTTTTCAGGCGATAGCCATTAATCGGGAAGGGATCATCAAAGGCATCAGCTGTTTGGACTTGGATTGAGCCATTTGGATTGATGACAAGTATATTTTTAAGGGCCCATCTAG
Organism: Lygodium microphyllum; assembly: GCF_053477565.2. Classification (NCBI taxonomy): domain Eukaryota; kingdom Viridiplantae; phylum Streptophyta; class Polypodiopsida; order Schizaeales; family Lygodiaceae; genus Lygodium; species Lygodium microphyllum. The sequence goes on from NC_141163.1 coordinate 76,255,646, forward strand.
TGTTGTTGAAGCTTGCCAAGAAACTTCCCAAATCACGAATCATAGGCCAAGACAAGATCACCTTCTTTGAACTCTTTGTGCTTGATGAAGCTGTCATGATAGGCCTTGCGTCGTGCTTGAGTGGTTTCCATGCACTGTAGGGCCATCCGCTAAATCTCATCCAAACATTCCAAATGTAGCAGGCGGCGTTGCAGGCTGTGACTGCCACTCGCAAAGAGGGCAACTCTAGCTCAATAGGGAATACGACTTTTGTGCCATACACCAATTGGAAAGGAGTTTGCCTTGTAGCTACCTTATAAGAGGTTTTGTATGCCCAAAGGCCCTCTATAAGTCGATCATCCCATTTGCGACGATGTGCAGTAATTGTCCATGTTAGGATCGAGGAGAGGATATGATTGGTGATTTCAACCTAGCCGTTGTCTCTGGGGTGATGGTGGAACTTGTATAGCTTTGTCAACTCTTCCATGATCTTGTTAAGGAAGTGCGTACCTTGGTCACTTACAAGCTCTAGGGGACTGCCAAAATGGGTGATGACGTTTTCATACATGAACAGAGATACGATGTTACCATCATCTTGCTTCAGAGGTTAAGCTTCACACCACTTGGTGACATAATCCATACATACTAGGATGTATCTGTTTTTCTTCCGTCTGGTGGGTGGATCAATGGGATCCTTGAAATCAATCCCCCACTTCTCGAATGGGTTTAGGGGAAGAATAGATTGCAATGGCATGGCACTTGTTTTGGTGGGTTTCCCCATTCATTGACAAGCATCGCATCTCTTGTAGTAGTCATTGGCATCCTTGTGGAGGGTTGGCCACCAATATCAAACATTCAGCTCAACTAAAACCAAATAATCCCATGATAAATCACTCAATAAGCTATCATACAATCTCAAGATTCATCATTCAATATTCCAACCTCACTTAAACAAAACGGAGCAGAACAAAAGAAAACAGAAGCTCAACAGGCTCAAACAGGATCATACAGTAGCTATCAAAACATCATTAGAACCTATCACATCAATATATCTTCATTAAAAAAATATCACGAGCTATCAAAATCAAACCAAACCTATCCAAATCATTCTAAAATCAATAAAAAATCATACCAAATCAATCATTCAGTCCATCGAAAACAACAAAAATCAGTCAAAAATTCAAAAATTTTCCACTCTCAACAATATGCCCCTTTCTTTCTCAACCCTTTATGGCTTTAGCATGCAAGGAAGAAATGCAAGGAAGAAGTATGAATGTAGGCATGAGAGAGAGCTAAGAGAAATAAGAAAAAGGCTTCACCTACATGGTCCCTCACCCAGCTTATATATTATATGAGTTACTTATTAACGTTATAATTAATGTTAAATGAAGAAAAGCATCGCCGTCGCTACCATAACGGATGTCTCCACCTTGAATCCAACCGATGAACAAGCTACGAGCATCATCGTCATACGTTAGAACAAAAAGAAAAAAAGCTCCCACTCTAAAACTAAGAGTGAAGGAGCTATTATGGCCAAAAAGGGAGGAGAAAGACAAGGGAAGGGAGAGGTAGCATGTACTCCCTTCTGACTATATAAAGGCATGCCTTCTACTCGAAAACAGAGTAGGAAGATACTCCAAGAGGCTATGAGAGAGAGAGAGAGAGAGAGAGAGAGAGAGAGAGAGAGAGAGAGAGAGAGAGAGAGAGAGAGAGAGAGAGAGAGAGAGAGAGAGAGAGAGAGAGAGGTGACGTTCAAGTCTCTGTGCAAGAACTTGTGAGAGATGGGTTTACATTGAAGCATTTGTATACATATACCATTGCGTAGCAATTGGTTCCTAGATTGACCAAGTGGGTGAGGAGATCCAAGCCAATTAGTGTTGAGGGTTCAAAGGGGGTTTCCAATGAGGATGAGTGGAGAGTAAGTGTCATGTTTGTGCTAAAAGACAAGGGCCAGTGGGTCAAATCCCTAACCGGGTAGATCACTTGAATCTAGAGGACGTGGCAATTAGTCGAGTAAGTGATTGTGTTACATTTGTGTGGTGTACTAGACACCTATTGTTTAGTCACTTCTACTTGGAGTTTGAGGTAGGCAATTAGGTGATTAGACTACAATGTAGTGTGTCAAGGGAGAGAGAGAGAGAGAGAGAGTTCCTACTTTATTGCTAGTCACTCATGGTCCATGGGGGTTGGTTTCATGAGGTTTCTCAGTGAGCTTGAGTGTATGAGAGTCGATGTCGAGCCCATTTTAGGTCTTGATAGCTTGGGGGGTAGGGTGATTGTGCCAACCATAGACTCAATAGGGAAGCAAGGTAGGGTAGACTCAATAGGGCAGTGAAGCAAGGTAGAAGAGATAGGATAGACATGAACATATGCAACAACTTTGCATTACAACTCAATGTAATAGACATCAGGTTTGAAATTGGAGAGAGAGAGAGAGAGAGAGAGAGAGAGAGAGAGAGAGAGAGAGAGAGAGAGAGAGAGAGAGAGAGAGAGAGAGAGAGAGAGAGAGAGAGAGAGATGCATTGTGACAAAATTGAATACTAATTTTATGATGGTATCATGTTTAAGGTTTAGACATGTTCTAATGTTCAGCTACAAGTTAAATGCAACAAACATACTCCTAATGCCTTGATGGGAAATTTGGAAGAACCCCTACATCTTAGTCACAATTCCCTTCTAGTCTTGACGAATCTTAGGATTTGGAATGGGAGCCCTTATTGGAGTTTGTTAACACATCATTGGGTGGGTATATCCAATACAATCGTGAAACATTACTTGACTAGGACAAAGATGATGTTTTGGATGCTACTACGGTGGATATAAATATTGTGCTATATTCCTTTTAGCATCCTATGAAAGAGGGTTTTTCTTCTTCATAAGTTAGATCCTAGTGCTTTCCTGGATCTGAATGGTTGCACTCAAAGTTATTGGGGGATTGTGTGGATGAGATCTTTGTGGGACCGTGGGGCTTTTATGAAGTGATGCGAAAATCAATAACATACAAGGATAATCTCTTGGCAAGGTTGCCTTCATTATGTGATAAATACGTGGTCCATGTTATGCCATGGAGAAGAATGGCAAACTTCCAATGCTTGCTTCAATTAGAATGCCACGTGTGTGGGTAGAAGTGGAAGCTTGTCTTACTGTGTATTGGCCTTTATTGAAAGACATACTATTGAAGTTGGATATGATCATAATGTCATCAGCATAAAACAATATTGAAACCAACACCTCAGCTAAACTAGCTCCAAGACCTTCTTCTCTATTAATATAATCTAAGAACTCATCTATATAGAGCCCAAACAAGGTGGGTGAGAGTAGGTATCCCTATTTCACTCCTATAGTGCTATTGACTAAGTTTGAGATACCCCTTGGGGCCCATAATTTTCTCAAATCCCTCAAAAACTACTCTGTTGAAAATATGAGCCAACATTGATGCTAAGAGATTGTAAGCATGTGCAAATTGTTCAGCTCCACTAAGCCATCATGATCCTGAGCTGTCCCATTCTTTAACTTCCATATGGAATGCTTCACTCTCTTTTTTGTGGAAAAATTACAATATGTTGGCATTGAGACGGATGGATGGGGTATAGGGTCCTAACTTGGAACATAATAAATCATACAAGATGAACCATGCCATTCTTTAGGTCTAGTAATCTAGATCAACGGCCAACTTTCATGAAGTCTTCTCCATGCACGTTTTCTCTCTTGTCCGAGATAGAATACATTTGTGTCTCCAATCTAGTCGAGTATTCTCATTTCATTTTCCGCACTAGGTGTTCGAAAAGTGTACGAGCATTGCTTATGCATACATACACCAAGTTTCACTTCTTGCTAGAGATGTGTACATGTCTCTCTATAATATACTCATCATGCCAACCATTTTAAGGGGTTGAGAATCTTGGTGGCATAGTGAATGGCATTGTGTGTGGGAAGGGATGGGTTGCTAAAGTATGTAGTATTTCAACTAGATGTCTTATGAACTCATCTAATGGAGTTTGAAAATCTAACACGATCAATGACTTTTAGATTGTTGTGATCTATACAGGTGAGGTTGCCTCCATAAATTCATAACTTGGGAATCTAGGTACATATGACTATGCTTGCTATACATGATCATGTGCCATTGTGAAGGTCAAGATAGCATGGTCTATTGCTAAGCCAATCGGTTTGCCTAAGATCTCAGAACTCTAATATCTAGTACTAAGCTTAGTGAACCAATCAAGTAATCCATAGTACTTGCTCTTTTCTTATTATTGTAGCATCTGAAGCCATTTGATCCTAGCTACTGTGATATTGAGTGCCTATAGAGGTGTATCACATATTCTGTCAACTCTCTATCTTGGGCTGATTTAAGTAACCCCTCCTCATTCAGTGTAAGCTCTTCAAAACATCTTAGTACTTGTGTCATAGAAAGAAAATTGACCATTCCTTATATAGGCATTGAAATCTCCTACTATTAAGACAGCCCCAATACTCACAAATCTCATGATGTCATAATAAAATGATGCATATGTGGGGATCTTTCTCTAGCAACAAATCTAGAGTATACTGGAGGGGGAAAGTAATATATTGCAATATAGATATCCTTAGGCCTATTTGTGGCACTCTGATCCACATGTACCTTGTGTCTAGTCTTTATGCATTACATGAATCACATCTTGTAGCCCTTCTCTAAGCTAAATAGTTATGATACTTAAGCCCCTCTTCCCTCTAGGCCTCCTAGATTGAGGTCAAAATTTACTTTCCCATTTGCATCCACATACATTAGGGAGTGTGTGGGAGAAGAGAGCTTTTGGAGCTTGTTTTTTTGGCAACCTCTAGTTTTATTCCACATAGTCCACTTGGTTCTCTTTTTCTTTTGGGCATATATTAAGCACCAGTCCTCCTCCTCCGTTGCCACCACCACCACCACTACATCTTGCTTTCCCACTCCTCATTAGAGCCACAACCAATTCCTCTCTCTCTCTCTCTCTCTCTCTCTCTCTCTCTCTCTCTCTCTCTCTCTCTCTCTCTCTCTCTCTCTCTCTCTCTCTCTCATATGTTGGGGACCAATCACCGACATCTCACTCCCCTCAATAACATTACCACCGCCAACACTAGCACTACCACCACCATATCTTATTCTCCCTCTTCTCATCAGAACCATAACCGATTCTCCTCTCTCTCCTCATATTTTTGGACCAACCACCAATATCTCCCTTCCCTCAATAATATATATATATATCTCATATCATATCTTGGAGACCCATGACATACATGTTAATATTGGTGCAAAGAAAGAAAGAAAAAAGCAAAATAAAATAAAAAAGATATAAGGCAAAATGAAAAAAGATGGCCCAATGGAAAAGTAGAAGGAAAAGAACCAAAAGCACAAGAAGCAAACTTAAAAGTCCAAGGGAAGTGCAAAAGGGAAAATATGCATTTTAAATATAAAAGTGCACCCTATATCCTTGTAAAAGAGCCGTGGAGGGGAGCTTCTGCTAAATGACCCGTGGAGGGGAGTCAGTATCCTCTATGTCAATGGGTTCTGAATCGTCTAAAGGTGGAGGGGGAGGGACTGGATCAGATGGAGGAGGAAAAAACACGTTCCTTAAGGCTTGAATGTCAGAAAATCATATAAATATGAACCAAAGGTTACATTGGTAACATTCCCTTTAGTTACCTTGACAAAATGCTGGTCCATATTCGTAAGAAGGTGAGTGCTCCAGTCAATGGCAACCCCTCTAAAAACCATCTTGGAAGCTATGAAGAGATCCTTGGATAAGCAGTGAGATGGTGACTTGGTAGTCATGAACCTATCCTGGAGAAATTGGCAGACTAGCTTCTAGAGAGGATTAGTGATCATTGAGAAAGACACTCCTGAAGTGTTAATCACCTTCTTGACATCGAGGACCTCTTTAGTCTGCTTCTGTAGTAGCTTGAGGATCTCTTCATTTGAGAATAACTTTCTGGCTGTAACAAAGGGTTTCCCTTTGTACGAAAGGGACAAAGCCTTCCCTAACCCTCTAGGTGTAAGGACCATGGAAGTACCACGAACCAAGCCTGATTTCTTATTGTATGATGCGAGAAACTCATCACAAAGGGTTGGATCGTTGGGAATCAGAGGGAGAGGAGCAGCCACAAAAGAGGCAAGGCCAGCTTTCAAAATAGGCTCAAAAGTTAGTAGGGAAGAATAATCTCTACTGATCAATGGGACGTACTGAACAAGAGGAGGCGTAGGGGGTGCCATTTAGATAGTGAACACACAACACAACTCACAAAAAAAAAAGATGCCTGCAAAACCAACAAAAAAGATTAAAGATAAGATATCAACCAAGGTTTTGAAATGAGACTCGACCGACTATCCCCAAGCAAGGCACATCCTAGAAAAAAATTGACATGAGTTCTAGACAAATGCGACCGAAAGCTTGGTGATGTGCAACTGAGACCTCGTATTACGCAGATAAAATGTACCCTTAATTGGATTAATCAACCAAATCAATAACCAAACACATTATAACTAGAACATCATTGACCATCAGTAACAAGAAAGACCATGTTGAAGACTCCACGTGCCCATCCCGCGAAGCGTGTTTATTGAAAAAGGGAAAGAAAAAAAGTGTAGCGAGGGAAATTATTTTAGTGAAGGGTTCATTTTAATAAATGATAAAAAATGGGTGAAATTTTACTAGGTTGTAAACCTTAGAAAAGAAAACAACGGTTTGTTTTTCAATTGTTATTTATAATTTATTAAGGTGGAATGGTGCTTTTAATGAATTATGGACTTCGATACCTGGACTAGGTCTCTAAATGCAGATTCATTAATTAAGAATTTAATGTGTTTGAAGCGCTCTTCTTTTTCAGCATGTGCATTTTGTGAGACTGGTTCATTGTATTTGAAATTAAGGTGCCTTTGAAGCGCATGTAGCGCGTGCAAAGTGAAGGAATAGTTGAGTTTTATTAAATTAAAAAGAAGGTGTGTGAAGCATGGATGTGTGTGCCATGGTGATGATTAGGGTTCATTTTAGGAATTAATATGTGAATTTTGGGGTAGTGAAAAGAATAAACGAGAAGGGGAAAAGAATTACCTGAGAGAGTGTGTGTGCAAGGATATTGAATGCACACGTATCAATTCCACAATGCAAATGAGTCTCAAAAGAGAAAACCAACAAACTGAAAAATATTTGAACATTGTAAGCTCATAAAAAAACCAAACCAACACCGCATTAAAAAATAATCAAGAAACATGTGGTATATGGTTGGATTTTTGGTAAGATAATACTTTTATTGACAAGATTAGGGTGGTTGTATTTGATTTGATTGGGGTTAGTGTTTATGTTGGGTGTTGACTTTTGTTTTATTTTGGTTTTGTTGGTTTAGTAAAGAAATCCCCCAGGTTGAAATGTTTAGGTGGGAATCCAATTTAAAAGCATTTTGGAGGTTGAGTTTTTTTCAAAATGTGTTAGGTTGGACACATAAAGAAAGGGTTGCAAATTTTAAGTATGATGTTTCAACCATCCAATATGAGTAAAACCTAAACCAACAAATTTCAGCAAGGTGTCTAGATTTTTCCAACATTTTTTTGTTGATGTTTGGCATTCAACATGCTTTTGTCAAGAATTTTGCCCAAAAATAAAATTTTGACAATTTTATAAAGCATGTTCACCTTTTAAAAAAATTTCAAAATTAAAGAAAAAGGTGGATAGAATTTTTTGATATTTATGTATTTTAAAACTATTTTAACCATATTTAATGAATTTTAAATGAAATTTAAAGTTTTTGAATTGCCTGCAATTAATTTTTGGAATTTCAAATTTGGAAAATAGTCCAAAAATTGACTGGTTGGTAAATTTTTTGTAATTTTTAAATGAATTTTTACTAATTCTGTTTGATTTTAATGTGTTTTTTAGGGTTTTCGACAGTTTTTAGGTGAAAAATTGGGTACTCGACTGCGTGTGAATAGCACTTGCGCATACCCACGAATGAGTCCTCATGCGTCCTTACACATGAACACCTATGTAGACCACGGCCACACCAACCACGTACGGAAAACCATGTGTAGTGGCGTGTGAATAACCGTGACAAACACATAAACGCATCCACGCGTATGCCCGCTCACGATTGGGGGGTAGATATAGGTGTCGTAAGAGAGAGGCATGCGAGGGAAAGGGGGTGTGTGATGTTAGGGGTGGTGGGAAGGGGGGCTTAAGGGAGAATTGAGGGGGGTGGGGTTAGTTGGGGGGTTGAGGTTAGGCCAGTTGGGGGGGAGGTTGGGGGGTTAGGTAGGGGGGAGGGTTATGGTAATTGGGTGGGGGGAGGGATAGGTGGGTAGGGGAGGGTAGGGGGAAAGGTGGGCGGGCAGGGGAGGGTAGGAAGGGGGGTGGGTTTACATGCGTTGGCGGCGTGAGGATGGATAGCGCATCGGCGTAGTCGAGGCGGGTGGTGGCGAGCAGCACCGGATGGTGGGTGACCAGGGCGAAGAGGCAACAGCAAGGAGGACCAGTGGGTGTGGAGAGGAGAGTCATTGGCGACGTGTGCAATGGCGGGCGACAGTGGCCTAGTGTCCTGGCGGGGGGGTTGGGGGGAGGGAAAGAAGAGAACAAGAGGAGGAGAAATAGGAGAGGAAGGAAGGGAAGGAGGGCGGAGGAGGAGGTGGAAGGGAGGAAGTGGCAGAAACGAAGGGGAGGAGGGAGGAGAAGAAGAGAATGAGAGGAGGAGGAGGGGGGAAGGAGAAGGAGGGGGGAAGAGGAGATGGAGGCAGGGGAGAGGGAGGGAAGGAAGAGGAGGAGGGGAAGGGGAGGAGATGGTGGAGGTGTAGGAGTAGGGAGAGAGGGGAGAGAGAGGGAAGGGTCCGGGAGAGAGAAGAAGAACAAGAGAGAGAAAGAAGAGGAGAGAGAGAGGGAAGGGTCGGGGAGAGAGAAGAACAAGAGAGAGAAAGAAGAGGAGAGAGAGGGAAGGGTCGGGGAGAGAGAAGAACAAGAGAGAGAAAGAAGAGGAGAGAGAGGGAAGGGTCGGGGAGAGAGAAGAACAAGAGAGAGAAAGAAGAGGCGAGAGAAGGAGGAAGGAGGGGGGAAAACCGTCCGGGGGTTAATTTTTTTAAATTAAATTTTTAAAGATAAATAAGTAGAAAAAGAAGAAAAAGAAAAACAAGGAAGCCTGACCCCCTCGTCCAATGCATAAGCATAGGGCGAGGTAAAAAAATTTGCAGTGGCAGGAAGCAATAGGGGTCAGGATGGCGGCACGGGTGCGGGATGATGCGACGGACTTGATGGATGCGACATTAGCTGTAAAAATGGAAAAAACGGGCGGACACGCGCGACACGAGAGGCACGACATGCACAATTGGATTGAAAATTTCATAAAACCCAAACCGTGTCCTAGAAAAAAATGCTGTAAAAAGGAAAACTTTGTTGAAAGGCAAGGGAAAGACAACAAAAAAGTGCAACGGGGTGTCTGATAACAATTTAGGGCATTCACATGGAAAAAACACAAAAATCAAGCTAAAAAATGCATACGGGAATTAATATCGAAAAATCTGTTAGCTAAACGAAGTGAGGGAAGAATGAAAAATGTGCAAAAAGGCATGCCAGAAAGTCATACCATGTCAAAACACAATTCGACGAAAATAAGACCCGTTTGCATTCATGGAAAAAAACCCAAAACCGTACCCGACAAGGGATTCACAAATTAATATGGAATGATCCATGCACCGGAATGGAGGGTAGTAAAAAGAAAAAATATCAAGACATAGATGATCTATAGGGATGTCACATTAGAACTTAGTTCGGATGGGGTTAGGAGGTGTTCACATGGAATAAATAATAAAATAAAGCTAAAAAATACTAATAAAAATTAATAACAAAAAATATAAAGGTCAAAATAGGGCAGAGAGAAAATAAAAAATGTGTAAGAAGGATGGCTGGACAAGGTTATCTAGTCAAAATTAAATTCCGAGGAGAATAGGGTAGGTTCATATGGAAAAAATGCAAAAATACATAAGAAAAAGACACGAAAACCCGTAAAAATTAATAATGGACAAACCGTATAGCGGAATAATAGATGGGTAAAAGGAAAAATGTCTAGGGGAAGGCGTAGGACAGGACTGGGATGTCAGATCGTTGTTTCGAAGCGATAAGGGCAAGTTCACATGGAAATACATCCAATTGTGCGAGAAAATCTTAAAAAATTAATAATGCAAAAAAAGAAAAGCCACAATAGGGGGATGTAAAAAGGAAAAGGGTGTTATTCAAAGGGACAAACATGGCTATAAGGTTGAATCAGGAGTTTGGTGAACGTAGGGTGTGTTCACATAGAAAAGGGAAAAAATTACGCAATAAAAGCAACGACAAGGGAAACGGCCTCGACGACAGGGGATATGAGGGTGAGTGGGTGGGGAAGGGACCCATCAGGGCAGAACTAATACATGGTAGATACACATGATTGGTTAATGACATATGCAGGGGGATATACACAGCAAACGTGCAGGGACGCGTCCCAACACTTAAGACCTGACTGGTGAGGGTAGATGGATCTACACGGTCGACGACTTGTCAACCGACTGGATGCGGACATCGCCACACTTAAGACATAACATGCACTTGCAAATAGAAAGGTAGGGTTAGTAACACTTGGCCCATTTCGTAGATGGTGGAAGAGAACCGTCGTTGTTGATGTTGGAAGATCGGAGACATCGACAGGAGATACTAGGGCTCGCCATAGAACATGTCCAGCATGGCAAGGACCATGCAACAACACCCAGGGAGGTAGCTTTGTTGGGAATGTCCATCGATTCAAGTGTCGATGACAAAAAATAGAACTCTCAGCTCATGGTAATGCAAGAGGATGATAGAATAGTCGCTCGCCCCATGATGCATATCGCTCAATGAATAAGCACGAAATCCCGTAACTCATGCTCGATTTAGAATTGAACAAGGGAAAAATGATTGGGAGGGAGTATGCCAGTGTGTACGATTGATGGTGCATTCGTGTGTCCTGCCCGATGTCAGCATACGGTGCGAGAAGGAAGGCCAAGGAGCCTTGTCATGCAGTGTATAGAACAAGGGGGATGTGGCTTGACTTCAATTGTTGTAATGTCCCTCAATCCTCACCTCTCGATAATTGCTTTAGGAAATACTAGTCATGCTCAACCCTGACTCATGCTCTATTGATGAATACATGACGGCAACCTATTCCATACACCCATTGATGTCATCCCCACAGTTACTTATGCGAAGGTTGTATGCCTTGTGTGCAATTGATGGTGCAACTGTGCATTCCACTCGGTGTCGGCATACTGTGCGAGAAGAAAGGCTAGGGTGCCTTATAGTGCAATGCACAGGAACGGATGATGCTTTGTGCATTGAGAAGCCCAACCCGTGTGTGCAACACTTCATTCCACATAGCTCACCTCACATTTGAATTGAAGGGAAGGGATTGGTCACTCACCCCACCCTCTGTCTCACACTCATTTGATAGATACAAAGGGTAGACCATATTCACATCCCCACCCGGTTAGGATGAAAGCTTACATCATTCAATGGGTTGTCGTTGAAGATCGCTTCGTCTATTATTGTCATCAAGGTGTTGAAGATAAGGCATACCCAGGGAGGCAGCCAATACGTCTGGTACTTCAATGATTTGTATGAAAGATCGTTGGTTAAAGAGGGTGAGATGGACTGATGAAGTTGCACGGATAGCGCACCAAGGGAGGCAGCTTGAAATTGTATATGAAGAAGTTCTGTTGGTGAATCAACTATCCTAAACTGTGGGGTATTACCACCTTTTCCACAGCCAGCTTCCCACCCAAGGGTGTTTACCATCGTTTCTTGGAATGAGGCCTGCTATGACATGGAATTGCTTCCTTTCTTCGCATAGCAATTTGTTTGTTTTCTTTTCTTTTCTTTTTTCTTTCCTTCCTAATCCCGAGGTTATTTCCATATTTTCTCGAAGAATAGGTTGGCATGACAGGGACCTAAGTTCTTTTCTCCCATACCTATATTTGTTTTTTTATTTCTTTTTTTTTCAAAATAAATGGAATGGCTGAACTGCCAAGTTTTAGAAACATCCTTACCCAAATTGTTGGTTGAAAATGAAAGAGAGGAGAATAGAGGCGGAAGGTGGAGTTGAGGGGATAGAGGGATCATGCCACATCATCAGCAGGAACCGAATGGCTATTAGAAATAATATCAAGAACAAAAAGTGACATCCCATAGGAGGAGGGACTGGCAATTGTGATTGTCAAGATCCCCAGGGAGGGAAGTACTTTTTCAGGCGGTAGCCATTAATGAGAAAGGGATCATCAGAGGCATCAACTATCTGGACTTGGAGTGAGCCATTCAAATTGACGATAAGTATCTTGTAAGGGCCCATCTAGCGTTGTTGAAGCTTGCCAAGAAACTTCCCAAATCGCGAATCATAGGCTAGGACAATATCACCTTCTTTGAACTCCTTCTGCTTGATGAAGCTGTCATGATAGGCCTTGCGTCGTGCTTGAGTGGTTTCCATGCACTATAGGGCCATCTGCCGAATCTCATCCAAACATTCCAAATGTAGCAGGCGGTGTTGCAGGGACTCGTCATCTCCATGGCGTTTTGTGACTGCCACTCGCAAAGAGGGCAACTCTAGCTCAACAGGGAACAAGACTTTTGTGCCATACACCAACTGGAAAGGAGTTTGCCTTGTAGCTACCTTATAAGAGGTTCTGTATACCCAAAGGGCCTCTGTAAGTCGATCATCCCAATTGCAACAATGTGCGGTAATTGTCCATGTTAGGATCGAGCAGAGGATAGGATTGGTGACTTCAACTTGGCCGTTGGCTCTGGGGTGATGGTGGAACTTATACAGCTCTATCAACTCTTCCATGATCTTGTTAAGGAAGTGCATACCTTGGTCAGTTACAGCTCTAGGGGACTTCCAGAAAGGGTGATGATGTTTTCATGCATGAACAAAGATACATTGTTACCATCATCCCGCTTCGGAGGTTTAGCTTCATACCACTTGGTGACATAATCCATACATACTAGGATGTATCTGTTTTTCTTCCATCTGGTGGGTGGATCAATGGGATCCATGAAATCAATCCCCCATTTCTGAATGGCTTTAGGGAAAAAATAGACTGCATTGGCATGGCACTTGTTTTGGAGGGTTTTGCCATTCGTTGACAAGCATCACATCTCTTGCAATAGTCATAGGCATCCTTGTGGAGGGTTGGCCACCAATATCCTACAAGTAAGGCCTTTTTGGTTGTTGCTTCTCTTGCGAAAGTATCCACCACATGGCTCGTCATGGCATGCTTTCAATACTATGCCAATTTTTTTTCCTGCAACACATCTTCGCAAGACTTCGCTTTGCCCTTCTTGTACATTGCACTGCCTAGCAAGGTGTAGGGGGTTGATTCCAATAGAAGCTTCTTCTTTTGTCTGCTAGAGAGGCCATGGGGATACTGTTTAGTTGCCAGGAGGTTGGCTATGTCTACATACTAGGGAGTTACAGTCTCAACCAAGAATAAGGAAGCATCAAGGAGGTCCGGATCATCCTGCTCCTCTTCTGCAATTTGAGGGATCCATGACACATGATTGGCTAGGACATGGGAACTACCATGCTTAGTGACCACTTTAAAATCGAACTCTTGGAATAGGAGCAACCAGCTCATCATTCTTCCCTTCACCTTGGCCTTGTTCATTAAGAAGGAAAGGGCTTCATGGTCCACATAGAATTTGAAATGCGTCGACAACATATAATATCGAAACTTCTCCATAGCAAACACCATTGCTAGACACTCAAGCTGTGTCAATGTGTAGTTTAGCTCTCGGTCAATTACTTTCTGACTTGCATGATAGATTGGTTGATCTAATTTAGAGGGACCCTTTTGGCATAAGACTACACCTAGGCCTTCAACTGATGCATTAGTGTGAACATGAAACTCCTTCGTCTAATCAAGTGGCTGTAGGATGGGTGCTCTGATGAGGCACTGTTTTAGGATATTGAAGGCTTCTTCATGGTCATTAGTCCAAAGGAAATTTTCATTTTTCCTTAGGAGCTTGTGTAGAGGGGCTGCGTTTGTTGCAAAATGTTGGCCAAGAAATCCCGCCAAGAAATTCCCTCAATTGCTTAAGGTTAGTTGGGGCTGTCAAGGCGGCAATTATAATATTTCTATGCAATAAAAGTTAGCTGGTTAGTTCGAAAGTTAGTTAGTCAATTAATAAGTTAGTAAGATTACTAACTAAAGACTAACTAAGGTAAAAACTGCCTAGCATTAATAGCTAATAATTTTTATTCAATTAAAAATATATTTAAAAAAGTCGAGAGTCATAAATTCGACATTTTTCTCGGATTGATAAGGACCGTAGCCACCCTTCACGAAAAGTACAATGTGAACGGGACTTATGAGCCATATTAACCACTAGTATTAATGTGTATAGTTTGAATGGTCCAAAAATATTAGATTCTTGGGGGGAAAAGAAAAACTATTATTTTTAGATATTATCCTAAAAAGATAGAACTAAAAGTCATTTAAAAGAAAAGACAAGTGATGTTTTGGTTAGTTTTGGAGATTTTATAAAAAGAGAAATAAAGAAAAATGTGAACGGCAAAATCTCTTTTTATAAAATCTCTTTTTAGCATGCAAGGAAGCAATACAAGGAAGAAGTATGAATGTAGACATGAGAGAGAGCTAAGAGAAAGAAGAAAAAGGCTTCACCTACATGGTCCCTCACCCTCATTCACACACTCTCTCAACTATAACATCCTTGTGCCTCCACACGATTTGGTTAGTCGAGACCAAAATGTTAGTTGGTACTAAGTTAGTAAGTTAGTTTATAAATTATTAAGCTAGTTAGTTTAGAAGGTTATAAGGTAGTTAGTTTATACGTTGGTTAGTAAGCTTAATAAGTTAGTAAGGTTAGTATTGATGTTATATAGCTTATATATTATATGAGTTACTTATTAACGTTATAATTAATGTGAAAAGAAAAAAAGCATCGCCGTCGCTACCATAATGAATGTCTCCGCCCTGAATCCGACCGATGAACAAGCTGCGACCATCATCATCTACGATACGTTAGAAAAAAAAGCTCCCACTCTGAAACTGAGAGTGAAGGAGCTATTATGGACAAAAAGGGAGGAGAAAGACAAGGGAAGGGAGAGGTAGCATGTACTCCCTTCTGACTATATAAAGGCATGCCTTCTACTAAAAAACAGAGTAGGAAGATACTCCAAGAGGCTATGTGAGAGAGTTATATATATATATATAAAGAGAGAGAGAGAGAGAGAGAGAGAGAGAGAGAGAGAGAGAGAGAGAGAGAGAGAGAGAGAGAGAGAGAGAGAGAGAGAGAGAGAGAGAGAGAGAGAGAGAGAGAGAGAGAGTAGGTGGGAATAGAGAGTTAGTGATAGAGAGAGTTAACTCAACCCCCCCTCTTTGGATCATCGACTAGGCAATCTTCTCTCATGCTCTCCCATCCCGAGTTCAACCCTCCTTCTTTATCTCTCAACCCCACTCTCGATGATGGATCTAAAGTAATGAGGTGGAAACACCATGAGAACTAGCGCAACCGGTCAATGAATGGGTATTGCCAGAGATACGGGAGTGTCGAGGTTGCTGCAATTGCCACTACCAATGGAACATCAGGTGTGGCGAACACAATTGCAGGTAAAGACAAAACTCCTAATGTTGTCATGCTAAACCAGGTTACTCGCGTCTCAAAAATAGGCAATTGTTTTCATATCCCCACATAAAATAATAAGTTTTTGCAAAAATTTTACATAAAATGTCAGCTTTTGTATTAAATAGTGCATGAACTACTTGTTAGATTGCATGGACATCATCCATATAAGAATTAAGTACACAAAATATTAGGTTCCGTATTTACACTTATACAAAATGACAGCTTTCATCTAGAGTGTATATTAGTACATTCATAAATTGATAACTACTACCTCTGATTTGTAGTTAGATTAGTTAAGATTATCATCTATAGAATCATGATAGAAATAGTTGTAAGTGGATATTGCATAGGTTATGAAGTAGAAAAACCACATTAGATACTAAACTATTAGGTAGTTATGTAGATGGTTGCATAAACAAAGAACTTAGTATTATGGAATGATCTATGCGATAGAATAGAATTGCAAGCTGTGCATTAGTTAGCACACAAAAAGAATTTCTAGTTGCATTACATGAAACGAGTAAAAGACTATATGCGTACTCGAGATTAGTTAAAGTAAAATGACTTGATATATCTACTGTCGGATGCGACAAGGTTTAGTATTGAATACCACTTGTTATATAAAAGTAAGAGTGTATTTAATAACCCTATAAATTGTTTGTTAGGTCATCATTACCATATTTTTCTAGGTACCAACTAAAGAAAATTCACTATTTCTTAGGATAGTTTAATGTTAAGAAAATATTGAATGGATTAAAAAA
This sequence comes from Lygodium microphyllum, assembly GCF_053477565.2. NCBI lineage: Eukaryota > Viridiplantae > Streptophyta > Polypodiopsida > Schizaeales > Lygodiaceae > Lygodium > Lygodium microphyllum. The sequence goes on from NC_141163.1 coordinate 76,272,030, forward strand.
ACTAATAATTTGAAGAAGAACTTAGACCTCCTAGTCCATCGAATTACCTAAAAACCCCAAAAATTTGCAATGGAGGAATATTAATGGAGGAATATTGCACATTCTTCATAAATAGTTTATGCAATGGTATCACTTATGTTGGGTAAGTTAACCCTAAGCGGGAAATTGATGCCTTGCATAACAAAGTTGAAAGAGATGTACTCAACACTTCTTTATGGGGAGGAGAATCCTCATTAGATTGTGAGGTTACCTTAGGTTATTGTCTACCTTGGCTATATGAAGCTGTGAGCTGCACGATGGTGTGATTGTCATTGCATCATTATATGTTTGAAAGGATTGTTTGTGTTTGCTAGAGTCTAGATCTGTGATTAAAAACATTGACAAACAAGATAAAAGGAAAGATCACATTAGGCTACCCCCAAGCTAGCTATGAGACCCTACTCCAAGGGGGTCATGGTTATCACTTCGTGAGGTTTAGACTGGCCCCATAGTGGAAAGGTTTGTCTGTAGGGATATTCTTGGGCAGTAGGAAATATGGACATCACAGGGGGGCTTTGGTTGTAAATTCCCTAGTACTTGTAGAATTTGACGAGCCCCTTCGTGACCTAGGATGGGATCCTAAAACCCTAATACTAGTTATAAGGGTGGAATCTTGGTGGGCAGAATACCCTCGTGGAATTTTGTATATCTTCTGCAAGGTGGAAAAAGATGAAAATTGTAATAAACTTTCGATATAATAAAGGAATTTGTTTTACTCAAGGATTGTTTGAATTATATGTATGCCCGTGAGATAAATTACATGAAGGAACCTGTGATCTAATGAATTAACTAAGGTAGCTGGTTATATATGTTTCAATAAATGTGCTGTAGGTAATTAAAAAAAATAAAGATGATACTATCACCGAAGGAAAGTGGGTGAATGTGTCCCCGATAGGTTCGTCCAACGGTAGGGTGGTCTCGGTTAGTTGGGAGCTTTTCTAAATCAACGATAGAAATAAGAAAACGATAAATTGACCAACTAGTTGCTAGATAGAATTGACTTGCATTGTTTTAGGGGGCCAGAATGGGATATTGGCTTATGGGCAGGAGGATTGATGTGTCACACTTCCCTTCATCTCCCATTCTCTTTGAACTAAGTGCAATGGCAAGTCCGCTTTAGTTTGAGTGATCATGTGAGAAGTGGGAACCCGAATTACTGACACTAGCTGATTGATTTTAGAAACCCGAAATTCAGATCGATCCTAGTGGGTTTTTTGGCAGAAACTCTTCCATTGCGATGCAGACTCAATAACATCTAAGTGACAAACCTTGTGATACTCCAAGGGAGCACCAGGCAGCGTCATTTGGAAAACCTACCGATGGACCATGAAAGGTGCGCCTTGGAATGAGCTTTGCTTGCATGTTACATGAACACTCTCAAATGCTCACTCTCTTCCTCTCTCTCAAATGAAAAGCAAAAAGATAACCGCACAAAGTTTACACACACATGAATAGCCTTTCTCATCCACTTTCATCCTTTTTATACAAGAAGCCTAGGGATAGGGTTTCCCCATCCTCATTAGGTATCTAGCCCTCTTTTCAGTCCAATGATCCGTCCCCCCTTTCTGCATGTAACTAGACGTACTCCAATATTGTATCCATCAATAGTTGGACTACCCCTAAGGTCCAACGGGAATGCCAAATTTATTGAGATAAATCCAGAAGGGTATAGCTTGGTATGCAACAACTAGGTGGTGAAAAAATCCAAGTGCATTGTTCCTACATCACCTTAGGTGGAGGAGCGTAGAGGGAATTTAAGCCAGTAAATCCTCAATGGTGTTTGATAGGGGCACAGAGCTCTGTGATTGCCATTGTTGGTTAGAGATGGATGAACTCAAATACTAGTCAAGAGAGATGGAATGACCTTTAGGGGTCGAGAGTCCTCATGGGGGACTAGGACAGCTTCACAAAAATTGGGATCCTTGTGGGGATCATAATAAAGGAATTTAATCCTAATTAAAAAGAATTGATTTTCTTATTGATTGTACCAAATTATGTGTAATGAACCTCGTGTAGTGGGACAATAAGAGGAATTTTCTTTTATACGTTCTCATAGTGTGATAGTATGTTTTGCTAATTAGATAAATTAAACAAATGCATCGAGAAAAGTACAAGGCCTTGGTCCTAACAGTGACAAGTCTACTATTGGGTGGAATCGATGAGCCAGGTAACTTTCTTAAACACTAGATGGTGCCTCTAAAACATGACTCCCAACTTGGTAGGATAGTTAGCTGACTTAACCCTATTTTAGGGGATTGGAGTTGAGATTTTACCTCATGGATAGGGCAATTAAGTTGCACTCTTCCCCATCTTTCACTCTCTTTGAACCAAGTACTATGTTAGCTCACTCTCACCTTTGATTGGTTACAAAGTGATCCTTCTTAAGGGGGTATTAGATAATTGTTTAGAATACCTCCGTAGTCTAGGAGCCTTGAGGTCAATCCTTCAAGTTAAGGCCTTAACTTTTGCTATGAGGTAGAATTGAGACTACCCGATTGGCTAATTCCATGCATCCATTTTGGGTCGAGATGGTAATACTCTAGAGAGGTGTCCAAGTGACTACTAAACATTACCTCCTCAAGCCTAGCTAGGGGTGGATATGTCACGCTTCTCTAAAATTACATTTAAACTCTATTGAAATTCACCTAGCTTTTTATATCTTTCCAATAATGATGTGGAAGCTCTATTAAAATTACTCTAAAAAAATGGCCCCTAAGAGACATCCTGAAGAAAACGAGATCTTTAGAGAAGGCACTTCTCAAAGACTCAAGGAAGGTGCTCTAGTAAGTAACTTAGAAGATGGCATTAAGAATGTAGACCATATCATATTGAGTTGCAATAATTGGGTTTGAGTTTTTTATTTTTTATTTAACTATTTTTATTCAAGTTAAAAGTGTTTGCTTTACTTGGGCTTATTTATGGATTGGAAAAGATTGTATACCTTCTTTAGGTATGTTTACTTTATGATTGTGTTTGTAAATTAATAATAAGAAAACTAGTGATGGATTGAGAGCGATGATGGACCTAAAACGGGCCGGCACTGGCTCACGCACTAGCCGGGCCTCGTCACTACGCACAAGACAACCCCTCGGCCTCGCGGCCAGGAGTGTCTATCAAAACCTTTGCCTTCCTAAACATTGCGTTTGTAATACGTTGTAGTCCAACTGATCTTAACCCAATATTACTCCTCAGAGGGAGTCCCTTTCACATAGCCAAAAGGCTCGAATCACATACACATGGGGTTCCTCCTTCGGCTGAATGCCGTCAACCCTCTGCGACTCTCCTACACCTTGGGGATTGGCCCCTCAGTGCGTCGCTCAACATTTAGACATTTCGCACAAAAGTCGCTCAAGGTACCAAATAAGCGTGTCCAGGAATGTACCATTGTCCTTACTTGATTTCCCCTTTGGGACCCACGTCTACCTACAGCATGGGTACCTCACTGCCTCTCATCGTAGGTCATGTTCTAATAAACCAATTGCAATGCATGTCCAGGAGCTGGTCACTGATACTTTTAAATTCTTTTTCATGCTCTATGCATTTGGTGGATGCCTAGTGCTCAAACATTTAGCAAAACAGTATCGTGCACAAGTGCAAAAACATTCTTTTAATGGTTTCCAACTACCGTTCGTGCTTCGTTGTATGGGCTTAGAACCGAGGTGATCCTCGTGCTACTAAGCTCTTAATTTTAATTATCATCCGTCCTAAATGCTATGCATGGAAATCAGCAACTTTCCCATCATCTCACACGGCATTTAGACATATTTCAACTCCTCTACCCTTCCCCGTTTAAATAGTGCATCGTTGGATGGATTTATAGGGCATTTTGCCATCATTTTATGTATAAAAAGCGGGAAAAACCACACTAGCACAAGAAAGTGGGGTTGAACTGAGGCA